>NC_073737.1:0-670078 GCF_023634155.1 Falco peregrinus
GTCCCTGATCCTTTTGACAGTCCACTGGGTCTCCAGAGATTTCTTTACGATCTAAAGAACCATAGTCCCGTGGGTCCTGCCAGGGTGACAGCCCATGATTTCTCAGGAGCCTTCTTTATCCAAGAGTAGTGAATCCAGGCTGGTTATTCTCTTATCTTGACGGCAGTGAAGGTTGCCAGCAGCACCTGATAGGGTCCTTCCCACTTTTCTTCCAAAGGTTTCCTTGAAAATGTCTTTATATACACATAGTCACCAGATTTAAAGGAATGGACTGGTTGATCCAGCCCTCTGGCCCTTGTTCCCAATACTTGTTTATTTATAACTTTTAATTCTCCCTGGAGGGTCTTCACATATTCACACAAATATCCCTCCCGTAACTGCCTTAAATCTTCTCTGGCAAATTGTAACTGGTATGGTCTCCCATATAATACTTCAAAAGGGTTCAAATTCTCCTTTGTTCTCGTATTCTTAATAACTGTGGCCAAGTTAGATTTGTCTCTTGTCCTCTTTTCACTATCTGTTGTTTAATTAAATGGTTTATTTTTCCACTTGCTTGAGGCCTGTAAGGGGTGTGTAATTGCCAATCTATTCCCAATACCGTACTCACTCGTATTATTTTGGCACAAAAATGTGAGCCTCTATCAGAAGAGATTGTTGCCGGAACCCCAAAGTGGGGGATAATTTCATTTAACAATCCCTTCGTTACCTCTCTTGTTTTATTTGTTCAACAAGGGAAAGTTTCTGGCCAACCTGAAAACGTATCAGTCATAACGAATAAATATCGGTACCCCCCCTTTTCTTGGGAGTTCGGAAAAATCAACTTGCCACTGTTGTCCTGGATAATTTCCTCTACTAATGTTCCCTGGTTTTATTCTGTTTGCTACATGGGGATTAATACATTGTTTTATTACAGTATATAAGTTCCGCCCTATCAATTTCTGATTTAGACTTTTATATAACATACCAGCTCCCCAATGAGTCTTATTATGTTCTGCTAGGGCTGTGGTCCATATTAAATTGGGTGGTACCACTATATGGCCATCTGCCAAATAAGCCCACTTATTTAATTTTATTTTACCATTCATGTCCTGAATTAGCTTTAGGTCTCCTTTAGAATAGTTTGACTCCTCATCTGTACTTAGAGTTTGGATTTTACTGTCTGGTATTAAGGATAGTTCCTCCTTTCCTACTTTCTCTGCTGCTCATCTAGCCTCATGGTCGGCCAGCTGGTTTCCAATCTCCAAATCAGTGCCTCAATGGGCCATCTTACGTTCTTCCTTCCTGGATGACCCTCTTATAACAGAGGGGGCCATTCCTCACATCAAGGTCTGGCATGGCGCATGTTCCCACCACTCAACGCCTACTGGGTTGCAGCCAACAGCGGAGCTCAAGATTCTTCTTGGTGGCAAACACAGAGGCCAACCCAGTCTTGCCCTTGACTATGGTAGGAGGCACCCGACCAACTTTATTCCTTGTACTTCGTTGTCAATGCAGAGTTTCATCTGCACATCCCATAACAAGTCACTGTCATGGCAAAACACACAGATTTACATTAGTAGAACGACTACAGAGTGTATTTTATTTCAGTTTTTATGCCAATACCCCCCACAGCCTTGCTGACCAAGGGATATTGTTTTACCTGAACTAGGCAGGCCTTCCCTTATCATTTTTACTGTAACAGGTAAAGCATTTTTTTTGCCTTACCTGGAATTTATTTCCAGATATACCTGGTTAAAGATTTCTTTTACTTCAGGGAGGTCCTCTTTTCCACTTTTCTGTTGAATTAAAGATAAGCTCAAGATTTCAATCACTTGATCATTTTAAACTTTTGGTTTCATTTCTCCTTTATTAAATGTCTACATGTTCTAATAAATCTCATCCCAACAAAGATTTTGGTGAATTTGGCATTCTTGTTTGTTTTCTTAGTTTGTACTTTAAAGGTTTCAGGATGTTTTCCTGGTGGCCAGCAGCTCCCACAGCTGTAACAAATTCTTTTCACTGAAGTTTAACATCAAATAAGTTGTTTTTGTATTCACTAAAAATTCCACCTCTTTTCTCTACATCACGATTATCTAGTAACAATCAACTTGAACCTTTATCTAGTTCTATTAGATCATCCTGATAAGTCTTTCACAACCAACTTTCAAACGTCTACATTTCCCCATCAAAGATCCACCTTTATTCTCCTGAGACCCATTGTCTGCCCTAAAAGGGGCCGCTACCTATCCTGTTGTGCTGCAAGGGGTAACATTGTCAGGTCCTTCTGCTCAATTGCAAGCAACAGCATCCCCCTCCTCCTTACCATCAGGATTCGGGGCAGGAGATGCTCTTCCTGCTCTGCAGGCTACACAAGCCTGCCTCTGCTACAGCACTTCTGTTGTAACTCTTTCTGACCCTGAATGCAAATCTGCTCCTTGTTGCTTTAAGTCTGCGTTCTTACATACCATGCCTTCGCAGGCAAACAGCAAACACCCTGCCATGCGTCCCGCAGGACTCAGCCGCACCTTCGAGGGGGTACGGGGGTTTGTACAAACTCATCCCAATAATTTAACACTTTCACAAGGTCTTTGATTCTCCACATACACACCCCGCTTCAGATCTTATATACATTAGTACAAGTTTTTTTTATCTTACAACGTATTTCATTCTGGTTGCTCCACAGAAGGAACCACAACCTGAGCTTTTTTTTTTTTCTTTTTTTAAACATACAAAAATTTCAACAAGAACATCTTTCTAGTTTAGGTCTCAGTTTTTCCCTATCCTCTTCTAGAGCCATAATCAAAGATCTGGCGGTGTTAATCCCGCACTCCTTCTGTCACACAAACACATCTGCACACATTACTTCATCCCACTTTTGTTCTCTACAAAGAAACAGCATAAGTTGTAAAATTGTGTTGTAATATAAGACCTCCTCCGAGTGGCCATCTTTCACCATCACCTAATGTATACAAAGGCCACCAATTCTGACAATATTTTTAAAATATCTTTTTGTTCAGATTTCCACTGGGAATTCCGCCAAATTCTTTCCAATGCTTCAAAATACATCCCAGGGGTGTTTTGTTATTTATTGCTTGGCTCTGTCTGCCCCCCATCTTCCTAATAAGTCTGATATATTTGTCTATAATGTATTAGTTATTACTGAAGGTACCATACTTATCTCAGAACATACACCACAGTTCAAGACCTCTATTTAGCCTTATTTCTTGGTCTCTTCCCCCCCCCCCGGAGGAGATAATATATCTTAGACACTTGCCACCCTTTTTTTGAGTATACAGACAGCACTTACGACACTAAGGGCAGAGGCTAATTCGTGCTTTTTGCAAATTATGTTAGCTCTAATGTTTTGTCCAGTCTCCTGTTGGAAGACGGGTTCGCCGGAGTCAAGAAGACGCTCGATATGAGTTATGCATCTTGCTCAACTTTATTAGTTTCTAACACTACTTACATAGAACCGATACACATGCATATTCTTAAAGCAGAAATATAACTGGTTAGTAGTCTCTAAACACGCGTGGTTCTCGCACCCCTAATTATCATGACTAAAATAAGCATTCTATCCATGTAGCTAATTGTGTTGCTTTGCTTCAGCCTTGTAGTTTGTTACTCCCTATATTCCCATACCGGTCCCTATCTTTTTTGGCCCTGCACCTGCTTTCCCAGCAGCTGTAGCTTGTTACAGCCACGGCCTGTTGGCACAACATAATTACTCAGTCTCAGGATTCAAGAATAGCTCAAGGCTACCTTTCTTATCTTCAGCACAGCAACTTCAGTACAATTCTGATTACAGGCCTGTTCTAATACCAGGCCTGGACTGTGCAGATCTTCAGAGATTCTAAAGCCATGCTTCTGCAGCCATTCTTCTACAGTCTCCCGCTCTAATTTCTAATGATGCATTCCAACACTTCATAAATCTATTTTTCAATTACTCCATCCCTCTCTGGCCGGCCCCTCGCGGGGAACACAGACACATAGATTGGGACTCCCCACTCACTTCGCAGTGACACCGCGTCTCTCACACACATCACACTCTCCGGGCAGCCCTCAGTCACACAGGCAGTATGTTACACGGTACCCTGCACTTACATACAACTCTAGGAACACTGACAGTTTGCGTTATCACACAAAGTACACATTTCAATAAACAGTTGCCAAAAAACAGATTCTAATTTTTTCTGGCCTTAAGCAGAGTGTTAAGTTTTCAGCTATTTGCCTAGAATTACCAGAATATTTTTTTTCCAACACACATTTCTTAACTCCAATTTTGAACTTGTAACGAGACAACACATAGAACAAACAAGACACAGAGCGCTATTTCAGTTGTTACATTCTAGGAATTCCCCAAATCTGAAGACAACCTAAAGGAAGTTTTTAGCTTCCCAAATCTTAAGACAATCAAATAGGGCTATTACCCTTTTCAGAAGGCGTCCCTTCTTCTAACCCTGCAAGAGAGCATCCCATCTTTTGTCTTATGGGGTAAAACCAAATCTTAAGATAATCAAATATTCAAAACTAAGAATAAATATAAATACCTTTTATGCTGTGCAGAAGTCCTTGTCCACCTGTGCGAGAAGCTGAGGGGTAGGGGAGTCTTGCCGACAGAAGATGCAGTCGGGGGCCCTGAGGGTCCCCAGGCCCCTGGATTCCAGCACTGGTGGAGAGTTCTCCTGGCTGGCTCGCCAAATTGATGCCAAAACAGCACAGAGTAACTGCTCAGAGACGAATTTTGTCTTTTAGCAGCAACCCCCACCATATACTCAATAATTCTTTACACTACATGCACTTTAAAACATATAGAGGTTTACACTCACCCCTCAGATGCTCAAGACAATAACCACATGTCAACTTTCATAATATACCTAATACAGAAATGTTCTCACGTTTCCAGCATAAAATGAGTATAATAATTATTATCAGTAACCCTATAATTATTAATCCTATATACACAGATTGACTTCGAGTCATCAAACATGTCAGTCTTCCGACCAAACCAGAATCAGGGTTCCAATATTATCTTAATACCGGAACGAATGCCAGAACAGAATCAGATGTATACCTGCGGTGCTAGCTACCCGGCATACGCCATCCTGCATAAGCATACAATGATTTTATGTCTTACGGACAGCTTTACAGAGGGACCGGTCCCAGAACAGAAATATCCGAAACAGTACTGTTTAAAATATAATATTAATACAATATTTTAATATAATATTTGAATAAAGATAGTACCTTTGCTCCGTAAGATGGAGTCCTTGTCTGCTCCTGCGGTGATCGAGATGAGATGAGGAGCCCCTCCGGGAAAATCCCCGGGGGTACCCTAGGGAGTGCCCGCTCAATGGGTCCCACAGCCGAGCAGAGGAGGTCCCATCTGGGTCACCAAATTGATTTAAAGAATCAGTCACCAATATTCGAGTGAGCAATTATTCGGCAGCGCTGGATGCATGGGGGATCACTCCACCAAAGTCATGCACCCCGAGGGGATTTCTCAGTCCCCTCTTTAGCAACTCATACCTATTCATTACAATTCCAGGAACTCACTCACATATCTCCCTAAACTAGTGACCATGATTTAAGTCCTTGTCTTTGCCACGCTGTATAAACAACAGGAACTTGGGACCAGATAGCCTTTTTAAAGATGACAAATCCAAGGACTTGGCAATTAGTACATCCCTCATGTTAGCAATAAGGGCCCTTGGACGTTTCCCAACTTTTAGATAAACATAAGTACATCATCCGATAGATAAGTGGTACATCATTTATCATTCAATATTTTGAAGTACTTAATTTTGTCAGTACTATTTGATGACTGTTAGTCTGCTACTTGGAGTGAGGAGTGGGGTGCTGGCTGAAACAGCCACAATGCCCAAAGCCTTTCCAGCACATCTCTGCCTCCAGGCACCAGCAAACCCAGGAGCAAGGTCCCAGTACACAAGCTGAGAGCCCCAGCACGGCCTGCAGGAATCTCACAGCCTGTAGTTCAGGTATTCAAGCGTTCTAGGAAGCTTCAGCACACCCAGGTGACGTTCTATAACCATGAGCGTAAGAGAAGGTATGTGTATCCACCATCCTGCCTTTCAAGGTGGAAGGCATCCTTGCAACCTTCCCTTACAAAGCAGCACGTGGACTCCCAGGGCAACCAGGCCACAAAGAAGAAACCTTCCCAATTGCCTTAAACAAGCCACCACCCTTTCCTCTGTCCTATGGACAGAAAAAAGTACTTCCCCCCCTGGCCCACCCCACCCACCCCCCCCATGCCAGAAGCAACACATAAGACAGAGCAAGGATGACACTGAAGGTCACAACTTTGCACTCATCTAATTACAGCTCTGCCAGGGTCCAGGCAGCAAGCTGTTTGATCTCACAGGGACTCAGCTTTTCTACCCGCCAGGCAAGTCCAGCAATACTTCCTTGGGAAAAGGCAAAGTCACAAGGGCCAGCAAACAGCTCCCATCAACAGTGCTGTGAATACTATGGCGAGGCTTCTCTCTCCTCTCTCTAATGCCTGAGCAGCCCGGTATTTTGAGCAGCATACAGAATAAGCTTTCTTAGTAGAAAATGATACCAAGTTAGTCTGGTAAAAGATAGGCACAACAAGCATTACTGAGAAACCTTGTTACCTGTACCCTTACAGCATTCTGGCTAGACCAACAGATCTTGAAAAAACACCTGTAGCAGTCCTGAAAGGCAGGGAAACCAGCATCTCAGCTTTGTGGATAGAACCCAGATGCAGATGATATTGCACAGGACAATTAAGGTAGTAGTTGATTATGCACCAGCTTTTCTCCAGCAACTGCTTACCAGCAGGGTCTTGTCCCATACGAGACACAAGGTGTCAAGCTCCACATTTGCTGCGGGCTGACGTGCCCAGCACATCTGCAGCCGGGTCACAGCTGCCTGCCTCTCTCACCCACCCAAAACCCTTGCAGAGGGAAATGGAAGGGCACTGAGCATCCAGCTGGTACCTTCAGCCCTCGGCACATTCTGTCACTAAAGAAAAAAAGAACAAGGCATGGAAAATTATGCCCTGGCACCAGGACCTTCTTCCTAGAGGCATCCATCAGCTGAACTGCTGAGAAACAAGGACCTACAGTTTCCCTTTAGCACAGCCTCAAGGCAGATGCCTTCTTGTAACCCTCCTCCCTGGCTGCCACTGCCACCTTTTTAATTAGGTGCTAATTTCTCCCAGACAGGCTCACAATAACTTGCTGGGCTGCACACCAGAAGATGGTTTGAGTTTCATTTCCCTACGACTAGAAGACAGAAATTTCCAACCCTCTTTGGAAACTTTTTCTTTCCTGGCTGGTCTCCCCAGCACTGAGAACTCCTTTTGTTACTGAAATCTCGGAATGAAGAACTTATCAACACCAATGTGATGTAGATAACAGACACTTCTTTATTAATGGCCAGGTGCATGAGTGAGTCCTCTCACGATCAATGCACACCAACTTTCAGAATCAGACACCATATGTAGAACTTATTCATGCATATTCATTAAGTATTCATGCATAATCATAATGTTTCCTGAAAATCATTAACATATTCTCCTCCCATATCCGATTCTGTGCAGTAAAGGTTAGAAAGGTCTAGAAATGGGTCTGGGGTACAATTTGGGTAGGTGGTATATGAGTCGGTGGTCGCGATCTCCCCCTGCCGGAATTACCTTTTACTAAAGTTTACAGTTTCTTGGCAGGTAACTACAAGCTGTTCCAGTTGACTCTCCCCAGTTCCCATTAATCCTATATTCTGACATTTCAATACACTTTCTACATACAGAAGACTAGTCAAATACAAAGAAACCTTTCAAACCCTGAATTTGTTACCTAAGTTTTAAACAATGATTCTAGCCCATTCTTCTGGCCTTGGTACAGGGCTGTACTAAGGATTTCATAGCAGCTTTTACTGTGCAACTATAAGTTTCATTAAAATATTTCTTATCCCTCTATATTTCTAATAAAAAATGATTTTATAAAATCAAATAAAGTCAATCAATCTTAACTTATTAGCAAATCTGTAACATTTTTACAAATGATAGCTCGTGAAAGAAACATCTGGGATTAACAGCCCTCCCTGGTAGTTAAATGCTTGCCCTTTGCAATACTTTTTAGAGAAATCAGCAGTGCCATGGTGGAATTTTTAAAAAGTGTACGATTGCAGCAATGCAGACTTAATAATTCAACAAATTACTCCTCTGGTTGCCGCTTTAAAATATGGTTGTTTTTGCTGAGGTCTTAAAAATACTCTCAATTTAACAAGTGCCTTTACACCCAGAAGAGGAACTCGGTTTAGTTGCAGAAAATCTACTATTCAAAGTCAAGGACATCTAATTCGGGCACTAAGTGATGGAACCTGGACAGCTCATTTATCATTAGATGGTAAGGTGAAAGAAATTACTTTAGGCATGCCAACAATGTGCCTGATTTTGAAGAAATCACCATTTAGAGGACCCTTAGAAAGTTTAAAATTAAAACAAACCAAGAGGTCTGACACAGATGATGATACTTGGAATGAACCCTCAACAGGAGTAAAAATTGGCTGGGCACTTGAATCATTTTTGAATCCTATAGCCTCATATAGAAACAGAGCATGGCTTTATCAGTTAACAGGTCAGGTAGAAGAGTTAGCAAATGTCACCAAGAAAGGGTTTAACGAATTGAACGTACAGTTACAGGTGACTTCCAAGATGACTTTACAAAATAGAATGGCATTAGATATGCTCCTACTTGAAGAGCATGGGGTATGTGGATATCTCAAGGATAGACTGGACCACTGTTGCATTCACATTCCAAATGTCACTCGAGATGTGGAACATGATCTGGACCTATTAGGTAAAATTGAAAAGGAAACAGAATCAATTTGAGAAGATATGTCAGAAGACTGGCTGGGGAAAATTTTTAGCAAACTGGGATGGAATTTGAGCTCTTGGATACAGTCCATAATCAAAACTGTGTTTCTGTTACTAATCGTCTTTCTGATGATCATGCTAGTATATGCATGTTTGAAGAAACATTTTACCAATAGAACTGCAGTCAATTGCATGATCATGAGAGAAGTATCAACTATTCCACCAAGACATAGTCCGCCACCAAAATATGTTGAAACAAATGTTATGTAAATAATGTGAAAGTATTGAAATAATAATTTTCAACACTTTCAAAGGGGGGAAATGCTATAGCTTTGCTAATAAGTTAGAATTAATTGACTTTATTTGATTTTATAAAATCATTTTAATAGAAATATAGAGGGATAAGAAATACATTTTAATGAAACTTTTAGTTGCACAGTAAAAGCTGCTATGAAATCCTTTGTACAGTCCTGTAACAAGGCCAGAAGAATGGGCTAGAATCATTGTTTAAAGCTTAGGTAAAAAGTTGGGTTTTACAGGTTTTTTTGTATTTGACTAGTCTTCTGTACGTAGAAAGTGTATTGAAATGTCAGAATATAGAATTAATTGGAAGTGGGGAGAGTCGACTGGAACAGCTTGTAGTTACCTGCCAAGAAACCGTGAACTTTAGTAAAAGGTAATTCCGGCAGGGGGAGATCGCGGCCACCGACTCATATACCACCTACCCAAATTGTACCCCAGACCCGTTTCTAGACTTTTCCAACCTTTACTACGCAGAATCGGATATGGCAGAATTGGAAATGTTACTGATTTTCGGGAAATATTATGATTATGCATGAATATTTAATGAATATGTATGAATAAGTGTTGGAGGAAAATGCCAGATCACTGCTGCTGTAGGCTGTACACCTCAGCTTTGTCCCCTGTATAGCCCAAACCAGGACTGCAAGCACAGTCAGCTGATAGATGCTAGACAATAAAAGTTTAATATTAATAAGATTATGCCTGACAGTTCAAAGGAGCTTTTTAGAACAGGAGACCCTGACCTTTAGAAGGCTGAAACGATGGAGGTTGTCTATTGTGATTACTCAGAACTGGGAGTATGGAACCTGAAGCAATCATCCTTGAAAGAAGAAGCAAAATAGCGAGGTGATCAAGATACGGAACAACCTGTGAAGCCGACTGTCAGGATAGGAACTGAGAGAAGATTTATTGTGGAATCAAGAGATTATGTAATGTTTAGGTAGATACTATAAATATGTGACTGAAAATCTTGTAAGCTTGTCACTGTCTGCGGAGGTGACCCAACACTGCTGGACCGATTAAAACGTGCAAACCTAGAGTAACCCATAACAGTTCGAGTCTCTTCTTTTACAGTAAGTTTTGTATATGGAGTATGATTTTGAAGCTTGGTGTGCGTTGATCGTGAGAGGACTCGCTCACGCACCCGGCCGTCAATAAAGAAGTGTCTGTTTACCTACCTCACATTGGTGTCGGTAAGTTCTTCATGCCGAGATTTCGGTGACAAACCTAACTCCCCCAACCCGCGTGTGCAATAGCGTGACTGGCAAACTAAGGGCGGCGCATGCGCAGACTGGGCCTGACGCCACGGGGCGTGGTTTCCACTGGCGCATGCGCATCACAAAATCGCCGCTTACGCATGCGCATTGTGGTTTCTGGCAAAACTAAGGGCAGCACATGCGTAGAATTGGCTTGATGCCGCGGGGCGGGTTTTGTGGCTACGTATGCGTATTATGACATCCGCTTTCACGCATGCGTAGTAGTGTTTCTGACAGAACTAAGGGCAGCGCATGCGTAGAAGTGGCTCGACTGCAACGACCTGGGTTCGCGTCACGCCGTCGGTAGAATCTTTCCCGCGCGGAGGACACGCGTTCGAGCCCCGTGGTCTGATACCAATTTTTGGTCGCCAGATGGCAGCAGCGCTCCACCAACCCTATGCTGAGCACTGGGCGGGATCTCAGCCCACTTTGCTACCACTGGACCCCGGGAATGCTCGCTGCGGCTGCAGGGTTCATATTGCTCTGCCCTTTTCCCACTCGCAGCCCGGGCATTAATACTTATTGCCTCCGTATGCAAAAGCACTCACGTGGCTCAAGCTGTTAAATCCTTTCCGTATGATGCATTCCGGTTTGCTGTGGGAAATAGGGATGCGTTTGCTCTGTTTGCATTTGGAAGCGCGTTAGTAACAGCAATTTTAAATATATATTTGTTTAAATAGAAGAGATTTTGCAGGAGTGCACTTTTGGAGTAGGAAAAAGCGAGAGGTGGGAATGTGTGGCTTAGGAAAAGCTCATACAAGGTTTTCCCCTGCACAAGTAAGCCATTATGATCTGTTGCATGATTTAAGCTATTGAGTTCATAGCGGTTCCCTGTGATGGGAAAGTGAGGTGTTACCAGAGTGAAGGGGTGCGGAGTACACGGCAGGGCTGGAAAGTGGGACAAGGGAGCAAGGTCTTTCCTCTGCCTGCCTGCCTGCCTGCCTCCCTCCCTTCCCTCCACACCCCGGCAACGGGACTGGGAGGCTGTGACACCGAGCGGCAGCTGCTCTTGGCCAGCAGCTTCGCCTCGGTACCGAGCCCCGCCCAGGTGTTACATATCTGCTATTAGTTAGAATTAGCAACCACATTTGATTATATTAGAAACACATTTTATCTTATAGAGTTATTTTAATAGGAATATAAAATTATAAGAAACATTTGAGTGGAGCTTTGTATTTGCACAACAACTGACAGTTACTATGAAATCCTTTGTACAGCCCTGTACCAAGGCCAAAAGAATAGGTCAGAATCACCTAGCAGGAATGATTAGAACTTAGATAACAGACTTAAGATTAAAGATGATTGGATACAGTATTTACATAGGAGAATGCATTGAGACATCAAAATGTAGAATTAATGGGAACTGGGGAAGAGTAGACTGGAACAACCTGTAGATACCTGCCAAGAAAGTAAAAGGTAATTCTGGCAGGGGGAGATCGCAACCACTGACTCATGTACTACCTACCCAAATAGTACCCCATACCCATTTCTAGATCTTTCTAATCTTTACTGTGCAGAATCAGATATGGGAGGAGAGTATGTTGATGATTTTCAGGAAATATTATGTTTATGCATGAATACTTAATGAATATGTATGAATAAGTTCTATATATGGAGTATGATTTTGAAGCTTGGTGCGCATTGATCGTGAGAGGACTCACTCACACACCTGGCCGTCAATAAAGAAGTGTCTGTTTACCTACCTCACATTGGTGTCGGTAAGTTCTTCATGCCGAGATTTCGGTAACACCTTAGTCTTTTGGGGGATTTGGGGGAGTTGTTTTAGGATGGGGGGGGGGGGGGTTGTGGTAGGGTCATTTTTGGATGCAGCTTATTTTCATGGATGCATACGTGGGACAACTGTTGTTTATTATATTGAGGGTTTCCTTACCCTGCTCGCTCACCCTCTCAGTTAATTTCTCAATACCTTTTCTGTGATACATTTTTGTATTTCCTACAGCAGCAGTTAGTTCCCTCCCAGTAGACTTAATTCCTTCTTCTTCCCATTTTTATGTCCACTAAAATACTCTGCATAGAACAGTTATTGTCAACATCAGTATGTGATTATGGCTTTCCCCATGATTGCCTGTGAGGAAGAGGAGAAATTCCTATCTTTTAGCACCTATGAAAATGAGTTGCTCGTTGTCTATCTTTTTTAAACAAAAACTTGAAAATCCAACCAACATGCTTTGGCAAAATTTGGACTGCTTTATTTATATAGATCCAGGCCTGTGTAGAAAGAGACAGAGAAAGGGAAGACTGCAATGGGCCACACGGCAGCAAGGAAAGAATTAAAAAGGAGGGTCAGGGAGCCAGAGAGAGAGCGATGGAGAAATGCTGGGAAAAAACTGCAACAGCCTGCAGGGTAGAGAGGGAGCGATTAAAGACTCGGGACAGGGAGCAGGACAGAGAACACAGAAACAGCAATGGGCCACAGGGCAAAGAGCGGTGAATTAAAACACCGGGACTGGGAGCCATCTACAGAGAGCCATTGGGGAGTGAACACCTACAGACAGGAGTGTACAGAGCAGAGAAGAAAAAAAAAGGGAGGCTGAAAAACAGACTTTACCTACAGAAATAAACAAAAGAGACCCTGTCAAAAAGAATTCTAACAAAATCCCAGAAAATATTCAGAATCCAGAAAGCTTAAAAAGATGGAAACTGTACCATACTGTGACTGAGACTGCCCAAGAAATGTACCCTTGAGGACAAGGGGTCCTAAAGAACTCAGACAGCTCAAAAGCTGTAATTGGCTGAAGGAACGGCAGGGCGCAGACTACAGAAGCCCGGGAGCAGAAAGCGCTCCCTCCGGAGAAGCTGTGGCTCACGTACCCCAAGCCCCGGCCACCACCATTTCAGCGGCCCCTGGGTAAGGGGCAGGGCCCGCCACCAGGAGGCATAAAGGCGGCTGGGGGGAGCGGCAGGGGCTTTGCTCATCTGCCTCCAGTTTAAGGCATGCAAAGTGCTGAACAGAGACAGTGACCCTCGCTGGAAATAATACCTGCTCTTTTACTGCAACTGCATTTATCCTGTCAGCTATGTAACCAGGTAGGCAACAAAACTTAATTTTTCTGGGGCACAGACAGAAAAAGATAGATGTCCTATTAAGCTATGTAAGAAAGTAGCTCATTAAATGCGGTAACAATATTATCTTAAAAAAGGATGTACTTTAATTTCCTATTAAAAAAACAAACAAACTAAATTTCTACTGGGTTACACTTAATTTCTAGCAAAACTGTGCATACTACCTAACTTGGCACAGCAAGTTTTCAGTCATCTCAGGCTGCTCAGAAAGAGGCATCTAGCAAAAACAGGATAAAAACTACAGCCTCTAAAAACTCCGGATACTGGAGAGATTGAGCTAATGAATGTGAGCAGGCTGTAGGGGTTTTCTTCCGTCACTTAAGCTGCCTCTTGGACAACACAAGTGGCATAAATCAAACAGACCCTCATGGAAAATCCTTTTGATGCAACAACCTGCCGGAAAGTCGAGCGCAGGCAGAGGAGACGTCGTACTGGCAGGCCGCACTGATGTGGCGGAGGGATCACAACAGCAATTCTCGACTGCCCTACACCGGGGTACTCGGCGCACCCACCGCGGTCCCACAGCACCGCCGCCCACCCCGGCCCCTGCCGCCGCGCCGCCGCAGGCCCCGCCCCGCCGGCGTACGCGTGATGACGTTGTCGCGCTCTGTGACGTCACCACCGGAAACGCGTCCTCGCCGTCTCCGTCCTGGGACTCCAGCGCAGCACGGTGCCGGTGCTGCCGGCCATGAGCAAGCGGAAAGCTCCCCGGGAGAGCCCCAACGAGGGCATCACCGACTTCCTCACCGGTAGGTGTGCGCGGCGGGCGGGCCGCCGGGGCCGCCCGCCCGCCCGCTCTCACTGTGGCTCTTCCCGTAGAACTGGCCAATTACGAGCGCAACGTGAACCGGGCCGTTCACAAGTACAACGCATACAGGTACCGTTTCCGCCTCCCCGCCGGCGCCCTCGGCTCGGGGCCCAGCCCGCCGCCGCGCCAGCCGGGCCAGCGGCGCCGCCCGCGCTCGGGCGCTCACCCGCACTGTTCCGCAGGAAGGCAGCCTCGGTCATCTCCCGGTACCCCAGCAAGATACGGAGTGGGGCTGAGGCCAAGAAGCTGGTAGGTGCTGGCGGCCAGGAGGCTCGCGAGGCAGCGGCGGGGCTCGGGGCCGGCGGCTTCTGGGGGGCGGGGGGGCGGCTCTGCGGGCGCCGGTTCCTCCTCCCGGTAGCCGTGGTGGGGATGCGGTCTGGTTGCCGTGAGTCTTTGTAGCTGGAACTGGGGGCTCCAGCCCAGTCTGCGTGTAAAAGGATTCTGCTGTGGCAGGTTTTCCCTTTGCCTTGTTACAGCTTCGCTAAATTTGGAGAACTTGAGCAGTAATAACCAAGGCCTTGTTCAAAATTGCTGCTTTGGGGGAACTTTTAATATAGCCCTTGAATTACAGTGTTTATGCTGCTTGCATTGTAGCCTTGAATTCTTGTGTTTCCTTATGGTCCAGTATTTTATCATGGTCTCAGTGGCCTCATAATTCTTTCTGGATGCTAAATTCTGGGGAGCTTTCCTTTTTTTCCAGATGTAATGTCTTTAAGCAATCTTGAACTTATCTTCCCACCCCGTTCGATACTTAGGATGGAGTAGGTGCTAAAATAGCTGAGAAGATAGATGAGTTTTTATCCACTGGAAAACTACGCAAACTGGAAAAGGTGTGTTTCTTTCCCTTCCACTCTATTTCTCAATACTTGCTTTTCTTTGTAACTTGCAAAGTAGCCTGCTTGTTTTGTGCAATTTTTGTTGTCGACCTTGGAGAGACTCATGTCAAGCTTAGGAAGAGTGGATGTGGAATCTGTGGTGAGTAGAAACAAGAAGCTCAGCTGAAAATATTTAAGTTACGTAATCAGCATGTGAATGTCTTGTTAGAAGTGGAATTCTGACTCTTGGAGGGCTGTGGAGTTTTGTGGTGTAAACACGTTCTTCACCTTAGCGTGGGCAATTAGGGAATTTTCAGGCTTGGTATATATGGCGTTATTGTGATACACAGTACTACCCTTGGTACTGCTCTGCATTGATTCATAACGAGCCTCCAGTGCAGTCTGACTGAACTGTTTTATCGTCTCATTGTTTCTATTCATTGCAAGTGGAGTTAAGAAGGGCTTGGTTTTGAATTTTGCAGATTCGACAAGATGATACAAGTGCATCTATCAGTCTCCTGACACGAGTTACTGGCATTGGGTAAAGTTTTTTGGGATTTTTTTTTGGGGGGGGGGGGGGCGTGTTAGATATTTTTTCCTTCTCCTGGTGGAGTTTTGAAAATAATTTGGGTGATTGCAGATAATGAAGGGAATGAGATTGAGCTGATGCTATAGTGCCTACACTGAGACACTATAGTTGTGAAGAGAAGAAAGGGTATAGAATTGTCAGTTACGGACTTTGCGGTAAAGGAGTGGAAGTGGAAAATTCCTGTGTGCAAGCTGAGGGGGGAAGGAGAGAGGAGCTGGTCAAGAATGGAACCATAAGAGGCTGAAAAGAGTGGAAGTGAGAAGTCCCTTTGGGACTTCTGGTGGGAAGTTGGCCCCAGGGACAACAGTGCTCTGTCATGTGTTTGTAAAAGGAGAACTAGAGCCCTGAAATGGGCAACAAAACAAACAAACAACAAGCTATCAGGGCTGTTGAGCAGTGTTTGAAATTCTTGTGGTTCAGGGTAGGGAATGGGATTGTTCTCAAGTAATTCTGAGGGAAAATGCATTCTAAGTTTGAGGATACACTGGGATTTGAGAAATTGGGATGGGATGCAGAAAGCAGCTTGCATGCTATCCTGTCTCAGGACAGTGGAAGTTGCCTTTCCTGGTCTGGAACCTGGCAAGAGACACAAGGAAGGGTAAGAAAGGAAGTAAATGGCAGGTCAGGATCTGACCATTTTACTGTAATAGTTTTATTGAGGAAGTGGATTTAAAGTCTTTGAGGGTGGTAGAGCTGTAACCATAAGATTTCAGAGTAGCTGGAGAATAGTTCCTCATGCAGGGGCTATGCTTCCAGGCTGATGGTACTTTGGTGTTTTCAGATATTGGATAGGTATTTGGGTATAACATTACCTGAATGTCTGTCTCAGCTGAAATGTTCTTTCCCTACAGAGACATGCAGATTAATCTAATGACAAACCCTTAAAGGGGAAAAAGGTTCAGCCATTCACTTCAGTGTTTGAAGTGCTAGTCTAAAGACACTTCTCTGCTCCAGTTGCCTTAAGCTGGTTCAGAGACTGTGGTTAAAGTAGTTCTTGGCATGCATTCAGGATTATTTCCTAAAACAATATTATTTGGTGAGATTTTTATTTTTTAAAATTGTACGTCACTGTATAGTTATATCAGTGCTAAAAAATATGTAAGCCAAGCTGTGGATAGCCATCTCTGCTAACTGAAAGTACAAACCGAAAATGCACATGCTGAAAAGAGGGTAAGCATCAGAAGCAACTTCACTCTTGGCCTTGAAGAATCTAGGCAGTTACAGTGAATTCTAATGTCCTTTTACTGCTCCTGAAGGCAGATTGCTTTCTCTTCTTGCAGTCCTGCTGCTGCTAGGAAGTTTGTTGAGGAAGGAATTAAGACTTTAGAAGGTAAGTGTAACTTTGGGTCCTCAGCTCCCATCCAATAATGTTTTTTTTCTGTTAAGCTTCCTGTTCCACGGTGGTATTGCGACAGCAGATATGCCCTAGGCTTTGAGGAAAGTGTGTGAGATGCTGAAGACATTACATGCACATCCAATGTAAAGTACTTACAGGTTACATGGAAAATAACAAGGATTTTGGCTTTGAGGTGAATGGTCTACTGAAATCTTTATCGGGAAGTGCTCTATGCATTTGTACTCATCCTATCAGCTGTTCAGTAGTCCATTTAAAATCTGTTCCTTTGTGTTGGAGGTTGCTGTTTTCTTGTTACGTATTTTTAGCATGTATCACCTTTGCATCGGTGGAAACTTACTGTAAGATTTCTAGTCCTCAAGTAACTTTTTTCTGTTTTTTCTTAATTCTTGTAGATCTAAGAAAAAATGAGCACAAGTTAACCCATCACCAGCGTATTGGGTTGAAGTAAGCTTTCTTTGGTGCAAGTGCTTGGCTTTTCTAATGACTCAGACACCAGGATGTAATGTAAGGTTACATGGGCCAAGTAAGGTTCTGTTCTCGCTGTGTGCTTTTCATACTTTTCAGCAGCTATTCAGAACATCTGTTTCATTGGGGTTAAAATGCAGTAGGCTTGGTCTCCATCCAGAAAGAAATAGAGAAATGGAAGAAAGGGGCGGTGAGGGGTGGAGGAGTCTCATCCAAAAGCCCTGTCTGCAGAGTTTGGGATTGGGATGGTTTAGTAATGGGTGTTGGGGAACATGTGGCTCTGAAGCAGCATTATGGCTGCCAGTACCTGCTGTCAGTGGTTCTGGTACTGGAGGGGTGAAAAATGTGCCTGCTGGTTGGGTGTCATTGTTTCACCTGGCCTCTTTTTCTCCACAGTTAAGCAGCATTCTGGCAGTCTGGTTTTTACAGCTGCATGCAAAGGTATCAGGAGCTGTATTTGCCTTGTGAGGAGCTTCTGTTTAGCTCTTTCCCACAAAGATCACCTCTGACCATGGGTGAACGTTCCTGCTTGCTGGTGGATTGAGTTTTGTCAGGAACCTTTTGTATTTTCAGAGGGCTGTGCAAATATAAACCAATTGGTTATATTGTAACATTACTTCCACCTTATAGCAGCTCTTCATATATGGTGGAAATAATTTGCAACGAAACCATCTTCTGAGCATTGTCAAACTTGCAGTTGTGAGGTTTTTTTCTATCGCTTGGCAAGATGTTTTCTAAGATGCTTGGTGAGGGTGGGGAGATTCTTCATTACTGTCACATCAGAAAGTTGTATTCTTTCCTCTTGACAAAAATGTTAAGATGCTACCCTTATCACTCTTACAGACACTCTTATTCTTATATATGCAGGTACTTTGAAGATTTTGAGAAAAGAATCCCAAGGGAAGAAATGCTGCAAATGCAGGTAAGAATGTCTTTATTGAGGATGTGAGCCACTGGTGGACAATGAATGACTGACATTTCTGAACACACATCTCTTTTTTTTTTTTTTTTTTTTTTTTTTTTCTTCCTATAGGAAATTGTGCTGAAAGAGGTCAGCAAGCTGGACCCAAACTATATTGCTACAGTCTGTGGCAGTTTTAGACGAGGTTGGTACTCTGATCTTATGTTTACTTTGGGCTAGTAAGCAAGACTTATTACTGTATCTGTTCTTCCAAAGGGAAAGTCTGTGCTGGAACTGGGCTCTTTCCTGTTATTGTCTTGACTGGTTAGTTCAGTAGCAAAACACCTGTATAAATCCTTGCTTCTCCACCCAACCCCCGTAAAGAGCTGTATATTGTAACATGTGAATTGATTGCTTTGTTTTTACATTAACAATACATTAACATATTTGTGCTTCACTGCTGCAGAAGTACAGGAAGAAATTCTTTGGTGTCTTCTGAGATATGCAAAGATACGAACTTTTTGATGAAAGAACAAGATTTTCTTTAAGATTGTTTTCTCGCAAATATCTTGAATCGTGATTGACTATTTTCTACCAGGAAACCATGTTTATTGCAGGAGGATGGATGGATGTTGACTAATGTTAGTATACTTTGTCATACGCAGAGGGTTTTTTCTTTGCTTCTTACTTGCCTAGGTGCAGAATCAAGTGGCGATATGGATGTTCTGCTAACCCATCCAAGTTTCACATCTGAATCATCTAAACAGGTGTGTTTCTGTGCTGCTGTGGGTCAGTACTGTGCATTGGTTCCACAGTGTTTTAAATTCAGAAGATAACGTAGTCTCAAACTTGTAATGCAACTTCGTTCATCTTCTTGTTACTGTAATAGTAAATTTTATTTTGAGGAGTTATGATCACTTCTCAGGTCCATGTATTATGTTGTGTTCCTCTTGCAGAACTATTACAGAGGTTTACTCTTAACCTTCTGTCCCTCTTCTTCCCCACCCCCTCAAATTCACGCACTTTTACAATGTAGAACTGTAACAGCTTACTGGATAAAGCAGGGATTAAAGGTAGAGTAAGTATCCCTTTACATAGCCATAATCTTTTGGACGAGAAACAAATGTCCTGCTGCCCTTGTAATCTTTTGGGACTAACTCTGGAGAAGCCTTAATGACAGTTTGTGTTTCTTGTGTCTTCTACAGGTAAATTGTTTAAAATTTGAAAACTCAAGCCAAAAAAAAGAGTTTTGTCACTTACGATGAAAAAAAAATCTGATAGGGGATTTTGGAAAGTTTTGGGTTTTTTACATTGCACAGCTGTAATTTTACTAGCTTTTCCTTGGCGTTATTTTTTTTCCACTCAGTAAAGTTTTTTGTATGGTAATACGTATAATTGTAGCAATGTCCTGTACTTATGTGGGCCATTGTCTGGTAAATGGATAAGATATTCTTGTTATTTGTAAAATAATCTCCTCTTCTGTGTTGTCACTGTTCCTAGTCAAAACTTCTGCGTCAAGTTGTAGAACAACTGGAAAAAGTCCACTTTGTCACAGATATGCTGTCTAAAGGTGACACCAAATTCATGGTAAGGCTTTTTTGGTGGTCAGGTGTGTTAGCTTCTGTCAGGGAAGGTAATCCCCCACTATGTTGTATATGAGGTAGATTGTTGGGACTGCTGGAGCTGTGATTTTTTTTTAAAAAAAAAATTTTAAACCCCTCCCCTTCCCCCCATAAAAGCTTTCTGCAATTAACTCTGTGAATCTCTTGTGCTAAGATTTCAGTATTAGAAAAATCTACAGGTATTTATGTAGTACTGAACCCCACTGATATAACCTTCATCACGCAATGCCAGTTTTGTCTCTGTTTTGCTTGATGTTTCCCCAGAACCTTAATACAACCTCACTTCTTAGTTGCACCAGTGACTGCTCTTGTAACTCTGCCCTCAGGATCTTGGAAACACTATCTTTGATCTCAGGCTTATGTTTGCCATGTCTTTTCTAATATATGTAACATACCTTTGTCTCCTTTTTTGTCAATGTTGTTGCAGAGCAGATTTCATGGATAAGATGCCAACTCAGGATACAATAGGGGATATGTGGGATGCCTAGAGAAAGTAATGAATTAAAAGAACATTCATTTTTTGAGGTCACAGCAAAACTTTTTTTCTTAAATATGTGGACTGGGTGTTACCTTGCTTTGCTTAGTTTTCTTTACAGGCCCTGGATATCTTGATCTTACAGGCCAGTTAAAAGTCAACTCTAACAGACACGTAGAACCGTAAGCAATACTTAGCGGGCATGAAGGCTGCTTAGTTCTGATAGTCACTCATACTGGCTTTATGGAATTCCGTGGAAGCTCAGAGGAGTGGTCCTGCAGGAGGGTTCACTAAAGGTCCATACACATTTGTAATCAAGATACCATTATATTCAGCTAGTTTTTTGAAAGGCATAAATACTTAACTGTATAATACTACATTTAAAGACATTTGCTTTCCCAAGATGAAAGGGGCTGCTGGAGCACTTGATTATTTTATTTTATTGATTGATGGTTTAGTTTTGCTTAAAATTAAGAGCTGAGAGAACTCTGAGGATTTGTCTTCAGTTTAGTTTGTGTTGCATTCTGAGAGGGAATAAAACTCGATGGCTTTTTGTTTGGCTTGATCTTTAGGAGGAATAAGTGAAAGGCGCTCTCTTTCTTGCCACATGGTTTAATACCATATGGGCTTAAAGTTAAATGTACATCTGTCTGCCAAAAGCAGAGGCACTCTGCATTCCCTGTTTGCATTCCCAGTTCAACAAGCTCGCTATAGTTTGACCGTTTGCTCTGTGTGATCCTGTCAAGTCTTAAATAGTTGTGAAATAGCTCTTCAAAGTGGAAGCCAAGGAATGTTGTAAAAAGGGAAGTACAACTGTAGCTGGGGAATCTGAGAAAAGCAAGTCTCAGTAAGGAGACAGAGAACATAACTTTAAAAGCATAAGCAACATCAAAGTTTTCAAAACCAAGAAAGACTAGAATTCTCAGCATGAAGCTGCAATGGGTGAAACTGTTCAGTAATTAGATACTTGTCGTCATTCATTATGGTTCATGTCCCTCCACCCTACTGCATTGTCGTTTTAAAGTGATCGTATACTGGGGGAGGGGAGTGGAAAGAAAAGGCTGGTAATGTCAATTATGTGAAGATTACAAAGCAGTTGAAGAGTGGCAGAGGGCTTCTCAAGAAAAAACTTTCTTCTATTAGCTTCAGCTTCATCTGCATTTTCCTTAACCTGCTGATGTTTGTGCATACTGAAGAGCCTGGTAATAATTAGGGCAGAGGAATGGGAAATGAGAAGTCCTATGAGCCTTCCTGCTGTAATAAAAACTTAAGAAGCAGTTATATGCTACATTGAACTGCAGTCCTCTTAGCAGTATAAAATAGTGATTCACAGTGCTATGACATCCAGCTCTCCTAGTAAAATAATTGGTTCGGTGGGAATTTAACTTTGCTCTCCAAATTGACTGATTGTTTAGAGGTTCTGTAGGGATGGGGAGGTAAAGGTTCATCTCAAGTCTTTAATTTTGAATTTCTTGCTTTCCTTACTTCCTCACAGGGTGTCTGTCAGCTGCCAAATAAAGACGACGGAACAGCCTATCCACATAGGAGAATTGATATCCGGTATACACACACAAAAAAACCCCCACCCCAAAAAACTGCTGTAGCTGTATGCTACATAGTAGGCATTCACATAGAGTTCTGCATTCAAATCTCTACTTCCATGTTCAGAACAGTGCATTTGCTAGATTTGATTCCTTTGCAGTATGGAAGACACTGTACAACTGCCAGTGTCTACAACAGGTTATTAGCAAGAATGCTGTATTTTTAAATCATGATTTTGTATGCAGTTTCAGAATTTGTGACCTACTTTATCATTACTGCTTTGACATTAATTTTTGGCAGGAGTGCAAACACCATGACCATGTAGTGTCTGGACACCAGTAACATCTGGGTCAGGGTAGATGTGTTGAACCTTTCTTTGATACGCAGTTCATTTCACTCTTCCATCTGGCTTGTGGGAAAAATCAAACATGCAATATTGCAGAATGCATGCATGTAAATAGGAAGTAAACCTAGAAGAGTGTCTGAATGGCTGAATTACAAATGGCTTGTAACCTTTTTGTGATTGTTCTAAATATGTACTTCTCTTCCACTTTTATTGTAGACTTATCCCCAAAGATCAGTATTACTGTGGTGTACTGTATTTCACAGGAAGTGATATATTCAATAAGAACATGAGAACTCATGCTCTGGAAATGGGCTTCACAATCAATGAGTACACAATCCGTCGCTTGGGTGTCACTGGTCAGTCTGGGCCTTTGCATGGAGCATTCTTCCTAGTTACATGCTTGGTGTGATCTTCTTAAATGGGTTACTCCGCGTACTGGAAACACTTCTGATAAATACTCTAGTTCATAAAATTTCTCAGTGTCCTTTCTGGTGTTGAACACCCATTATAGCAGGAAGGGGCAGCCTACTTACACAGAGGCAGTGCTGTGACACGAAGTTACCTCTTTGGGCTACCTAATTATGTAAAGTCTTACTGACCTAAACATTGGGGATCTGGTGTGCACAGCATATATGTGGCTTCCCCCACTTTTCCCTATAAGATGTCATGTCCTTTAGTTTTGGTTTGGAGGGGTGCTGTGTGTGTATATAAATATATGAACATAAAAACATGTAACTAACCACATGGCCCCATAGTTAATTTGTTGCCTTACTTCCTTCAACACTAATGAGAATTGGTACCTAAACACCGTGAAAAGGTTGGGGGGGTGGTGGGTATTTTTTTTTTTGTTAGTCTGTTTTACTTAGGGCGGTTTTGTCTTAATTTTGCAATGCATTTGGTATCAGGATCGTACAGACCTTTCACCTTTGAAACAGCATCTGTAATTTGTTTGCAGGAGTTGCTGGGGAGGCCCTACCTGTAGAATGTGAAAAAGATATCTTTGACTACATCCAGTGGAAGTACCGAGAGCCAAAGGATCGGAGTGAATAACTGCCTAGGTTTGTAACCTAGAGAGATGTTTTCATAGCTGCTTGTGAACCTACAAAGTGCATATTCTTTCTTTGGGTGTTATTGCAAAAAGTGTATATTACTAATGCTTAAAGCAAGTCCATGGCACTAGCACAGAACGTGTAGTAAAGAGCAAATCCTGTAAGATCTCATCTTGACCACATGCAGCACCCCACCTTAAAGCTGATTAAAACACTATGTGTAACTGAATGGCCTGCCATACTAGAAAAACCTGTAGGGAAGATGGTGTGGCAGTCAGACTGCTTAGGGAATGCACATTGTCTTTTGCTTTGGAATTCAGTGAAAAAAACATCGAATGATAAATCACAGGTTTCTATTTAACACCCAGTGAGCAGAAAGTTCTGACATAAAGGCAAGATGTTTCATCTTACTAAGTTTCTTGTGGCTTGGTTTGAAGATGGTTGCTTTCAACCAAAATGGTGCTGGTTCTTTGGAGTTGCTGGAGAGTCTTACAAAACAGTATTAGCCCTTTATAAAAGGCTATGTGCTTTGACTTGATAATATCTGTGGTGATCAAGCTATTGGGTTTTTTTCTAATAATCTTAGTGGCCCTTGGGCTGTGATCCTTATTAAAAAAGTTTGACTATTTCAAACTGAATGGGCTACCTTAGCTTGTTTCTTGTAGTTTTGCAAAGGATGATCAGAGTTCAGATGCTTCCATGTTTTAATGTTGTATACACAGGCATACTCTGTGCAAACATCACTTACTGCTTAGTATCAAAAAACTGGGCAGTTCTTACACGAAATAATGTAACTTTTTTTTTTTTGCTATTTACTTTGTTGAGGTTGAAAGAGTTGTAAGTAAAACAGTTGATTTTGTGTAGTTGCAAATTGTCTCTTAAGAAATATGTATGGGGGTTTTAATTATCTTTTTTTAATGCAGTTTGAGTAATTGTCTGTAGAGCATCTTGGAATGCTCAAATGAATGTTTTGCTCATACAAGCTGCCAGCATAAATTGCTTGAGTATATATTCTACAGCATCTGTGTGTAGCAGTAGGCACTTTATAAATGACCATAGATTAGATTTGGCTGTGGCAGTGAATTAGTACTGGCATCATACAATTTGGAAAACTTACAGTTCTGAAACTTCAGTATGAGACCAATCTTTTTCGTATGTATTGGGAGGCTAGAAGAACTGTATTAGAGCATTATTTCTACAGTACTTAAGTGCCATAATTATGATAAGATTATTCTTACAGCAGTTAGATCTCAGACTTTGTATATTTGTCTCTTTTCAAATGTATATTTCAAGGGGGGTGGGGGTGATAAAAAAAGCACCTAAAAGTCTATTTCCCACCCCCACTGAATAGATGAAAGTATACATATAAAAAACTTCTAATGTTGGTTACACAAAACAATGTATTGTGACTCCCCACTAGTCAGCAAATGGAACGTACAAATCAGGCCAGAAAAAGACTGCCCATGTACTCAGCTTCACAGCTACCTGCTCCAATATTTTTTGATTGAAAATGTGTCATTGGAACACCTAGACTAGCAAGGAACATGAAAGGCAGAAATGTCTTACATTCCACTGCTGAAATTGCACCTTGGTACACAGTTATAGAATGCAAAGTCATTATGGCTGGTGCTATTGAAATACTACACTTTTAGGTGGCTGTACAAGAAAGAACATGGGACACAAGCCAGACATCATAATTTTCTGTAGGACTTCAAGTTTGATATCAGACAAGGATGTTGTATTCAAGCTCTGCAATAACTGGAGCAAATGGGAGAAGGAAATCGCGTACATGTCTTTAGAGGACCCTTTCTGGTACTGAAGTGGAATTTTTAAACCTTTATTCATGTCTCTGTTGGCTGCTGTCAAAAACCTCCATTGACGGAGAACCTGAAATCTGTTGGGCCAGTTGCTTTCTTTGCAGCATTAGTAAACATTACAGATCATGTTGACGCCAACTGGAAATGTTTGAGGCATCTAGGTTTTAAAATACTCTCTTGATTTTTTTAAAGAAACTAATCTTAACTTGCCTAGGGAGGAGGAAGGGGAATCTTTTAGCCTTGGCCCAACCTATTGGACGCACTATGGCTTATCATTCAGGGTTATGGACTGAAATAAATACAAGGGGTTTAGGTGCTTATGTGTTGCAGGCTGATGTTTCTTTAGTTGCTGCTGTTCGCGTGTGGAAGAGGAGAGTGGCACAGTGTTTGTGGCACAGTGCACAAATTAACTCTAAATTAAAATGCACATCCCTTTATACTGCTTTGTGTTACTAATCTCTCTTAGTCTTTTGGCAGGTGCTCGGGTGTGGTCATTGTGCTGTTCTACTGATGACCGTTTGACAAGACGAACTGAAGCCATGGTCACAGTGCTGAAAAAATTCTGGATGTTGAACAATGTTGCTGAGAACTAACTGGCTTGCAGATTTCGGTCTGGAAATGATGTGCACAGTAAAGCCCAGAAGCACAGCCTGAGGTGCAAAGGCATCTTTCTCCCTCTTGACTGTGATAAGCAGCATGTGATCTGCCCTTCTGTCCTTTCTACAGCCATATATCTTGTCCACAGATTCCCCCTAGCTGCTTTCCTTGTAACAAATCAATGTTCAATGTGCCCTGCGGTGGATGAGTGGCGTTCTTCCCCAGCCTCACTCTGGCTTTCTCCTTTTATTCAACCCCAAATGTCCTATTTAAGAGATCCAGAGCAAATCCTGATGTTTCTGTTTTCCATATAAGGAACACAATGTTACAGAGTCATGCATGCTGAAGTGTGTTTTCTTTTAGACAAGAACCCTCCCTTGCCAGCTCCAAACAAACTGGTGTCTCCTTAGGGGATGTTTCTCTTTCCCAGAAACTAATCCTTATTTATGGGCTAAGCGTCTATTACAGGTTTGGTGAGGTATGCAGAGATACTATAAACATGCAAATTCTTGATGTACGTAAAAAGATTATTTTCTGCCTCCTCTGCACTAGCTCTGCTGCTGAGTTTGCTGTTTTAAAAGTGATGTGCTGTTATTTTACTGAGTAATGTATCTGCTAATGTCTTCCCTATAAAGTTTGTCCAGCTGAAACTGGCTGCAAGAACTGCTATTGTGGCTTTTAAAGCCACAAGGATGTGTGCCTGTATAAGAGATTGTTCTTATACAATTGCCTCTGTGTCTTTGGTTAGACTACAATTGCATATTCTGGAGAGCTCCTTGGAAGTATCCTTTCTCCAGCTGGGTAAGCAGGTGCATGAGTGCTTGCCATTTTTTCTTTATGCACCTAGCTCTTAGTGTAATTGCTTTATGAGTGACAGCAATGCAGACAACTGTTCATAATTGTCAGGAGCTCTCAAGAACTTTGTGTTGCCCAAAGAGCAACAACAGGAAGTGTTGCATTTCTTTTCATCTAAGAACACTGCTGTGCACCATTAACTAAATTACTGTTGTAAGGATTGTGCGGTTATCCCATCTTTTGGGACTTGAGTCTAAAACAAAAGAATGTTGTCATTGCATGTGATCCAGTGTGCTGGCTGTTTGTAGACACAGGCTTCTGCCAGGATGGACCTTGCTTTTATTTACAAAGTAAAGGAAACCCCCAGTACAGAAAAGCATTGTGGGTGTACCTCTGATACTAATTCAGGGTCAGAGGAGGCAGCTGAGAGCAAACAGTCATATTTTTCAGATGTGCTGTGAAAGGAAGAGGAGAAATGGCACTGAGTTTCCCTAGAGTAGAGAAAGGGGATGAGAATTCTAATGTAACTGTACAGTCTCTGAATAGTGTGGATGCTTAAACTTATGGTGCGTTTGTCCTGGTACCTTGAGAGAAAAGTCAACCTCTCCTTCTTTTTCTCCTGATATTTTTAAACATTCAGAGATTTATTCCTGCATACATTTTTAAAGACAGAAAGGTCACAGATCCAATTTTTTTTTTTACAGAAAAGTAATTTTTTTTACATTAAGCCTTGATTCAAAAAATTCAGGTGAAGAAGAGTAAGTGAAGTCTGTTTTTTAGCAATTTGTTGGTTTGGTGGTTTTTTTTTAAAAAAAAAAAAACCCGCCCAATTTAAATAATAGATTAAATTGTCCAACGTAGACTTTTAACAGACAGCAGTTTAATCTAGCAGCAACAATCCTGCTTCTGAAGACAGACTGCACTTCTTGGTTAACCAACCTCCTGCTTGAGAGAATTTTGAACTGATGTAGGTATTTGCCCGCTCAGAACTGTGTATTGGTCTGCTAGATCCTTCTTCTGCTCTGTTTCTAGTTCTTTGTATCCCCTGTATGTGGAGACACCAGAATGAGAAAACTGGCTGTGCCCTGAAGTACTCTTAAAAAATACCATTTTCAACTACAGTCTGTATCTCCTTATCTCTGTGTTAATGTCCTGGTGCAGTGCTGAAGCTCATGCTAGGCTGTTTCTGTGTCTTTAGCATATGGTCATATTGAAAGTTTTTAAAAGTAATCTGACCGTTCTCCTATTGCACATGACCTGTGTTCTTTGTTCCTAGATACATTGTAGTACTACTGGTTGCAGTGTCCTGCATGTTGTTCAACTTGCCATTACCCAGAAGACTGGTCTGGTTAACTGATGCACTTCTACCACTCCTATAGAGTCAATCTGCCTTTTTTTATATGCAAACCTGTCAGCTCTGATTCTATAGTTCCTCTTAAGTCATTGTGAAAGGTAGCGACTATTTTGGACATGAGAGGAGGTCCAATCAAGATTGTATTACTAGTTGTATCTGGGACAGGGATTCTGTTGGTTAACATAAAACTTAACTGGTTTTAAGTAGTGAACTGCTAACTGTATTGTAGAGCATCAGCATGGAACATATTGCTGCTACTGTATTTGAATACTTTGTAGGTGTATAAAGCAAATGTATTGCAGAATAGCAAGCTTGAAAAGGCAAGACTATTTTATACATAATCAAATTGACTATTGCTAATTATATAGCACTCTTCTTGATGTGTTAATTATTAGGTCCTCTGACTTTATGGAGTAGAGTGGAGTTTGTATCATCAGACTACTTAGTGTGACAAATCATAACAAAGACAGATGTAATACTGTTTCTTATTTTATCGGACTTAAGCCTATAGAACTACATTTTTACTTGTTCTTATATAATTAGTGTTGATCAGTCTTGGTCATGGAGATAGTTCGTATCCTTGCTTATCCATTTATTTTCTTCTGTTTTTCATACTGGGAGTTTAATTATTTTCTGGGAATGTGCCCCTACCCTAATGCATGCAGTGGTATGTAAGGTGACAAGAAGTTAACTTGGTACTATGTGAAGTCTTCTGATGCCTCATATTAAATATATATATAGGTGATGTATTCAGTATTTTCTTCAGTAATCAGTGGGAATAAATAAAGTAAGAATTCCATCATGAATGTATAATCCTGTTTGGCTAGGGGTTTTTTTTTAGCTGTAATTTTAGGAGCATCAAAAAGCAGTAACATAAGCCTAACATGTTTACAGATGTTTCCTAGGCATACACTGATGCATTCTTCATCATCCTCAGCAGGTAGCCCAGAAAATTACTTTGTGTGACTTGAGGCAGAATTTGCTGGCCTTGCAGTCTCCCTCCGCAACAATGAGTTCTAAGTGGAAGAGAAATGGCTTGTTCAGAGTGCTTCCTTGCTTGTTTGTCAAGCTATAGAAATGTGTCTATTTCTAATCTCTTGGTCGCCCCCCCCCCCCCCCACCCCTAGTTAACTAACTAGCCCTGAATCTGGGCTGCATTGTGTTACAGTTCTTTCCTTCCTGCCAATGTCGACTGCAAGATACCTGGTAATCACAGAAGGAAATAGCTGTGAACCTTGTGCCTATCCTAGAGAATCTGTGTAAATGGGTATGCACTGTACTACTGTATGTGCATTTGTAGCCTCATGTGTATGCAGACGAGCATTTGGGGTTTGTCAGGGATCGTGGCTGCACACTGTTCTTCTGGTGTCTGCTCTTGTCCCAGGTGCGAGGCCTTACATCAAGGTGGGCCGTGCCACCTCTTTCCATAGCCTTAGGGCTACAGTGGCTCTTGCTAACAGAGCAGCGGTTCAAAACAGGGATGGCAAGGAGCGGGAGCTGCTGACGTGGCTGAAGCGTTGGAGAAGAGCTGTAGCACTGGCCGGGGGTCTTGCGCCCTCCGTGACGGGCTGCGTGCAGCTGCCCTGCAGGTCCGCGGGCGCAGGGCGCGGGGAGCGCTCTTTCCCCCCTCCTCGACGCGTACCTCGAGCGGATGTTACAGCTTGCTGCTGCCCGCCGATCCCGGAACCTACTCCGGCCGCTCCGCCGCCGTTGCTTGAGCCGGCGGGCGAGCCTGGCGCTGAGGGGCCTTCCCGTAGGCGCTACCCGCGCCCCGGGGTGCGGCGAGGAGCCCGCGGCGGGGCGGGGCCGAGGCCGAGGGGCGGGGCCGAGGCCGAGGGGCGGGGGCCAGTGCGCAGGTGCCGCCGCGGCGCCGCGCATGCGGCCTTGGGGGCGCCGAGAGCTCTGCCCGGAGGCAGCGCGGCGGCAGGTAGCGGCGGGGCGAGGGCGGGGTGGGCGGCTGGCCCCGCCGGGACCTGCGGCGCTGTGCTGGCCGGGTCCGCTGGCGTTTTCCGGCCCTCGCCGTGGCTGAGGCGGCCGTCCCTCGAGTCACCTTGCCGCGGCGGCGCTGAGCCGAGCCAGAGCCCCGCGGGGTCGGTGGGCTCTCGCTTCGACCGGGGCTTCCGCGTCCTGCGGCGCGGCCGCGGGCTGCTGAGGTGACGGCCGCGGGGCGCAGGCCGACTGTCTGCGGGCGGGCGGGGGGGGGGCTTGCCATCGCTCCGGTTCCTCGGCCGGGAAGCACGAACCTCGGCGGGCAGCAGCGGCCGAGCGTCCCCCGGCGCCGCCGTACCGCGGCCGAGGGGTTGGGGCGCGGCTCGGGGCGGCCCCGCTTCGTTGCCCGTTGCGTAACGCGCGGCGCTGGCGGGCGAGGCGCCGGTCGCGCCGCTCGTGAGCGCGCACGCGTGCCCGCGCGCTGCTCGGCTGCGCGTGAGTGCGTGGCCGCTGCCATGGTCGGCGGTCGCCGGTACCTGCCAGGAAGCATGGGCCTGGCCTCTCAAAGCGTAATTCTTCTCATTTTTCTGTTTTGCGTACGGGTTTTCGGTTTGGGGATGGTTTTGGGTGGGTTTGGTTTTTTTTTTCAGTTATTCCGTAGAGCGGTTCAGGTGCTCTTACGGTTGTATTTTAATTGAAATTTCTGATCTGGTGTTACCTTTTGCGGTTTATTTACCGATGTTGGCTTACTGTGCGTGGTTTCTGAAGATGGCAACGTTAAGCATCAGTTGCCCTCTACCTTTTATTCCTTGATGCCTTTTCTCTTGAGGTGGTTGTGTTAATTTTACTGTTGTGGGAGGGAAAAGCAAAGTACAGGATTAAGGAAGCTTTGTTTAAAAACAAGATGCTTGAAATGACTATTGTGTCTTAGTTCTGGATCTCTGGTTTAATGCTTCTTTTCCTGCTTTGCAGTGTGTTTTGTCAGCTGTTGTCATCGCATCTGGTTGATGGAGACCAATTCAGATTTAGTATTAATAGCTGTGGAACTGTGAGCTTGGTTCCTCTAAACAGTTCTGGTTTGCAAGAATTTACATATGAGCTCACCTGAAGAATCTCTCTTGTTTTTTTAATAGTTTAAATACTTGCATAATTTATACGTTAAAACACGTAGGATAGAGAAAATACACTCATATTGCATAAAGAGAGGAGACGCAGTAGTGGAGTGAACAGGCTCACAATATTCAAGATGTCTCAATAGCCTTGTGAGGTGTAAACAGAAGAGGGTGTCACCCCAAAGGGTGAGGTTTAGGTTGAGAAGGTGCTGAACAGGATGGTAAAGGCCTTCACTCGAAGCCTTTTCAGTGAAGCTGGTGAGGGGACACTCGAGACTACTTGGTGGTCAGCTCTGTTGCCATTTGTCTTTCTAAAGCCCGTGCCCCTCTGTGCAGGGAGGTAGAAAGTTTTGAGAGTCATGTTGGAAAGGCATGAAAGAGGTAGGGGTGTGGCATGTTTTCAAAAACTGGGGTGGGGTGTTGTCTAAGCTCTTGCTGTTGTTTGATGTAAGATCTCCGTGTAATTTGAAAGTTAGACTCATGTCTTCTAAACGCTGAATAGGTCAGTCCCAACCCCCAAAACATGTTGTGGCTCACTGCCAGTCATTGCCAAACTTCTAGTTGAAAATGAGTTACATGGTTTGGAGTCCAGCTGCAAACCCGTATGATTATGGAGTGTTGCTGTCATGTTTCCAACAGCTGGACAGTTCCTTGAAAGCCTGCTGTGACTAAAGAGCATTTAAAGGAAAAAAAAAAAAAAACCAAACCAAAAAAACACCTGCTTGTGTGTTGTGTGAGTTCTTATGCAGGGAGTTCTCTTTCATCCTGGATTTTCCTGGAAAAAAATATGGGTTTTTTTTCAAACTTCAAGAGCATGTTAGGTAGTTACTGCATATGTAGAGTATCACCATGATAAAACGTCCAAGTGTCTACCTTGCTCAAGAAACTAAGTTACTAAGCTTTTGCAATCAGCAAGTTGAACTATTTTGACAAGTTATTAAAAAAATCAAATTGAACCAAACCTGAACACAACCCAGAAAAAACAAAACCAAAAAACCCCAAACCACAAATCTGAAGTATGAGTTGGAACTTTTGAATTGAGATTTGTTTGAAAAAACAACATTTTAAAAGAAAGATATTCTTTGCTCTGTAGCTGTGTTGCTAAAACTATTTTAATAAACTATGCCCTCATAAAAGTGCACATTCTGTTTCTCTTTTGTCATTTTAATGATTTGCTGATTGTAATTTTTCCCTCCGTGTCTGACAGGTAAGAAGGTCTTTTTACATAGTAATTTTGAGAAGTACCTGCTTTACATACTAATCTTCAGATAAGGAACCCGTAGTCATGTCCAGCTATTTTAGATCCTCTAAACCCACAGATATATATTCATAAAATCACAGAATATCTCAAGTTGGAAGGGTCCCATAAGGATCGTTGAGTCCATGTATTGATACATAGTGCAGGTTAGTTACTAAGTCACTGAACACAGGGTGTTTGTCTACTATGTGATGTAAATTACCTGAGCACTTCATTTTAGGAAAGGGCTAGCTATCTGAAAACAGGACTTAATTGCTTAATACAGACACTGTTGCTCTTGTGACAGAGGGACTGAGTACACCAGTAAGCAACTAAAAATGGTGGAAGAGAAATGATACTTCAGGGATTTTAGAAGTTTTGCTTGCATTACTGCTATTTTAGATCGGATCGGTCTTCCAGTATGGTATAAGTAACAAATGGGGCATCAGGGATTTCTGGTGTCAGGTGTTGCGGAAAAGAATTATCAACGGAAGCATCAGCTGTAGGAGGGATTAAGTGGCAAAGAGTTACCCTTAAAATCTAACAAAAGCATCATCTTTGATAGCTTTTCTTTTCTGGAGCAGGTGTGCCTTTACATTTATGCAAGCTTATTATAGAAGGAGAATTTTCCACTGGGGAAGCGTTTTCCTACTTCTTTTATTGTGGGTTTTCTGATGCAAAATCACTAAATTGCAGCAACTAACATTAAATATGTCACGTAAGCTGTAATATCACATGCCTATCCTTTTGAGTTTTGTCCTTCAAAGTAGTTGTAAGAGTTATCTGTATTAGAAAATTGACTTTTTTTTGCTGTGTATACACAGTGAAGAAATAAATACTCACTAGTAGCAACTGGACAGCGTACAGAGATCTCTTTTTGTATTTTACAAATCTCTGAAAAAACTTTCCAAGAAGTCGCAAGTGCCTGTGGAAGTCAGATCTTTTCCTTTGGGATTGTTCAGTGGTGACATGGCTTCACCACTTTGGGTCCCTTTCAGAAAGGGTCCTGTCACAAAAGCAATGGTTGCTTGTTATTGAAACAGCAATAAGGCTCCTGTGAGCTCTTTTTGCAGTGTAAGGATGAGAGGCCTACATAGGTAGTTGAATGTAATACTGTTCCTGGGGTTTAGTGATTCCAGGTAATGGATGGGCTTTCACAGCTTCTTTGAATTGAAGTTTGTTTCTGACAAAGCAAGGATGACTTTCAGGAATGTTCTTCAGAAGTCTTGCAGTTCTGTATTGGTGAAGTATGCAGTCATAAACATAAACACTTATAAATTCTTTGGGTGTAGTTTAGGCATTATGCCAAATCTCTCTAAGATTCTTACAGTTTCCAATGTGTTTCAGACCCAATGGCTGTCCCACCATCATACAGTGACTTGGGAAAGTCTGCCAGGGATGTATTCAACAAGGGATATGGTAAGTAACCTGACTGAGGCCGTGAGAACATTAGTACCCCAAAGATCCTCTAAATACCTTGTGGTAGGAATTCAGGAGAGGCCCGGAGCATCTCGCCCCTTCTGAATTTGAACTTTAGACACATATCATGAAAATGCTGCAGTAGGCAGAGAGTTAGAGGGGAAAGTTACAAGTTTGACCTTAAGATGCATTCCAGAACAGTCTCTGGAGAATCCTGGTTTTTTTACCTTCCCATTCTTTTACGTAGAGGTGCTAAATCAGTTAAATGCGTGTAGATTGCTATAGGAGACCGTATGTGGCAACAAATAGGTTCCTGTGGTAGAATGATCTTTTATGTTAATCAGGATAGCCTGTTGTCATAGCTGTAGTGGAAATAATTTCACAATATTTGCATTCCTCTTCAAAGAATTTAAATGGAGAAATTCTGATATTAGTCCCTCTTCTGAGAGCAGTACTAGAAGTTTTGACATTTTTTATCTAGTTTTAGAAGTGTGTAGTAGTTTGCATTTGAATCTCAAATCCATATGCTACATAAAATGAAAAAGCATCCTGATCTGGTCTGCCCTGTCAGTTCAGGCTTGCTAAAATTCAAATCAAGTTCCCAGTTTTAGTGTCAGCAGTTTCAGGCTTTTCTGCTCTTTACAAGGGCCAGGTATTTCCCTAGATTTGTAGCAGAACAGAAAGAAAAGGAAGAAAGCAATAGTATTTGTGTACACCACTCGTTGAAGTAAGTTTAAGCATTTTTCTCAGGGAAGGGGAAAAGAAAAATTCCTGCCCTGCAATCAGAAATATAGAATTAAATCGAGTAAATCAGAAGGAATGTAACTGTATTGATAGGTCCCAGACTGTAGGCAGCTACCAAAGGTGGAGATGCTTGATGATGGGTGACTGTTAATGAGTGTAATTTATGAGGCCACCCACTCTGAATTGTCAAAATACCTTCAGTCATTCCTCAGTAAGATTAATAACTGTTGAAACATGAAAATAGGCTGTTTCAGGTCAGTGTACCCTACCTGCTGTACTTTGGGTGTGTTGGAAGTAAGCCTTGCTTGTGTATTGCAGTGAAACAGATGCTGCGTTCTCTTCTATTTTCAGGATTTGGAATGGTCAAGTTAGAGTTGAAGACCAAGTCTTCCAGTGGGGTGGTAAGTACTGCGGGCTTTCAACATCACCAGCATTGCAATGGAAGGACAAATTCCTAAACTGGTTGGTGGTAATAACTTGATAGCAGTTGTTGCTTCTGTCTTTCAGTTCTCATTTTAAAACCCATAGCTGACTGAGGTACTTACATAACAGCATGGAACTGATGTAGCGGTACTTCTTTTCCTGCAACTTACAAGAATTTTCACACATTTTGTGGTGGATGGGTGGCTTTCCTCCCCATTTCTATTGCCATATCCCAAATATAAGAGTTTCTTCTCCCTAAGTAACTCTCATTTCTGCTTATGAACGCAACCGAGTTTCTCTGCTGTCGTTGGTTTTTACAGGATTTTGAGTCGACACTGACATTTTCTACAAAAGGCCAGGGAAAGCTGTAAGAGCCGCAGTCTAACCTAACTTCCTTTTCACTCATCTTTACTGTGTTACAATGCAAGACTTAATTAAAACTAGACAGTCCTCCTTTATGTAGAATGTGAGAGCATTTTATAGACATTAATTAAGCGTCAGCACTTCAGGTAACTAGAAAATACTATGATCCCCACTGTAATGATGCAGCAGTGGAGCTTCCTCATGATTTCACAGGAGGGCTGGCAAAACCAGGAATGGATTTCTATATTTTGGTCTGTAACCACAAGCATACAGTGTTTACTAGATAAGCTTATTCTTACATTGAGTCTCAGTTCTGTGTGTGCTGCCACTTGCTGTTCTGGTTGTGCTGCTTCTCAGCCTACTTCATAACCGTATTTGCCTTAGCTCCCTCCTTATCGTCCATTCTTATGCAAATGGTGTAAGTCATTCCTTTTGTATTACTGTATTCTGTCTAATTGAGCTTTTGATGGATTGCTTACATTGTGCACCAGGAATGTGTAGGCACGAGGAACTATGGTCTCTACATTATGACTGCTACTGGTTACTGACATCTCGTATGTATAGTTTTTCTGGCTGGAAGTTTTTATTCTCAGATAATATGCTAATGGTTAGTTATTTTTCTTTTCCATGCAACTTTCATTGGCCGTTTATCCAGCTGGTAAGAATAGTGACTGTTTTGGCATGTTGGCTCTTTATTGCTTTGTCTAGCAAGGTTTTCTGTGGTGCATACTGTCATTCATGAACTGTTCAATTGTGTGTAGTCATGTTATCATCCATGTCATGAAGTTTAACTGTGTCTGTAGCTCTTAATCTGCTGCATGATCCATGTATGTAAAGCCATTTGCAATCTTTGTCCAACAATCCACAATAAGAACACTGTAAAAACAGCAGGAGGGAAAACAAGAAGGGTACAGTATTGATATGGTTGTTTGTTGCTTCCGGTTTTGTGCTTGTTAGTGTTTCTGATGAGCATTCTGATGCGACAAAAGGAGGTTTTGGGGATGGAGATGAGGTTAGAAACAAAGTGTGATATCTAATTTGTACTTCCGTACAAGCAGTACCTCTGATTGTTATGATAGCGAAATGTTTTGGGTGGGTTTCCTGTGGACTTAGAAAACAGCAATGGTATTGTCTACTGGTTATAAGTGTTCCACAGATTGCAAGTGGTCTGGCCTAGTCAGTGCATGGTGTTCCTGAAGATGCCAGCCACCATAAACTAGAAGGTCAGTGTGAAGCTGAGCTTGGCTGCTGATTCAGAGTGGAGTGTATGATGGAGCCGGAATGAGTTTGATTTTCAGCTACAACAAATTCAAGAAATGCTTCTATACCAGACAGTGTGATGAGACATCTCTAGTTTAGACAGTTAAATAGTGATGGCAGCAGATGCTGGCTGTGTGCCTTCTGCTTCCAGAATCATATCCAGTTCTGACACCTGGTAAAATCCTTTGGCTTTTGATTATATGACAGTGCAGGGTTTTTTTCCTTTTGCTGTGAGAAGAGCATTTTACAGTCTTTGCTTGATCTGAGAAACAAATCAAGCCTTTTTAATGTTTCCTGCCCTAAGATCAGAAGAAAGTTACTTCTGATGCAGGCTTGAGATGTTTTCACAGTGAATTTGTGCAAGTGACATGACAGCAGTCTGTAGCAATTATGTCTTAAAGGCTAGTCTAATGCACCTGACTTGCATCACCTGTTTGTTCTCTGGATAGATACGTTATAAAAAAAACCCCAACAAACCATAACGCTATGCTGTTGTAGTTTGTAGTAGTGTGTTAGCTTGTGTAAGTGTTGGCTCCCCCCTGCCCCACTACAGTGACCAAGGAGTGCACGTTACCAAGTGTGTTACCTGGCTGTACTTTCCCAACACTTCAAAACTATTATTTTTTGCATAGTGTACAGTCTTTGTACACTCTGAAAAGTCCAGAATTGTGATAGCAATGTACACAGCACCCAGGAATACTGTCCTGGAATGAGAAGGATCTGGAAAGTGAGGGTTCCAAAGTGTGGATGTGTTGGCAATGGATACTGTCATCTCTTAAGCACTGTATCTTTCAATATTCAAACTTCAAAAGAGGTGTAACTTCGAAATGTAATGGCAGATTAATTATCTTTCTTCAGGGAAAATATTTGAGAGATGAGGACAACAAATGAAATCAGATGCTTCTTACAACCTAGCTTGTATGCCTTGAGCTTACTACTGCGGAAGTATGTCTACTTATTACTTTATACTCTGTTGTGTATGAAATACTGAGTAGGCTACCTCTGCGTTATTCCAGGAGGAGAGATGTTTGAGACTTCAAGTCCCCTAAATAACAGGAAGCTCTGATGTGTGGAGGACTGGCCAAACAGCATAGGACAGCATGTTACAAAATACATATCGTACAAAATTCAGAGTTGTTGGTTCAGTTACACTGGTCAGTGAATGACCAGCCTGATGAAGAGATGTCAAGGTGCCACTGGGGTCAGGTTATTTTCTGACACTGTGACGGAGAAAAGGCCTGTGATTTTAAGGTGCCTTACAAAGCAGTGACCTAGCTTCTAAAGTGTAGGTGTGCTGGCTGAGGTAGTGACAGAGGTTAGGTTGAGGGAGAAGGTACTAAAGTCATCTGATGCGTAGTATACAAAGAGTCTGAGTGGCAACAGTATAAAGGGTAAGGAGAACAACAGTGTTAGGGTGCAATAGTCAATGTGAAAAGCATAGATGGTCATTCTCCAGATGATATTTTCACCGCTGAAAGGTGGAAAAATTAAAAAAAAAAAGAAAAAGAAGAAGCACAAGATGTTTGGAGAAATGAGAGAAATGTTTGGGGGTTTTTTTGCTATTTCTCTAGCAGCATAAGTTGGATGAAGGATAGCTTTTCTTAAGGCAGAGTGGATTTCCAGAAGGACTGTAATGGGTGCTATTTCATGCACAGTTGGGACTGTACTGGTAAAGATGATAAAGGGAATTAGAGGAGATTGTGAGGGAAAAATCTAAGGATAGAAGCAGCTTTGTATCCCAAGCATCTTTTTGTATCAGGGCATGGATCTACATGAAGGTACAGAGCAAATTGTGGAATACTGAAATAACAATTGCTACTCTGGAGCAGAAAAAAGACAGCAGGAAAAGATTTTTTTTGGTGTGGGGGAGGTTGGTGGACAAGTTAGGAAAAAAGTGCAGTAAAAATTGAAGGAGGGGGAGCAGGTCATTGAATCATGATACAAATGAAAGTGAAGATGTCAGGTCTTTGTGTAGTAGTGTTTTCCAACCTAAGCAAGTTCCAGGGTTATATCAGCACACCTTGATAAAAGAAATATCCAGAACAGAGATGCCAAAAGGAGTAGCATTTTGTGATGCAAAAATAATTCTTTTTGGTGGGGATAAGGAAGAGGAGGATGATTTTGAGGGCTCTGTCAGAACACGTAAGGGTAGCAAGTTGTGAGTGTCAGCACTTGACAAGTGGAAAAACCGAAAGTGATTAAATACCGGAGTGCTGAAACTTGTATTATGCTCTTGGCAGGAGTTCACTGCAACTGGTTCTTCCAACACAGACACAGGCAAAGCTTCAGGCAGTCTAGAGACCAAATATAAGATCAAAGACTATGGGCTTACATTCACCCAGAAGTGGAACACAGACAACACATTGGGAACAGAAGTTTCCATGGAGGATCAGGTAAGAGGAAGTAGGTACTCTGAAAATGTTTCTGCAACTGGTATGAGAAAGTATTGAATTGAGCAGAAGACACTGAAGACTGAAAGTTGCAGAAAACTTAATCTGGAGTACTGAAAGAAGTTACATACATTTGAAGAACACACAGACTGAGAGAGAGAGCATCACGAATTTGCCAGGGGCGGGGTGGAGGGTGGAGGATATCTCGACAGCAATGTGCTGCTATATAATCATCCAAAGGTACAGAGTTACTGCAGTTACAGGCATACAAAATTAGCTAGCTGTTGAATAAATATCACCATTATCTACTCCGAATAGGAGTTTTTAAAGCTGCACTCTAGCTATGTAGAACTCTCACTGCTGCAGTCAGGCAAGGAAAACAAAAGAGGGGTCTAGCATCTTTAAATGCTTTTATACATAAGGACTTAAGTTTGGCTGCCTTGATGTTGAATTTTCTAAGGCTGAAGAGGAAGATTAGTGTTTGCAGCTTGGCACTGCTTACAGAAAGGGTTGCTAGTGTACAGCACTCTCAAAACACACAATTGTTTTTCAAAGTAATAGCTTTATGCTTCTCACTTAATGCCTGAAGCATAAGGTAATGGTGCCACAAGTAGTAAAATTTCTGTGGTGCCCTCCACCATACATGGCCATCAGTTTTTGCAGTTACAGTTTTGCGCTTTTACGTGTGCTTTAAAATGGAAAATGCTGTCCAGCTCAAAACACAGGTGGGAAAGTTGAGGCAGGTACAGTTTGGCCTGTGAAGTAGTACTGTGTTTTAAAAGAATACCTCTCGATTCTGAGAGATTCTTCAGCAACTGCATGGGTTGGTGGAACTACAGGGAATAAGCAAACATGAACTGAACATTTTCTTCCTTTAACAGTTTCTCGATTTTCTTTTCATCAACACTGGATTTAAAATCTTCTTGTAATAACATATCTACAAAGCATGTGCTGTTGTAGGGCCTCATGGGAGAAAACCTCCAAATTTTAATCCCTCATCATACAGCATCTTCAGATTTTGTTGTAAAACATGTGGGAGACATTATGGTCATGTTTTGTCTTCGCTTTAGACAGGAAGTAGAGCTATAGTAGTGGAATATACAAGTCATGTTTCAGCAGAGTTCTGAGCAGATGTCTGCTTTTCTTTGCAGTTGGCTGAAGGATTGAAGGTGGCTCTTGACACTACATTTGTACCAAACACAGGGTAAGTATTTTCTGTTACATTTATCTAAGGAGTGCTAAAATTTCCCGTAACTTTTAATTAGAAATGCTTATTCTGGTTATTGTGTAAATGCTCAAAATTTACTGTAGAATATTCTGCAGGCACTGTAGAATATTTTGAAGGCAGTGGATAATACACGGCTCAGGACAAGGTCTGCTGAAGATGACTCTTCAGCTTTTTGGCCATTGGTGAATTGGCTGTTTTGCAGTAGGTATTATACCTTCAAAACTCTCCCCTTAAACAGCTAGGTCTTCATGGTGTTGACAGACCTAGTGCTGTGAACTCAGTGTCTTAACACAAAGCAAAATAATTTTTTTCCTGATGTTTTTGGGCAGATGTCTATGCACAACTGAATGAGGAGGTAGAACTGTATAGGTATTATGTAGGTGGTCAAATAGCACTTTTTTTGTCTTTATCAATTATCATGTATTTAGTTTTGGTAGGCAGTACAGCAAGGGAGGGGTGTTTATGTCTGGATAATGCACAAAGCTTGAGATTGCTTTGTAAATAATGACTGGTATTTCTTTATTGTTGGGGAGAGCCTATCAGAAAAATCAGGGTTTGAAATCCTGCTTGGATGTAAGGAATTAGAAGCTAAGTCAAAAGTGAGACCCCAGACCTGGGTATGAGTGACAGGCAGCACAGTGTTCTGCTGTGTCTTCAGTGGGAGGGAAAGGAGTTTGGGGAGAGGATTAAGGAGGTGATGTGATAACGTTTTGTCTCAGTTAGGTTTGAACTGACAGCAAAAGGAGCACAACGATGCATTGGAGAGAGAGGAAAAGACTTCTCTAGAGGGACAAAAGGCTGACTAAAGTGGATGTCTGGAGGATGGGGAAATGCATTTCAGTCGAGGAGACTGGTATTCAGCAGTGAAGAAGGGAGGAAAGCAAGCACTGTACACAAAGGAACAATGTAGTGAACCAAACAGACAAAAAGTCACAGGACAGAAAGGCCAGCTATTGCTGCAGGATGTCATGAATGCTCCTGAAAGAAACTGATGATGCCATAATGCCTTGCACTCACTTGTGGAGAACAAAATTTGAAACCTGACAGGTTTTAGAATATTCAGCAGAAATGCCTTTGTTTTTTGCTGCTTGAGGATTCTAAGGAGTTTGAGATGGTGGAGGAAGAAGTGGCACCATGTAAATATGCATAATACCAGCATTACTTTTATTCCATGCCTTCTTCAGCAGCTGTTAAGTTTTGAGTAGGAATTACTGTAATTTAATTAACTGGCCTTAAAGGACATACATACATAAATAAAACTACATATAATATGTACTTGTGTACTACCAGGGATGAAATGGCGTTTTTCTCTCTGCAGGAAGAAGAGTGGAAAGTTGAAGACCTCCTACAAAAGAGAATATGTAAATCTAGGCTGCAACATAGACATTGATGTCTCTGGACCAACCATCTATGGCTGGGCCGTGTTGGGCTATGAAGGCTGGCTTGCTGGCTACCAGATGGCTTTTGATACAGCCAAGTCTAAGCTTTCACAAAATAACTTTGCCTTGGGATATAAGGCAGGAGACTTTCAGCTGCACACTAACGTGTAAGTATTGTCTGAGCCTAGAAAAACATCAGAGCAGCCAAACTAGATGAATAGTGAGCATCAAAGAAGTTCAGTGAACAGTGGGTGGATGGAAGCGGGGTATGCTGATTTGTTTCAAAATAATTTATATTCTGTGTTTTCATCTTCAGTACAACTAAAGCAGGGGCAACTTTCCAACACTTGGCTGTCTTTTTTGAGACCTTGTTTCAGGGTAATTTTGGGGTTTGTGTATATAAGACAGTGGTGTAAAGGCATTTCATAATTTGGAATTAAAATCTGTAAACTTCTTCTATTTTGATGCCAGATAAAAGAGCCTTCAGTTAAGCTACGGTACCTTACCCCACTCCCCACCAGACAGAAAGCTTCTGGCTCAGAAATGCCCAAGGTGGAGGAGGGGTGCATGTTGCATTGTGCTTGAGTGTTTCCAGCTGTCGTTGCAGTGTAGTTCTAGTTTTGACATTCAGATGCTCTGAGAGTCTTTGAAGGCGGTATATTTCAAGAACTGCAGTGCAGTAACGTTGTTTTGAGTCTCCTCTTTCCCATAACTGACTTAAGTCTCCTTCTGGATTTACCCCTTTATGAGTTATTGCAGGCTTGCTTTCTCAAGACAAGCAAGCACAATACAAACCTGGGTGGATTATTTTTTTTTTGTCAGAACCTCAAACTGTAGGTCTCAGCTGTTGGAAAGTCTTGTTCCATTCTGCATACAAAACATTTTGGGTAAAAAAAATGAGCAGGAGTCGTCTGCCAGCTCCAGCTAGGAAGTAGATGAGCATGGGTCCAGGGAAGTATTGGAGCTCTTCATTCGTTTTAAGAGACAATGATCAGATGATTGTGGGGAGGAGTTAGTCTAAAGAATTACTATTTATTAAACAAGGCAAGGCTTGACACACTTGCATCTATTACAAACAGGAACGATGGCACAGAGTTTGGTGGGTCTATTTATCAGAAGGTTAATAATAAGGTTGAGACATCAGTCAATCTTGCATGGACTGCTGGCAGTAACAACACACGGTTTGGTATTGCTACTAAGTATCAACTGGATGAGAAGACTTCCATTGTGGTAAGAATTTTGTTACAGGAACAAGTGTTTCAAGCTCCCTTAAATCGTGCAAATTTGTGGTGTGAAGTAGTTGCTTCAAATAGTTACTGAGCAAGTATGGTAGATGGCAGACTGTGGCTTCTGTTGTGGTTCAAGTTCAAACTGGGACTTCACAGGTCATACTTGTGAAACGACAGGGGGACAAAAAATGTAAAGCACCATTTTGTCCATGGCAAAATAGTCACTAGTTTGATTAACGTGCTTTGGAGCCTATGCAAAATGTGTTTTCAAAAGGTAATGAGAGGATGCAGTGTCCTTTTAATTCTCTAATTCTTATCTAATGCGTGATGTAGAATGGTACTACAGTAAAATGAGGGAAGTTCAGCTGAGCTTATGGCCTTCTCCTAACAAGCAGTTAACCCTTGAAAGTCAGCTGAGGTCCTGAGACAAGTGTTAGCAACACTTGCAAATTCTTGCAGAAACTTATGCGGGGGCCGGGGCGTGGGCACAGGGCAGGGAGGTCTCAAGAGAGAGGTTCACAAGACAAAACACATCCACGAAGCGACAGTGAATAACTATGCGTACATTCCAACACTAAGAACTGAAGTAGCAAGCATTTGTTGTGCTTCAAAAGAAGAATTTGTTCCAGGGCAATTTAGCCAAAATTAAAGATGGGAAATACTATTGTAAACAGCTGAAAACTTAGTAATGCAGAAAGGGTTTGCATATTCATATATTTATTGCTTATTTAAAAAAATAAAATAACTGCTAAGCAATTCATGAACAGGGGTCTGTGAACAAGACAGACTTCATTGGCTACTAAGGGGCTGTAGTAACTAGCCCTTCTAAAGGATATAAAAGAGATAATGCTAGGGGCAGTGAATGACAGTGGCATTTTATGTAGGCATAATGGGTCACAATTTGATGGAAAGATTGGAATTATTACTTGCGCCTGTTACAGCTTAAGTTGAAACCCTTGAGAAAAGGGAAAGATTAGAATACACCTCTGCTAGAGGTTAGTCTACAAGTAGCTGAAAAAGTTAATGCAGAAGCCACCTTCTCAGGGCACCGAGACAGGTCTGTCCAAATATTTATACAGAGCTTATAAATACTGTGATTTCTTTTTGTTCCTGTAGGCTAAAGTGAATAATGCCAGCCTGATTGGAATTGGTTACACTCATGCCCTCCGACCTGGTATGTAAGTCTAACTGGTAGCAGCAAATAGTATTAGTACTACACTGTGCGTTATTTTACTGTCATCTCTATAACAGATTAGATAAACAGATCAGCTAGAAATCTTACATAGGCTCATAGATGTAAAGGATGTGCAAGTACAGAACCTCTATAGCAACTGACACAGCAGTGAGGCTCAGGTACTTGAGGGAGGGAATTGTACAGAGATGAGTATATGAAGGGTCTCATTATTTGCTTTTTCCTAGGTGTAAAGCTGACCCTCTCAGGCTTAATTGACGGCAAGAATTTCAGTGCTGGAGGTCACAAAATTGGGCTGGGATTTGAGCTGGAAGCTTAATGCAGCTTGAAGTAAAACAAGTAGTGCTACCAGCAGGTAGTGCTCTGAAAGGTGAAGAAGTGTAGTACCCAGTGTATTTCGGCCTTAATACTACTATAAAATTTCAAGAAGTGTGAACTTTCTGCTCTTCCAAAGAATCATTTTAACCCTACACTGAAGTCCAGAGAGCACGAGCATATCAAAAGAAGATACTTGAAGGCATGCATGGAAGTTTGTGATGTTTGTGCTACATTTCACTTCAGTTTCCCTTATTTTAAATCTGTTCCTAAAAAAAAAAAAGAAAATCCCATCCCACCTCTCCTCAGTATTGTATTGCATCCTGCATGCCCTGTACTTTACAACCTTTTATAAAAGGTGGTCTCCGTGCTGTAGTGGAAATATGGGTTTACATCAGAATGAAATAAATTGGTCGTGGTTGGAACATAAAATGTTGGTGTGTCTTGTCTCAGTAAGGTTCAGAAAAACCGTTCCAGGCAGCTGTGCTTTCCCCCCCCCCTCCTGGTGCAACTTCAAGCAGTTAGCAGATCATCTGCAAATGCTTTGTGAAACTATACTTGCATAGTGATGATTTCCTTCTCTGTGGCCTCTACCGTAACATCTTTATACCACCCATGTTTCAGAGACCTGCACAGTGAAAGCAGCTTTTTCATTAAAATGTTATTGAATGTATCAAAGAGAGCAAACCAAAAGTTTACATCTTTTAGATAATTTTGTTCCCATATAGGAAACAACTATTAGTTAAGTATAACCATTACACTTCAGAGAAAAAGTGCAAATCAGCAAAGTTAAGAAGTTTAAGTTCACAGTTCAAGTATATTAGGAAGTTGACATCTCTCAGTGACTGTGCAAGCTGATTGCATGCATTGTTCATTAGAAAGCCTGAAAGGCAGTGAAACAACCACGTGCTGCCTAAGGGAAGACACATTGGGACAGAGAATCAAGAGTTATCTGCTGTCTTAAGGCACAACAAAGAACCTTTTCCAAGTAGTTAGAACAGGCATTTCCTACTGTATCTTTGTGAAAAAAAGAGCATCTGAGAGGTGGATATTAAAAGCTAGGCCACGTGTATCACATAAGCAGGTTAAGTGACAGTAGAAGGAGGCACTTGAACTTCCCTTCTCAGAGGCAACAGCTGTTCACAGTTGGCTTCCTGAAGGAGCATGTCTTCAGAGGCAACCAAAGTGATTTTACATCTGGGTTTGCTCCGGACTGTTTGTTTCTTCTACCTGAAGCTGCAGCCAGCTCCAGTCTAGAGCCTAATGAATAAAGAGTTAGAACTACAAAATCTGACGTAGCTTACAGTTCAGATCTCTCCAGAATAAAGGGGAAGCAATTCCACCAGTGTATGACCCACCACTAGACCAACCCACTTATAAGAATGCAGTTTTGAAGTATTTTTGTACAACAGCCAAGCGCCTTTCCCCATCCTTTTACTGTTCAGCACAACTTAAGTCCCCAACACATGGCTCCTGTACATGGCAAGCAAGGAGTCAGTCTGCGGTTCATTTAGGGGAGTGGGTGCCTTCTGTTCCCCAAAATACCTACTCTCCTTGCTCAAAGGAGGAATATGCAAGATTTCTGTAAGCCATGTTACTTATTGGTGGCAAAGTTGCATAAGCAGGAGCTTGAAGCCATGAGTTTCCCCAGTCCCATTTATAGAAGAATATTAAATAAGTTACCATGAAGCTCTGCTCCTGATCCTTCATTGTGTCATGCATCACATTTTCCAGTTGGTTACAGAGTTTCTGTGATTCCAACAGTAGCTCCTCACTGAAAGGGAGAATTATTACACAATTTTCTGTGTTTGAGGAGATGCTGCCTTTACCTTTAGGAAATACTTCTGGCAGGTATGCTGCACAGCACTGAGGAATATTAACCTTTACCAGTGAGCTCATAAGCTAGCAATTCATATCACAACTAGGGAAGTCTGTGTCATCCCCAGATTCACTGGGGCAGGGGAAAAGAAGCATGTTTCAAGTCAAACTTGGGTTCTTACTCTGTGGAATCACTGTTGCTAGATCAAGGTCTGTCATTCCAGCTGGTGACCCAGTTCATTTAAGCAAGCCAGAATTACGCTTGCTTGGTTAACGACATTCTCTCCTTTATGATACAGCTCAGCCACTATCACCTTACATGACAATGCTTCAACAATTCTGCATGGCAGCGTACCCTCAAGCAAGCCCAACCATTCCAGATAATGCAATCCCTTTCTTATTGAGGCAGGGGGATTATCCCCTGTTTTTCATAAGGAAGATGTTCATCTGACAATGGAAGCTGAACACAAAGCGTAAAATGTGGGAAAGCCTGTGTGTCATTATTTCACAAAGCAGGAGCCCCAGCTCTGTAGTTAGCAGCTACAGAATTCCAGACTTTGTCTCACCTTTTCCTGACAGATTCTGATAAATTGTATGTTCCAGAAGGAACCTGCAGCAGCAGCTGACCAGGGCTACCAAGACGTGATGTGTTCACGCTCTCTGGACTGCCAGTAACAGGACCACGTACTTTACTCTGAAGAAAACACAAAAGATTCAGATTGCAATTGTTTCCACTGATTTCCAGCAGCCAGAAGTATGAGACGGCTTGGAACTTGGCTTTAATACTAATTCAAAATAACAGAGAAAAAACCCATAGGACATACCAAATTTACTATTATTTCAGTAACCTGTGCTACAAACCGTATTTTCAGGCTAAACTGGAGTTGTTATTTTACTTACGCAAGCAATTTTCAGCAAGTTCCACAGTTCTTTCTGTCGTTTCTCTTGAAGCCTAACAACCGTTTCCTCATCTTCATTCATCAGATTCATCACTTTCTCCACTCGGGGGAACAATTCCAGTGCCTTCTGCTTGCAAACTACAGTTTTACTGTTAATACAAAAAAAAAAAAAAAAGAAATCAGATCACACATGGACAACTGCAGTAGAGTAATATTTCTGAGATGAGATCTCATCAGCTATATGCACTGGTTTTTAAACTTCTAGATGCTTTTGCTTAACCCTCAATAAAAGGTAACTCTACAAAGCTCACCTGAGTTGAGCATAAATGACTCTGACCTTTTTTTCAAAGGTCTGGATTGCCTGTAGGAGCAGTCGTACTATTTCTTGGCTGTCACCGCTTGTCCTCTGATCTGGAAGGAGAGTCAGAGTATTACACAGAAGGGTAGGCTTACAGGACAAAATGAGAAGATTCTTAGTGGCTTATTTCCACTGCTGCTTCAGTCCTGAAACATCTCGAGTTTAGGCCATTTGAGTGGGATGAACTGCATTGGAATTCAGCCACCACCTTCAAAATTATGAGAACTGGAAAGCAGTTGATAAGGTGGGTCTGATGCCTTGGGGATGTATAGCTGCTCAAAGGAACAGCTATGTTTTTCGTCCTTCCTACACAGAAGCAGCAGCATATGCTTGTGGCAACAATTTGCTCTGAGAAAAGCTTCAGAGGAGTTTCAAGAACAGCTCAAAAGGCACCACAAAGACACCACAAAAAGCAAGGCTGGCCCTAATGTAAAATTGACTCCCTGACCCCCTTCTCCAAAGAAAGGCCGATCCAGTAAAGTCCATGTGCAGCTAGCATATGGGCAGGCCTAGAATGCAGAGAGAGTTTTCTCAGTGCTCATTACTGCATCTCCAAAGTTACTGTTCACACAAACCAAGCTAGCAAGCTGACCTTGAGCTAAAACGTCTTTTACCTCTTGGCTTCTCTCTCAATCTCCGGTACAGCTCTCTGGCTTGCTCTTCTCTGGAAGAAAAGGCACAGAACACAAAAAGACTTCTCTAGAAAGTAAACCATGAACAAGTAGTTCGAGAACTCCAATCTTTTATATACACCAGTCTGCCATTTCTGACCAATGACAGGTATGGAGTCATAAACTGTCTTTTAGTGTCAAAGTCCTCCCAAACCCCCATAATTTTGGGCTGAAGCACTTCCCTTGTCCTGTGGTGAATAAGCTTAGCTAGCAATACACCTGCATCTGAAGTTTAAGGTAGTTCAACTCACAAATCCTCCAGTGTTCCTCCTTGTTTACGACCTAGTGGGCTTCTCTGCAGGTCCACAATGTCTGTCTGCAGGGCCATCATCCTCTTCACTAGCTGATCCACATCATCCTCCTAAAAGCAGGGCAGAACAAAAGCAATGGGATACTCTCATAACTAAGAGACACTACCACTCATACTGGCTCTTCCCTTCTCATTCACATTTCTAAACACTCGCATTGGCAAGATGCAAACAGCAGACTCGGACAAAACCAAATGAGAATGAGTAATTTCCATTCAGGGACGTTAGCTTGGTGCTTTGGGATCAAACAACTTCCAAGAATTTTCTGATAAAAAATTCAGCCTTGCAACAAAGAGCCATTGAAGGATCACTTTGTAGTAAATGTGCTGCTAGTTCCCAGGCCATGATGCTTCCTTTTCCTCAGCTATTCCGCCTTTCCCCCGGCACACCACATCCACTCTGGCACCCCAAATTGTGCTTTTCACTTGAATTCATTTGCATGGAGAAGCTGCTGTTTGTTAGACAGACATTCTGCCCTCTGCCTCCCCCCAGCAGAGGAGGACTAAGTGCTGGAAAAGAATAAGATATCAACTAGTTGGCTTTTGCTCCTCATCCGGGAGTGATGGTGCCTGGTTACATTGTCTTGTGTCAAGAGGCTGAATGTTTCACGGGGAACAGCCGTGGAACATGCACCAAAAGAGGGAAATTGTTGCTTTTCAAAATTTAAGACTGATGCTTAAAATTCTTGTGTTCAATCATCTAATCATTCGCTTTCCCATTCAGTTTAACCTATGCTCCATAACATCTTTTCTGCTATGCTGGCTCCAGGACTGGGTTAGCAGGACATCCAAGTGCCACCACTGCAAAATCTCCTCACATTCGCCAAAATCTCCCCTTTTCCCCTAAGTCTTACAAACAGTGAGCTTCAGGAAGTTGACAATGGACAAAAATGGTGCCACCAAAATGAAGGCAATGTGACATCTGGAATCAGCCCAGACACAAGGAGTTTCTGTTTAAGGGAAGACAATAAAAGGGGTGGGAGGGCAAGAGGAAAGGGGGAAAAAAAAGCCTCTTATCTTCAGGATAAGCAGTTAGATTTAGAAACATACCCGCCCACAAAGTTCCACAGCTTGCTCCATCTCCTTCCAGGCAAACAGCAGCTTCTCAGAAGCTACAGGAAGGAAAGAAGGGCGATTGCTTTTCTCAGGTTCATACAGAAATAGGTAGATACTTTGTGGGGATAACAGGTATAAAAAGAGCTCTGTCTTCCAGATGCTATACTTACTAATTCCAAATTCAATCTGCTCTTTATACTTCTCCAGATCAATCTGAATGCTTGTTTTAAAGAAGTCCAGCTTTGCTTTCAGCTGCTGGGAAAGCGAGGCCATAGAATTCTTCATCTTAGAAAGGGTACTATTGTAACGCAACAGATTCATCCTGCATGGACAAGAAGAAGGTCCTATTACCCTCCCAAACTAAAAATGAAGACTTCCACTTACATCAAAAGCAGATACTTCAGAGAGTAGCAGTGAGCACAAAAGCAGTTGTGTCAGAGGGCAGAACTCTCAGCTTCTCATTATCACGAGCTCCACTCATGAGCTTCCCTGTTCCAACAAGGTTCCATTCCTGTCCTTTGCCTTTCACCACAGAGCAAAGGCAGGGATATGTACTCTAGAGAAACTGCCACCGTACATGGCTGCTCGCTGCCCCTGCTGAAGCCGGTTACAGTCCTCTTTCAGCATCCGGATTGTGTGCCAGATCTGACCCCACACTTTCCGCAACTGGAAAAAGTGGAGATTCTTCTTTGGATCCTGAACTGGAAACAGAGGGGAGGGAAATGTATGTATCAGCATGAAGTCTAAAAGTAGTGTTATCATATGACAAAACAGACCAAAACATCACTCCTTTGAGGAGTGTGTTACCTCTTGCAAAGCCTATAGTCAACTAACCCCTATGCAGCTTCCCCAGTACGTCAAAATCAGACCCTTCCCTTCCTCAGTTACTCTGACTAACTTAATGAATGCTATGCTGGTCCATTTTACTGCTTTCGTCCCAACGTGCAAAAGCTCTCTCTACTCTTTGCACACAATACAAACCACGGAACACAGGCAGCCCTCTCAACACGGACAACCTTTCACATTCATGCTAGAGAAAATCCTTACGGATGCAGTCAACGCTTTCCGGATGAGGGCGCAAGGCAACCTGAGGCTCATAGGCAACTTTCTGGTTATCAAAGAGGAAGAGGAGGTCTGTGTCTGCAGCTGCAGTATCGTTCACCTGCAGAGAATGAAAGACCCAGCTAGGCTCTCTCAGAAAAAGCAAGCCTCAATAACACCATAAAGAGAATGCTCCTCCTTAGCCAAAGACTAAACACCAAAGGCAACAGGGTGCCTGTTCTGCAAGGGCTGTTCAGTCTGTGTGGTTTAGACAAAAGCCTACCAGAACAGCAGGGAGTGCCATGCTCCCAAAGCGAGAGCAGTACCTGCAGATTCACTCAACGGCAAGGAAGGGAGTATTCAGGCTCACCTTGCTATCAACTATACGCTTAGTAGCCAGCTTCTCAGAAAACAATGCCAGTCCAGCTTCCTGCAGTAGTTCCTGGTCCTGTTCTGGGATTCCCGTGTCTGAGTGGATCCTGGCCTTCACAGTTTGCAGAGTCTCCTCCTCTGTCACAGGATAGGTATATACAGTTCCCGTAACCATGTTCAAAACGTGGAGCAACTACAAGAAGAGTAGCGTGACATAAGAAGGGCTGAAAATACACCGGTTATGTTTGAGCAGAGATCCCAGGACTGATACTGGCCGCCAATAAACTGTTCAAAGCACCTGCAGGGCTCAGGAAGTCACTCTGCAGCTTATTTCACAGTATTATGCTAAAATCTTTGTCCTCCACCAACTGGAAGAGAGGCCACATGGCAACTAAACCACTCCAGTCACAGAATTCTCTACCAGAATATGGAACCAAACTCACGCAGAAGCTATTTGCTACTCCCAAGGAGTATCTGTCCTCAAATAAGCAAGAAGAAAGCACCTGTCACTGTCAGGAGACAGCAAAATGAGATTCAGTGCTGCTGCTCCTCCTAGGTCTATGACTCAAGCCTCTTCTCTCATGGGCTACACGCAACTGCTCTCCGGAAAGCTTTCCAGGGTAATACAGACCCATCGCTCACCTTCAAGTTCAAAATGTCATCCAAAGCTTTGAAACACCCATTGGGTCCATATGTGGGATCTGTCCCTCTCTGCCGTGGGTGCCACATTAACATGAGCTGCAACCATTTCTCCAGCCTCCCAGCCAAAACACTGAAGGACCAAAACAAGAAGGGGATCAGAGGAAGTAAAAAGTGCATTCGCAGTCACCGTATGGCTTGGTCTCTGCAGGAAGACTGACAAACAGCTTCCCACCCCGATCACAAATGTAGTGTTTAGAAGGCAGAAACAGAGACTCACAACTACACAAGCCTGATGGGACACAAGCATTGTGTGTGTCATACTATGTTAATCTGCAAATAAATTGAGTGTAAGACATAAAATACAAACCTGGCCCTTTTGCAGAAGAAACAGTTTATCCTAGCATGGCATAACAGATTTCTAGTCCTCACCTGTTTAGATTGTTTGGGCAGGGTAAACTGCTAGAAAACTTGACTTCTCCAGATAAATCTTCTGAAACGACAATGTCCAGCTCACTCTTCTGTTGCACTTTTGTATGCCTAATGAATGCAAGCAAGTACAACGGTGAAACAATCACCTGTCTTTCCCAGTCTGCATGTTAGTAGGCTCTTAAAGCTACTCTTGATGGATGCCATACAGATGCCACTTTGGTTTCTGCCACCACCCTGCAGGAATCACTCCCAATCCCAAAGAGCAAGTATCAAGAATGCTGAACTTGCTCAGTAGGTCAAACCCCTGCAAAGGGAGTCAGTCTCCATAAGGGCAAGGAACACAGGAATATTACGATAAGAATCAAGAGACCATTCTTCTACCTCCTGTAAACAGAACAGTCCCATTGCATGCACTCTTCTTATCACCTGGCCCCAGCTCACTCACCACTGCACTGGCTGCCAGTTGGGTAGGAATGGTCGGAAGCCTGTAATGCACTCAAAGGCCAGTGTGCCAAAGCTCCAGTAATCCACTGTCACTGTGTACTTCTGCTGTTCCAGCAGCTCTGGAGCCTGAAACAGTTTACACACACGAGACAAAGCCACCCATCTCTTAGCTCTCTCAATCCCTTAAGAGCTCATTAGCATTTGTACAACAGATTAAAGATGGTGCTGAACACTGCTGCTCGCAAGCTTTGAGATCCTCTTAGAGTGAGCAGAAGAGGTTATTGGCACTCCTGCATCTTATTCATAACAGACATAGCTAGCAGACATTGTGAAAACCCAGTGCAAGCAAAAGAACAGTCACCTTTGCTATCTGCAGCACCCCAAATACACCCCATACCAGGACATCCCAGCCCAAAACCTGGTAACAGTTAAATCTATCCCACTCCAAAGCCATAGCTACTCTTCTAGATTAATTCCTTCCTTACCAAGTACTGTAGAGTCCCAACAAAGGATGTACATAGGCTACCTTGATCCAGCTCCTTGGCATACCCAAGGTCAATGATTTTGTGTATTAACTGAAAAACACAACAAAGAATAAGAACACTAGAGATAATTCCTGTTAAAACCACACCATACAGCCGAGAAAGGAAAGGTTCAGTTCTTCAAAGGTACACAGGAGAGGCACCAACAAAGAAATGGAAGCAGAAATGGGAGGCTCCTGCAGATTCCTAAACCTGCAAAGCATGTAAAGTTTTCATTGGCTTGACACACACAGAGCTGGAAACATTACTGCTAATTCAGATCTCTCGTCAATCCGCACAGCTGTGTTCTTTCCTTAAGAGTTGAAAGTCAAAGTGTCAGGTGTTGCCAGAAGTCCAATACAACCTTTCATCTCAGCTGCGTGCAGAATATCAATCATCTGACATGCAGGTCTGAGCTAGCTGTTACCCTGGGCTCTCACAGAGGGACCACTGTAATTCCAATGAAGTTTACACCTACTTGTCTGTGTAGGGACAGGCACCTGCTTCCTGCTTACCCTTTGCTCTCCTTGCTGCAGCACAATGTTCTCTGGTTTCAAGTCTCTGTGGATGATCCTGTTCTCATGAAGGTACCTGAGAGCAGAAGCTGAGACACAGAAAAAGCCACTTGTGAGAGTGTAGCTAACAGCACCTAGCATGAGCTCAGTAAGGATTCATTTCTACCTAGTATAAGCATGGCTTTTGGGTCAAATCTTGTACAATCAAACATACAACGTAACACCAAGTGCAAGAGAAAAAGTCGGCATCAAACACCTCTGGATGGAAACACAGTTTCCTCCCTGGGTCTTCCCTCATGCCCTTCTTGTAAACTGGAATAACATTGCCTAATTTCCAGTCAGCAGGGACCTCCCCGGACTCTTAAGACCTTTGGCAGATGACCAAAAGGGGTCCTGACAGAACATCCACTAGCTCCTTCAGTACTCTGAGGTGAATCCCATCAGGCCCCACAGACCTGTGAACATTCAGCTGGTACAGCTGGGTCCCTGGCAGTTTCAGTGTCCCCAAATGGAAAATCGCTGTTCCCACGCTCATAGTCCTCCAACTCAGGTGAGCAGGCAGCCCAAGGTCTATCAGTATTATTAAACACTGAGTCAGAAAAAGCATTGAATGCCTCTGTTTTTCCTTCATCCCTGTTAGTCAGGTGATCAGCTTCAACAAGTATCAGTCCAATGTTTTCTTTAGACCTCCTCATGCTACTAACAACTTTAAAAAGCCTTTCTGGTTGTCTGACACAACACAATTTCAGCTCTAACTGAGCTTTGGCCTTTCATGTCTTCTCACTGCATATATGAACCACAACTCTGTAGTCTTCCTGTGAAGCCTGACATTGCTTCCAGAGATCATACAAATTTTTTCCTCTTGAGCTCCACAAAGAGTTCCCTGTTCAACCAAGCTGGTCCTTCGGCCCCACTTGCTTGACTTACAACACATTCCAGTTGCCTGCTCCTATACTTCTAAAAGGTGGTTCTTCAAAACTGATCAGCACTCATGGACTCCTAAGCTCTCAAAAGCTGATTCCCAGTGTACTCTGATAAACAGCACCCTAATAGTTTAGTTTGCTCTCTTGAAGTCCAGGGTAGCAACTCTGCTGTCCTTTTTTCTCATTACACTGATAATTTTAAATTCAGCCACTGCATGATCACTGTGGCCAAGACAGCCACCTATCACCACATCTCCCACAAGTCTATTCACAAATAGCAAGTCCAGGAGGGCATCTTTCCTAGTTGGCTGAGTACTTGTGACAAGAAGCTATCTCCCACAAATATCAAGAATTTCCAAGATCAACCTGTCACAGCAATATGATATATCCCCAGTTGATGTCTGGGAAGTTGAAATCTCCCATAGGACAAAGGCTACCAATTCAAAAATATCTCCCAATTGCCTATAGAATAACTCAGTGCTAACAACCTGGCTGGGTGATCCGAGTGGCTGTACTCAGCTTTTCTTTACCTAGCTGTTTCTTCAACAGTCTTAACGTAGAATCCAAAAGCTGTTCTGCCAACCACTTTGTTCTGACCTGTCCACAAGGTGTTCTTCCCCACATTTCACCTGCAAAATTCTTCATAGGAAATTTCTGTGCAACATACTTTCTCTGCTCAGAACCACTGAGACCCCAAAACTGGCACACTGATGAATTCCATCTATACTAGAAAGACAAAAATCTCATCTTACGAATACACAAAGGCAGAACAAATGCCGCCCATTTTCTCACACTTGCTCAAGATAATGCCTTAATATATCTGCCCTCCTGTGAATAAAAAGACAGATCACAGCGCTAGGAAAAACAAAATTTGGCAGTATTTCCAGTATGCGCTTTTCAGCCAGGCCTGAAACAAAGGGACTCACTTTTCTGCTTTCTCAGACTTCACACCCCTTCTGACACCATTGCATTCCCAGGCAGAGTTCTCTTGTTGAGTGCAAAATGATCCAGCTAGACTTTCAGAAGCTATCAACAATGTAATTATCTTTCTCCTTACCCTAGAAAGACCAACTAGGTATGCACTTGATCAGGAGAACAAGTTACATCAATAGTCAAAAATATTTCTTATCAGCTACAGTTGAGATCATACAATTGAAAATTTGAGTCTGTCCCTCTTCCCATACACACACAAGCATATGAACACAAACTTCACCCTAAACATGATCTGCTGCTGTCTCTAGTCAGCACTCGGTATCCTTTGCTGGCCACTAAGGAATACAAGGATAAGGCAGCAGAACACAAGTGCCCTGGGAACACAAAGGACAGGAGATGATGCCTAACAGCCACCGCTGCAGTAAAAGCAGTGACAAACGCACACTTACTCTCTTGCCACAAGCGCACTTTCTAAGCATACATCTGCCCCAAATGCACTTCTTAAGTATCTTTTCTCTAAAGCCTTAGCACCTGTCCAGTTTTGCCTCAGCTGCAACTCGGTGAGATCACAACACTGCCTGACCAAAAAAAACTCCACCTCAGAAGTCTCTAGACAGCACTTTGCAACCTTTGCACCAGACCCCTCTAAAATTCCACACAGTGCTTGCTCACATACTAACGGAAACCCACTGATCATCAGCTGTTAAGCTGAGAGTGGAGACTGATGTGCAACATAAACCAGAGTCACTTGGCAAGTGTTCAGCTACCCAGAACCTTCCAGGAAATCCCGAGTGGCACTTTTGCTGGGTGAGAAAACCAGTCTCCACGTTTTCAAGAACAAAAATCAAAGGTTGGCTCTCCCACAGGGAGGGCTGTCAGAGCAAGACAGGAAAGAAGCATACTCTTCAAAGGTCGGTCTTAAGACTGAGTTGTTAAGGTCACTGCTGCATACCTTTAAGAGTGGACCAGGCACTGAAAGGGCTTCCATGGTTCAAACAACTGAAGGTACTACTATCACTTACCAATATCAGACAACAAAATGAGAATAGCTTCTTCCCGCAAGCCACAGCAGTTCTCCAGCTGATTCAGGTACTGCAAGAAAACAACACCAGACAAACTCTTTCCCTCCTATATCCTGAGTGAGGCTCATAGTCCCACAAACTCCCATGGATGCAAGAAGTTTCAGTAACAGCAAAGAAATTCTCTAGAGGCACAAAACTCTAAGGGATTGTAACCTCTGGTAGCAATCACAGCTTTGGGCCTTGGTCTAACCACATGGGAGGAGAAAAGAGTGGGTGAAAGAAGTCAGTGTTATCCCCATTCTCTTCCTTCTGTTCACTCCAACCTTAACAGCCATTTCCCCTGTGCCTAGCAATATCAGCTCAAATCTCATCTCTAAGCTCTACGGACAGATTAAAGCAAAGTTTAGAAAAACAGTCAGATTAGAATTAACATGTGGGTTTTTTTTTTTTCCTGTGACACATAGGAGTTAATCACTTTCAGCCCACAGACATATCCTGCCCTTCAACGGCCTTGGCCATACTCACAGCCTGTTGCACAACCCTCACACATGCCCTCATGCTCTACATGCAAACTCCTCACAGTATCGCTAGCAGTCAAACAAATATAAAAAGTTTCAGAAAACACTTAAGCCTTGAAAAGCTGAACGATAATATCAAGAACCAGCCAACCAAAACCTGTCGGTGCCATGACAAGAATCAGGAAGCATCAGGATGTGGAAACAGAGGTTTTACAAGGCAGCTTCAACAGATGCCCTAGGATCAGCTGAGAAGCTGGTCCAGCCCTTGATCAGGATCCTAAGGACCTCACCTTACGGAGATCTCCGCCTTGGCAGTACTCCATGGCCAGCAAAGGCAAGTCATTTGGTGCAAGCTTCTGCATCCCTTCAGGGACATCACGGGCAGCCACCACATTGGGATGGTTCAGCCTGAGGCGTAGAAATGAGGCAAATACACGTGATGAGCAGAATGGAATCAGGGTAACATTTGAAAGATGACTGTTCTGCAACAGTTACACCGTTTCATGCGCTCGCGGTCATCGTGGAAAGTCCTACAAGGCCAGTAAGCCTTTCAGAAGCTGAATTATGAATTCTAGAGGTTTACAATTCATCCATCTCCCCGTGACGCAGACCCAGCCCAGCCCCTTGCACTCCACGCGCAGCCGGTGCATCCGCTACGCGCCCCAGAGCTGCGCGGGCGGGGGCTGCGCGCAGGCGCCCGGCAGAGCACGGCACGGCCGGAGGGGCCCACGCCGCGACCGGCGCCCCGCAGGACGAGCCAGCGCGGACGTTCGGCTCCGTGAAAGCACAGCCACGGAGCACAGCTGCGGTGACACCGAGGGCAACGGAAGAAGCACCGAAGAAGAAAGCCGAAGACTCGAGGCTCCGACGAAACGCAAGGCGCCGTTTCCTCCAGCGGTCGCTCCCACGCACCTTCCCCCGCAGCGGGCCGGCGCCCGGCGGCCTCTCCCGCCCCGGCCGCAGCGCAGCCGCAGGACCCGCGCTGCAGGGTCGCCCCCGGGCGGCAGCGCCAGGCCCAGGGCCGGCCCCGCCTCACCTCTTCATGATCTGTATCTCCAGCGCCCAGCGGTCGCGGTTGCGCGGACTCAGCTCCTGCCGGCACTGCTTGATGGCCACCTGCTCGCCGGTCTCCTGCGGACGCAGCACAGGAGCGGCTGAGCGCGGGCGCGCCGGGCCGGGCCGCGCCGGGCCGGGGGGGGGTGGCCGCTGCCTACCTTGTTGTGCCAGCGAATGACGTTGCCGAAGCCGCCGGTGCCCAGGCGCTCCTTCATCTCCCAGGGGCCGCAGGTCTGCGCCTGCAGGGCCGGCGGCCGGCTCATGGCGGGGCCGCAGCGCTCCGGCTCGACCGGGCCTGGGCCGCGCCCGCCGACGCTTCCGGCTCCGGCGCGGGCGCCTGCCCGCCCTTAAAGGAGCCGCGCGGCCCGGGTCTCGGGGCCGCCACCGCTCCCGGAACCGGGGCCTTGGGCTGGGAGGAGAGTTCGCGGGCGGCTAGGTAAACCGGCAGCGCGTCTGCCTGCTGCCCGCAGCCGCTTTAAAATGCTCTGATCGTACCGAACGTGCTGCTGGTCTCGGCTCCCCGCCTCGCCGCCAAAGCGCCGCCGGTGCGCTGCGCCGGGTTTAGCTGCTGCCTGCCTGGGCTAGCCGGCGTTAGGGGCCGTGACGCCGCGCCCCGGGCCCGCCGCCCCCCCGGCCTCGAGGCATCCTGCCGGGGGTGCGGGCCGGCCGCAGGACGCCACCATGACACAGCTCATCGCTAACGCTAACGGCCCTGCCGAGCTCTGTCCAGAGGCAGGATCAGCTGGCGGGTAAGCCCGTAGATAGTGCTTGAGAGAGGAGACGCTATTCTTGCTGGCTTCCCTAAAATACCTTAAATGCTACAACTGGCACCCACACCACGCCCTCTAGACATGTATAGTTGCCCCTAAGCTGTGAAAAGCCAGGGAATAACAGCGTCAGAAATCTTCTCCCATGGCTGTTACTTTGTTAGCCTCCTTAATCTAGAGGGCTGGTAGCAAATAGCTGTTATCTTTAAAAACAACGTGAATTTGCCCCTGCTCACTCAGCGGTGTCCAGTTATCTTGGTCTCAGCAACTGGGAACAGTCAGATGCAGCTGCCCTTAAATCATATTTATGGCAGTGATGTTACCACCAGCACTGTGACTCTCAGATGTGATAATGTTGATGTAGATTTCCATACAGAAAAGAGCTAAATATTCAGTGACCAGCGTTTCATCTTTGCCAATATGCAAAATAGCTGTTGCTGTGCTTCCCAGCTGAGGACTCTGCAGCTACTTCTTGAAGATGGCTGCGCTTACATTAACTCTGTCAGGAACCCGACTTGTAGTGAATCAGTTTTTAAGTTAGGACACATCCAGTACTGTAACAATTGCATCACTGACAGTTTTGCAGATTTTGAAGAAATCCTTCAGATTTGTCTGTCACACTTTGATAACCAGGTATTTTGTGACTACACCCTGGTGAGTAGGTCTTCATTTTCTATGACAGACAGTATCAGCAAGCATTTCACTCTTTGGTCCTCAACATGCTATTCCTGTCTAAGGATCCTTAGAAGTTTTGCTCCTTGTCCCCACTTAACGTGAGAGCTCTTTTGACCATTTGTTCTCCCAGCAACACTGTTCACTGCATGCTTTGCTCCACATACAGGTCAGGGTCTTTCTGTCAAAGATTCTCAATGGATGCCATTCAGAGCACAGTACACTGCACTATTGCTTGAAACAGGAGTTTCTCAGCACTGGGACTAAGTCCACAGATCGCAGACTTCCGGTCATGTAAGAAATAACACACCTGTGCATTCACTTAGGGCACTGCCTGGGCAAGTTACACTTGGGCCCCCCCCTCACACTCCTAGAAGCATGATAGGACAGTTCATCCTAAGGGATGCATACTATTCTTACTGTCACTGAAACAAGGTGTTGATGGGGAACAAGTCTTTTGAAGACTAAGAAGACTCTGACGGAAGAGAGAAGGAACAAAACAAACCGGCTGTAAAATCCAGCATGCCCCGCTCACTTCAGCAAGCAAACTTGCCTCCGGTCCCACACAGACTGGCTCCCTAATACTCCAGACACATGCCACCCTGCCCTGGATCATCCCCAGATCCTCTTGCAGGGGTGGGGGTGGGGGAAAACACGCCCTTCGTCCGTCTAGAGTCTCCACCCCCTGGAGTGGAGTTTTAAGTAGGACAGGAGCTGTTCAGAGAGATCAGAGCAGAGACGCAGAAAACACAAAAGCAGACTCGTCTGCAAAGGAAATAATCAGCAGAATACAGAAAAGAAAAAGCAAAAAGGTAGGTACTATTGACTTGTTTCAAAAGGTGCATTTCCCATTTTCAACACCAATGGCATGTCATTAAGTACTATGAAATATTATTTAATAAATCCCACTGAAGCAGCATAGTAGTTAACTAACTTGAGCTATTGCCTTTCAGCTTTCGAAGAGTTTCATAATGCTGGGTAAAGCTGCCAGCTTTCAGTTGTTTCAAGAAAGCTTCAGCTGTTCCAGGGTAAAGACTGAGAGCCTCAGGCAGGGAGGAGTCTCCTGCACAAAGAACTTTAGCAAAAGAACTTAAAGCAGAGAGTTACGGGAAAATATCTTGATGATAAGAAGAGATCCAGAACGCAAGCTGTGAAAGGATAATTTATAGTCTTCCTGGGAGGAGATGACTATGCCTTTCACCCCAGGCTCCCAACCAGGATAATGGAAGGACAAAAGAGGAGGAGGGTGGGTTGTCTTCGGTTCTCCCTAAATGCTTCCTTTCAAATGTGACCAAAACCACAGGAAATATTGAGAATTATTCCCAAAATGAAGCCAGAGTTTGAAATATCCACTTTCTCCAGTGCTTTTGAAGACTACCAAATCTTAGGGGTTTGTTTGTTTGTTGTTTTTTTTTTTAATTATTTCCCCAAAAGCGGAGGTATATTTTAAAGACCAATAGTACAAGTCTGATGTTCATCTGTTCACTTTAGAAAAGGGATACAGAAGCACTTTCTTCAGAAGGCAGGAAAAGGGAGCAAGGATCTGTAGTCTTTTGCTCAAGCTAGATCAAGATAGCTGTTCATCAGCAAGAAAGCTATTAATGCTACAGATTCAGAATCACAGTATTCTGGAATAGACATACTAGTTTATGGGGAGGCACACAGGGTTGGGGGGGGAGAGCTACTTTTAATTTCTTTCTATTAATGATTTTTTGTTTGACCTTGATAAGATACATCCCTTTTCTAGGTCCTATTCCACATTGATAAGATAATATTCACACTCTCACTGCTTAGAAGAGCTGCTATTAATAATAAATTAATAAGTGGAATTTAAAGTATTCCTGCTGCTGCTTAAGCAAAGAGAGATCAATTTAGGGTGTCGTATATCTTTATGTCTTAATGTACCTGAAAGTGTAGAATCAAAATGTCAGAACACCACATCTGTGCCTCTGGCTTATTGCTAGAGTATTTTTGATCAGAGAGGAAGCAAAGGGTGAGAGCAGAAGGCACAAACTGTTTAGGAGAGCCTTTCTAGAAAGCACATTGCTTGCAGGTTTCTGCTTGGAGTCTTGTAAACATGGTATTTTTCAAACTGCATGGTTTCAGTTTGATAGGTCTTATCATTTGGAACATTCCAATTGACTGGACTAAGCTGTACCTTTCCTGAACTGAAAACAAACATCTGGCAACAGCTGCTACCAGTTTTCCGTGCATAGTGGGACAGCAGCCACCAAAAGATGGACAAGCATCCCCACCATGGCAGGAGGGAGGGGAGGGGGGACATGCTACAGCATTACAAGATAAGCTAGCCTGAAGTGCAAGTGGAAGAAAGGATGTAGCATGCAATGCAAGACAACTTTAGACTGTCTATCACATTCTACAGTGGCCACATTCTACAGTGTAACTAGGTGCTGTGTAAGACCAGGATCATCTTGTATAGCAGACTGTGTGGGGTAAGCTTGATTAATAACCATAAACTTGATTAAACCATGCAGATGCTTTCTAAATAGGGATGCCTCCTTTCATGTCAGTCTCAAAGACTGAAATTTTTGGTTGTTTTTTTTGTAATTTACAAGATGTTTCCCACTCCCTCTTCAAACCTAGCTATAGGTCCCTGGTGGTTTCAGGCAGCTAGGACTTCCTCCAAGATATTAATTAGGCCAGATTTACCACTCTGTCCTCACACACACACACACGAGATCAGATTTCACTAGTGTTGCTTGTTTTTGGGGCATCTTAGCAGTTACCTCAGAAATGAGGTCTCAACAGTTCTTCACGGTGCTTCCCAGACAGAAATTCCAAAAAAGCAGCTAAACTCAGATAAGTAGCTTCGCTGAATGAACCTTTCCTTAACAAGGTCTTAGCTCACAGAATCTCATTTCTTAAAGCTGTCAGTAAGAACTTCAAGCCTTCTCCATAGACAGCAACAAAGATGACCAGTGGTACTAGCAATTAACAAGTTGAAACCCGGCCACAGTGGGATTGAGAACACAAGCCTGCATAGCTCCAGCAAGGGGCTCCAGCTGCAGGGAGTGAAGATAATGTAATGCAGGGTTACAGCAGCAACCAAGTGACTCCAGGTAGCGGTTTAGATCATCCGCTTCAGCTTTGGAAACGCTGCTGATTTAGCTCAGATTCAACTGAAGCCAATGCCTATTTGGAAATCACCCTTACAGCTTTTAAAAAGGCTTCCTATATAATGCAAAATGCTTCCTAAGAGGTGAGAAGGGGCTTGAAAGTATATAAAGTATACTACAAATTCTGCATACTAATACAAATCCTTGAAAGATTCTGTTAATTACATGGATCTCATCATCAAGACGTGACCTAAAGAGAAGACTTGGAGTAACTAAGGCTCTTGGAAGCTGTTTCTGTGAATCCTTTTAGTCTGACTTGCAACTTAAGTCTCCTCTTTGTGCAGTCTAATGATGAAAAATCACAGCCTAAACTATCGTGCTGTAGTTCTGCTTCAGAGACTGGAATATTTATGCCTTTTGCTTTTTCTTTGAACAAATCTTAAAAAAAAAAAACCCAAACCAACAATCCAAACACCAAACAAACAAACAAAACCCACAAACAAGCTCCCTTTTTATAGCCTTGAATCCTAATTTATGACTCCTTCGTCGGTCATACTCCAGTTTCACCAGCTATTACCCAGCTGCCTTCTCCAGCTTTATTATATAAACAGCGTTTGAGCTCCTAATTTCTGGTAGTAGTAGTTTTCCTAAATAATTAAGTTATCTTTCTACTTGCTCAGGGATTGCATAATGTAGAAAATAAAAAGCTGATCGTGTGGGGGACAGTGCCTGATTTATTTCAAAGCACTGGAATTGCAGAGTAATAGAGATTGGGAATGAAATTACATCTTCTTGCCTGCTACTCTACCTCACTCCCAGCTCATGGTTTATATAGGAGGTATAATATTTTTAAAGGAAAAGAGAAAAAGGACCTCTGGTGCTGGATTTGTTCAAAGCAGGAGGGTTCCCACCTACTTCATACTTTTGTATGAAGTGATTCATCATCTCAGACAACTAGACTGACTGCTGTAGCAGTCTTGGTTAGTACAGAGGATCAAGCTAAATCTGTTCACACTGGTGACTACTTAAGTCTTGTTCAATTGTAAAAAAGAGCTATTATTACTGCATGTAGGAGTAATTATTAATTTTAGGAAGAAATTCATGGGTTCAAGTCAGAAAACCTGTGATAAAGTTATTTGCCTTATTGTAAGAGTTCAGATTACATAATAATGACAACTCCAGTCCTTCAAAGCTATTACTCAACTGTGAAAATCAGCAATACCTTCCCAGTTTTTAATAGATGTATTGGACCTTGCTATTTAATGACACGTTTCCAAGAAGTCCCATAGGCACTAAAAGTTTCTAAACTTCTGATACCATATACTCATTTGATTCTATGTTACTGATTGAAGTTTTGTTATGAACAACAACCTCCTCCTTAGTGTAGCAGTAAATCCTCATTCAAAGTCCTCAACTTCAGCATTGTTTCTAAATATACAACAGAACTTTGCTAACTACCAAACTCATGCAGGCTTTACTGGAGTTCTTTTACATACATAACACTTGCCTGATCTTTTATAGTTACTGCAAGGTCACCAAGATAAAGAAATGGGCAATATACATCTTCTTGGGAATTTTTCCTACAGGGATTAACAGGGGAACCAGACATCCACAGCAAAGCACCTTGCCTTTATAGGCAACAGACCACCTCAGAAAGCCCTTCATTGCCTTTGCCCGTCACATCCAGCATATTTTTCTGGTACTAGGATGAGATTAGAAAATGGCATGTAGTGCAGCCCGTGAAAAAAACCATGTTGCTTAATTTCAGCATTAAGTTTTGTATGTCCTCGAGGCTGCACTGTGTTATGAGCACACCTGCTGCTGCTTAGAATTTTCTCTCTGCCCAGCAGCTGCCCTAAACCAGTCAGTGCCTATACAAGGCACTCTGGTGGAAGAAATAATTTTCCCTTCTTTGTCAGGAAGCAAACTGGGGGAGGGGAAACTAGGGCACAAGATGGTAGCACATCTTGCTGCACTCAATGGCTACAGAAATCTAAATTCACAGTTCTGTGAAGAAACTTGCCTGTTCAAGGCCAGACAGAAATAAATTTTGCTACAGTAGGAAGAAATACAGATGGGTCACAGTAACCAAATGTCCTTCCTATAGCTGTCTGTGGCCAGGTCTGAGCAGCAATTTCACCAGGTAGGAAATTAACCTCTGATGAGTGAAGAGATAAGTAGATTTTCAAAGTGAATTAGATAAATGGGGGCAGAAATCCAGATTCATCCTTAACCCCAACCACACCATACCAGCCAGCGATTTCCCACAGGAGATCATTGGAGGTTCTCTCCCAATACTACCGTAGGAGACAGACTATGTAAATCAGTCTGGAGGAAGCAGAAACTCTTGCTGTGAGACAGAAGAGGGCTTTATCTGAAGTGTAAAGTTGCTGAAGGGATCAGTGGGAATAAGAAGTCATTGTGACTGCACAGAAGTGACACATGGGAGGATGCTGCAACGAATAAAATAGAACACCAGACCAAAAGCTAGCTTGCCAGCCAATTGCCGTGCCCTCCCTTTTTAGCAAAAGCTAAATGACAATAGTAGAAACTAAAAGCTTAGCTGGGGAGAAGCTGTAGAAATCCTGAAAACCAAAGACATAGTAGTGCTATGCCCTCCTGTCATAAACCAAAGTCTTCTTGCTGATGCATCCTCCACCTAAGGGAGAAGCCCTCACTGTCACCCAGAGAAGCAGCCTGTGCAGAAAGTGCAAATCCTCTTAAACCACCATTATCACAGACTGATCCTTCAGCAGATTTTTGAGCCCCTGCTAGAGATCTCTTAGGTAGGCCTCAATGACCTGACTCTCAATTAATATTTTCCAATCAGCATTACATTCCTTCATTAGACAAGTCAATCTCCCTGAATAACGCACATGATACTGTTGGCTTCCAGCAACCTTAGGAAAAAGGACTTAGAATTTACTTCTGCCAGTGTTATTCCCCAGAAAACAGTGTCTGAGTTTCTACCAGACCTAAAATGGTGTGCTTTAGCTTGTTGCATGGCTAAGTTTATCAAGTAAAAGAACATCTGGGTCCAGCCTGAAGTTTCCCCTGTCCAGGAACACCAGGACAGCTAGACCAGATGGCAGAGAACTGCGGAGTAGGAAGTGTGTTTTAATGTAAAAATAATTTTCTTAATTTAAAGCCTGTATTTAAACTTAAGACCTTGAACTCCACTCACACTTTAAAATGTCTTTGTTCAACATCTTATTTTTTCTTCTGTCTCTATAGATCACTTGAGGTTTGGAGGTGATGTGGAAAGCACTCAGAATGGAAGGCAAACTCCCATGTTTCCTCCTGTTGGTGGGAGCAATCGCGGCTGCTCAGTGCCAGGTAAGCAGGCTAATGCATCCAATAATGTCTTGCCATCCTCCTGAGTTTTCAGCAGCACTTCCTCACCATCGACTCCAGCTGTCTATGTCACAGGATAATCTGGTCATATTACTATAAATTAGGGGAAGGAAAAACCTTACAAAGTATACCTCTGAGCTGTGATTTCCAGTAATGTGTTGTCCTGGCTGGTTTTCATTTCAGTAAGCAAGTCATCTCCAAATCTTCTTGGCACATCTGTTCACTGTCACCTTTCACTGTCAGTAAGAGTTCCATTGTGATCACCCTTTAATTTTCTTTCTATTGTCATCACCTTCATCATTACTCTCACAACTGTACATCAATGGTTCCCATGTCCCTGCACTTTATATCTCACACTGCACAGGCTTGAGGAAACCCTGCACAATTCTAAAATGTTTAGTCTCTCAAACAAATTCTATCCCAGCCTTCCTCTTGCTTTTTACATTATGCTTTCTTTTATGGCCTAATAAAAAAAGCTTTCTAAATTGGTTTCTTCCTTACAACCCTATCCAAAATATTTTATTTATTTGGCTGCAGGAGACATCTCTCTCAAAGGTAATCAAGCTACAAAGGCTTATGGGGAAACTGCATGTAAACAAGCAAAAATAACTGCTTGTTTGTATTTACTTATTCGGAAATTATTTTCTTGAATCTCCTTCAAATATCAGAAAGCTGATAAGCCTTAGTGAGCATGTGCGATGCCCCAAGAGCACATAATCACTTCACGCACCATGTGAGGACAGCACATCTCAAGTTCACGTCACTCAGATGACAAGCAATCACCTGGTAACCTCTGATGACTGGATTTACAATTCTCAGTACCCATGCTGAGGTACTAAAGGCACTTTTCACTGTACTGTCTGACAAGTTGCTTAGAGCTCCCCTGATTTACAAGACCTTAAGAAGAGGACTAGCTCTTTGGAAACACTTTTTCTCTCAGTTTTCTTAAGAGAGCAGTTACTCACAGAATTAACCTTCTTTGCTTGCAGGGCTTACGCATGCGTTTCAAACGGGGAGCCAGATCTAGAGGTAAGCCAGGCAAACTACAACCGTGTTACCTGGAGCTTTATGAGTACAGGAGGGGAAAGCAGATGATGCTGAGGGAACAGAACCTAAAAGCTGTTTGTCATGGTTATCTGGATGAGATATTCAGAAGACAAAATACCAGACTGTTAATACCATCCACAGCTCAAAGACCAAAGTTTTCCTCTCCCCTCCCTCTGCTCTCCTTCAAAGAAAAAGAAGTCGGTCAATATTGCAACAGTACATCCAGCAACACAGCAGTGAGAGAGACAGGACGATTGCCTGAGAAGGAAAAAGGGCAGCCTGCTAGACAGATGCTCTTACGATTGATACTCTTCTGGAAAGAGAAGGGAGTTCTTTTGCCTAGCCAGGTCTCTTCCCTGAATCTCTAAAAGAGGATTTCTTTTCTCCAATTACAGACATTTGCACAGACAATTCATCTGGAGAAATTTACCACCACAGGGAGACCTGGCTGAGGCTTTCAGGCAGCAGAACAGAATACTGTAGGTGCAACAGTGGTCAGAGTCGCTGCCACACTGTGCCTGTTAGAGGTGAGTATGAAGAAGAAAAAGAGAAAGACATCACTGGGGATGAGAAATCGCCCATCTAATCATCCTGAAGAAGTCCACCGACAGGGAAGGAGTTACCACACAGAAAATTCAGCTTGAAATAGAATAGATAGAAATGAAAATACTAACATATACCAACTTGGGCAGGACTAAGCAGGAGTGGGCAGCTGCTTAGGGAGCTGAGGAAGGCTCCTAACAGTGTATGTTGAGGGAAAGGAGCAAAGGAAGAGTGTAAACGCTGCAGGAAAAGACTGTAAGCACATGACATTAACAGGTAGGCAGGGAAAAATATAACGGGTCAAAGGAGATTGACAGGAGAGGAAAGATGGGTATACATTACCACCTTCTTACTTCCGTGAAATCTAACAGTATTTCCTGGCTTTCGCTTATTCCACAGCCTGCACTAGAAATAACTGCTACAATGGAGGCCAGTGTTCACAGGCATATTATTCCCCACAGCTCTTCATCTGCCAGTGCCTCCACGGTTTCTCTGGGAAGCAGTGTGAAATAGGCAAGTATACTGTGTCAGTTATTGTGAACAACGCTACCAGTTTTAGCTATGCAGTGCAGAAGGATGAAGAAGCTGCTGCTGTATACTAGGCTCTTTGTTAAGTTACCTCTTTTTATTCTAAAGCTAATACTACAAAGAGCTTTTAAGGACATCTGGGCTGTTCTCAGTGTCTCTTAATGAAACTGAATTTTGGAGCTGAAGACCTTCGTATGTACTTTCAGTCTGCCTGGCAAGGCATTTTCTAGACAAGACATACGGGAGTCAAGTTTAAGCAGAACCGACTGGGAAAGCTGAGCTTGGGATACTGTCCTTATAGTAACATTTTGTTCCCTTTTGTTCAGATACTGAAGTTAAGTGCTACAAAGATGCTGGAGTAACATACAGGGGCACATGGAGCATGACAGAGAGCAGAACTGAATGTTTAAATTGGAATAGCAATGGCTTGATGGACCGGGTGTACAGCGGTCAAAGACAGGATGCTGCTGAGCTGGGATTGGGCAACCACAACTACTGCAGGTGAGGGGCTGATGGCATGCCAAGCCACAGGAATCAGCCCATTCTAAGAGCTCAGAGCAAAAGAACAGCTGTTTTCAACAGTCTAATACCAAGCAGAGATGACTCTGCACAGGCGCAAATACAGCATAGCCCATGAGTAGCAATTGCGACTTCCGTAGACATATCTGAACTTCAGATCTATCTAGACTGGATGCTCATGACAGATTGAAAAATACGTACATCTCTCATGTCATAGTCTTTCCCTTGTCCCTTCTCAGTGCCTAAAACTCTCTTTGTAAACCAGTTTCCTGCAGCTCCAGATCCTGCTCAAAACTCTAGAAATACAGGAATGTAGATGAACTAAACTGCACAAAGAAGCTGTCCACTCCCGCTAGCTACATCCTCACCTCCATTTACTCCACAATTTTAAAATTAAATTAAGAATCCAGACAACTTGTGGTAGTTCAGTCCATGTCTTCACTGCAGTGCAGGATTAAGTTACCAGACTAAATGGCAGACATGGGACTAATAACAATAGCTTTATAATGATGCATAATGTCATAACTCTTTCAGAAACCCAGATGAGGATTCCAGACCTTGGTGCTATATCTATAAAGGGGGAAAGTACACCTGGGAACACTGCGGTGTGCCCTCCTGTTCAAAAGGTACATGCAGGGGGATAGGGAATGGACTTCAGAGCTTCCATGATTCACTGCATATATGAAGGTTCTCTGTGGAATTGTGCTATTTCTGTAGCCTGAAAAGCTGAGACTCACATTAAATCATGCTTAAGCTTTCAATATTTATGACACCAAGAAACTGAGATAAGTATAGCTAATATATAGATGACTTGACAGAAATCACAGTAGTTAGGAAGAACTGACAGGTTCACACCCGTCGGTTAATGTGCAGCTTTCTTATTGCAGTTGGGAACGTCAACTGCAAATCTGGAAGAGGCACAGATTACCGAGGCAGCCACAGTGTTACCAGTTCTGGAGCTACCTGTTTGAGGTGGAATTCTCGAATCCTTATCAACAAGTTATATACTGCTTGGAGAAGAGATGCTTACCAGCTGGGCCTTGGAAGTCACAATTTCTGCCGGTATGTAGCCAGTTATAAAGTTAAAAAAATCCCACAAAACTTCCTTGTGATACCCTTGAGGTAGGGCTCTAGTCTTTTACATGGGTTATTAAAGCTCAGGAAATATATTACTGCTGGGAATGAAGCTCACTAACAATAGTAATTTTATTCCACTCGACCTATCTATGCTTCTCTGACAGGAGACTACGTGCCCCAAGGGCCCTCTGTATCTCTAGAAATATCTAAGAGTACACTCAGGTCACAGTCTGCCACCCTCAGGTCTCTCCAAACTGCCTGCAGATCTGATAATACAAATGGTTCTTCTCTTTCCTGTGCTGCAGGAATCCTGACAATGACAGCAAGCCCTGGTGCCATGTACTGAAAGGAAATCAGCTCACATGGGAGTACTGCGATGTGCCTACTTGCTGTAAGGATCCTAGCACTCCTAATTCTTCTCCTTCTTTGAGGTGTTGGTGTTCTGTATGTCATTTGCATTAAAGTCAAGCCTCTTATAGTAAAGTAAGAGCTGGGGGGGCGGGGGGGGAGGAAGCTTTTTGGAGTAGAAACAGATTCTGTGGCTCCACTCTCACAGAAGTGCCCTTTTCTCTGCCAGAAGGGAAGACTGCAGAAATGGAGAACAGAAAAGGCAGGGTTTCCTTACTGTATTTTTCAAATCAGAGTACAAGTTTCCTAGGAAACAGGAATGAGTCAGATACTAAGCAGTTTGAGCCAGGCTGCCTCAACACGCACAGACAACAGGCTCTTAACCCAAACTCAAAGCTAGAGTGCCTGAACAAGAAGCCTGTTTCTGGGTTTGTCATCCACAGCCGCCTGTGGCTTACGGCGGCGCAGAGTCCACCAGTACAGGATTAAAGGTGGCTCCTACGCAGACATTGCAGCTCACCCATGGCAAGCTGCCATCTTTGTGAAGTATCGCCGAGCACCTGGAGAGCACTTCCTCTGTGGAGGAATTCTGATCAGCTCCTGCTGGGTTTTGTCAGCTGCTCACTGTTTTGAGGAAGGGTAAGTTGAGAATTCAGTACTGTCTGGGGGAAAAAAATCTGGAAAATTAAAGCATCCAGTATAGCCAGTTTACTGAAAGGGTAAAAGACTTGGGGAAGAAAAAGCTTTTTATCCCAGTAAGTCGTTCTGCACTGAAGATTATGGAGTTAATTGTGCTGAGAATTACAGACAGGCATTTATTGGACAAACTAGCAGCAGGGCTTTAAGGTACCACAGCAGAATATCAAATAGCTGAAGAGCAAAGATGTCAATAGAGATGCAGAGCCGTGTGAAACTTGGGAACAGCTAGGGGCTGGCAGAGGATCTTTGCCATTGGTGGTTGTAAGCAGTTAGTGCAAAACCGAAGGCAAACAGGACACTTTAAGTTAAACTGCCTGGGTAATGCACTAAATAGTGCTAAAATAAGAAAAGAGAAGCTCCAACAGTACATCTTCAAGGGAGCAGTCCACTCCAGTTAACAGGGGAAGAAAGCAAGACTCTTGTTCTTCAGCTTTAGTGCAAACCAGCTGAAGATTGTGCTGGGTAGGACTTCCCGAGCAACTCCCGAGGAAAATGAACAAAAGTTTCAAGTGAAGAACTACACTGTGCATCAGAGATTTGACTCAGAAAATTTCAACAATGATATTGGTAAGAACTTTTCTGACTTCAAGACTGGAAAGGTCACGGTTGGCTCAGATTTGCAGTTAATGAAGTGGAGATTATTTTTTTTTCCCCGTCTTCAGCTCTGTTGCAGTTGAACTCAGATACAGAAGACTGCGCTATTGAAACAGACACTGTCCGTGCTGCCTGCCTCCCAGCACCAGAACTGCAGTTGCCTGACTGGACTGAATGTGAGATCTCTGGCTATGGCAGAAATGAAGAATGTAAGTAGAAGATACTATGTTCAAAGTTTGGGTCCCCTGCCCTCAAAGAATTTAAGATTTTAGCATTGCTTAATGTGTGACTCCCTAAATTATTATACAGGCTTATATCAGCACTATAAAACATATGTGTAAGTGGGAGATAGACAAAAATAAGCTTTTCTGTAAATTATTTAATTTGTCTGGTTTCTGTCAGCTGCATGCACTAATAAAGCCTGTCTTGATACTCTCCAATAGTAGAAACACAAAAAATGGCACAATGGATGAGGTAGGAAAGACAGAAAATGTACAATCAGGTTTGCCACGTTTCTGCTGTACTGAGTACATTTAGACATTGTCACTGACAGAAACACATTTCTGTCAAGATTTGATATACTACACAGTTGCAGGTAGTTGCATTATTCTAAAAGATACACTGGCTGTGCAGTGATTAGCAAAAAAAAAAAAAAAAAAGCTAAAGCAATAGCAATCTCAGATATATAAGAAAAGGCTGGCTAAATGGCTTTTAAAGTGAGCTACAACAAACAGGAATAAAACTTGCCTGGAAGTATACACAGGCTGACCTGTATTTAAAGCAAACAAAAAAAACCCAGCTCTTATTTTACTGGCACTTTCTACTAATTTCTTTTTATTCTCTAACTTGTAAACTTTGAGACAGAGACTGTGAAGCACCCATCATAACAAGACCTAATCATGACTGGAACCCATAGGGACTTTGGAGCAGACTTGGAAGATGTAAAATATAAGCATGTCATGAACTGTTTTTACAGTGCTTTTAAAGCTAGTTCTCAGCACTGCTTACAGTGAGTACAGGATAAATTCTTTGAGAGGGAAAGGATGCTGCAACTATAATTCAGAACTAGACTGAAAAACAAATGTCAGAAAAACAAACAAAAAAAGAACAAAACCTGCCTACTTTCAGCTTTGTGCAATTGCAGCTATGCGGAAGAATAAAACCAACACTGCCCACCCACCCCATCTCCCCCCCCCAAAAATCCCTCCCATTCCAACATAACATGAGTATACATTCCTATCCAGTTAGTCAGTATTGCGTACAAGGAATCTGATTTTTGTTGACACAAGTCTAATAATAAAATGTCAGGCTCCTGTTTCATGCAGTGAGTGATTCTCATAGGCACTTCCTGTGACTTCATCTTGGTTGATTTAACTGTGCAAAGGCTACTTACCCAATCAAGAAACCCAGCAGTCTTTAATTTCGAGCCTACAAAAACCTATTTAGCATTTCAGCATGCTAAAGCAGCAATAGTCTCTCAAGTAGATTTAAGGTGTTCTCACTAGCAAAGCAGAAACCCCGAGAATTAAAAAAGACCCTTTGGCAAGGAAATATTTGTTCAGCCACCCCCACCTCCACCCAGCTATTTGGTGTACTCTCCCCTAAACTAGAGAAACTGAACTGCAATAAAAAAAAATTTAAAAATCTGTATACACATACACAGACATATATATGTATTTATATTGCTGGTTTTCTTCCAGTTTCTCCATTCTATTCAGAGCACCTGAAGGAAGGCCATGTCAGACTTTTTCCAGCCAGTCGGTGCACAACACAGCATCTAGACAACCGAACAGTTACAGACAATATGTTATGTGCAGGAGACACCAGACACCTTGATGATGCCTGCAAGGTAAACCCAATTCCCTTCCTCTCTTCTTTTTAGGTCTATCCTTGACAGTTTGGACTAATCAAAAAGCTTCAGAAAATACTTTAAAGTAGTTCTGCATTTGGCTACATAGAAGTTTTAGTAGACTTTATTTGAACAGAAAAAAAACCACTGGCTCCTCTTCCTTTTTTCTCCCCCTGTCCCTCATAGCTGAGAAAGTAGGCCACATTTAATCAAGCAAACCAGAACAACACAGACTGAAAATCCCAAATACAGGAAGTAGCACAAAAGTAAGCAGGAAATTCCACCTCAGCAGCATTTCCTAGTATTTTTCTCTTATGTAAGCATGCAAAATACTCAGCAGGAGGTTCTGTAAAAGGAAGGGGGTGCCACTTAACTGGGAAGTGGAGAAAAGAATAAAGGCCAAAAGAGGGTATGGCATGAGCAGCTCTAACGTGAAAAATAAGGAGGGCAGACATTCAATTCACATCCTTTCCATTAAAACAGCTCTTTTAATAATTGTGCTTTACTATTACACATAGCAGTTTAGAACACCCTGGATCTTTATAGCTTGAATAACAGCATCCCCCTTTTTGTTCTTACCAACATTTCACCTACATTTCATAAATGAGTGCCATACAAAGGTAGATGCTTCAGTGTCAAGAATATTTAGGGTTTCCTCATGAGAGAAGTGTTGAGGGAGTCTGGAACACAAAAAGTAGCTTATATGGAAATGCTGTTACTAAGAGCTCTTGATTTGTAAGCATACTGCACAGGGCATTTCCATAGATACTAGTGCACCGCTAAAGCCAGTGGGGGTAAAAACAACACAAAACCAAACAAACAAAAAAGGAGATTTTTACTAACCTGTTACTTCTCTGTAGGGTGACTCTGGAGGGCCTCTGGTCTGTATGAAGGATGATCGCATGTATCTAATTGGAATCATCAGCTGGGGAATAGGCTGTGGCCGCAAAGACATACCTGGCGTTTATACAAATGTGAATCGTTATCTTGACTGGATTCAGGACAACATGAAACGCTGAGAAAGAACAGCGAATGATCCACAGTCTTGTGTCCATGCCCTTGCAGCTTCCTTCTGGGTGCTTTAAGGATGCCAACAGGGCTTTCTGTTTGTCCAGATGCTTATGACTTCCAGTACAAGAGGAAGACCAACTGCAGTGTGTGGGAAGGGAACATTCTCAAACTACTATCCTTATTATAGGTTATCAGAAGCTAACACACCTTTCCCCTCACATCCCCAAGCTTTCTTCTTGCATTAAATTATAGGAGTACAATTAGAAATAAATTTTTGCCCGAGGGAATAAACCAGGAGAGAACATAATGCATTCCATGAACAGCTATGTTGTTTTGGGAATGGGTGTGAACTGAAGGCAAAGGGGACATTTAATCTCCTGAAAACTTCACCTCCCTCCTTCTTATTTGGCTGTAAATTTGGAATACATTCCGGTCAGGCTTGAGCTCTGTCTTTTTATTTTGGTTATTTAAGCTGATTTCAGCTTGACTCCAATAGAAACAGCAAAGTTGTAGGCATGGGATGCTTATTTCCATATTAACATACTACTTCTTCAGTTTGGAACCAATTAACTGAGTCTGAACTTAAACTCTGAGCAAATCCAGGATGGTATGCTTGTTAGGACTATCTGTCCTCCACTTGCTTCTCCTCCTGGTAGGAACTAAATATTTAAACAAATGTGGAATAGGTAAAAATCTTAACAGCTTTCTCTGCAACAGAATCAACACGTTACGTTTTTGACTATTAGGTTTCAATGCATTATCATCTCATATGAAAGCTAGAGCTCTCTCTTCAGCACAGCAGGGCAGAACAACAGATAAGTGTAATGACAGCAGGTTTTGGCGCCTGATAGATTTAAATCCACAGGTAAAGATCAAGTCAAATGTCATAAGGCTGCATTTGTCCTTTAACAGACGACAGGACAGGTATAATCAAGCCACCGTGATCTAGAATCTTAATAATCAAGCATTACTTAGAGTCACATAGAAACAACACTCTAAGTGGCACTTATGCACATCCTAAGAGTTAAGCCGCTTTGACAGACTCTTTCTTGTCCAATTGTTTTATAAAGAGAAAGCACCTACGACTACCATTTTACAAAAGGAAAAAAATAACACTGAGGCTACAAAAGGAGTTTAGCTTTAGTATCAGTCAGACACTGTAGCTAGAAAACTAGTCTATTGTATTTGGGAAATTTCAAAACATTGTAACTGAGAATGTTTACTCTAATTTTAAGGAGCTCTCCCATGATCTAGTAGCACAGCCTCTAGTCAAATAGAGTAGCTTATATATAGTAAGTACAGAAGAGAGATTTGGTAAGGATGTCCATTATTTTATCAAATGGGTTTTGTAAATGGCAACTTTACAAACAGTCTGTGTCTTTCTAGCTACCAGCTTAGAAACTGACCTCCAAGAGACCTTTTCTAATGTCCTCAGAGAAAGGGTGGTGTAAGTCCAGTTAGCTTCAGCAATGAGTCCCGTATTTCAGCCAGTGGAAGGGGGGAAAAAAAAAACCCCCATGATGCTTATTAAAAGAGTCACAGCTCAGGTTTTTTTGGTGTGATTTTTTGTTGATGTTAGTTGAATTTTATTAGGTATTAACCCCGAGAAAAAGACAAATTTCCATTCCCCTCCCCTAAACCCATTTCCAAGTGCTGCTGTGCCTCACTGTCCTGGCCTTCGCAAGCCTGCCAAATACTCACTACTGCCTGTAGAACACCAAAACCATTCCAATGAGTAACACAGGTAAATTTCCTCAGGAATGCAACTTTTGTTCCACAATTCAAAGAGTCTATGAAATACATTATTTAGGCTTGATGTGATATAACAGCCACCAAGTGTAACTGAACCACACTTGACACTCATGTATTTTAGGAAAAAATACATCCTACAGAAATATAAGTAGCAGAGGAACAGTTTTACATAACAGTCATTACCAGCTCCTTGAAAACACACTTACATGAAATATCCAAGGTGACAAGAGAGCTATACAAGCTTTAGTTGCCATCCCTGCACTGGCTGCTTCCTTCCATCCTGGTCTGTCTTCTGTGATGTCTTCTCTGTGGCTAGCTTAAAGAAGGGCCCAGAATCAACTCTGTTTTTTTTCAAATTCTTCTTTATCACTCATTTTGTAGTAGATCGTTAATCTGGGATATTAACCAAATCCCAGTCCAATAACTAGAACTTTTGTTCTCCAGCTTTACTTTTAACTTCTTGTGTTTCATTTCCCAGAAGCTGCTGCCACCTAGCTCAGTGTCTTTAACTGCATTTCTCTGGCTTGTTTACCCATTACAACCCTCCCTGATAAAAATCCCCATGATAAGTCTCCATCGCTATGGCATCAGCTTTTCTTCTTATTTTTTTCCCCCCTTCTTGTCTTCTTCCATCCAGCACACAGTAGCACCATCCTGAGGCAAGGCCTAAGACAATAATGACTGCCATCTGCTGGCATCATCCTTCTTCTTGCTTTGCAGATGATACTGTCATACTCAAGTTCTTCCAGAACCTAAGTCGACATCAGCATTTATTGTAACTGAAGAACACAGGTATACCTCACATTTCCCCCCAAATTTCTATCATCTACTAAGTTATCTCACTGATGTTGCTCCCTGCTTTCCTCTTCTGCCCTGCTTCATCTTTCGTTCTGTAGGAACTTGCAGCCATCTCAGACTGATACAGAAAGCTTGTCATAAGAGCCAGACACGCTTATGCATATAAGAACCCTTTCAAGATCTTGACTGACATGAATCACTTCAGCAGAAAAGAAAAGATACTTCAAAAAACAAAGCTGCAAACCCAAAGGACAATATTAAGCACTTGAAGAGCAGGAAGGTGTAGAGGTATTGGTCTTCATAATTAAAAGCACAGCCCTTAACCAGCTACCCCAAACCCCACCTACTAAACAGAAATGGTTCGGCTGCATTCCTAACAACAGTTTCGCTGAGGTTCTAGGAAAAGCTCAGCACTCCTTTCGGGAAACACTAAGAAAAATTACCAAGAAAGTTATTAATTTTAGCTTTTCAGGCAGTGGCTTAGTCCTGAGCTTACAATCCCAATTGCATAAAGACATTTATCTCCCTATGGCACCCAGTATCCACAGTCCAACTGGCATGATTTACCTTCCTCCTCAAATACCAACTATCTTTCTCGTAAAGCCCCCAGAAAACACTCTGAAATGACACAGATGACATGTAAAACTGAATTTTATTGATGTCCTTGCTGAAGGTTATATTTGCACTGAACATGCTCAGCAGTAAGGCCACCTGCTATAGCATTTATCAGTTGCACTGGAACTTGCAATTCCACAAGCAAGATGCCATCATCCACTGCAAATCCATCACATGCAAACCAGAATATGTGTTATCCTTCATTTAGGGTCACCTTGTTCTGTTCACAAGCACAAACTATACATGCTGGACTCCACGGCTACCTGATAGATGCCATAGCCGTATGTACAGCAGCCTAGGGACAAGTTCTGCTACCACAGAGAAAACACATTGGCATCTAGTGGCCAAAGAGCACATTACAGACAATACGGAGCAGTTGCCTCTCATTTCATATTTATGCTGTACAGAGAGATGCAGCGCAGACTGGAATGGGCAGATGCAGCAACAGCTCCTGCAGAACAGAGGAGTCCCAGTGAAAAATCCAGCGTAGGTGTGAATCCACCTGCACAGCAGCTGATTGGTACAGGAACTGGAATGAGGTAGGGCAGCCAGAAACACTACAAAGGTACCAGGACACAATTATCTCAAAGAAAGACATCAGTGAGCTGGAGAACAGCATTATCACCTTCATTTGTAATATGCAGGCAGAGACAAAAAGAGGTTCCAACAAGTTACTATGGTAGTGATGGCCTTCATCTAGTCACAGCTTCAGTTTCCAAAGTGCTATGTTTCCACAAAAATTCTCCTGCCTCTCTGTCTCTTCCCTGACTCCTCAAAGAAGCTAGAAGAATCCCTACCTCCAAATACTGACAAAATAAGAAGCAACGCAGAATTACATTCAGGTGTCGCCACCACCAATTGCAAGATCACATGTGCACAAGATCGCATGTGCTACAGTCAGCCCTTCATAGATTTGGATGGGTTTCCCGTCTATCTCCAAAGATCCAGGATACTTAATGACCAAGCTCAAGAAAAATCTAGAAATATCATCCACTTCTTCCCTTCCTCCCCTGTGGCACCATCCCCAATCTCAGGCTTCTTAACTTCCCATCCTGGGTGGAACAATCTAACTTTCCACTTCCAGTCCCTTTGAGGCGGACAGAACAGCTAGATGACCCCTCTGCTGACAAGAAGTATACAGCTCTCCACCCTAATGCCCAGTGATGGAGAAGGGCAGGTGCCAGACCATCACACTGGAGTTGAAGTTTGTAGATGATGCAAAGTTGAATTTCCACAAAAGGATGAAAGCCAACCAAAATATAAGGGAGGGAAGTTACAAAAGGCAGCAAATGCCTAGGATTTCCTTTAACACAGCAACATGAAGGTGATACAAGCTTGCACAACTGACTCACTAATCCCAAGGGACCTGAACACCTCTCCCATCTGCCACTGTTCTTAATACTTCAGACTCAGCTAGGGATGAGATGGTTTCAGGTCAACCTTACTTTTCCGTGCTCCCCAGGACCTTAAGGACTGGCTATCCTGCTCATGCTACTACAGGCAAGGGAGCAACCCTAAACAGATGGATGGAGTAAGAGGCTGCATCCAACAGCCAGGGACAGGAGAAACAGAAAAGTGCTCTTCCTCATTATCAGGATCCTCTAGGTTCGGACTTGGAACTTGCCAGCCTTAGTCATGTATTTTATCCCCTTGAAGGGCTTGTACTTCTCCCCATACATGTCCAAGCGATTCACCTTCAGTCCTAAAGGCAAAAAACCACAGCATAAGACTGACTGCTGCCACAAACAAAGCAGACAGGTGTTCAGGATAAAGGAACAGAAGATCACACTAGAGGTGCAGAAAGCATAGGGAAAGTTTTAGTAAGCAGTAAACAAAACTGAGAAAAGCTGACAACTGCTGATTGTCAGAATGACTCTTTACAAACACATCCATACTCTAAAATTCTCTACAGGCCTATAAGCACAAAATGCAAGGAAGCATAGAGAGGCTGTTTCACAGTGCATGAGAGAACAAATCCATGCATCCATAGTCAAAGCACATTATTTTTTTTACTTGAAGAACAGGTTTCAGATAAAGTGTACTTCAGAAGGCCTGCAGAGCTACTGCAGCTATGTGCAGAGTGAGCACTGACAAAGCAGACAACCTCAGCCTCTTTACCTGACAGTCACTTACCAGATATAGCCAGCTGCTGAATTTTAAACTGCAGATTAATGGTGGGGTTTTCATCTGGTTTTGATGTCCCAGCTTGCAGGCTCACGCTCCCCTTCAGACTTGGCAGCTTCTGGGGGTTTATTTTCCCCACATCCCATGACAGCAACTTCAAGGAACAGAAAATGCAGCAGTGAAACAGAAATACGGTAATACCCTCTGAAGAAGAGTCCCCCTCTAAAAACATCTTTTAATGTTTCTTTATGGAAAAAGTCTTTGTCTCAGGTATCTTGCCTTTCATATTGGGCAGACACAGTACAGGCTTAAGGAGTAGCTGCCTCAGACCTTTGTTCTCCCTCCCTCTTTCCATAAGGTTCTCCAGAAATCTACCATGAATGGTATTTCCACTGCTTATGCTACAGCCCCCATTTCCTATGTGTAACAGTGACCAAAATAATGCAGAATTGCCTCCTCTCTGAGTAGCTGCAGCAGTGTTGCTTGAGGCTCCACTGTGCGTAAACCATCAAACTTGTGTTTGCAATAAGAAGAAAAAAAAAAAAAGTGAACTTGGGGTGGAGGGGAGGCAGCAGACATTAAACAACAAAACCAGAACACACCAAACCGCATCAAAACCCACCAACCAATACAAATCCTCAGTGTTTGCAAAGGACCAAGTATAATGTGCAGTACTGGGCATGACTAGATACGCAGAAGTTTGTAAAGCACCAGACTGATGCATCATCATACAATACCAGCAGGATTTTCTGCACACACTAAGCAACCAGAACTACAGTCCACTCAGACACTGAACAGTTTGTTGTGGGGATTAAGACAACTTCTACTATGCAATTGTCCAGAAAAAGCTCTCACCCCAAGAAAAGATACTGCCTTCAGACAACTGATGTTCAAGGAAATGTTCATGTAAGCATGAGCAGCTCAACTTAATTTGCTGAAAGGTAAGAAAGATTAAAAAATACATATAATTTCTTTCCTCTCACCTTTGTAACTGGATCGAAGACATGTGTTCCTTGAGAGGGTGTGAGGGTCATATTTAAGACACCCTTTGGCATCTGGCTAGAGACCATCACTCCTTCCACAGTCTTCCCCATAGTCTGCTTCGGCCCCACTGTGATCTCAAAACGTCCCAGTGAGCTGCTATCACGGAAACTGATATTGTGTTTAATGTAGACAGGAATTGCCACAAGACTAGAATAAAGACATGAAGAGAAAGTCCTTGTCAATCTTTTGTCTTCATCTTTGGTTTTCCCAATGCAGTCCTTGCTCTCTACATTAAAAAAAGTGTAATTATGACTTGAGAACAGGATTCTGACTTTGCTGTTAGAGATCAAACAAATCAGTGTAGGATTTTCTTCTCTTTTAAGGAGATTGGTTTCCAGTGTTTTCAATCAAGTTTGCCATATCTTAAGTTTTCTATCTCTCTACAGGACAGGTAGCTACATCCAATAAGTAACAGGAGACTTGAACGTAAGATGAGGAATGTTTTTCCATGTCTCAACCAGGCTGGCAAGTAGTTCCAGGCAGTGCAGCAGCACTTGAACTTCATGTTTGTGCTTTTGGCTGGATTTCCCACTCCTTTTCACCTATTTGAGACAAGCTTGACAAAGTCTAACAAAATGTTTTAGCATCTGTAACCCCGATTAGTACTTAGTAAGCTGCTTCTAGAAAAGAGTGCAGCTGACAAGAACTTGTGGTTCTATTAAGAGAAATGTTATAAACCCCCAAAAGATTACCAAACTATCTTGTTTTACTCTGTAAGTATTTTATAAATATAGGAAAGCAACAGCTTGATTACTCCATACTGCCTAATTCTTTCCCTCTCTAGTTTGTTCATCTGCTCCTAGTCTTTGAAAAAAATGCTGGCTGACCAAAAAGAAATGATAGAATCAATGCTCCAAACAAGGAGAAAATATGTTTTAAAAAAGGAAAAGTTCAAGTTGCTATGCACCTCTACTTCATATGGCACAACATGCCACCTGATTTTTAAAAGCAATTCCTCCCCACCCCCCAGCCAGGAAGATCCAAATTTCATAATTCACAGCACTACATTTGTCACTTACTTCTGAGCACTGACATGGTAGGAGAGCAAGCGAAAATTTCCATCAGGTGGAATGAAGGAGAGTATTCTCTCCGATTCCCACCGCTTAAAACGCACACATGGATGAAAGCTGACATCATCCAACAACCGAGGGTTCTGAAATAAAAGAACACCACAAAGTTTGTCAAGGCAGTACTACTTAAAATAACCTCTTCTTCTCAGTCTTCTATCCATGAAGGACCTACCATTTGATGCATTCTGCCCACTTGAAGGTAACTACATTCAGACATGTTAAGCTATTTGATGCTGTTACATCTGTGCAATAGCAGTACTCAGTAACCTCCACCCTGTTTTAGAAAATTTAGTCATGTCAAATAATTACATTGATACATACTCATAAAAAAGATGGCCCTTTAGGGTATCTGCCTAAAGCACCACTGTATCTCAGAAACTTAGTCACAGCACACACTAACAGTACTTTTAAAAAAGAATCTGAAAAAAAACCACCTTTAGGCTCAAAGTTGCTGAAGTTCACTGTGAGTTTCCATTGTCAGTTCTTTCTATTTGGCATACCCACATTCTTATGTATTGGAATCCATCAGCATGAGACTGAGATCTTAGTAGCAGGGGTAGGAAACCCTTTTCAAAACACTTAAGGAAAGGTACATCCTTGAGCTTTACCATGAAGGAGAGGGTAAGGTCTGGCATCCCAGTCAGCTTCACACAAGCATCAATCACTCCTTGGATTTCAGCAGTAATCGTGGAACCTGCAACAATAAAGTAAACACGGAGGTTATGTGAACCTGACGAAAAAAATCCCAATGTGGAAAAACTTATCAGTGGGGAGGAAAGAAATCTATCATCTTTATGAAATGTCATAGCTCATTATGTTGCTGCTCAAGATTTCTCTCATTCCCAACAACTTCTAGATGCATACAAGAAAGAACCAGCGACAACAGCCATGTCCATTTGAATGGCCAGTGTCAGTAGCTCCCAATTCTTAACAAGACTAAGATGAACAAAAACTAAGGAGACAGTGCTACACACAATGTTCACTCACCTTCTATTTTCCCAATAGATACAGAACTGTTTACAAGACCTCAGGAACAAAAACATGTTAAAACCTTGGTACTGCTCTAGAATTTTTGACTGAATAGCACCTACAACTTGGCAACATTCCAGAGTAAGAACAGGAATAGAGCTTCCCACACTTAGACAGGGGAGCTTCTCTTTGAAAACCTAAATCTCTCTTCAGGCACTATCTGGACAAGTCACCCTCGCCTTAGCCAGAAGCAGCTTCCATACCTGATTTATCAATGATTGCATCTATCTCCTCAATCACATCAAAATATGCCTCATTGTTGGTATATTTTACACCAGTACGTCTCCAAGGCACCACTGATAGCTGTCCAGTAGGAAGTTGATCACCCACATTAGTGCTTCCTGGAAAAACAAGGGCAATCACAACCACCACAAAAGTTAGCCAATGCTCCAGAACAAGTCCTTGGCCTTACATAATTGCAAATAATCCCTGAGAACCTCTCTCTCTTTGTAGGAGAGCAATTACACTTCCAGACTCACCATTTGTATACTACATTTTACATCTCTCTTACATCCAACTCTAAAACATACCACAATAAGGCATGGGGAAGTGCAACTGAAAAAACAAAACCAAAAGCCACCCCAAGAAAACCCGCATCCTAAACTAACTCATCCAGGAAGTCATGTCATGGCTGTAATTGGAAATGTAATATGTCTGTTTCAGTTAAAAAAAAACAAACAAAAAGTGCCACTAGTGCTGGAACTGGAAGGAACCCCAAAACAAATACTAACACTGGACTCCCTAAATACACCCATGTTGGGGTTTAGAATGGCATGGGACCACATAAATTTTCTTCACCCATGTCTTATTTACTTATACAAGAATACTGTCACACGGCCACCCCAGTTTATCTACTTTTTGTCTCCTTGTACCTGTGATGGTGTTGACAACTGTTCGCAGGATAGTGGGAGGTTTTATCAGTTCCTTAAGAATATTAGATTCTGTTGCCAATGGAAAGCCATTGTCCAGCATCTCCTCCAGCACCTCATAAACCACCACAACATTGTCCTTGATCATCACCTCTGAACAGACACCAAAATAATCCTGTGCAAAAAAAATAATTACTCAACAATCTCTGAAAGAGTTTTAGTGATCATTCAGTTCAGTGTCCCCCCGCATCTGGAGGAGATAAAACAACACTGAACCTCCATGTACTAGTGCAAGCACATCAGATAGGCTGACCACTCCAACAGAAGTGCACAACTCTGAGCATACCTCTGCCACTGCCCCAGCGAGCTTGCAAATCACTGCATCATCATATGTTCTTATTTCCTTTCAGTATAACAAGATTCCCTTTGATAGCTAAAAGATTTTTTTAATTAGCACTTGAAACTGTCTCAATTGCAACCAATTAAGCAGCAGTATTAATAAGAACTTACTTTGTGCGGTCACACTACCAACTTGTGTGCAGTGATGCTTTTCACTAGACTCCAGTATCACATTCCTCGGCTACCCTAGTCTTTACCTACAGTACTCTCAACACTTTCAACGGTGCAGCACTGCTGTTTGAGGAATTCAGCCTCTCCTCATCAAATCAAAGCTTCTTGTTTACTTTTGTTATAATGCTTGCGTACATATAGGCAATAATACAATTATTAACTTCAATTCTGTAAATATTTTTCAAAAACTAACGCGGAATACAGGGGAAGCACAACTTCAGACTCTGCATATTCTGCCTAAGTCCATGTCTGTTTTATAGGAGAAGACTTCTGAAGTCCATCTAACACACTACCTGTGTTTTTTCATTCTGATACTGCTTGGGGTGCACAGACTGCTTACACATCCTAAGATATATTAGAGTAATACCAAAGTCCACTATTCTGAAAAGTCTGAAAAATAATTCTATCCACATAACAAAACCCTCCTTCCTCGTAATTTAAGAGGTGTATAAAGCAGAACCTCGGAACATGAATAACAGAAGATCCACAGACATGTTTGTTCCCCAGCTTGATTCCTCTACTGTTTCTTCAGCTCCTACTAATAATTAGAAATATTGAAGTTTGTAGTAAAAATAAACCAAGTCAAACGGTAAATCTGTAACACAATATAAGTACGGAAAACCTCAGTGGAGATCTTTCAGGACTCAGTATATGTTACAGGAAGCCATTTTTAAGATTGAACATTTAATTTACTCACATTTCTATTCTATGGGGTCTTCAACCATCATTCCGGAGAGTGAGCGAGCAAGCACACGCACACAAAGACAAACCTGAGCTTCTAGTTACTTACAGCAATTAAAGAGCTCAGGGATTCTGCACAAAGCATGAGCATACATAAATCGTGATGCTAGAGAATTCCTAGGCCTGCACTAAAAATACTATTTCTTTTTCAGACATACCAGATCTTAACATATGGCCAGGCCAGTGAAGAAATGCTCACACCTCGTCCCCTCACAAAAAACAAGACCTACGCAACTGACATGGTACATTTTTGGCCTGAACAGCCAGTCCACAGCCTGCACTCTCATTCTCATTGGCACCTGGAAGAAAAAGCTCACATGATACTTGTTTGACCAGGCACCCACATTTCCTGTAGGATGCTGGTCACAAGACATTTCAAATCCAGACTACACAATCATGTTGTTGACAGGCAGAAGACAAGACATTTCAGTGTTTCCCTAAACTGATCAACAGTCACATCAGCCACAGCACCGAGGGAACATGGCTGCTCCGCAGCAACTCCTGTGACTCACTTCTTTAGCAAGCCAGTACACTTTTAAGAAACACCTAGAGATACAAGCACATAGGATGGTTGTCACTAATTCACTAAAGCACGTGGCTATGAGTCACAAAAACTCCTCGTGAGAACAAGGCCAGCTCGGTCTTAGTTCACAGCCCCTAGAAGACACGAGGCTGCAGAACAGAAACATAAATCTTGATTGCTGAGGGGTCCTTCCTGCAAGCATGGGCTGATCTGGAATCCATCGTCATCCGGAGCTGTATACTCCCAACCACCGCAAGCCGTCGAGACCCACTGTAGGTCCTCGCAGGTGCGGGATGAGAATTACGAGATAGGAAAAAGAAAATGAACTGCTGCTAACTTGAAGGGCTCCCTTTTCCCCGCCGCCCCGTCCTCCTTCACAACACGGCAGTGAAGCCGGGGCTCCTCTTCTAACCTCGCACGCACCAGCCAACCGACCCCTTGGCTGCAGCCGGCGCCGCAGGCCGCCCCCGCCCCGCACCTGGAACGTATCGACGACGCGGTGCAGGAACTCGATGACGAAGAGAGGCGGCACCTCGCTCTGGATGACGGCCACGAAAAAGATCTTGTGGCGGTAGACGCTGAGGAGGTAGTGGTGCGGCGTGGGGATCACCGGCGGCACGTTCTCCGCCTCCGAGGCCCTCTCCTGCGCCTCGAAGAAGTAGTCGCAGACGGAGCGGCTGACGACGCTCTTCCAGTGCTTCTCTAGGAAGATATCCCCCGAGGCGTTGATCAGGAACAGGCTGTGGATCATGGCTGCGGCGGGAGCCGGAGCCGGCGCCGGGCCTGCCCTGCGCCCCGCCGCGAGGACTGGCAGCGCCCGAAGCTGCCCCCTGACCTCAATGGGCGGGGCTCGGCAGCAAGCACGCTGATTGGGTGACCCGCCAACACCCACGCCCGATAGGCCGAAGGGAGGCGGGCGGATGATGACGCAGCGAAAGGCACGCTGCGACCGGGCAACGCCCCCCGAGCCGAGGCCGCAGCGGCCTGTCGCCGCCGCTCGTGCCCCTCAGCTTCTGACTGCTCGGGAGAGCCGGCGGGCCGGGCTCCTCGTACGCGGGCTGCTGCGTCCCCGGCGTGGCGCGCCCGCCCAGGTTTTCCGGTGGGGCGCTCAGAATCCCCACGGATTGGTTTTTCTAAGGGTACCCTCTTTTTCGGGTTGACGTCTTAGTATAGTATATAAAATGTGTTAAGGAACCCAGTTTCTACAGTGCAGTGCTGCTAGCTGAACGTGTTGCACTGCGTTGTTTTGCTGGTTTGTTCACCACAGAGCACCACACAGTCCAGCTGGCATGGGAAATGGCAACTACCACGCAAAATGCAGCTGAACTCTACGCCAAGTGATTCCTTTGCAGAATTAGAAGAGGTGTCTCACATTCGCATAGCAAATCTCTGGACTTCTGAATCAGGCAGATGCCATTACAAGTAATTTTCCAATCCTGCTGCTCTGCTGGGAACAAACAAATACAAGAACAAAAAAAAAGACATCCTTTCTATCCCATCAAACAAACTGTCTAAGTATACAACCCTTATTACATGGTGACTGCCTACCGGTTAGGACTGCTGCACGAGCACCGCAAGACTCTGGCCTGAGTCTTTGCACCTGACGATGCCTCACGGTTGTGGGCAAATCTTTTAAGCAGTGGTACGAAGCCTGGAGTAAGCTGAACGGACTGATTTATGTCAGAATGCAAAAAAATCTGCACAGTTCAGAGTTTATATTAGATCTTATTCTCTATTGATACTTTGTAGCTATTTTCCCCCTAAAATGGGGCAGAAGTCAGTTTATTTACTCTGACATTACCTTTTAATACTCCTGTAGGCATACATCCTTACTTAAAGTATTAGATAATTCAACGCATGCTAGATGAGCTTTTTAGTATAGCAGAACATAATGAAGGAAAAATTAACTACAGATGAATTTCTTTCATGGTCATAATTTGTATCAAATGCATTTTTTAAACATCATCAAATAATGTTTTTTAAATGCCTAATTCAAATTACTGTAATGAATTACATATTTGTGAGCGCAAAGGGGTAATAATTTGTCATTTAATCACAGCACTTCTAAATTCAAAAAGGTTATTTATTATTTTAATATAATCGCTTTACTTTTAACACACAGATATTGTAAAGATTATTGTATCAGCTTATGAGGCTCTTGGGGACTGTATTAATGGGAATCTTGTAGGTATCACAGGCAGAAAGCAGCAGCACATCATTACATTGACCAACAACATAAAGCCTTTATATGTCTGGTTCTCTGAGGAAACCCTTCTGGTTTTACCCTGGACCACCAAATCAACATTCATGGGATACATCTTTTCAATATAGCCATTTGTTTTCTGTCTCACAAAAAGCAATTCAGTTTTGACTGTATTACACGTTTAAAAACTGCCATTTCCCTCTAACTGCTTGCACCCATTATTAAAATTGTTAGTATTTTACCCAGTTCATGATGATGTTACTTCTGTATTTTTCCTACAGTTACTTCAGTTTCTTTAGCCATCAAGAACGTTGGTGCCAATACTAAAGCAACTATAGGGCAGTTAATTATTTCTGCACACCAAAGGAAAGGGTTGTTGAGGGAAAAGGGGAAATATGTTTCTGCTTTAAAATCAGACAAGTTTATTAAAATATCTTGCTGACATGTGCAGAGAACAATTTGCAGTTACACCACCATTTCCTGCTGCAGAAATGCTGCCTGACTGCTTCCAAACTGTTAGCGCAAAGATTACGTTTAGTTCTGCAAGTCAGTCTCCACAGTGGCTCGGGAAGTTATCTAAACTTGGAACCTAAAAGGAGAACATAGCAGAAGATGCTGCCAGAACAGAATATCACTTTGCTGGTTAATTTAGTGACTGCCTAAAAACTGCTCACTGAAGAGTACTATACTTCAGTCACAGTATATGAACCCCCAGAGAAACCTAAGCACAGTCAAAGGGCAGTGCTACAAAATGATGTTGCCAAACCATGCACTGTTTTTACAATAAAACAACTCCTTACCATCTGTACTTTGCCATATGCAGCAATTCTGATGATTTAACTGTTAGCCTGTACTGTGCAAATAAGAGAGTAGAAGAAAACAGGCCATTTTTTAATTTGTATTAGTCAACAAAACCAATTAATTTTGCAAGGGTGCTAATAATAACCTACTGCAAATTTTGAAACAGAACAGTCTACAGAGTGATACTCTTGTAGGAACACAACTGGGTTTTGCTGTTAAATACTGAATCCTCTTAGTCTTGCTTTACTTTCACATCGGAAAATTACATTTCTCTCTCTGTTAGTTTCTCTCGACATAGCAACACAGGTTTGTAATTTAAGGCACTGGAAGCCATGCAGCATAGAACCACCTGAATTTTGAAGACTCAGGAAGAGGTGGGAGAAGAGATTAATTTGTAGGGATAATCCAACTCTGACAAGGCCAGACCTCTATAGTCTTACATGGCAGAAACAGAACCATTTGTACAGTATGTTGTACAGTAGCATGTCAAACTCCATTGGCTTCAAGTAATAAGCAACTCACTGAAAACATCTAACTTTTGCACTAGAAAACCTATTCTGTTAAAATGTCAAAAGAGTTTGTCTTACTCAACAGAGAGATTTCTCACCTCAAGACACTAAACAAAACCATTCAGAAAACATCATGTTTGCTTTATCAACTGTCTCCACAATGTTTTTTAAGATTTTATTTTTTCTTTTCTTGAAAGGGAAGCTCACACGAAACTTTACACAATAGCTGTCCCTTCAAGGAAGTTGCAAAAAATGCCTAGTTTATAACGTGTGTGCACAACTGGTAAACTGAGCCAGAGGTTAGAATAGGATAGGGAATTGCAGGCAGCATGTAGTCGTTGAGGATGGGTAGCAAAACGAGATACTTTCAGCCAAATATAACCTGAGACAGAAACCAAATATAACCTGGGACAGACTTGTGTGAAGTGAGAACTTGCACTTTGCTCGTTCCTGCCAACTTTCAGCACGCGCCAGTCCGACACGACCCCCCCGCACAGCGCCAGAGGAGCCTCCCGCGCCCCCCGCCAGGCACCAGCCGCTCTTCACCTCAGCGACAGCAGAGCCAACACCAATGTACCGGGACAGCTCCCAAGTTACCTCCGTGCAGAACGGCGACTTTGAGCAGCATGTTTTTACTCTAACAACTAAAACGTATCAAAGATGTCGGGAAATTCCACGAACTACCTCACAAAGACGCCCAAGGACCGACCCGTCTTTCAGCGCGCGCCGCCGAGGCACAGCCACGGCGCGCCCGCCCTCCAGGCTAAAAGGTATCGTTATTTCAAAATTCCACGTAACTTCGGTACCTTTGAGTCACAAAGCCCCAGTCACTGTTACAAGCGCAAGCTTAATTAAGCCTAAGAGACAGATCTCCTACCTTACAGGTTACAACCACCCGCCTACCAGCGTACGACCATTAACACGAGTCCTCCCGCCGCCCAGCCGTTCCCGCCCGCATCCCAGCGGCCGGAGCAGCCGGTAGCCATACCCTCGGCCGCAGCCCCGCGCGTTCGGAGCGCGGGGGGCTTCCCACAGCCATAGCGAGACGTCGCCGACAGCACCCGCTCCGCGGCTCCCGCCCAAGCGCCGTGTCCAGCCAGCCTTCACCGAACGCTGCCGCCACCCGCCCCGGCCCGGCCCCTCACACTCTGCCCGCATGGCGCCGCAGGCCGCCCCCAGCAGCGGGCCCCGGGGCGGCGGCCCGGCCGCTCCGGCTGCCCGAGGAGCCACCCCGCCTCCCCGCGCCGCGCGCTCCCGCCGGCGGCCGGGGCTGCCGCAGACCCCGTCTCCGCGGCTCTTCCCGGCGGCGGCCGCTCCCGCCCCGCCGCGCCATTCCCCGCGCGCGCCCCCGCCCGCCGCGGGCTCTTCCCCTCCCACGCCCCCTCCCCCCGCCGCAGAGCTCCGGACCCAAGATGGCCGCCGTGTCAGTTTCGGGCTTCGCCGCCGTCCGGCCTTTGCTTCTCGGTTCCCGTCTCTCGCGGGCCTCGGTGAGTAGCGCCGGCGGGACCGCCTCAGCTTGGGTGCCTGATGCCGGGGAACCCGGAGACAGGCGGCTGGCAAGCCCCACGGCCTGGGGAAGGGGAAGGCCCGCTGGGCGCTTCAGGCTCGCGGCCTGTTCCGGCCCCGCCGCCGCTCTGCGCCAGGCCCGGACCCAGCCGCCCGCTCCGTTGGGGCCCGCCGGGCCTACACCCCGGGGAGGAGGCGGCCGCGGCACGGCGCGGATGAAGTGGGCGGTTCAGGCGGGGGGGGGGGCCGCCGGCTGCGCTCCTCTCCGTCTCTCGGGCGCGGGAGAGCGCGGCTGAGGCGGGCGCGGGCCCGGCCGAACCGGTGCGAGAGCCAGGCTGCACCGGCCGCCTCCGTGGGGATGGAGAATGGTGTGGGGCCGGGCTGGTCGTCGGGGCTGCGGCCTGCGCCCTGCTTTTCCCGATTCTGCTAGTGCGAGCCCCTCGACCGAGGCAACGCGTCCCTCGGGGCGCCGGGTGCGGGGCCTGTCCGGGACAGGGATGGGGACGAGCGGTAGCAGGTGCAGGCACCGCTTGTCACGCAGAGAGCGAGCAACCGACCCGGCGCCGGGACCGTTCCGGTGTCGCCCCAGCTTGGCCGGGCGGTTACGTAACGTCCTGCGCACGGAGCTCCGCTGGGGTCAGCGCGCCGCGTCCGCCTTGGCCCCGCGATCCCGCCGTGCCGGGGCGCCCCGGCAGCGCAGCCTCGCTTGGCTGACGGGCGGGTCTCAGGGGCCCGCTTTCCCTTTCCATCGGTTGTTCGCGGGGTAAAAGCTCCAGGCGAGCGCTGCATCCTTTCTGGTCTGAACAGTAGTTCTGAATCTTTCCAGTACTGGCTGTATGGAGCTGTGCAGTGGAGTCTGATGTCTGTATGCAAATCTGTTCCGTGTGTTGATAAATTCTTCAGTACTTACTAGAAAGCAGAATGGGAGAGCTGTGTTGATGACTAACTCGTGACTAAAACTTTCCTTGCAGAAAATCGTTATTCCTTGTGATAAACAGTTCATAAGTCCTTCTCGGTTAGGGTATTTTTGCAGTAGAACTTAAGCACAACGTACTGTCATCAACGTAGAAGTCTTTGTTAAAGACAACTAAGGGCTGTGAAGTAGAGCTTTGTATTCTTCCATCTGCATCTTTAATTAGCAGTTTCATAAGCATTTCTTCATTGTGTATGGTCACCTGTTACTTTGTCCTCAAGTGTTTTCAGTGTGCCTCAACTATACTGAAGATTATAACATTGTATTCTTCTTTTCTGTGGTCTCTGAAAGTGGAACATTTAATTACAATCTCCAGCTGCGTTTCTTCACTTTTTTTCTTGATGGGACAACTGTCATAGCTTTTCTTAGCAGGAGGGAATCAGACCTATGATTACACTTCTGGAAGAGCTCTGAAAGTTTGTTGCTGTTTGCTCAAGACTCTTGGCTATTCCTACTGCTTTCTGTTGAAGTTTCAGGCAGGGCTTTCATGTGCAAAAATAAAGATCTTAAAAAAGCAGCAGCTGTCTTCATTATGGGTCCATCACCCCCCCACCCCCCCACCCCCAAATACTAGTTTAGGTTGTGCTCAGCAAAGATCTAAAAGTTGGTATGGAATTTATAGTGACTTACAGATTGAAATAAAAAGGGCACACTTTTTCTCTAGGCTATATGGAGTTATTTCAGTGTTAAAGCATGCTTGTATTAGTAGTGAAGATAAAACCTTAAGTATTACTTCAGTGTTTCAGAACTGTAGTAGTGGATTAAAACTTTCCGATGTGTTTAATGCATTAGTGTTGACTGTTGTTTTGTGGGGCTTTTTCCCCTTTCTCTAACTGTTCTTTGGAAATGTCTCTCTTTTTGTTTTCTTCTAGGCCTAATGTTACAGTTCTTCTCATTGTGAGTGTGCAGACCAGAAGCTGAGGTGAGATATGCTGAAATCTTTATATCTTTATCTGAAGCTGTTAGAGGATTTATTGGAAAGAATGAGGAAATTTCTCATTGTTTTGCTTTCCTTTCTTTAGTGTGAAAACAAATAATGTTTGAGAAAGGGGGAATAATTCAGAACAGAAAACGTGTATGCTATGGTTAGCTGGTTCCCATCATTCGAGAATCTCTTTTCTCATTGTGTGAAACTTGTTCAGCATCGGGATAAAGGATAACGACTCTATGGATATACAGAATTCTTCACCATGGTAAAACTAGCCAACCCGCTGTATACAGAGTGGATTTTGGAGGCAATCAAAAAGGTAAAGAAGCAAAAACAGCGTCCTTCTGAGGAGAGGATATGCAATGCAGTGTCATCTTCACACGGTTTGGACCGTAAAACTGTTCTGGAACAGTTAGAGTTGAGTGTTAAAGATGGAACTATTTTAAAAGTCTCCAACAAGGGTCTCAACTCCTATAAGGATCCTGATAATCCTGGGAGAATAGCACTTCCGAAGCCTCGGAACCATGGCAAGTTGGATGGTAAACCAAACGTGGACTGGAATAAACTTATCAAACGGGCAATTGAGGGCTTGGCTGAGTCTAGCGGCTCATCCTTGAAGAACATCGAGCGCTTTCTGAAAGGTCAGAAAGATGTGTCTGCATCATTTGGAGGTAGCACTGCCTCCATTTTTCACCAGCAACTACGATTAGCTGTCAAACGTGCTGTTGGCCATGGCAGGCTCCTTAAAGATGGACCTCTGTACCAACTCAACACTAAAGCAACCACTAATGCTGATGGGAAGGAAAGTTTTGAGTCTCTTTCCTGTCTCCCTCCAGTGTGTCTCCTTCCCCATGAAAAGGATAAGGTAAGACCCAGTTTGCATGAGCATTTTCTTGGGATTGATGAAATGTGTTAATACAGAGTCACGATTTGAGGTTAATTATTTGTTTCACTTGCATCTTGTAAGTTAGAAACAGCTAATGTGCATTTAAGATTCTACTGTGTCCAAATTTCTAAGCGTGAACAGAGGAGGTGCTGTAGATCATAATTTGTACCTTGGACCTGAAAACTACAAATTAACTACTGTGGGGAGTTTACCTCTTCAACACTTTGTGCAGCAGAATTGTACGTATCATAGCAGAATTACTATAGTTACATTAGCAAAACTTGAGAAGTAAGCCTCCTTACTTTTAAGGTGAGGTGGATTTGCAAAGCAAGCTTGAGATCATCTCTTGTTTTCACATTTTTGACTGCCAGTTCGGCTTCTTATTTGAATACAGATAACATGGTGAAGCGCTGATTAACAGTTGTTGCCTAATGCTGTTGTAGAGGCTTTCTTTGTTCACAATGAAAAAATCACTTTCTGTCCCAGAACAGCTTTGTTGTGAAATAAGAAGGAAAGGTATATAGGATATAGCAGTTGAAGAGTGAAATCAGAGGATGTAGAGAGCGTGGGAATGCTGGAATGAAGAAGCTCGTGGGCTTCTATTCCCTTTTGTATGCCTCCTCCCACCTGTCTTAAATATAGTCCATTATGCAAACCGAAGTATTTTTCCATTGTTTTCCCCTTTTTTTTTAATGCTTTTTCCCCCGTCCTTTCTTTCATCCTTCTGCATGCCTAAGGTCTTTGATCCTCCACTCCAACCTCAAGATGAAGCTGTTGGAGTGAAATTCATACCCAGTCAGTATCTTTCTGGTCCTTGTGCTACTGTGGAAGCAGAGTAAAACAGAAGTCTGCCTTTGTTTATTGAAGACCACTTTTTTTCCCCAGTAATTCCTATCTTTGCACTACTACTCTCCAGGACTTCTAGAATGTGAAAATTATTTTTTCCTATCCATAATAATATTTTTTTTCAGCAGTGTTGAAATTTTTTTTTGTTGTTGTAAATATCCTCTTCACTTTGGGTTTGTGCTGCTCATATTTTTTCATGTCAGCTTCACTCTCTGGTGAGAGGACTGCTTTATGGTCCGTTAGGGTTTGAAGACTTAAAACTACTGTAGGAGTCATCTTCCTTAAAAATAATAATAATAATACAAAAAAAATCTGTTCAGCTGCTTTATCACCGGTAGAGTTTCTCAGAACTTCCAATTTAACTGTGGGAGCTCTACTGTGGATGTAGTACTTAACTAGCCAGAGCATTGTGTTGTGGGCTGGTGGAATGTAGGAAGTAAGTATTACTATGCTGAAAATTCCAGCAACTTTCTCTATGTTTTTTCAAGTGTTCTGTCTACAAACGCTTCCTATGTACTTCTTCCAACTATATCTGTAATGAAATCAGTAGAGCTGTAAAATGGTATGAAAATTGGATATAAAGAAGCCGGGCACATGAGGCAGCCGGATTGAGAGTGGTAGTAACAGTGGAAAATATTAGCTGTGCATATTATTATTAACACACTATGTTTCACAGCTTATTCAGTCTTCTTGTAATGTGCCAAAGCTCAGGACTGGCTTGATATTCTTTCAGATCAAGTGTTCCCTGCGTTTTTCTTGAAATGGGATACCTCAGAGTGGTAAATGATAATATGGGCTACTATAAATACAGGATTTGGTCTGGAGTTTGTTTTTTGCTATCCAGAAAAATATGTGTGTGCATAAATATGAACACATGCACACATATGTATGTGCATTTTGGACTGGTTAGATATGCTCCCTAATTCCTTTCCACCTCTTCTCTGAGCAGCTTGAACACTAGAAGGATTGTTATTAACATTAGAATGCACAGTAGCTATAGTAGAAATTTTGTATGGGGTTTCTTCAATAAATTCTTCTGATATTTTTTTCTCTTTTGGTGTGTTTTAAACTAACGTTCTAGATTTCTGCTTTTCATCTACCGTCTCTGTGCTGTGTAACCCATGCTGAGTTTCATACTAGTTTCTTAAGCAATTTTGAAGATATGCTATTAAAACTTCTATGTAGATTCTGCCAGCATTGACTAGCAAGTCAGTGGAAGCCAAAAGGTCAGTTCCTATTCTACAGGAGTTTTAAGGTGGTTGGTTTTGGTTTTTGTTTTGGTCAGGTTGGGTTTTTTTTGAATGCAGGCACTATGTGGTAATCATCCTTCACTCTATTATTTTCTGTTAAATCTCAACCAGTTATGCAGGTGCAAAAGGTTTACTATGCTGTTGTAATTCCTCCTGCCCTCCCCCCCCCCCCCCCCTTTCTTTAATGGAATTATTCAGAACACATTCTTTCAGAGTATTGTGACAAGGTTTCTCTTGGCTCTTAGAAGAGCCTGGCAACAGCAGGAACAAAGGCTCAACCTCCCAAACCTGAGAAATCCCAATGACCTGTCTCTTGTTCTCTTTTATCCTTGCACTGTTTGGTCTTTTAACATCGGTTTAAGAACTGTCCATACATCATATGATCCAAATTTATGAATCTTAAAGGTGTAATATTTCTTCCTTTTATTTGTTCAAATGTAGCTTCCACTCAGCTGCAAGTGCATACCTGTCTGTCTGATAGTAGTGTTGCTTTGTTTAGATGCCTAGAAGTGAACATTCAATTCTGGGTATTTTCCTGTGTATTGTGAAACTGAGTACCTTGCAGGAGGTCTATAAAAGTTGGGGCTTATTTTTTTAAAACAAAATAAACATAAAGTAGCACTACAGAAGCTTTGTTTAGTAAATATTATTTGCTTTTCTTTCAGCTCTTATTTTTTATCTCCTTATTCTGCGAATATCACATTCTAGTGTACAAGGGCAAAAAACCTGGGAAGTTGTCATGGTTTACCAGGTAGTAATGACATGGTGCTGACATTATGGTTTTGAAATCCCTGGCCTAGAAACACTACTTGGATGAAAACAAGCAAACAAAAAAAGAACCTGCTGATGGGCAGAGTGCAGTGCTGAAATTTGCTTATCTGCTAGTGACAATGGCGGACAAGCAAAGAGTTGTCTTTAATTTCAGTTTTAAGCACTACATGTGCCTTCACTCGTGTAGGCTTTAGGAAAATGACCTTGTCTTTCTTTTCAGTTTCCTGTAGTTTAGAAGCTAAAATGGGAATTGCAGTTAAGAGCTATTTTTGCATTCCTTATGATGTTTTGGAGTAAACACCGGACTTGATTTTGGTGTAATTTCTATAAAAAGTGACAGACGGGTAAGATTCACAATACCTACCCCTGTTGAGGAAATAAATGGGCTTGTGTGTGGTGTGTGTGTCAAATTGTTACAATACCTAAAAGTAAAGGGAGTTCATACTGAAATTGTAAGGAAAGAGAAGGTGGTTGAGCCTCTTGGGTAAGTAGCAGGCAACCCTTACCCTTTCAGTGTAGCTGCAAGTGTAGGTGTCAGGCCTCCCACATTAGGTCAGCCAAGAGGTGGTAAGTATGGAGCAAAGAACGTTTGGTGGTGAGTCCACCATCCAGCAGTGACATCTGTAGGGAATGAGCAATACTGTGCAAGCTAGACTCTAAAATAAGTAATTCTACTGTTAAAGTGCAATTTCTACAGTAAAGCACTGATTAAATATGCGTGAAATATTTCTTTAAAGTATAGCTGTTGCTTCTGTTTCATTTGTAATTATATATTTGCAGACTGAAACAATTTTTACTTTTTAGAGTATTTTTTTTTCTTGAGGAAAAAATGCTGTATGCTAGTGTTTGTTCAGAGGAACAGTTTTCTTTTTTGAAACTTCCTACTAATTATTATTTTTAAAAATACTTTTTCTGAAGTGGGAGAAAAATTTTTTGATGCTGCTTTGGAAACCGTAAGTTATCTTTAAATGAATGCCATGTATCCTAAGAGAGCTGAAGGCAGATTTTTTTTTTAGTTATAAAAGCTAAAAGAATAAACAGCGATACTGTTTTAACGTATACTGGCTATTGAAGTGTCTTTGGGTATAGAAAGACTTGACAGTATGCAGAAAAAATTAAAGGGTATCTTGATGAAATTTTCTGGGATATTTCACTACTGTTTGATTGGGGTTTTAGTTTTGGGTTGTTTTTTTGTTCGTGATTGGGCAGTTGCTGTAGAGATGATTTAGGAAATTAATCTTACTTGTACTGACACCTTGCATCTCTGCCAGAGGTTACCGCGGCCATTGCAAAGATAAAGCAAGTGGTGTTTTGCTCCTCAACTGCTGTGGTTTGTAGCCCTGTTTATTACTATTAATGTTCTGTGCTGTGAAATTCAGCTGCTGCTATTGGGAGAGAATCTCTGATGAAGGGACAGAGAGGGCAGCACAGGGCAGTAGCCTCTTTAATCATCTCTTTTGTGAACTGGCACATCATCAGAGGCCTTGGTTGCATGCTGTTGAGTTGGCCATGCAACCTGCTTGTTTGATCTGTACTACTAATACCTTTATTTTTTTGCATACTTTTTGGCACCAAAGGCATGCATTTGCCAGACAAGAAGGCCTGATTTCTCTCACTTAGTTTGAAATGTTCTATTTGTTCATTTGAAGCCTGAAAAGTAACAACTATCTGATGCTTATCTACAGCTACCAAATGCATGTTACATATATATATAATTGTGGGAAACTTCTTATATGGTTGTGTGCTGCGACTTTAGAATGCCAGGGGGAAGGATTGCAGATTGCAGTGCTTCAGGAGTCTTTTTTGATCAGAAACTTTGAAACAGATAACTTCGCTTTTTTTAAAAAAAATTTCTCCCCCTCCCCTGTCTGGTTGAAACAGAAGAACTAACTGAACCTACGTTGGTCTGGAAAGCCCTGGGTTGTCTTCCTGAACAAGTCTCGTTGGTACAGTAGCTTTTATTTGTAGGGCTATGGTACCTAGTAGTTCAAGTCATACTGTATTGGCACTGTACAGAAGTGTAACTGAAAAGCATCTTGTTTTAGAAAGTTGGCATTTAGTGTGAAATAAGACAATATTCATGAGAGGGAGAGCATGAGGTAATACTGTCTATGTAACAAATAAAGGTCATGGTATATTAGCTACACGATAAAATTTTAATCATGTCTTTTAGCCATTACAAGGCAAATACATTCATGGTTTTGAGATTACAAAAAATTGTGACTGTATTATGGCTGTACTTACTGCAGGGTATATCTTCCTCTGGAATAGTTTAGCATGACTTTAAAATTGTGGAGTATGATGGTCAACCTAGGAGGAAGAACCCAGCCACAGCCTGAATACTAGCTTGGGTCAAAAACTAATGAAGATGTGGGAGATCAGAATGTAGTACTTGTATAAAAGTCCAGGCAAACTGTTACCTTATTGATGTAGCAGGTTTTGATAAATGCTTAAGCTGTTATCTGCAGAATGCTAAAGTATATTGTTTCACTACCCTGCACGTTCTATTTATCCATTCACTGTCAACAAAAATAGCAATAACATATTTAACAAATAGGAATTAAATTTACCGTTTGTGTGGTCTGTGCATGGGGGTTTTTTTCAGTATGGCTATAATTGGCAGGTACTGTTGTCATAGTTTAACCTGGCAGGCAGCTAAACACCACGCAGCCAATTGCTCACCGCTGCTCTCCCCCCACAGCAGGATGAGGGAGAGAATCAGGGGGTGAAAAATATCGTGGGTTGAGATAAAGACAGTTTAATAGGACAGAAACAGAAGGGAAAATAATAATGATAAAAGAATTAGAATACACAAAACAAGTGATGCACAGTGGAGTTGCTCACAACCCGCTGACCGATGCCCAGTCAGTTCCTGAGCAGCAGCCCCCAGCCACCTCTCCTCCTAGTTTGTACACTGAGCGTGATGTTGTATGATGTGGAATATCCCTTTGGCCAGTTTGGGTCAGCCGTGCTGGCCGTGTCCCCTCCCGACTCCTTGTGCCCCCAGCCTGCTCACTGGTGGGGTGGGGTGAGAAGCTGAAAGGGCCTTGACTTAGTGTAAATGCTGCTCAGCAACAACTGAACCAGCAGTGACCAACGTTAGCCCCATCCTAAATCCAAAACACAGCACTGTACCAGCTACTAGGAGGAAAATTGTCCCAGCCAAAACCAGGAAAAATGTTGAATAGTTAATATAGTATTTCTGCAATGCAGGAATTATCCTAGAATCATAGAATGGTTTTGTTTGGAAGGGACCTTAAAGACCATCCAGTTCCAAACCCCTGCAATGCGCAGCAACACCTTTCACTAGACCAGGTTGCTACAAGCCCCGTCTGCCCTGGCCTTACTGCACTACTACAAGACTACTATGGTACAGTACTGTTTAAGAGCAAAGAGCTCTTTCCTGGTACATTTTTGTGAGGAGCCAAGCTATAGCAAGATGCAGGTCTTAAGTCTGGAAGCCCTAGATAAAGACATCTTGCTCTGCTTTTGCTTTTTTGATACTTGTTACAGAACACAGGTTAAAAGGCTGTAAGAATTGTCAAATGGTTATTATTTAAAAAAAAATGTTAAACACATCAGCTAACTGAAGGAGAAGTTGAAATAATTGGTGTATGTGTTGTATGTTTTCAGAGTGTTTGAAATTTGATCTCAGGACAATAACAGGACTATTTTTTTCCACAATTAAAAGGAATATACTTAAGTTATTAATTGATCTCCATTTGCACTCTCCTTGAAACTATCTTTTTTTGTCAGTTAAAACTGGATATCGCTGTAGCAGCCTTTAAGTAAGTATCTTAATACTGTAACTGCAGTACAGCTGAGAGTATGAAAATGAAATTCTGGAAGTGCTTCCTGAAAAAAACAGAGGGAAACTTTTGTGGCTGAAAGATAGGAGGAATACTTAAGTCTAACGTGTTCCTCATGGCATGTTTGTTTCCTAGTTTTGTGTTGCTATTTATATCTGTTGGTATTTAACAGTCACTTGGTAAATCAGTAACTGTTGGTTATTATACATGCAGCATCCTTTAGGCCTTCCCTCTTGTGAATAATAATTCCAGATCTTGGTGTGCACTTGCATGTATCGCATGAAGCCATAGTTCTTGTATCTTCTTAGAAAGCTCTTACGCTTTGAGGGCATCATAGTTGTTTTGAAGGCCTTTAAGTATGCAGTAGCTATTGCTTTATTGTGCCTGTTTTAGGTTAATAACTGTTAATTCTATGTCTTAAAGTCAAGGACTGTCCCATTACTGGTAAGGAAGTTATTTGCGGATTGGTTTGTTTTGGGTGGAGTACATAAATGATCTGCAACCAGAGCATTGTAATTACATTTTGAGAGTTCACCCTTGCTCTCCAAGGGTGCTCTTCAAGCTTTGGCTCCCAGCTGGAAGAGGATTAGGATTTGCTCTCCCCCAGCTGGTTCTGTGGAAGGGAAGGCTGTAGTTTTGTCTTTAAAAAAAGCAAAATAAGTCATAGTTGATAACAGTTGGCCTCCATCTGTGTAACTCTGGAAACTCAAATGCTAAAAAATTACTTTGAACTTGATTCACTTGATTAGTGAAAAGGTGAAGGAGCTCTTAGTAACAGAGCAAATGTAAGCAGGTAAGAAATGTTACTGTCATGGATAGCTATGAATGGATGCTATGAGACTGTGCATTTAGGGTGAAATGGTGCACAGTGACACCAGGAGGGGTTCTGGCAGTATTTGGAGTAATAGTGACCCTAAAGGCAAAGTTTGTGACTGTGGGAAGACATCAGATGTTGTGATGAGTACCTATGTCAGTGGGCTACTACTGTGAAGGAAGTGTTTTTAACTGCGTTCTCTGACACAGTTCCAGCGGAAGCTGAGTATAGGCTAGCTGGTTAAAAAGGAGGAGACTAGTCCGGTATGTTGGCTGAATCACTGTTGTTAGTCCTTTCTGTCCTGGAGATGGTTGACAGATGTGGAATGGCACATCTCTGAAGTTTGGTTAATAAAGGAACCTCATTTACTACAGAGCTTTAAAGTATAATCAGAGAGGAAGGAGGGTGGATGATGGAGAACATTGCTAAATAACAGCTTGATTCCAGTGTTAGCTTTGTTATATGGCAAGGGAAGAAACAGCAGAGAGAATGAGGGCAGGTAATTCTGTCCCTGCCCTTCGCCTACTTTCCTAGCAATTTTATCTTAAGTCATAGTGGTAGCAGGAAAAACAGTTAAAAAGGTATAAATATTAAATGAGGTAATGTCATTCTAGTTGTAACATACATTCCATGTTCTTAAAATAAGTACAAATGTGCAATCAACAGAAAATCTGGTAAACACATTCTATGTGTGACAGACTATTGAGTTTTTTGACTTCTGTCCTCTATGGAGTAGGTGGGTAGGTAGTTTTATTCCTTATTGACTCATTAAAGGTTTTTAACTAAATGTATGCTAATGAGTTGTGATAAGTCTTGTTAGTCTTCTACCTGTTAGGTTTTCTCTTTCATTGTTGTGTAAACCTGACTTAATTTTTCTGTCCTCACCGATTTTTTTCTTACTGTGTGAACACCTTTCCTTGGAACAGCTCCTAATCCACTTTCAAGCACTGGGCAAGAAGTTGCAGCTCATTGCTTGTTCCATTGTCCAGGAACCTGGCAGTCTTTTCATTGTTGCTGCGATTGTGGTAAATCTCGACTTGTAGTGAGATGGAAAAGAAAGGAGGGAGAAGGGTGTCCAAAAAGAATGATTATTGCATAGCAAACAGAATCCCATTGGTAATGTATTTGCTTGTTTTGAGTTACTTTTGAGGGCTGGTTAACCAGTCTGTAGACCCATGCATGAACGATGAATTCTGGGTTGAAAATACTGAATCTTCCAGGCATGTTTCTGTGAAGACCTATGAATTACTAAAACTTGTAATTAATTATTACAGTTCATTTATTTCTGAAAATTGGATAGAACAAATTATGGATCTTGGTACACAGCTGCAAAAGTGTTATTAATAATATGAGAATAGAGCTCTTCCTTTTCTGGAATCTTTGCTTTTAAATCTTTCTCAGCAAGTTGAGTTACCATTCTGTCTGCATTTATCCATGTGTAAAACAGAAATTATGTCAAAACTAAAAGGTGTTCTGAATTATAAAGGAAATCACCATTTCTATGTGTTTCTCCTCATTTCTGTTAAACTATCCCATCTAATCCAGAAAAATTGGTGACAGATACAGCTTTTAGATTGACTTAATTTAAAATTCTTCAACAATATACAGCCTCTCCCAGGCATTAGGTTTCTCCTTGGTCTTTTGAGACTCAATCTTAGATATTTAGTAATGAGGTGTTCTGATTGGAGTGCTGGATTCTGAGCTTGTCTGGACTCATAGTGAATTCCTTGAAGGTGTGTGTGTGGAAGGAAAGAAAGAAATTCTGCTGCTCAGCGTTACAATGACTAAGCTTTAGAAGCTGCTAATCATTAAGATGCATGCAAAATCTTTAGCGCGATCTCAAGAAAAAGTAGATGCACTCATTTTGTGCTGCTACCCATTTTAATTTTTTTTTTTTTTTTAAATATACTTTCATATACAGTGACTGACTGCCTTACTTCAGCACAGACTTCATCTGGCTTTTACTTTGCAAATTCAGGGTACCTTTGTAAGGGTAGTCTCTGAGTAGCAGACCTGTTTGGAAAAGGTTTTATCTGTGCCTGAGTTTTTGCCACACTTGCTGTGTAAGGCTGCTTACATGAGAATGATCCATGCTTGTGCAGAGACTGCACAGTGTGCAGGGAGGGAGCATAGCACTGAATAAGGGTCAAGAACATGTGACTTCATTAAAATGTACTGTCAAGTGTTATATTGAGCAGTTGATTTTAATAGTGAAGAATTATATGCAGAGTGTTTATTTTCTTTTTTTTCCTGTGTTCAAGGTGGTAGAGCTTCAAAAAGTGAGTAGATTTGGTCCTGTAGTTGCACTTGTGTGGGTATCCTGAGTAAACTACAAATAGCAGCCTTGTATCGGGTAGATGTTTTTAATGTGCACTGAATTCTCATTCACAGTTCTGTTTGTGCCTTCGCTGTTACCATGTTTGTGGGCTCCTGCACATTGTTAAGTATTTTTTGTCATTTGTGTAGGTTTTCTAACTGAAGTACTTTCCCTCCTTTTAGGGATGCAGTTAATGTTGAAGTAAAGCAGTGTACAGTGTTTAAAGATGGAATAATTACCTATATGCACAGAAACTACTTAGGTGTTTACAAAAGTCTCTTCCCCAAAGTAATTTATTCATTTTAGAGATCAGAGTAAGTACACAAGTTTCTTATTTTACGTGAATATCAAAGTATCATGAAACACAGACTGTTTCCAATGAGAGGAGTCAAGATTTTAGTTTGCTGTTGAAGAGTGTGTTTTGCTTTTGCAGCTGTGAAAGTCTGTGACTACTTAGAAATATTATTTCATCTAAAATTGAGTTGTACAATCATCTGTTGCTTCTAAGGCAGCATCCTTTATTTTCTTGAAAATTAGGAAGCTGGGATAAAGTACAAGAGAGAGGTTACAGCATATAGCTTTGAGCAAAGAAAACTTCAGTAACTTGAACTGCCGGGTTCCTGAATCGGATGTCAGGTGGAGTTTTCTTTATGTTGCAAATAAAGAAATGTAACCCCCCCTTTCCCACTGCCCGCACCCGCACCCACCCCCACCCCCCCCCTTTTTTGCAAGCAGGAAGTCTTGGCATGTGATTCTGATTGTGACTGTACAAATCTTGAGTTGTTTTAATCCTCTGATTAGAGGGCTTGTTAGCTCTGGGAAGGTTATTTAACGATTGACTATCTAAATATTTCTAGTTGACATTCTGTAAAGTTCTTGCTATGTACATGCCTAATAGTGAGGCAGATTCTTCAGTCTGAACATCAGCTGCAAGCAGTATCCCCAAGTAGTATCCACTTTTTTTTCGTAGGTTTCCAGATGTCATAACCACCGCATAGAATTCAGCCTGTATATAGTGCACTAATATCTAAGCTATTAACCTTCACACTTCACTTTACTCTTGTGGCAGCATTTCGGATATTCTCTCCATTGGAGTAGTCCTTCCTTAAAACAGCAGCACTTATCTTGAATTCCTTTGATTTTTCTTTTTAAATGACCCTTTTATGTTTCTCTTAGGAAGAGGTATTTGTTTCATGCTTGTAGTTTCTTCTGTATACTTTTTTAGTCTTTTCTCATTTACACTTGTTGTAACGTAGCCTCGTTTTTTAGGCCATCATTCTGCCATACAAATATGCTTCTTTCTTTCAAGTGAGACTCGCCTAAGTGAATTGGAGACAAAATATCCATCCACACAGGCAAACATACATACCTGTGTATATTAAAATATATTTAGCATTCTGTTCTTGAGCACAAAGAATATTCTGAGGAATTTCTGGTTTTACTTTCAGTTGCTTCATATTTTTTCCTCATCATACTCTCTGGAGATATAATTAAAAATTGTGATTTTGTAACTCAGATAAAAGAAGGATGGTTCATTTCATTCACTAGGTTAAAAAAACTGAACCCGTTGCTGCCATAAGTTGATGCTACTGAATAGTATTTCCCAGATTATGCTGATTTCCCTATATACAACAAAAATATGTGTAAAATTGCTTTGGTAATATAAAATTCATTAGTCCTGATTTTATTGAGGCATGGAACTGAAGCAGTTTTCTTCCCCAGTCACTGAAAAGGCATGGAATCCAGGCTTTGTGATGCACTGCTCACTGAAACATGTTTCCTCATGTTTTAAATAATTTCCTTCACGTGGTGTAGGTTGTACTTCCCCTCTGGCTTTTCTGGTTCATCTCCTCTTTCCAGTTAGCTTCAGCATTTGAGGCAGACCTTTGCAGTAGCATGGGCCATTTGAAGTGAGGAGTAATGGTTTGTCACTTGTATAAAAACAGACACACAAAAAACTACCTAGCATGAATCTCCAGAAGCCATCTATCAGTGCTCCTGGATGATAGCTTTCTAGCTAAGAAACAAATGTACCATAGTTGGGATGGTTCTGTAAATACTGGTTTGGTAGATTTTCTGTCTGGAGGGCTAGCATTCAAGATATCTTAAAGACCAAAGGAAAAAAAAAAAAAAGAAAAGGGGGGGGGGGAGGAGGGAAGCTGGTGTAAGTGTAGGTATTTGTTTTACACTAGCTTTAACTTTACACCTCAGTTCCAACTACAGTGACAACTACAAGCAGTTGTGTGGTGGTGGGGCAAAGACAGTCCTGGTATCTAGTGAGCCTCTTGTGGCGTTAAATTTCTGCAGGAAGTAAAGTGCATTCAGGTTACTGGCAGTGATGACTGACTGTGGGCTACAGAGCTGGCTGTGAGTTTTGAGGAGTTTCCTGTCTCTCTTTTCCTAAATTAAGACTACAAAGCAAATGGATTGGCCAGGACTGAGGCTTTATTAAGGGGTTTTCGCCCCTCACTTTTTCCATAGGCACTTCTCCGCAGTTACCTTCAGGAGAGGGTACAGTTTGTGAATCTGTAGAGCACATTTGGTTTCTAGACATCCTTTGTATAGTAACAACATGTGCTGGGAGGCTGGCAGGCTGTGTCATACTTGCTTACACTGTCGGTCCAATTTGTTCTGGCTCCCTCCCTCGCTGAATCTGGTGACGACATACAGATAGATGTCTTGCAAGAAAAACAGCAGAAGGAGTTGAGTGTCTGCCAAGACTTTGCAGCATGAAACTGAACTGGCTGCTTGCAGTCTTGTTTTCACGAATCTTTCATTGTGTGCTTGCGTTTTTCACTTGCCAGGATGTTCTTTGCTGAACAAACACAGCAGCAGTGAAATCTCTCCATACTTGGCATAACACAGATTCGCGCAGAAACTTTGGAAGAGTAGCCTGATCTCCACATTCAAAGTTATTCCAATTTAATGAATTATTCTGAAATGGTTTGAATTCTTATCTTATTCTTTATTCCCCCAAACTATAGCTGATTTGTTGGGGTTTTTTTTAATGTTGTTAAGTGTTTGCAGTTTGCTAGAGGTGGTAAATAAGGAAACATTGAGACTGTGAAGGATAGTCTTTGTGGTCCTTCCAAAGCTAGGCAATGTTTACATGTGGATATCCAAGTTTTGAAGGACTATGGGGATGAACAGGGTGTGCACAAATACTGGCTAGAAGATATAAGAAACATTATCTTAAGCGGTTGACTGTACAGAGGTTCTGCAAAATTCTCTTTGATTAAATTAATTGCTCATTAAGTTCCTGCAGAGGATATGTGAAATAGTTTACTTCTTTCCTGAAAAGCTGGATGAATGTTCCATCTCTGCTTTCACAAATGATATAGGATAGCCGTGGTTAGATGAGGCCAGCTGTATTTTGGGAAGTTTCTATGAAGCGGTATCTACTTTCTGTTCCTCCAGTTTGCAGAAAAGTATTTATATTCAAGAAAAAAATAATTTGCAAGGTAGCTAATGAAATTCACTGCTAAGCCTTGCTAGTCAGTAACCTATGGAAAAATACGAGATAGGGAGAACCATAACAAATATGATTGTTCATGTCTTCTAATGTTTCACAAGGAATATGCATCTATTATGATCATATAACCATTTTGTAACTACTTAAGTTGCATAGCTGGAAAGCGTATGCGATCGTATGAAGCTATCATTGAATCTGAAATAATTCAGATGTGAACTGCCAATACAATAAATTCCCTATAATTTGTATACAAGTCTGCAGGGGCCATAGTAGTGCTGCTTTTTTAAATGCAAGAACAAAGTATATTATATTACAACTAGTGAAACAGTGTTGCAGAAGACTCCTTGATGCAATATTGTGTGGCAGTCATGGGAGTATCCTTAAAGTTTGGTTATTTGATTACTTGAATTAACTTTATTTGTAAGTCATCTTTTTCTAGAAACAAAGTTTCTTCTGACTAATGCCATATACCTTGCTGCAGCTACCTGAGGATTTTGTGGGTGAAGTTGGATATAAGCATGTACAAGGTGAAGAGAAGCGTATATAAGTCTCGTTTAATGATTTAAAGTGACTTGCAAATACAAATGCTGTGTAGACATGAGCAAAAGAAAAGCATGCAAGTGAAAGTTCATGGACTAGGAAAGTTGAGGCTTATGCTTAGTGAAGCAGCATGGCGGCCTGATGAAATACATCCGGTGCAAGCTTACTTGGTTGTACCTGTTTTTTCATGCTCACTACTCTTTAGAGCTATGTTGCTGTAACATTATAATCAAATTCTAAAAATTTTCAGTAAAAGTCAGCTGCGCTGGATTGCACAATTACTTTGAGTTTTCCCTTTAAGTCAAACAGGTCAAAGAAAAATAATTCTTCCCTTACACCAGTTAACTTCCACTGGTAGTGCTTACACACAGCTGAATTAAGGTAGCTGAAATGACAGTGAAAACAATGGAATTGTTCAGTTCCAGTATAACTGCTGTGCTGAAGTTGAACTCTAATGTCAGAATTTGAGAAAAGGAAATGTTCCTTTTTACAGCAAGTAAATCAAAGCACAGACAAGTGGAGATTATTGTTACTGTTGATAAGGTGGGGGTGGCCTTGCTGACCAGGAAAAAGAGCAAGTACACTCTGGGGTACTGCTGCCTGGAGTAAGCTCTTGCTCCAAAGGAAAATAGAATTCCTTGGTTAGTAGATCACATAATTCATGCTCTAACAGACTTTTGTCAGGGAGCATCTCTGAGATGCCATGTTGCTGACTGTAATTATAAAATATTAATTTTGTAGAGCACTTCTTATTTAAATTAAAACCCAAGGACTTCTGCTTAAAGTTCTGGATTATTTTTTTTCTCCTGTGTCTTCCTTTACTAGCTTTTCTCATGGAAGGTGAGGGAGCAAATTAAAGCAGCAGGAAGTTGATACGTTCCTTAGGATGTAGTGGTAAAACCTTCAGCTACAAAGCTTGGAGAGTAGCAGGTGTTGTACATATTTTAAAAAATGTGGGACTGTGGCTCAGGAAGCTTTCATTCTGACAGCAATCCATTGATGGAATAAAGATATATTTTACTTTCATAAATCTGGTATGGTAGTCTTCCTCGCCCCCAGAAAAATGCCCCAAACTGCTTCATTAATGTAGTAGACTTCTTTAAAGTGTGTCAGGTTATATAAGTGATTGTTTTAACTCCTAGGTTTTGAATTCTGGAAGGGAGGAGTCATGGATTTGAGGCAGATAAAAAGAAACAGTGGATCAAAATTTATGGTTTCCTCACTGAGAAAAAAAATGTTGTAGTCTTTCAGATCAAAAAGAGTGGAGGTTTCTGACAACGTTCTCTGATGCTAATCATGTATCCTGCACTGCTGAATTGATATTTCCGTGGTGCTTTTCCTAGGGTGTGATAGTGTTTGTGGTTTTTGCCATCAGGAGAAAGGTGGTAGCTCTAAATATTGTTCAAAGGGGCATAGCCATCTGAAATCTCTTCTGAGCTTGGATGTCTGTCAGACCTTTGTTCAGATTGCTTTGATTGACATGTCACTTACATGTTCCTATAAAATACAGTGGCTGATACCACTGTTTGTTGTTGCTGGCTTTTCTGTGCCAAAAGGAGTGAAACTGCCATCAGTCTTATTCTGCCCTGCAAAAACTATTTCAGCATGCTCTGCGTGCGGTTTAGCAAGGGGCTATTTTAAAATTACTTTGGTGCAAACTAACCACAGCATTGGGACCAGAGATATGCAAATACGCAATTGACGATTGATACCTTCAATGAATAACAGCATCACTGGTATCCAGAAATGTCTGCTGTCACTTGTGAAATGTCCATTCTTGTACAAATGAACTGTGTGTACTTGGGAAGAGATTCAAATGTGTAGGCATGTGTAAATCGTCTGAAACTATATCAAACAGTACTTATGGTAGAGGCTAACATATAATTTAAGTTAAAGTTTGGGCCAACAGGTAAATTTTGATATAGTGTAGTACATATTGCTTGAAGTACACAATAGGTTTACATGCACAATATTTCTTTTATTGTCCTGTTGTTCTTTGATGAATGAGTATATAGGACTGCAGTGTTCAGTGCCACAAGGTTTCCCACTAGGTAGGAAGGTGTTGGGAGAAATGATGTATTTAATGCATCTAAGCTGTTAATTGTTTCTTAGGAAGCTGTACAGAAGATGATCTTTAGTAGGCATCATAAAGGCTTGAAGTGTTAGTAGCATCAGCCGTTGGCATATGAATGGTAATGTTGGGAGATTTTTTTTAAATGGGAACTACTTTGGGTTGCTGTGGAGGGCATCTCATTGACATCATGTGGTAGGATTACCTCAGTAGCTTTTCCCCAAAACAAAGCAAATATTTGTGCAATATTTCTGCCTTTCTTATGTTTTCAATAATCTGTGATGTTTTTTAAGAAAAGCTGTGCTTAGGATTCTTTACCCATAATACATTTAAAAGAGCCTCTTATTATCTATACATCTGTTGGCTATGGGTTTCTCTTGTTTTGTCTTTATTACTTGACTTGCATATAGAAAAAAAGAAGTTTATTTTAAGACTCTGCCTATCTATACTGTCAGGAATTGGTTCATTTGCTATTGCTTTGTCAGAAAGGTTGTTCTATATTAATGTTGATAAGTTTGTATTTCTTCCATGTATAAAAACTTAACATGTGTCCAGTTCATTTCCAAGTCATTCCTGACTATATTAATTTCTGTAGGTCATCTATTCTTAAATAATTTTATTGCATGTTCCTTGAAAATTATTTGCATATTCTGCTGTTACGTGAATATTTGAGCTAGACACACAATCCTAATAATACTCTTGATAATCTAATTTCTATTTTATATTGTTCTTGTATTTGTCTGTGATATTTAAACATATAAAGCAAAAGTAGATAGGAAATATTTGTTCCTTTTTGGCATCACTTACAACTTTGTCATCTGCTCCACACAAGGAGCCTTTTGCCATTCATTTCTTGTTCAGTTGTCTTTATTTTTCTTACTTGCTGGCCAATAATAGTTTGTCATTCTTGCTGTATCTTTCACGTACACCTAAAACTGCTGGCAAAAATCTTGCAATCTTCTTATCTGCTTTCACACAATTTATCTCTTCCCATGGTGTCTGCTGTGATGTTGATGAGATAAACCCCCTTTTATACTTCATACTTTGCAAGTAGTTCAGTTTTTCAAACTACATCACTTCGTCAGGGGCTGTAGTGTACGACTCCTTCAGAAGTAGTAAAGCTATTCTCCTTCATTTCTTAAAAAAAAAAAAAAAAAAAAAAAGAGAGAGAGAGAGAAACATAATTACCAAATGGTGCTTATGTGCTCTTTAAGTGCTGCCAAAAGTTTGAATGTTTTATCTGTGGTTATATTACAGTTCACTAATACAGTTAATAAGGTGTGACTGCATAATTAAGTCCATTTTACCACACTTGCAGATGTTAGACCAAATGCATTCTTGATGTAATCTGTCAGGGATGGTAAAAACATCAATTTTTACTGTGATCGCAAATATGATTTGTCTGGTTTCCTTGTCTTGTGATGTTGGAGTATAGGCCTTCTCCATCAATAATAATGTCTCCAAGTGCTACTGTGATTACATAAATAGTGGAGAATGAAATTCTTCTGGTTGTTTAATTGTAACTATATGTTGACAGAATTTCTGAGTACTTGCCTTTAGGAGTTTGATTCTATATATCCAGACTGGCAATGCAGGCATTTTAGGCTTACATCAGGTCTCTGAATTAACTCAGCATTTTACAACCCTTTGAACTAAAGCCATAAATGTTTTCTTGAGATACGCAAGCAGCTGAGATTGAAATTTGGTGCAGATTTCAGTTCTGAAAGTATATTGTCCCTTTTGTATTAAGAAAATAAACATTTTGTGCTTGTTCCGTTTTACAGTACCACTGAGATTATTCTATATTCAGAGCAAGGAAGTGTGCTGGAGGTTTAGATCATAGTTTCTTTTTGTATTTTTGGTGGTTTTCATTTGTTTAATTATTTCTGCTTTGAATTGGTAACTTCAAAGCTAACAGAAGTGTGTAGAATAATAGAATTTTTTTTGTCATTCTTAACCTTTCTTCTGATTTGTTGCCTTTTTTTTATTATTATTTTTTTTTCATTCCAGATGTAAACCTCAGTATTAGAGTTAAAAATCAGTTTGTGTCAGAAAGTAAGGTTTAGCCATGCAGGGAAATTGATGCTGTTGAATGCTCATTCACATTAAAGTTTAAGTATTAGAAAGAATAAATCTTCCATCTTACCTTCTGTCTGAAAAACTGTTATAATGTAGCTGATATTCGTTATGAAACTTAACTGCAGACTGAAAAGAGAGGGAAAGGAACGATTCTGGGTTGTGAAATGATGTTCACAATGGCATTTCTGGCAAAATGACACTTCTAATATTGTAGAAGTTATACTTTGCTTTTTTTTTTAAATTAGATTTTAACTCAGTTAATATGTGACCAAATATAAAGGATGAGTGAACATGCCAAATTGTATTGTAAAGGATTATAAACCTTTTTACTGCAACTGTTGGTGGATCCAAGATCATTGCATTTCTTTCAGAGAGGACCAGAAGATGCCTGCTGCAGATCACTGCATTCTTTAGTTCCCACACTGATCTGCCTGTTAACATTAGTCAAGGAATTTTCTTTGGGCATTTTCTTATCAGAAAATGGGAATAATGGTGCTTATCTACTTTGTGTAGTATTGGAATGTGAATAAAATAGCAAAAAAAGAACAAGTTATTATTTTTATGGGAAAGATGAAAGTTAGTTAATAATAACTTGTTCCAAGAGGTAGTAAGTATTCCTCAGGAAGAAGAGACTGAAGGTAAGAAGACAAGTCAATGTTTCTCAGAAGGTAGAGAGTAAATTTAATTCCTGAAATCTTGATTCCAAAGAAAATAAAACACAGACTGACCCTTAATACACAGTTTTCCCCCACCCCAGTAAACCTCATACTGACTGGAAGCAACTAGCTGTCTGCCACCTAGAGTTCAGTCTTGAACAAAAAGAGAACAATTTGTGTACAGTCAGTCCCCTCTCTTGTGTTAAAAGAGGATGGGGGATCCCTACATAGCTGATTTTAGCCAACATTACTATGGCGACTATGGCTGGAAAGATGCTTCTTGTGGAAGTGAAGATGTAGTTTCCCCCTCCCACTTTGACATTAACAACTTGTATGCTTGGCATAACTATCTACAGTTGTCTTGTACTCCTTCCTTTCTCAAAAGGAGAAGAAACTGGAATCCTTCAATTAACTAAACCTGTGAATGTGTTTCAAACTGTAATGGTTTGAGTAGGTGAATTCATATTAGTTTACATTTTAACACTGCCTGGCATTTACCTGGAGGCTAGGATAAATACTTGTGCTCAGGATGAGGAGTGTTAGGCTTTCATTCCCAAGTAGTTGCTCCATGTTGTGTGGCTTAATTTTGAAACAGCAAATTTCCTAAGGTGTTCTGCTGGTTTCCATCTGGTGGCGTTTTAAATAACACACCTCAGTCTGTAAGTGTCCTGGTTCTGTATGCTGAGGTAAAGATACAGCTTGAAAACTTAATTTGTTAAAAGAGAATTTTCTTTTATTTTCATTTTTCATAACCATGTTAATAGTTGTGCAGTTGTTGTACTTGATCTATAATACATTTTATTCTGGGTAATGTATTGCAAATGTTTTTGATGACTGCACTACCGCTTTCTGGATACCTGATGGGAATTTCTAAGGCTACTGTGTTCAGCAGTCATCTGTGCCTTTTTTCCACCACTGCATCGCCTCATAGCTCATTCATTTGTTTACAAATTAAGGCACCAACTCTCTTTTAACTTTGCATTCAGTTATGTATTAATTTATAGCCCTCTTTCCCAGCTTGTTTTTCCAAGTTTCCCCTAGACCTGAAATTCCATTCTCTTTTCCTTTGTACCTGGGATTGTGTCTCTTGTCTTTGGAGTTCTAACTTCTATTCAAGTTACAATTAATGTGGTATTGTGTGGTGAGAACCAACCAAAATCTGTGAGACATGGTGTAGATTACATACTGTTCACATATGATATAAATGTCTGTGTGATTTTGTGTATTACAATTTGTTCCCTTGATAAACTCAGTACTTTTATTGTCTATTTTCTTCACAGCCGGTTGCTGAACCTATTCCAATCTGCAGTTTCTGCCTTGGTACAAAAGAGCAAAATCGAGAGAAGAAACCTGAAGAGCTCATTTCTTGTGCTGACTGTGGCAACAGTGGTAGGTGACCATTTACGGTGCTGCTAGTAATAATGTCCACTTGAGACAGAAGAGCTTGGTATAATGACTGCTCCTGACCCATACGTATGAGGAGGATGCATCTATGGCATATAATACAGTTAATTCATCTGAATTTCATGCTCCCAGAGGGGAGACAGTTAAGTTAACCTAACACAAATAGTTTGGTTGTCTCCTGGAGGTTTCTTTAAAAATGTAGTAATGATGACCAGTTTTATCATGTTTCTCAATTCAGTTATGGAAAATTATTTTAGTGTTCTTTTGTATGTGGGCCTACCGTTTGCTATCTAGGGTGTTTGTTTTGTGTTATAAGTAGATAGGAATAGATGCACCTGAAAACAGGACTGTCTGGATAACCAAAATTCTGCATGGGAATACATAATTCATAAAGTGAGCTACCTGTGAGCCTTAACAGCAGTGGAATTCTTTTACTGGTATAATTTTCTCTTTTTTTTTTTCCTGTAGGTCATCCGTCCTGTTTGAAGTTCTCTCCAGAGTTGACAGTTCGAGTGAAAGCCTTGCGATGGCAGTGTATTGAGTGCAAAACATGCAGTTCCTGTCGAGATCAGGGCAAAAATGCTGTGAGTACAGTGGAATATGCACTGAGTGAAGAGGATAGCAGTTCTGTGGATGTTTTGTTAAACTACAGAATAAAATCATTTGAGAGTCGAATATTTGCAATTTTTGTCTGAGTCTAGTATTTCTGAGACCTGTGAAATACTATGATGGGTCTGTAGTTGAAAACTGTGTTCTCTGAGATGGTGACTAATGGAGGGCTTGATCCTGATGCATATGTAGAGAGATTAACGTTACCTGTTTTCAACAGGATAACATGCTGTTTTGTGACTCATGTGACCGTGGCTTTCACATGGAGTGCTGTGACCCCCCTCTTACCAGGATGCCAAAAGGTGAGGACTCTGTGATGAAAAGGTTAATTTATGATGGTGTTGGAAGAAGTCAGTAGGTAGAAAGTGCTTTCACGTATTTGGTCCTCTTAGCTGCGTTTAACTTGCTCTTTACAGTATTGCTTTTCAGGTATTAGAAAGTAGAGAAAGGTCAGAGCTTCGCATCTGGATTTTCCGTTGTGTCCTGCTTCCTGTTACTCTCTGAAGGTTTTGAACAAAATCTTTGACATTTTAAGGAATAGAAGTGATTCTTTCAGTTTACAATTATCAGCTTCCATTTGAATTAGTAGCCTTTTACAAAAGAAGGAGATAGGACTTCAAAAACTTAGAAGTTAATCTGTTTGGACAGTGGAGAATTCTGGAATACAACCAAACTTCTCTTTTTCCATCAGAAAGCAGATTATCTATGGGAGGTTCTTCCTTAGTAGGTAGAAGAATATTTACCTATAGAAGATAGTTGGAACTAGTGTAGTCATAAGCAGAATATGTGATACTTAAATGTGGTGATTTTTTTTTTGGTTTTTTGTGGGGTTTTTTGTTTTCTGATAATGTGCTACAAATTAAAAAGACTTCCTGCCATGGTTGTGGGAAGTATATCTGAGGGGGGGTGTGTGTGAAATTAACTGGGCTTAAGTTGAGATTGCTAGAGCATACACATAATTTTTCTTATGTGTATATGTGATAATTTGGGCCTTTGGTACTGTTCCTACCCTTTCTGTTGGAAGGCCTGGGCCTTGCAATTCTCCTTTTTGTCTTATTTAGGTGTTCTTTGCATTCGGTGATGGGGACTTGTGTCTTACAGGTATGTGGATATGTCAAATATGTCGGCCACGGAAGAAAGGAAGAAAACTTTTACACAAGAAGGCAGCACAGATAAAACGACGCTATGCTAACCCAATAGGACGTCCAAAAAACAGGTTAAAGAATCAAAATACAACGTAAGTCTCTTTATAAGGAGGAGTAAGCTATGAGATTTTATAGGGCAGTGGGTATTTCTGAAGTGTGCGGTCTACTTTGTTAAAAGGTTTCTTGTACAATTAAGAGCTTTTTGTTAGTCTTTAATACAGTATTTCTGAAGATTGCTGTGAAAGACTAGAAGTAGCCTTAGTGCTTCTTTTTGCCTAGATTTTTGACTCTTCGTGGTAACTTACTATTCAGTTTTGCCCTGTTTCTTATAGTCAAAGATTCATTTTGCTGTCTGTGTCAGGTCTGTTTTGCTGGATGGCTGCTTCTTCCAGCATAATTGTTTTGCTTTGCATTTCTCCAGAACCCTTTTTGATGTTTAGAGAAACTAACTCATCTACAATAAAGCATGCAAGGTTGTTTTTTGACACACATTTAATCTGACACTGCTGCCAGAAAATATTTGGCCCCTTTCTGCTTCCATTCCACATGCTTCTGCATTTTTGGAGAGCTCTATATTGTGCTAGGACAGATTGTGTGGTTTTGTCATGGTTGTTGTGGGGCGGCCAGTCATCAGGGATTTGGATTTTGGTGGGTGGAAATTCTTTGGATCGCTGTTCAGCCAGAGCCGTTTCCTTGAATTAAGGTTGCTGTGCAGTGCTTGTTGTGATGCAGCACTATTGACTGTGCAGGGGACAAAACAGTGAAGGAGCACGTCACAAGAACTTATGTTTTGGGCCTTGGATCAGCTTAAAAAAAGAAGTTGAACTACCACTTGATTCTAAACAGTAGCACCAAAGGATGTTCTGGAGAAAAATCCTAGAAAGTTTAATGCTTATAAAAACGTAAAGGGAATGTGTCTCTTAAGCACCCTAATTATTTTCAATCTGTGTGATACCTTTGCTTAGAGGAACTCCCGATATAATTCAGAGGGGCAAAAGGAAAGCTACCTATCCTCTGTTGCTCTTTTGTCTCTTTTAATTTTTATTTTATGATTTATTCACAACTCTTTTGCCTTTATTTCATCATTTCACTTGCCAGATATATCCATGGAATTATGCACGGATGCTTAGTTTGTCTTTTTAGGAAAAAGCAGCCTATTTCTGTCCTCTGTAGTTGCAAAAATTGTGCAAAAACCAGTCAGCTTCCTGAAACAGCAGTCAGTCTAGGGCAGTCCTTCTGAGAAGAGTTAAATAATCAGTTATCTCAATAGAGTTTTAAAATGTCCAGCCTGAAACAAACCACCTTACCAAATACTCTGTCCGTATCTTTCCCCTTCTTATTCTTTAGCTCAAAAGGCCCTTTCAGCAAAGTCCGAACTGGCCCTGGTCGGGGTCGGAAGCGTAAGATTGCTCTGTCCAGCCAGTCAGCAACATCAGAAGGAGGATACCTGGAGCAGACAGACGTCTTGGACTTCTGCAGAGATGGCAGCACCACCTTAAAGTTTAACAAGAAAACCAAAGGGCTTATAGATGGCCTTACTAAATTCTTCACTCCCTCCCCTGATGGACGAAAAGCTCGAGGGGAAGTAGTAGACTATTCTCAGCAGTACAGGATCAGGAAAAAGGGTACCAGGAAATCTAGCACTTCAGAATGGCCCACAGGTAAAGATTTTTCACCCTGCCAATGTAAGTATCCCATACACCAAGGAAATGTTCAAAGGCTAGGATGTTGAAGTGACTAGAATTGTTAGAGGCTGGAAACTTTGAGCTGAAAGTTAACACTCAAATGCAGTTATCTTTGGTGCATTGAAGTAGAATATCAGTTGGAAAAAGGAATTGATCCTAGAGGCATTTGCCTCTATATATATATGATGACAAGGTGTGATAAAGGATTAAATGATTGCTTTGAGGTAATGAGGGGCTTGCAGATAGCCCTAGGAAATGTGCTGAATAATATCACATTTGAAAGAGGTAATGTAGGGAATGGTTAACGAAAATAAGAACAGCAAAGTAGAAGTTTGAAATGGGAAACAAGATAATTAAAAGCAGTCTGACAGACCCGTAAGTTTCCAATCTATGGTATGGGGTTGCATGCCAATGTTTCTTAATTTTTTCAGCCTTAGAGGAGTCTGCTGTGTGCAGTTTGGCACCTTCTTTCTTGCTGGATAGCATCCCTTCTTTTGAGCAGAGTTCTACTTTCCTTGTTTTCTGGCTTAAGACATTAAATCAAGGTCCAGTCATAGATTAATCTCTGTACTCAGATCTTTACAGTCTTGTTGAATAGTTTCATAGCTTGAATTGTTCCTAAGCAAGCAGTGGGAAATAGTCTGCAATAACATAAAAGTTTTACAGCTTTAAAATAGTTGCTGGCATTAGCCTAGCTGGTGCTGGAAGAACAATAATGTAGCTTAATATTTTGGGGGTGAAGTATCTTGTGGGTTGTGTTCACTTTTTTGTGGAAGAGGTGTTTGTTGGGTGATGAATGTAAGTGCACTGGTTTCAGTTGCACCAGATACAGCATTTAAATAGTTGTGATGCTTTTTTGTGAAAAATGGGCATTAGAGGTAAGCCATTTATGCAAAACTGTGTCATTATTACAAATGCCTTCATTTGAATGTGGTGAGTTTTGGACGAGGTTAAATATATGACAATACTTCTTACATGGTCACAAACTTAGAACTGGCTCTTCTTTTGTGGTCCCAAATCTGAATAGAATATCCCATCAAAAAAACTTGGTGTGTGTCTGAATACAGCCAGATGATGTTAGTCACTGCACTAAAAAGCAAGAACTCCATTGTAAATGTAAGTGAAGACAATTTTCTCTCTCATTTACAGACAATCAGGACGGATGGGATGGAAAACAGGAAAATGAGGAGCGTTTTTTTGGAAGCCAGGATGTCTTAACTGAAAAAGACATGGAGTTGTTTAGAGATATTCAGGAACAAGCACTGCAGGTAAAGTTAAATTTTCAGTGTCTGGCACCAAGTACCAAATCTGGGGAGGGGAAAAAAAAAAAGAAATAATTTAACAAACCCAAAAAACTCACCCCAACCCAACAACAAAAAAACCCAAGAAACACAGACTCCAGGTGAGTCAATCTGTCACAGAAGCTAATGTGCTTGGTTTCTGCTGCTTGAGAGTAATGGGGAACTGACCTCAAGAGAGCTACGGGATAATATAAAAGTGAGCATAACAGTGCAAGAGATTTAAGGTGGGCATCTAAAAAGCTGTGGCTTCAGTTGTGTCAGAACAGAGCTGTTAAATAGCTTCTTTTTCTAGATACTTTTAACTCCTTATGGTTTCCCTCCAGGAAAGGGCATTACTCTGTATGTCTGTATGCACATATACGTGCATGTACACGTGTAGTATATGTGTGTGTATCTCTACCTGTACGTTTTGATAACTTGAATGGTCTTATGACTTAACTCCTTCTGAAGCTAAAGAAGTCAGTTGAATTTATGCAGTGACTTCCCTGAACAGTACTTCACTAACTGTCCTTTTAAACTTCTCCAGGTATTTGACTTCTGTTTATTTGTCTATGATTCTGTCATAGGCTGGTTTAATTCCACTATAATAAATACAGTCTCTGTAATGGGAGAATTAATGAACAATAAATTGTGATAAGACTAAAGTACGCTATGTGTGTGATAAAGCAGACTAAGATGAAGTGCAGTTAACTCTTCTATTGAGGTGCTGCAAATACAGCACTACTGTATAACTGCTTATTTCAAACTTTGTTACAGGATTGATTTTTTTAAAAAAATTCAGCATGTCCATCATTGAGCAAATTGCATATGAGACTGTGGCTTGTGACTATAGTTACATTTTAGAAAAATAACTGAAGATCTGAAATGAAATCTATGGAAGTGCACCCAGAATAAAGAAAATACTAATCTGCAAAATGTGCTTGGAAAAAGGAGCATATTTTGGAGAGGTTTTTTATTTGTGGTTTTGTTTGGTTGTGGGTTTTTTTCTCCTGTGTGAGGAAAATACTTGTTGTAGATTAAATACTTTAAATTTAAAGTGCCTAAGTTGGTTGGTTTTGGTGGGGAAAGGGATAACCAGAGTTGTGATGTAGCTGATACAGGGACTCTGTGCTAACTGCCTCACCAAAGAAAATGGAAATACAGAATGGTGTATATGAAACACTTTTGAGTGAGCTGGGGAGAGGATACTGCATATTAAATGTTCAGGAAGAAGGTCCTTCAGAGCTATCTGCAGCTAGCACAGACGCTGAAGCAGTAGTCTACTGTTGAAGGCATTCTTCTGACTGATGTGTGAACAGTTATATGGGAGCTGGGTCTCTTGTGTTGGGCATTCATTTGGAGGAGGCGTTGCCGAAAAGAAAGCACAGGCGCAGGTACAGGACACATTGTTGCAGGTGCATGTTACTCTTGTTTTCCATAAGACTTGTCAGATGTCTGTGGTAGTTGTGTTTGTTATTGACATACTGTACTGGGCGCTAATAGTGATTCCTTTGAAACTCCTGTGCAGGAAGTGCTTAACTGTAGATCGTCACAGCTATAAAGAGCTGCCTTCGTAACTGCTCTTTTGGTGATCTCTTTGCCACCGGTTGAAATGCTTGTGTTGCATGCAACCTTATATCAGTTAGCAAAAATGTAGAGGTCATGCTTTCCTTTCGTCATGAAATCCTCCCAAACAGCAAAAGCTTGCAGTACCCAAGATTGTGCTTGTTTAATAGTATTGTCTTAATTCTTTTTCTTAAATGCTGAGGAGTTTGTTCTTATTAAATCTAGCTTTTGAGTTGAAGTAAGATAAATTGACTCTCTTGTCTAGTTTCTGTCCTAGTAGGTAGCCTAAGAAGAAAGGAGAAGCCTAAGGAATAAATTTGTAAACTGTTGCAGGGGGAGGGGGAAGGAACGGAATTAAGTCATTGTGGATCACATGCAAGTAGTAAGCTCTAAGGTGTCATTTGGCTGACTGCTGAAATACTCTGTTTATCTTCTGAGTAAGAATAGAAGGAAACATGAATCACTTATTGATGGCTCTATTTGGAGCTCTTGGATTAAATATTTTCATAGGAGATTACTGTCCTTTTTCATCTAGATAGAGCTCCTTAAAATGTGTATGCCTAAGATTAGATTCTGAGGAGGCTTCTGCCTACAGCAGTCAACACTCAGGAAACTTAGAAAAATATTAATTCTGAATGTTAGCCTTTGAAACCCTGAGCCATTGTCCTGGGTGTAGCTGTTTCATTCTGCAAGCAAAAATTAGCATATAGGTAATTCAGTGGTACTCTTCACATTTGTTTCTGACCTCCTATTTGAAACATTGGTCTCATTTATTGACAGCTTTGCTGTCCAAGTAGTTCATATGATAATGTACAACCAATAGGAATAGTTGGATTTCTAATTGTGCAAGTGACAGTCTTTTGAGGGAAGAATCTTCATTACTTGGTAAAATATTTGTTTTCTTTGGAAGCAGAGCATGTAGTTCCCTTATTTTTAGTTCCCATGACATACACAGTTACTATCAGAGAGAAGGGAAATAAAAATTGTATAAGTAAATTTTTTTAATTTTTTTTCTTCTAATAAATACTTTGAGGTTTTTCTCTTAAGACTTCTGCACTCATGATGATAAGCAGGTAGCTGTACCTTGAATACTGTTTTGGTAGGTAATACATGTGCCATAGTACATCGAGTTTTGGAGGTGGGAAGACACTGGTGTGTTATGTTAGATACTCAAATGTTCTAGATCTTAACCTCGGGAGCAGTTTATGTGTTTCTGTTCTTGGTTGTTGAAATAACAAGAAAGGAAATAGCAACGGGACTGAGAAAACATTGTGTTACATTTTGCTGTATATTAATTGTATTTAAAGCTATGACATGCAACAGTGTGAAAGGTAGCGGATATATGTGGTTTGACAATGCTTACTAATTCTTCCTTTTGTGAATCATATGCTTGCTTTAATTGTGACTGGTACTGGTTTTTAGTTTCAGAAAGCAATGTATGCATCTTCCTAATTCTCTGTGAGTTTGAGCAGGATGGACTGATAAGAAGGATAGATGAGAATAATTTATTTCAGCTTAGAAATCCTTCACTTGGAAATTCACGAAAACTTTTTTCTCTCCCTTGCATAGAAAGTAGGGGTGACTGGGCCTCCTGATCCACAAGTCCGATGCCCTTCTGTCATCGAATTTGGCAAGTATGAAATCCAGACCTGGTACTCCTCCCCATATCCACAGGAATACTCAAGGTATGACTGAACATTCTTCTCCTTTGTTTGGCTTTAGTGTTTATAGGAAAGCTGAACTCCAGCAGGCACAGAAATCTTAGGAAGATTCTATCTGAATGTAAGACAGAAGCAAAGTACACATAATCTGGATACTTTTCATGGTAGTTAATAGAGTCTTAAGGTCTATTTAGGCTGAGTCAAAAAGTTTATAAGCTCTCTGCTACAACCTGCATATGCCGTGAGCATTTAAACTGCCACAGGAATATATGATTAAATGGATTCCCAAAGAGCTGACTTACTCCATACTCTGAGGAGGGAACAGCCTCAGCTAAATGACCTAGTACTGGGCTCTGTTAAACATGTAAGTGATTAGAGTATCTGACTCTCAAGAGTGCGTTGGTTCTTTACAGGTGATATCATTAATGGTTTGCATTGGAACAGACCTTTAAAGACCATCTAGTCCAACCCCCCCTGCCATACGCACGATATCTTTCACTAGATCAGGTTGCTCTTAACCCTGTCCAGCCTGACCTAGAACACTTCCAATGACGGGGCATCTGCAGTTTCTCTGAGCAACCTGTTCCAGTGTCTGACCACCGTTATTGTAAAACATGTCTTCCTTCTGTCCAATCTAAATCTATCCTCTTGCAGTTTCCAGCCATCACCCCTTGTCCCATTACTACGGGCCCCAGTAAAAAGTCTCTCTTGGTCTTTCCTATAAGCCTCCTTTATATATTGAAAGGCTGCAACAAGGTCTCTCCAGAGCCTTCTCTTCTCCAGGCTAAGCAACCCCAACTCTCTCAGCCTTTCCTCATAGGAGAGGTGTTCTAGCCCTTGGATCGTTTTTTGCAGCTGTCCTCTGGACTCACTCTAACAGGTCCATGTCTTGTGCTGAGGACCCCAGAGTGGGACGTAGTACTGCAGTTGGAGTCTCACCAGGGTGGAGTAGAGGAGCAGAATGACCACCCTCACCCTGCTGGTCACGCTTCTTTTGGATGCAGCCCAGGATACGGTTGGCTGTCTGGGCTGCAAGTGTACATTGCTGGCTCATGTCCAGTTTTTCATACACCAGTATCTCCCAAGCCCTTCTTCACAGGGCTGCTCTCAATCTGTTCACCTCAGTCTGTATTGATACTGGGGATTGCCCTGACCCAGGTGCAGGACCCTACACTTTGCCTTGTTGAACTTCGCAAGGTTTGCATGGTCCCACTCTTCCAGCCTGTCAAGGTCCCTCTGGATGCCATCCCTTCCCTCCAGTGAATCAAATGCAGCACTTCTCGTGATAAAAAATAGTACATTTGTTTAGGAAATAGCATGTTAACTGTGTATTAAATAATTTGATTAGAAATGGCTGTATACTATTTATGGGAGTTGAAAAAGAATAATGAATAGAAATTTCATGGGGATTACTTTGATGTATTATTTTTATGCTGTATGTAGTTCAACATAGCCACAAATGCTATGAAAAATACAAATAGCTAAGAAAAATGTTTAATGTTAACATGTTTTGGCATCTGAAAGATTATTCTGTGAGGCATGTATAGTTGTTTTGATGTTCTCTTGCTTAACAACTATGCAAACTGTCTAAACTGCAAACTCTCCAAACTTTAATTTGATTCAGAAAGAGGAATAACTTCCAAGGGCCATAGCTAGAGAGACAAACTCTTCATGCTACCATTTAATAAGAGCACACGAGGAATTTTTCTAGCTCTGCTAAAGACATTGAAAGTAAATGAAAATAACATCCCTGCCCAAGCTAAAGTATGTAAATGGAGTTAAATCACAACAGTATCAGGACACTTGCATTGAAATTGTTCATGTCAATGTAGTATGTAAAATGATTTTAAGGCAAACAGATGGTGTTGTGACCCATGGCTCACAGGTACATACAGCTGTCTATTAGGAGGAGGGAAGTGAGAGAATGCGAACCATTTGTCTAATCCATTCTAGTGTCAGTAGTGCAAAACTGGGGTATTTTTACTATATTTTTAATAGGATTTTAATCGATGCATGTATTCTGATATACACATTGATTACATTTAATACACATTCATTACAGAATAAGTAAGTTAGTAAGTAGTTTAAGTGTGGTAAGTTGTTTTTGGCCTGATTAGCACATACACAAGGTCGGTATAATACTGGATTTGTTTTCCTCAAGTTCTCTATCTGCAGGAGTGAGGTTTTTTATACAAAAGTCTATCTTCACTCTCTGATCTTTCTTTCTTTGCTTACAGGCTACCCAAGTTGTACCTTTGTGAATTCTGTCTAAAGTATATGAAAAGCAGAACTATTCTCCAACAGCATATGAAAAAGTGTGGCTGGTTTCATCCTCCAGCCAATGAAATTTACAGAAAAAACAATATTTCAGTCTTTGAGGTATGTTAAAAAACTAAGCCACTCACTTTGTAAGGTCTTTAGTCCCCAATTGTGTAGTAAGTTTTCCATAGCCCTAAAGAATCTTCATTCTTGAAACATTCAGTTGCTGAGAGTGAAGAACTACAAGCAAGCAGTAAGAACTGACCTCATGTGTAGGTTATTCATCCATAAAACGTATGAGAAGGCTTGCTTTGTAAAAATGCTTTTTCATTTTAGGAAAATTAATTAAGCTCTCTCTTAAGCTAATGAAGGTAACAGTGACTTGGCCACAGCCTTTATGTTGTATAAGTTTTAAGTCCTTTGAGGTGCTACCTGTGACAGTCTTCCTGTCATGTTAGACATTTCAAATGTACAGGGATACTCAGATGAAGCATGTCCTTGCATGACAGCAAATGGAGTGACAAAACTTTTCCTCATTTCTGGAAGGTTGATGGCAATGTCAGCACAATATACTGCCAGAATTTGTGCTTGTTAGCCAAACTCTTCCTGGACCATAAGACACTCTATTACGATGTGGAGCCATTTCTTTTCTACGTGCTGACACAGAATGATGTCAAGGGCTGTCACCTCGTTGGCTACTTTTCTAAGGCAAGTATTTGAGTACTTCAGACTTTGGAACCGCATTTGCTATGGTGAGAAATGCTGCTTCAGAGTCTTAAAATTGTTGTAATTTAGACCCTAGCATTTTATATAATACATTATGTAATATAGGTATAGGCATCTGTTGCAACCAGATTATATTACATTCAGAGACCACCAACTAATGGAATCAGGTTTCCTCATAATGTTGAATAGCATATATTCTCTAAGGAACTTGTACTGCAGCTAGCAGCTAAAAATACTCCAGCTTTTCAAATGACTTCCTAGTCTTGGTGGTGATGGGTAGTACTGTTTATGATGGAGCTACTTGGTAACATTTATCTCATCTTCCCTTCCGTAAACACATTGTATTCCAAATAAATTTGTCAATTTTGCACCTCATTTCAAACCTTTTATTTTTTTGACTGAACAGGGCCAAGATTTCAGATAGGTCTTTTCTTAAGATTTTTGTCTATAATTGTTTTTCTTATTTTTAAATAGCTTTAATTGAAGATTTTCCATTCAGTCTTCAGAACAGCAGATTTCAGATTGGATTTTAGTATATTATGGTTATAACGTTGAAATAGTCACTGGAAAACTGCAATAATTTTCAGTTAATTTAGCTGCTTTCAGGTTTATGCTTTGAACTTTATCTGCTGTGTAGCCTTTGTTCTTTATTGTGTCTAAGCAGAAGGTGGTAGTTACGTCAAGGTTTCATTCTTTTTGTTTTTCTGAACTGAAATGGTGGTGATAGAGTTTTAATGTTATTAATAGCTTCTAAAATCTTTCTTTGGCTCACATACATTGTTGTTCCTAAGAAACTGTGGCTCTCTGTCTCAGTTTTTGCTATAGAAGTAGTTAGGGACTTGCACACAGCAAATTCTACTATTTCTCACTGTTTGGGTTGTTTGTTAATTTGCTGGTTTTTTTCCAACAGGAAAAACACTGCCAACAGAAGTACAATGTTTCCTGTATAATGATTCTTCCACAGTACCAGCGTAAGGGCTATGGCAGGTTCCTAATTGACTTCAGTAAGGAACTTTTTCTTCACTTTTTTTAGTCTTTGTCTTTTCATATTTTAAAGGAAGGGTTAACTGTAGAAGAGGGTATTTTTCAAATTAAAAAACATCTCGGGCTAAAGAATTCTAAATCTCACAGGATCATCTGAACTTCACAATTTACTCTTATTATTGGAAGGCTTCAATTCTAAAGGCAAACTGGTAATTTTTCCCCCTAATTCTCATGTTTCCTGTGTAAGTAACTTACAGTGGAAACCGTAGACATGTGTCAGCATAGTGTTTTTAGCAGAAGCTTGCTTACTTTGTGCATGTAGTTCTTTCTGCAGAAAGCCAACCCTAAAACTGCATAGTCTGTTGAAATCTTCAGCAGCTTGGTTAAGTAAATGAGTATCTTAAGCAAAAGGTAGCCATAGATACATTTCAATTCAGCTTTGAGAGCAACAAAACCAGACATACTTATGCTCTGAATACTCAAACAATTATCAGATTGATATATGGATCTCAGCAAGTTCATGGGGAAACTTGCCACTGTAACTATATCTCTCTTATGCTGAGTGCAATCTAATATAGCCCTCCCTGTGGATGTGCTATTTTTGGAGCTAATATCCAGAGGAAGAACCCTACTGGTGTAATTAGATTAGAATGATTTTGCTGGTTGATATCCTTATGTAGGTAAGTTGTTCTGAAAATAGTGGTGAAACAAAGGAACTCGATGTATCTTGAGAAGTCAACAAATGTGGGCTATATTAGGGTAGCAGTGAGAAGACACATTTGTCAGCTGGTTCCCCTCTCCCCCCTTTGTCATATCAGGGAGGATATAAGCTCTCGGTCTTTATTGAACCTGTACAGTGTATTACAGTCTTAAATTAATTTAAGCCTCTGCCGATAGAGCTTTGTACTGTCCAGTATGGCCCTGAAGTTTGACAGAGAATTTTCAAGAAAATGTTTGCCCTGATAGAGGGAAAACATTTTAGCCACTTAAAACTATCTAATCTTCAAAATTGCAGTTGGAAGATACCCAGCAGACTGTGTACGTCAGGCTTAGTGTAGTTTCTAGGTAGGCAACTGCTGCCATCTCGTGGCATTGTCCGTAGCCGGTGTCTGATGGCGGTGCAGTTTGGAGTCCATCACTGAATAACAGGAGTTTAAATAAATAACAAGAAAAGTTGTCCTGACCACTCAGTATATCCTTCAAAATTCTAATCTATGTCTTATAGGCAGCATTCAGCTACTTTCTGGGAAAATGCCTTTGTAGAAGTTAGGGTGGAAACAGAAGCTATATATGATAATTCTTTGAAAATTTTTTCTTGTATATTTTAGGCTATTTGCTTTCAAAGCGTGAGGGTCAAGCAGGATCACCAGAGAAGCCCCTGTCAGACCTGGGGCGCCTCTCATATATGGCTTATTGGAAAAGTGTAATATTGGAGTGCCTTTATCATCAGCGTGACAAGCAATTAAGCATCAAGAAATTGAGTAAGCTGACTGGAATCTGCCCTCAAGATATCACTTCCACTCTACATCACCTACGAATGCTTGACTTCCGTAGTGATCAGTGAGTACAGGAGCCCTGTTGTATTTCCAAATAGCTTCAGATGTATTTGAATGAAATGTAATATTTGGAGACAAGTCACATCTAATAAGCTTGATTTAAGACTTAAATGTCCAAATGCTGGCTGTAGAGATTTGTGGTGCTCATGTGTGATGCAGGAATTGTTCATTGCCAAAGCTGGATCAGGTTTCCAGCTGTGTAGCTGTGGAACTTCTGAGTAATTTGCAGCTGTGAGAGAAAGCAATCTGGTCTCTTGGCTGTGTTCTCTTGGGGTCCCTCAGCATAATCAGTCTAAACTACATGCAAAACAGAGCAAAGAACAGCAGCTTCCCTTCTCTAGAGGGAAATAATCAGTTCCTCTTTCCCGTCACTGAGTAGATGGTTGTTTCCCCACTTCTCTCTGTGCCTCAGAGATGTCATTAACTGTGTGGATTAACGCGGGATGCTTGAGCAGTGGGATCACTGGGAGAAATGAAGTATGTGGATGTAGAGTTGAGTTAGTCTGCTTGCCCAGCTGAGTGTACAAGTCAAGTGAAATACTGGGAGTTAGTCTTGATTCAGACCGCAGCAGTTTTGGGAGTGGGGTTGTATTCTGATGTGTTTTGTGTTAAACTTGAAACTTATTTGGAAAACTTGAAGTTATTTGAGAGCAATTTTATGTCCTTGTTTCACAGTATACTCTAATCAGTGATATTACTCCCAGCTCCCTGAAGAAAATCTCGCTGGTAGTAGGACTGTAACTTTTTTAAGCAGTCCTTTTATTACCATTCAGTATCTTTCACCTTATGTTGCCTGTTCCCCAAATGGCATACCCCTTGACCATTTAACACATAATAAGTGACGCATCACAACTGAATGTTACCCACAGAAGGATAATGGCTTCACCATTAACAAGAGGTGGAAAGAATTTAACATATTCTCAGTTTTCAGATGCTTTCTCTGGTAATCTGATGGTATTGCAAACTGTACAATTTTAATGAGCTTTCTGTCCTCTCTGAAGTTATTCATGACAGCGCTGATTGACAGTATGGAGATTTTCCTGTAACATCTTATATCTGTTTCACGTGACAACATGTACAGCATGTAGCCTGTTGCTGATTAGGGTATTATTACTCTTTAGGTTTGTGATCATTCGTCGGGAGAAACTTATCCAGGAGCATATGGCAAAGCTTAGAACTAATGTCCGACCTATAGATGTGGATGCAGAATGCCTACGTTGGACACCTATTATAGTTTCCAACTCGGTTGTCTCTGAAGATGAAGAAGAGGAGACAGAGGATGGGGAAAATGAAGAGCAACAACAGCAGAAAGAAAAGGATCCAGATGCCAGCGTAAGAGCGAATCTGTTACTTCTGTGAGGCACATAGTTTGCCTACCTTTTGCAGGCAAAGCAGGCAAATCTAACAAGATTTTAAGTGCCAAGCTTGGACATTTGGCATTATCATTAAAAGCAATGCAGTTATGATTAGTTTATGTATCTTTGTAGTTTCAGATTAGAAACTAAGAATAGGGAAAACACTGAGGCATAGTCTAGAGAAAGGTTAAAGACTATCACTGAGAAGAGTAAAAAGGCTCTTTCTATCCTTAATGATTCTTGCAGTAGGTGTTGGGGTGTTAACAAACAAACAAAACCCCCCAAAAACCTGAACAAACAAAAAATCTACCTCTGACTCTCAAGCAATGTGGTCTTTTGTCAAATTATTGAAATGGATTCAGGTTTGAAGGACCCAATATTTCTGTGAGTGACAAATAGCATAAATGGAAATGAATCAGCAAAAAGCTAACATTTCTCACCAAAGGTTTTTGCTGTGTAGTTTTGCAAAACTACTGATAGCTTTAGAATTACTGCCCACAGAGCAGTGAAGGTTTCTGAAATCTAGGCTTCTGTCCTTGAAGAGTTGATTACACCCTTGCATCAAGTGATGCACATTGGCTAGAATGCTAAGAGGCATACTATGTGCTGTTACTTTATTGAGATTAGACTAAATGTGTATTTTAATGGAAAAGTAGCTTTTTTTCTTGAAAATTACACAAATACTGTGTTTGAAAGTAGCAGGATGATGTTTGCACTCCAGCAGGCCATTGTATGGCTGCTGCTGACTGAAGTCACTTTTCAGGAAGCTAATTGAGTACGTTATCACCTGGGAGGAAAGGATTAGCAGTTAGCACTATTAGAATCTCATGGTCAATTCTTTTGTTATTCTCAGATTCTTAAAAGTCATTCTTGTTAAACTGTTCTGACTTCTTGGTCGAAAGCTTTTGTGGAATCAAATTCAGAATGCATACTTAAAATAGGAAGTGTGAAATCTATTTGTTTTTATTTAAATCAGATGGTAAAATCTGTGTCGTGGGAGAAGAAAGAGCAAGAGCCTTACTCACCTACAGAGAGTGAAAAAAAGCCAGACATTGTTGCTCCAGCCAATTCTGCATGGCCAAACAAGCACATTTTTCCTCTGGATAGTCTTCCTGCAAACAGTCAGCCATCACGAAGAGGTCGGTGGAACCGTAAGAGCAAAAAACTTCGGGAGCCATTTTGTGAGAAGGAGCCAGTATTGCCCGTTGAGGACAAAACAGCAGTTCCCAGCGGGCGATGCAGTGAATGTGAGGAGAAATCCACAGCCTCACGAGGTCGGTGCAGTGACTGTGAGGAGAAGTCGGTGGCCTTGCAAGGAAGGTGTGGTGAATGTGAGGAGAAGTCTCCAGCCCCAAGAGGCCGGTATGCTGAAGATGAGGAAAAATCTGCAGTTTCCCAGGGACAGTATGGCAAAGGTGAAAAATCTGCAATTCCCCATCGGCGGTACAGTGAAGGTATGGAAAGGTGGAGAGGGCAGTTGAAAAAGAACACGGAGTCCCTGAAGTGTAGATTCCCAGAGGACTGCAACAGATTACCCCGCCGCTACAGTGACAGTGATAGGGCACTTCTGAGGTGTTTTAGTGAGAGTAGTGAAGAGGAAGATGATGAGCCTGTGAGTCCTCGATCCAGCTCTCCACCTGTTCTCACCAAGCCAACATTAAAACGAAAGGTGCGTGCCTTTTTTATTGTTCTCTCTGACTATATCATGCAGTCTATTTTATCAGTATGTTGGTGCTTTTTGAAGGATTGTGCAATTCATGAGGTATGTATTAAGCGTATAGTGTGCTCAGCGTTCCAGAACTCTGGAGAAATCTGTTTTAACAATTTCCAGAAGTCTGGAGGGTACTTACACTTTTTTTGTAGTGGTGGTTTTTGTGGAATCAGAGGTAGGTGTTTTTGTGGGGTTTGTTTGGGGTCTTTTTGTTTCCAAATTCTAATTTCTGCCTTGTACTTTTGATATTTTTCAACCTTGGTTATCTTTTAAGTTTTACTCAGTCACTCCAAATAGAAACAGATATGGTCATACTTTTAAAGAAGATTGCAAAACACGAATGCTATCTAAACAACTAAAATCACAGCATAAAGACTTTGAAATAATTTGCCACGGAGATGTAAATTCTATCAACGTGACCAAGAAAATCCTTTCTTTGTGGGATGCTGTGCTAAAAAGTGTTCTTCTATATCATCTTTGCAGTTTATTCTAAACTATTCACATCTATGTTGTAGTGTCTGAACTTCCAGCTGTTATGGATGGGCTCTTAGCTTCAGCTGTTTAAATGGTTTATACTGTTACAGAAATGTCAATATAGCAATCTTCATGGAAGTTGGTTGTCTTGCATTGTATTTAACATCTGTCTAACTGAAGGTAGATGCTGGTCAGTATTTCTAGTGAAGCCTGGATTCCAGAAGGGAGCCCTTGCTTAGTGGTCTTGCTTAGACTGTTCAACTCGGCTGTTCATGTTTTCTATTTATCAGTGTTCTGTTTCTGCTGCATGTGATAAAATGTCTTCTCTTCTCCCACTTTCCACTTTCAGAAACCAATCCTTCATCGGAAGAGGCGAGTCCGCAAACGCAAGCACCACAACAGCAGTGTTGTCACTGAAACAATCTCAGAGACCACAGAAGTGCTGGATGAACCGTTTGAGGACTCAGACTCTGAACGACCAATGCCCCGATTGGAGCCTACATTCGAGATTGAGGAGGAGGAAGAGGAGGATGACGACGAAGAGGAGGAGAATGAACTTTTGCCCAGTGGATACTTTCGGCACTTAGCCCCACCAGACACACTCAGGCATAGACCCTCTTCTAAGAGGAAGTCCAAAGATGAGGAGGAGTCTGATGACACTAATGGTATGTTTGGTGGTATGCTGTTGAGTTTGGTATAGGTAGTGTGTCAGTTGGGTGTCAGATGATACTAGCTCATGACAGAACAAGCTGCCTACCTTCTCTTGTAACTTCCAGCCAAAATGTAGGGTTGGGCATAAATTATTAGTCATACTAGCCTTAAACATTCCCAAGTCTTATAATGTGGTACATGTTTTAAACTATCTTACTAGCAATGACCTGATCACAGGTATCCTTTTGATTCAGCTTTCCTAGTAGAATTGGTATCTGTTACCGTGGAAGAATCTATGCAGCCAGGGTCACTTCAGAAATGAGTTGGAGAGCCCTCAGTTTTCCGTAACAGAGAGATAATAAATTGTGTCTTTTGAGATCCTGTTCTTCATCACACTGTGTCCTGCCTTTCAGCTTCTCATATCTCCTTAAAGTTCTTTGAACCTTCAGTTCATAAAATAGTTATTTGGTTGGAACTGGTTACTTAGAGTGCACTGACAATTCAGAAGAAACATCTGTCATTCAGATGCTCCATTAGTAATCTTCATTATGACTGTTATGTTCTGTTCCCTTGATGGTCTACACAGTACAAGGCAGTCAGCCAAATAAAAATGAAGAGCTGTGTCAGAAAAGTATGGTGCCATTATCCCACAGTAAAAAATCATTACCGGAACAAACTCATTTATTTATGGCTTTCAACTAGCCTGTGGTTAGCAGAGGAGAATTTTTCTTTAAAAGGACTGAACAGTGAAAGCGTCAGTATGATTATAGCCATGTATACTATCCATTACTATATATACCAGTTACCCTTCAATCCTTATAGCAGCATGTAACCATGTAAATCTAGTCAAAACCCATGTTGATGCAGCGTTAAGTTTGCTTAGTGGGAATATATGTGCAGTCATTTTACACCATTTTTTTTAAAATTCTTTTGTTATCCGATTACTGATTAAATACGTTTTTATGGTACTCCAGCACCATCATAAGACTATAGAGTTGGGAGAAGATCTGTTACTAAGGTTGTTTTCAGTCTCTTTCATTTGTGCTCTTCTGAATGTTTTCTGGTGGAGATGCGGATCCCTTTAGAGATTACACACACACGTACTGCTTTATAAAATACATCAATGATTTTTAATCACCTTTTACAGACTGAAAGTATGCCACAGGGTGCCCAGGGATCAAAAATGGTGTTTGGAAAGCTACTGTTTCAGCTCAGACCCATTATATACTACAGCAAACAATTTTGTGATCACCTACTTTTTAAATACCCTCCTCTTATAATAGTGCTTTCTGTTCCCTTGTGTCACTTCTGTTGCTCTCCTTCCCACCGCCACCCCACCCCACACCCCCCAAACTTCTGCAAATTTGTCGGAACCTCTGAAGTAATAAAGTAGTAAGCACACAATTTTAGGATATTGCTGCTCCTGACATCAAATGGTATCTGTTGGCTTATTCTGCCTTCAGTGCATGTGCTTTTGCATATACATGGTAAAACTGTAATGATCTTAGAGAAAATACAATGTATTTTCAATTACCTAAACATGTTATCCCATGGGGATAATCAGTCATCATAAGCAGCTGGCCTTTTTTGATAAAAATTAAGCTGGGTGGAGGGGGCAGCACTACTTTATGACAGTTGAAAAATGTAGTATTGCAGTCCTTAATACTTGATTCAGATTTGGACTATTTTAATCATAACTATGAGTTAGGAATGTTTATAGGAAGCTTAAATTTTCTGGAAGCTTTCCCATCACTATAGAAACCTGTTTGTAACTTTTTTTTTTCTTTTTTAAACTTTCTAAGAGTAGTTTGGGTTCGATTTTTCCCTGACAACTTATCTCTAGCCGAGGCAATGATCTGAAAGTATTTTATGATTTCCCTGGAATGTAACATTGCAGTCTCTTAAATTTGGTGTCTGATGAGAATTTGAATTGGTTCTGACTGCTGTAGCCCCGACAGTGTGGTGTGGTGATTTGAGACCAGTATTTAATATTAAATACAGTATTAATAAGGGCTAGGCTTTCTGGAACACAGGGTGTGTTCTATGGTGTAGAAAACAAATAAAGTTTGTCTCTCTATATTCTACCAATTCTGTGCAACTTGATTAGTGTTGTGTGGGGGAAGATGGAGCTCTGTAATAGACTGAGCTGTATTATTTTGTTTTTCTTAGTTTTACCTGTAAGTTTTACTGTCAGTATGAATACTTTAAGGATCTTCTGTTCAAGCTTGCGTGCACGCTGACGTTTAACCAAGTGCAACTGAATGCGCACATATTTTTTTTAGGATACTGAGAAACATGATGCACATGAAAACTTGAGCAGTCATCAAATCCATGTTCTCTGCATCAAGTGCCTGTGGCAAAAACCATAGAATCACAGTCCCCTGAGGCTGGAAAGGACCTCTGGAGGTTGTCTTATCCAGCCCCATTTTTTAAGCAAGGCCACCAAGATCCAGTTGCTCAGAACCATGTCCAGATGGCTTTTGAATATCTCCAAGGAGGGAGACTCCATAACCTCTCTGGGCAGCCTGTTCCAGTGCCCCATAGAGAGGCGTTTCCTGGTGCTCAGATGGAACCTCCAGTGTTTCATTTTGTGCCTATTGTTTCTGGTCCTGGCGCTGGGCACCACTGAGAAGAGCCTGGCTCCACCTTCTTTACACCTTCCCTTAATATTTGTACACATTGATAAGATCCCCCTTGAGCCTTTTCTTCTCTAGTCCCAGCTCTCAGCCTTTCCTCATCAGAGGGATGCTCATCTCTTAGGCATCTTAGTGTCCCTTTGCTGGGCTCTGTCCAGTAGCTCCATGTCTGTGTTGTGCTGGGGAGCCCAGACTGGACATCTTTATTATTACGTTATTCGAAGAGGAGCCTGCTGTCATAAGATTGTTTACTTTTTTTTTTTCTTTATTCCTAAAAATACACATCCATGACAGTATGGATAAAAGCAAAAGGTTTTTACCTAAGGGGTGGTAAATCTGATCCTATGTAGTAGATAAGAAATGTGAAAGAAGGGGAAGAGAAATAGCGATTTTTTTATTTATTTTTTTTTTCTTTAGAGGTGGATTTTTTTTTTCATAAGGGCTTAAGTGTTAATGCTTTAACAAATACTATGAATGTAGTGTTTCCTTCTTCCTGCCCAATGATACACTGATTTTGACAGATCCTTTCTTTCCTTTATTCACATTCCAAATATTTGGTTTATGGATGACTTCAAGTTGTTGAATTTTTAATTTAGTATTTGTTTTCAATTAATTTTTTAATACCCAATTTTTTTCAGAATGCTTCTTATTAGAGATATTTAGAGTAAATGCCTGTCTAGGCAAAGGGCAAGAATGACTCAGCTGACCTACGATTAGGTTTTAAGAAGCCTTTGTGAACTGCTAGGAACACATTATGTAGTTTGACTTTGTTGCATAACTGTGGACTTTAAAACAGCATTTCTTGGGAAATTCATAGCGTGGAATCCATAACATTTTTTAAGATGGTAGAAAGGGCAGAAATGTGAATAAATGTACTGTGAGTATTGGTGGGAGATTGATCTTATATCTATATAGTGGGATGACCAACCTGATCACAGACCCATCAGTGTGACTTTCATCCTGATTTAAACAGTAGGATGCCTAGTTTATTACTCAGTAGAAAGTCCAGGGAGGGTTATTTACTCAATACAAATGAACACTGTTACGTGAAAAATGTATTTAAACTGATACTAATGTATTTATAGTGATACATTTTTGCAAGACTATAGCTTGGTTAATAGGGGTAATTAATGTTACCTGCTTAGTGTTTTGAGAGGTTATTTGACTTAAAACCATTTGCTTAAGCTGAAATGTTACAGAATCAAGCTAATACATATTAAGTAAGTTGAGCTGTAAACACGGAGTAATTAAACAGCTTTGTTATTAGTGGCGTGCAAGGCAGTTGGACTAGATGATCATTGTATATCCCAACAGTTCTATTCTGGATCACATGTCTATCTATACTGCTATTTTATGGATAGATTAAAAAATAATGTAGCAGCTGACAGAAAAAGAGGGGATTTGGTAAATGAAGTGAAAGGCAAATCACTGACAAAGTCTGTCAGAGAGTATTTGAAGGTCATGTCCAGTAATTAGCATGGTTTTCTAGCTCAAAGCCACAGAGATTCAGATGAGCCTTGAATATATGAACAGGGGAATCTGGAGTGGAGCAGAGATGCTCTTGTCATCTCTTCATTTAGCTTTGGTGAAACTACTACAACCATCTTTACTCAGTTATTCACACTTGATAAGAGTATTGATAAACTGGAATAGTTTAAAGAACAGTTGGGGGCTGATTAAGATACTAGAACAAATGTTATGTAATGATAGAATTAAAGAAAGTAGAGGCCAAAAAGTGGCTTGATAAATTTACAGATTGCTTAAGTGAGCTCTGTTATTTGGTAATAGAGCTTTTCTGCCTAGCAGATAAAAGGAAAATTAATACAAAAGCAGTTTAAGTGAATTCAGTGTCTGTAGACAAATTCAGATAGTAAAGTGTGACTATCAACTATTATCAATGATTAACTGTTGGGCTAGTTTACTAGCACTTGTGTAAAATGTCACTGACTATCCTAATTGGCAGGTTCAAAACAAAATTAATTCAGGGAATGCCTTTACATTATTCAGTAAATTTCCAGTAAATGGTCACATTCCTTTCTGGCTGTATAAGCTCTGAACCTGTTCTAGTGTTTGGGAAGTCACTGAAATGCAAAACTTGCTTCATCACATAAAAGTGAGATGAGGGAGAAGTTCAGCTAGCTCTTAATTATTTCTCAGACTAACAAAAAAAACCCACAAACCCACACGCACTAGCCAAATTCAGTCATCTGTGTATTTCTTTTGGCATTTAAAACCATAAGCCATGAAAAAAGTAGAAATGTTTCCTTTCTTCAGCAGATGCACAAAATACAAATCTGAAGGGAAACATGCTTATATTGCAACTTCATGTGTTTCCTTACATTGGAATATTTTTCATTTGTGAACATATTGTGTAAATAAAATCTGTAAAGGGTGGTGAGTCTTTCCAGGACTTTATCACATAACCTAGTGTTTAATTTGATTGTGTATTAAAGGCTCAGAGAAAGCATTGGTGTTCTTTGAAAATATAATGTGCAATGTGATTGCTAATGGATAGACCTTGATCCTTCTCATTACCCTTCACAATAAATCTCTTAGCTAGTATTGATATGTAAAGTTGATAACCATGATGGGAATGCTTGGGAAAGCTTCCATTAATGCTCAAGTCAAACAAAAGTGTTTGAACAGTATCTTTCAATTTGTGTTTTCAGGTAACCCAACTTTGAAACCATTGTCTATGCTGAGAAAATGTGAAGCAAAGGATTCTTCACTTGAGCTAGATACTTCTACACCCATGAAAAAGAAGAAGGGATGGCCAAAAGGGAAAAGCCGAAAGCCGGTCCACTGGAAGAAAAGACCTGGCCGAAAACCAGGTTTTAAACTGAACCAGGAAAAGGTACCACCATCAGTTCAGGATGAAGGAGTTGATGCTGTGGGAGCTAGTTCAAAACCAGGGCGTAAGCCCAAAATTTCAGATAAAGAAGAAAGTGCTGAGCAGAAAGAAGAGCTGCCTCTTATTGAGGAAAGGAAAGAAGATGATGTGAATATGGAAGCAGAAGAGGTAGGAGAGGGAGAAGAGGAAGATACAGCCAGCAGTGAAGTAAGGGCAGTTTCTCCTGTGGACAGCAACAGCAGTCCAGTGCCAGAAGTAAAAGAGCCTGAGATAGAAGAGGAAGTAGAGGAGAAGCCACGGGTTTTAGAAGAGCAGAGGCAATCAGAAGAAGAACAGCAAGAACTAGATGAACCTGAGCATGACCATGAGGAAGAAGAGGAAGTAGCTGTAGTGACAAATCAAAATGAAGATCATGATGCTGATGACGAAGATGACGGTCATCTGGAGTCAGTGAAGAAGAAAGAATCGGAGGAACAGCCAGTTAGAGAAGGGGTAAAGGAGGAGCCTCAGGTGCAAGAATGTTTTTTAGAAGCAAGCATACCAAGCAGTAGAGAAGATGCAAAAGAAAAAGATGAAGCAGAGGCAGATTCTGAGGAAGAGCAGGCGTCCAATGAGACATCAGTTGGCTCAGAGCACATCCCTGGGTCTGAAGATGATCACGAAGAAGAGCAAAGTAATAAAGAAGGGTTAATTGAATTAAAGGAAGAGGAAGAAATTCCTCATAGTGAACTAGATCTTGAAACTGTTCAAGCAGTCCAGTCCTTGACACAGGAGGAAAGCAATGAGCATGATGTAGCTTACCAGGACTGTGAAGAAACTCTTGCAGCTTGTCAGACTTTGCAGAGTTATACCCAGACTGAGGAGGATCCTCAGATATCAATGGTTGAAGATTGCCAGGCCTCAGAACACAACAGTCCAATATCCTCTGTGCAGTCCCACCCCAGCCAGTCTGTACGTTCTGTCAGCAGCCCAAATGTGCCTGCTTTGGAGAGCAGTTACACCCAGATAAGTCCTGAACAAGGATCCCTGTCCGCACCCTCTATGCAGAACATGGAGACCAGCCCCATGATGGATGTGCCTTCAGTATCAGACCACTCTCAGCAGGTGGTGGATAGTGGCTTCAGTGACCTTGGCAGCATTGAGAGCACTACAGAGAATTATGAAAACCCCAGCAGCTATGATTCCACTATGGGAGGCAGCATTTGTGGAAATAACTCTTCCCAGAGCAGCTGTTCATATGGAGGACTATCCTCTTCTAGCAGCCTCACTCAGAACAGTTGTGTTGTCACTCAGCAAATGGCAAACATTGGCAGCAGTTGCAGCATGATGCAGCAAAACACTGTCCAGCCTGCAGCAAACTGCAATATCAAGTCACCTCAGAGCTGTGTAGTAGAAAGGCCTCCAAGTAACCAGCAACCAACAACGCAGCCACAACAGCAACAGCCTCAGTCACAGCAGCCACAGCCCCCACCTCCACCCCAGCAGCAACCTCCACTGTCTCAGTGTAGCATGAGTAACAGCTTCACCCCAGCACCTATGATCATGGAAATACCTGAATCAGGAAGCACTGGTAACATAAGTATCTATGAGAGGATTCCAGGGGATTTTGGTGCTGGGAGCTATTCACAACCATCAGCCACGTTCAGTTTAGCCAAGTTGCAGCAGCTGACAAACACCATTATGGACCCTCATGCCATGCCTTATAGCCATTCTCCTGCTGTGACTTCCTATGCAACCAGCGTTTCTCTGTCCAACACAGGATTGGCTCAGCTAGCTCCCTCTCACCCGTTAGCAGGCACACCGCAAGCACAAGCCACTATGACACCCCCACCAAATCTGGCGTCCACCACCATGAACCTCACATCACCTCTGCTTCAGTGTAATATGTCTGCTACCAATATTGGTATTCCACATACGCAGAGGCTGCAGGGGCAAATGCCAGTCAAGGGGCACATTTCCATTCGCTCTAAATCAGCACCATTGCCCTCTGCAACTGCACACCAGCAGCAGCTCTATGGCCGCAGCCCACCTGCAGTTGCCATGCAGGCTGGTCCTCGTACATTAGCTGTTCAGCGGGGTATGAACATGGGAGTCAACCTAATGCCAACCACCCCTTACAATGTCAATTCCATGAATATGAACACCCTGAATGCCATGAACAGCTACAGGATGACACAGCCTATGATGAACAGCAGTTACCATAGTAACCCTGCCTACATGAACCAGACAGCACAGTATCCTATGCAGATGCAGATGGGAATGATGGGGAGCCAGGCCTATACCCAGCAGCCTATGCAGCCAAATCCTCATGGAAACATGATGTACACTGGCCCCTCCCATCACAGCTACATGAATGCTGCTGGGGTGCCCAAGCAGTCTCTCAATGGACCATACATGAGAAGATGAGCAAGATGAACTTGCATCCTAAAAAACTGAAATATATATAAATAAAGGAACCTTTTATACTGACGAACCAGAGAAAATGGACCTTTTTCCAGTTAAAATATTGCTGTAGATTTAGAGGGATTTTCTTTGATTTATTTTATTTTTTAGGAAGCCTGGTCTTTATTTTTTTGATTTGTTTTTTTTGTTTTGTGTTTTTGTTTTCTTCACAATCCTGAAACATTTTACAGCTAAAATCATTTACAGGTGTTTTTTAGAGGGGAAAACATGCACAAAATCTTTTCATAATTTAAAAAGAGCCTTACTTTGCTGAAAATGTGGACAGAATATGTGTAACAGTGATCATCTTTCTAAATATTTTTTTTTAATGTACGTCCTTCTCCCTCCCTTGTGCCCCTCTGTATGCAGTTTCTAGTGCTGCAGTCATGTAAAATGTTTGACATCTCAATAACAACCCTTCCCTCTAAACCCCACCTAGCATTTCCTACTTCTAGCAGGAGGCACTTATTGGGAGACTTGGAAAGGGACACAGAGGAAAAATGATGCTCGCTATTTCTGCAAGTCAGGAAATTTTAATCTTTAATTTTCCCTGACTCCCTCGCCCCCAGTAAAATTTGGAGTTACGTGTAAACAATAAACTATTCACATTGGTGTTTTTGTAGAAGAGTTAATTGAAATTGTATGTTTCATGCTGAAAATATAATGTAACTTTAAAATGATCCCATTCACCACCCAGACATGCATGTGCACACACATGTGCATGCATGCACACATGTTCTGTCACTGTGAACTGCTGGAATTATCTCAAGAGGGATCTGTTTGTATCCCTTATGCAGTCATGAGGAGGATAGGGTGGTTAATGGTCTGTTAGGACAAGAAGATGATTGCAGGCTCTTCTGGTGAACTGCCAAATCAGCTGCACCTCTGACATCCCAAAGTCTGCTTTAGTATGTACTTGGAAATGCTGTGGGTTTTGGTTCTGAGCCTTTTGAGTCAGGCTGAGCTCAAAAGCAGCTGTTTCCAGTGGTCTGCCTCTTACTCTCTTTACTTAAGTCATCTTGGAAGACAAAGTGTATGTTGTAAGTGACTTGATGAGAACCCTGTGGTGTCCTTGTCACTCTTCCATTCCTAGTATGGGGTAGGAAGTTGCTGAATGTGCCGCTCTCTGGGGGAGTCAGTGATGTTTTCCATGATTCTTCCCACTATGTTTGAGACCCATTTTATAGGAATAGCCACGCTGGGAAAAGAAGGGAATCGGCCTGTTTTACAGGAGGGAAACAGTCCAAACATTGTAATAGGATGCAGGCGGCAGGATTTTGCTGTTATTACCGTATAAACCAATTTACATTCTGTTTGGCTACACTACTGGCATGTCACCCAGGAAAAAAGGGACACCCTTTAATGTAAAGTTCTTTTTTTATTGTATATGAAGTAGAAATACAGGCACATTAATAAGACTAATTTCTTTTGTTTTTAAACCAAAAGAGTCTAAAAGAAAGTTGGGGTTTCTTCAGATGCACTAAAATGGACTTTCCTCCAGTAACTGCTAACCGTAAAAGGCAGAATTCAAAGGACTTCCACTTTTTATTTCTGTTTAGTTTTGAGCATGTACAAGGCTGTGTAGAACCCCATTTCTCTGTATATACTATTCCAGTTCCAAATAACCCATGTAGAAAGCGCACTGTGCTGCCCTCTCCTTCCTAGATCTTCAGCTGTGTCACTGCTTCCTGATTGCTGGGGTGGGGGGGGGGAGGGGGGCGGGGGGGGGGGGGGGTCTGAGACAGGAGGAGAAGCTGTTGAAATGAGGGCCGTGAATTTAGTTTGTTTGCCGTTATGTTTGGTTTGGTTTTGTATGTTTGTTTTGTTTTTTTTTTTTTAATCAATTGGGCAGCTCCCTTTTCCACAAGCCTTTGTGACTGTAGAACTATTGTAGAAAAAAAATGTTCTTTTCTATATAAAAAAAGAAATTATCCAACGCAGTAATATTGGTACCTACCATTTTTTCACTTCTGTTTAAAAAAAAAAATATGTATTTTTAGCAAGATAACTTGGGTAATCTTCTAAAAGAAATTAAAAAAAATCTCACCGTTAGTGACTTTGATGCCTTTTAAAAATAAGAGCTTTTTCATTTCATTCCATCTTTAAAATTTTTTATCTTTGTTGTAGAATATTAAAAACTATTTTAAGAAAGATAAAAATTCTCTTTAAAGAGATCTCTAGAGTGTGTGAATAGGAGCTCCAGATGCCTCTAAAAGCCGCATGTACAAATGAAGCTGAGTCTATTCCTGTCTGTTTATATTTGCTTTTCCTGTTTTGTAACCTCTTTGTACTTTGTTCATGGTGACTTGTAAGCTAAGGGGAAGGGGTGCCTAGATGCCTTTGTAATTCTCCATGTCATACGCTCCTGGCTGGATGGTCTCCCTTCCTCTCCTTGTATGTAATATCACTTTTTTTTCCCCTTTCTAGCAAGTACTTTCAAAAGAACTCTGTACATTTTAACATAAAAAATAAATTATGTTGAGCCATTTTGGATGCGAGTTGTGCGTGTGGATTTTTTTTCTTCTATTTGAGCACAGAACTCTGTCACTGATCCTTGGTTCTGGGTATGTGATTCCCTGTTGGCCTTTTGCTCTGGAAGAGAGGCGGTACTTGCAATTTACTTGCGAGGTATCTGTCCATGTTAATTTTTATCTACAGCTTCTAGTCGGAGAAAGATTAAAGATAAGAAGAAAACCCAAAAACGTGAGGGCTTTTCCAGGAATTGTCACCTTTTAAATTCCCCTCTGCAAGGGCTACCCAGAGCTGAAGTGGAGCATGAGCAGGTCTTCGTTGGTGTCTCCTCCTACGATCACTTGAGGGATTTGACTTGTGCACTTAAAAAATTGCCTCTCCCCCTCCCCCATTCAGTTGCGCGCTCATCTCTATGCTCGGTACCTGGAATGGGAGCACCGGGCAGGGTTTGGGAATAGAAGCCTAGCACGGCCGCAGCCCCGGGGCCGGGACAATCCTGCAGGCTGCTGGGGGGCCACAGGCAGGCTTCCGAAGGCGGTTTCACACATGTGTTGCCACAGGTATGGCTTTGAGGAAGCACACTGTGGCAAATAAATTAAAGGGACCTTGAGAGCTAGTAAAACTAAGTTTGACATGCTTTTCCCATCTCCAGTCCTCACCAAGGTGGAATGTAAGTTTATATAAGGTGAGTATGATGCTGCAACTGCCTTTAAGCTGATACATTTTGCCTTGGACTCATTATAGTTGTTTTATCGAAGGCACCTGAATTTTCAGACCAATTGTGTCAGGATACAGATGGAAGCTAATCATACAGGGGTGCTCCTGGGTGATTTGTTAATTTATTCACATAACAGTTTTTAAGTTATTCAGGCATGAAGGAAGGAGAGACAGGGTGACCTGTGATTAAGGTTTTCACTACTTTCATCACTTGTGAATTACAGTGAGTACATCAGCAGTGTTACAGGTACGAGTCATCAGGATCTCGGTATATGCACATCCTTCGTGTTTGCATGTGTGTGCATTACTTTCCCATAGTGAGTGCTAGCGTTAAGACTGAATTAACCATTCCGTGCCAGAAAGCTGTGTTCAGTCACTCATAGCTTACTTTAGATTTTTTTAAGTTGTTCATTAAGAAGCTTTGGCACAGGCCAGTAGCAAAGTTATGAGGTGGTGGGTACCACCCCAGTGTGCCCTGTTTTCTTCCTGCCTTAAACAACTGCAGTTTGGTGTCCTTTGAGTTTTGCTTGTTATTTTCTGTATACAACAAATCTGGCAGATTCTATTTGACCATTAAAATGTACTTGGCTTGAATTATTATCTATCAATGATTCACCTTTTATTTATTAGCAATTTTCAGAAGCATCTCTCATTTTTAGGATACGTTTATGCGTTTTAAAAATAAAATACTAATTGAGAAAGTTGCATGTCCTCCAGCAATTCAAAATGGCTTTAACTTCCAGAATTAACGTGCTGAGTGATTAGAGTGTAATTCTGCTGCTTTAGGTAACTCCGAAATTTGAAATGGTCATGGCAAATCACTTCCGTGCAATAACAGCATATGATTATGTTCTAGTGAAATGCTTGCACCATAATCTGAAAGGTAGGGCAGTTCAAAATCTTTATCTGATGCCCTGGCACCAAGTTATGGTTATACACACTGATACAAAATGTTTTTCAAATAACTGTTTGAGATCTTTGCAAGGCTTAATAATCACAAGCAGTCAAGCTAAAGGTGAGCTGAGTCAGTGCTAATAATTATTAAAATTTAACTTTTTGTGCATTTCTCAGTTCTTAAGGTAGTTGAAACTATTTCAAGGAGAAAAAGCAAGTGTCTAGATAGGAACATAATGATTTATAACAACTTTCTAGCATTGTAGGCCAAGGAACAAAGGTAAATGTTTATGGAAATCTGTAGAAGAGGTCAAGGAAATGTGATTCCAGAGTTAATGAGCTGATAAACAGTAACTGCTACTTAAGAAATATTTGTAAAAAGCATTATTTGATCAAGTAGGCTGTTAATAGCCTCTGCTTGTTAAAAAAAAACCCAAACCAACAAAAACCTGTTTGTGTGGGCCAACTTGATGGTAACCACATTTATGAGCCATGAACAAGGTGACCTCTTTTTAGAATCTTGTCATACAAACTATCAAATCTTACTGTTAGAGAATGACTGAACTAAAGGGTGGGTTTTTTTGGAGAGAGGGTTGCTAAGCTGGAATGGGGTTGAAATCAGACTGTCTTGAAATGCAAGAACCCTTAGTACTGTATTGAACGGTGTAAACAGCAGCTGCTGCTGCAGGCTCTGCATTGCCACAGCCAGGTATCATGCTGTGGACATGGTGAGAGTTGTCCCATTCGGCGCGGTCAGGTCTACTCTAAATTTGTTGATATGTGGACCAAAATGTCTGTTACCAACTCAATATGCAGGGAAGAGTTTAAATGCAACCCACAGCAGCAAACTACTGCCTGGGAGACTAGCACTGTGGTTTTGAAAAAAGGCTAACTGAAAGGAGAATTATCTCAAAGGGGTCTGACAGTTCTGAAAGCTCATCAGTGAGATAGTAAGAAAATGCTAAAAAGAATAGAACCATCTTAATTAGGTTCCCAACTCGGGAGAGAGCTCCTTGGTGAGATCCTATCTCTGCAGTGAGAAGAATGCAAATAGACTGAGGCAGACTTAAGTTTACAGCAGCTAAGGTGGGGCCTGCAGCATCCTTTATCTTCACAGCTTGTCACCCCAAATAATTTACCTAAAAATAGCTGCCTGAAGTTGAGCTTTGAATGTAAAAACCTTTTGCCCCTAACACAGAGAATCTCGGCAATTTCACCAAACGTTAGTCTTCACCTAGAGCAGGACAAGACTCCAGCTACATGTTTAATCTCTTGAAACAGCTGCAGTACCTTGCAGACAGAGTCAGAAATTTGTTTCTGTGCTTCTTTCCTCATGGAGGACAGCTCTATATGTAGAATTGGCACCTAATGACCTTGTTTGTTTTGTGTGATTATTTCTCTGAAGGGTTCCCCTGTCAGTATCTGTCTGTTCTCTCTTGCCAAATATTTTACCCTGTGAACTCTTTGGAACAGGGACTCTGTTGTCGATATGTTTGTCATTTGTGTCACATGTTAGAATCCCAGTCTGTGACTGAGGTACTGGAGAGTTGTCATAGTTCAAATAATCTCTTTTGCAAGGAAAAAGTGATAAATGTGGTGCTGTGTGTCAAACAATTAAATAAGGTTCTTGGAAAGCTTTTTCTCTACTAACATGTTGGTTAGTGTATGCACATGGTACCTTTCAGCTAAAGGAGGAAATCCTTTTACTGAAATTCTGCCATCCTCTGTTTCCCCAGAGGAAACTGAAATTGAATTCAATTCAAAAAATTGAAGCCATTTTTTTAAGAACTTCTATTTTTCTGATTTTAGTATCAAGGGCTTTTGAGAAATGTATAAAGGTAGGTGTAACTTCTGGTATACCTAGGAGAGATGGCAAGGTGCCAGTGCCTTGCCTGCCCTCCCTGACCCTATCTGTCTTTCCTGACTACAGCTTTATATAGTCAGTGGCAAATACGGGGCAGCTACAGACCGCTGCAGGAAAACAGTAGGCAAGATGTAAAGGGATCTGCAGTGAACGGGCTCTGGTAACTACCTGGTTGACTGATGGAGGAGTTCAGCCTGTGGGCTGTAATATGTTGAGACAGAATTCTGAATTCAGAGTTGAGGTGCTCATGAAAATGTTCTTGTTCCATCTGGGAGACTGGATCTCCTTCCTCCTGTATGCACGCGGAGGGGGAAGCAAGTTTTCAGACAGTTTCAGGAAGATGCTTTTCTGTTTTGTCCCCTGGACCAGCAAAAGCATGACTCTTCTCACTCCTGTGTCTTTTTCCCCGTATCCCAGTTTTCCCTTGGTTACTGCTCCTGTCCTGTGCTCACTCTGTTCTGGCTTATAAGGAGTTAAGAGGTGGGAACTGTTTGGAGGAGGAGGCGGTGTCCTACAGGCAAAAACTGAATGTACTGCCACTGCCTGATGCCATTTAGCTGTGTCTGCAGTAGATGCCTTGTTGACATCAGCAAAAAAGTGATGCCTATGACAAAATCCGGATTGTAGCACAGCTATCCCTTAAGCGCAAGTGTGCAGACCCTGCCACGTAGCGGGAACCTGGAAGGCAGAACTCAAGTAAGGGCTGAGATGTAAAGTCACAGCAGTGCCTTGCTACCGCCTTGGAGCTCTGCTCGGAGCTCCGTGTGCCCCACCGCACTGACAGGTTGGTGCCCAAACGGTAGTGAGTACATGTGGTGGAAACTGATGCCGTTGTATGTAGCAGAATTTAGCTTCATTCCTGAGTTCCTCGTTTTGAAAAATTAGGAAGTTCCTCAGAAAGACTTCTAAACTGGCAGAGAGCTGGTTTAGGATGCAAAGTCAAACATGCAGAATTGAGGAGCTCTCAGTGTATTATGGCTAATTGTGACAACTGTTTTGCATCCTGTGTGCTTACTGTTGACCACAGGTTATCTTTTTTTGTTTGACCTCTGCCTCATTTGGCTGCAAAGTGCTCATGCGGCAGAGGCACAACTGGGGTGACTGGCGCAGCTGTGCTCCTGGCACCTCCTGTCCGTGGAGCCTTTCACTATGCAGCTTCTATTTAATTTTGTAAATTTTTTTTTGCAGGGGTATTCATAGAACATTGCTATATAAAGATGTGCAGCTGTATTTTTTATATCTATCTATCTATCTATGTATGTATATAATACTTGAGTATTATTTATCCATATGGGTACAGTACACAGAGCTAAAGCTGTCCTTGGAAAAGCCTTGTAAAACGTTATGATTTCTTATTCTTCATATTTTATTAGGGCCTTCTCTATATTCTCAGTCATAGTCTTTATAAACTATAACATGCCAGCCTTTTTCCTGTTTTTAGCACCCTCCTTGGTCTGTGGGTGAAGCAACAGAACTGGAGGAACTTCAAAGGGAAAAGACATGCAGGAAAACTTACTCAGGCAGAAAGTAGTGTCTGTACAGTTAAGTCTGCATCTCAGCTTCTCGCCAGTCTAAATAACCTGTAAATGACTGTCAAGCAGTTGCGGAGAGATGGATGTTAATCCCTGCTTCTCCATCTTTTGACACAAAAGGGACCCTTTCTGTCTAGATGGGCAGGACTGTGCCAGAAAAGTGCAGGGCTTCCACCTGGGCTGATGATTTTCCTAGTACTTTGCCCATGGGCTTGCACATAGGGGACAGTTGTTCTGAGGGACCAGAATTGAGCTGATAAAGGCAGGGCTGCTCCAAAGCACCTGAACAGTAAAGCACACTTTGCTGCAGGTCATGTTATGGTCACCACCACCGAGTCCGCCCTGGTTTTATCCTGGCCCCTTCACAGACTGGTGCCATGCATAGGAACCAAAGTTGTACCTCCACGCTTGACCCTTGGCTTCCAGCGTAGAATTTTTTGTGGTTTTGGAAGGCAGCTGCAGGTGAAATGCATGAATGTGTATGGAGAGAGCGGCTGGCTCTCCAGGAACCTTGACTGGGGATCCACAGAGAGGACTTGAGCTCTGGTGATGTTTGGATGGGCAGGAGCTTGTGGCTCTGGTTTACTTTCCTGGTGCTGCGTAGTCAAAGAGCAGACTGAGCCCTTGGTTTCTGTCTCCCATTCACAGCCAAGATCCCTCCCCTCCCCTTGCTGCTCACTCAGTGGAGACATGTGAGGAGGAAAGGATGCTGTTAAACTGCACTTTGCTCCAGTACTTGGCACATCCTTTGCAGTATCGGCGGTTTTCTGAGCAGAGATGCTGCCTGCCTCCAAACTGATGCAGTGATTCCCTATTGCTCCCCTTGAAAGGAGCTGGAATCATAACCTAGAGAGTGAGCGAGTGATACGGCTGCTGCACAGAGAGCGACTGCAAGGAAGAAAATTGGAGAGACTGGAATATGTGCCTGCCTCAGCAGCACTGCAGTGGTAAAGCCACTGACTGACTACATGCAGGTTACTGTTCTTTATGCATTGCTACGGAGAACCCAGAAGTCGAGATGAAATGCATCACCCTCCTTTTCCACTGCTTCTCTATTGTCATTATGCATTAATTGCTGAGATTTATTTTCCTTCCTGTGGCTGACTGCGTGCATCTCTTCTCATACTGCAGGAGAGACAGTGAGGAGAGAGCACAGCAGCAGCCTGGTGTCCTGTCCCACAAGGAGGATTCTGCATGATGTGCCAATGCAGTCAGGGGCTGCTGCAGTGGTGCACAGAACCTCTGGAACAGCTGGATTTAGGATTATTAATGCTTTATAAAGGCGTCCCAGGCTCCATCTAGCAATTAGCTGGAGACATCGGCTGCCCTTTGGGGCTTGCTGACTGCTTTCTATTTTCCTCTCATTACTGGTTTCACACTCATCTGGGTCGACAGCATCTGAGCTAGGGGAAGGACTTTCTTGGCCAGAAATTGGAGGGTGCTCCGTGGAAAGTGCAGGTCTGAGCTCTGGAGGGAACTGCAGTCTGACCGGCCATGGCTCAAGCAGCTAAGCAGCTGAAGAAAATCAAAGATATTGAAGCTCAAGCTCTGCAGGAGCAGAGGGAGAAGGAAGAATCCAATCGCAAGCGCAGGAACCGCTCTCGGGACCGGAAGAAAAAGGTCAGTGGCACTGGGGCAAGCAGCCCTATATCCAGATGCCTGCGCTTGTGGCAGTGAGCGCTGTTTGCATTTGGGGGGGTGGGGGGGTGGGGAAGATGGCAGGGGAGCAGTTTAGTCCCTGTACATATCTACCTGCAGTCAGTGCAAGAAAGTCTTCCAAACAGAGGACAACTTTTGGGGCCAGAAATCTGTGAGGGGGAGGTATAAAAAAGCCTGGTGAAGGGAGAAAGGAAGTGAGGGGTTTGTCAAGGCAGCTGAAGAATCTCATTCAGCCCAGGAACAGTTTTGATCTCCACGATAAAATTGCTGGCTTCTAGCTTCATGCAGTTTCCCAGAGTTGCTCTGTGTTTGCAGAGCAAAAGGGCAAGAGACCCCCACCCCACTTCTCTAGAGAAGAAGTGGTTTTGATGTCCTCTCCATACCCTGCTTAATCTCTGCCAGAACACTGAAATCAGGGTACAGCAGGAGCAGACCACCAACAGAGAAAGCAGTTTTGTGCAGGGGACTGTGAGCTCTGCTGCTGCTTAGGTCAGGCTGTGTTTGTGAGGGGGATACAGGTCATCCCTCCCAGAAAAGGCAGGTTATTTGCTGGGAGCAGGTGAGTGGGGGGATCAGGAGAAGAGGTGCCTTTCCCCTCTACTGACACAGACATGCTGGAGCCTTGGGTTCGTCAGCTTTCCAAGCTGTAGCTCCTCTCTGGAAAGTCACTGTCAGTTTTTTCTTGGCACCAGCTTCCTGCAGGAGCAGGCATGTTGCTGAGAAAGCTTTGCTACCCCTTGAAGACCTCTCAAACTGTTCTTCTCACAGCAGGGCCTGAGGATGTATGTGCTATGCACCAACACAGAGAGGCAGTGAGGAGAGAGGTGAAACCAAGGGTAATCAAGGATATCTGTGACAGGAGGTTGCAATACAGTGATGTCTTAGGTGGGCTTCTCCTCTGCCTTTAGCAAAAGACTTAGAGACTTCTTGTGTGCCCCCTCTGAGCAAAAACCTCACAGCAAAGCTCTGCTGCTTGGAGCATCTCAATAGCTGTGTCCTGAGTCTTGCTGAGATGCTGGGGAGAGGCACTGCTAACCAGCCCTCAGGCTTTTATTCTTCCTGCCACGCGGCTGATTCAGGCTGTCTGGGCTAGTCCCGGACACTGCAATTCCTAGATTTCATTCATCACGGTTTCTGGTGAGGGCTCGCTTTGTGAGTCTTAGAGAAAACCATCCTCTTCCCTTCTGCCTCCTCACTGCACCCCCCCCCCCCCCCCCCAAAGCACAGTGTATGTGTATCTTGGTGATGGCTTGGGACATCCAGAGATACCTGCAAAGTGTCTGGACTTCCTCATGTGGAAGGTACTGGAGAGGGCAGCTCCTTGTGAAAGACCGAGTTGCGCTTGCTGCCAAGACAAATGGTGACAGAAGCCGTGGAGCTGGAGAAGCACCACTGAACATACCCAGAGGGGTCTGCTTCCCTGGGGTGGGACAGACCTTAGAGCTGTAAACAGGCCTTTGGGACGGTCACAGCATGGGGTGCAGAGCAAGGTCTGCTTGCAGGAATCGACAGGGCTCTGGTGGCTGAGGGGGAGGTGATCTTCAGCTATCCCTTCCTGAGTGATGAATCCAGGGAACATGCCGGCAAGGGACGCCTGCCTGGGTGGGCTCGGTGGCTGCCGTCAGGGTGGGCAGATCTCCTGTTCACCCTCCTGTTCCTCTTGGGACCAAAGCTGGGCGTCAGCATGTTTGCTTTTCTCAATGCCAAGACATCTGACCAGGGCAGCCCAGGTGGGGTCTGTGTCTGCAGAAAGCAGCTGATTAGGGGATCAGTGAGCACATTCAGGACAGATGTGAAGTCTGCAGACAGCAGCTAGGAAGTTTGGTGTGGGGTCTTTTAGCTGCCACGGCTTCACGTCAAAGGCTGCTTTCTTCAATGGAAGCTGCTTACCGCATGCAGGCCCGAGGCTTTTCCCTGCAGGACCTCTTAACTCCAGGCTGACGGAGCAGCTTGTCTCTGACGTTGCCAGAGGGCTGTAAAGGGGCTCCGATGAGAAGAACCACCAAACCAGGAGATTTTGCTATTAGGCCAGATCTCTCTTCCTAATCTCTGCCCCCAGAGCCTGAGTGTCTCCAGTGGTAGTGGCTTACTGTGCAAGTCTCCTTGGTGCCAGGCTGAGGGCTGCCAGAATGCGTTGGAGTTTCTCATTCTGTTTTGGCTGCAGCATTTGTGGGGGGTTAAACTGTGCCAGCCCGGGTGTCTGTTAGTGCCCTGTGAGTCTGCATGAGAGTCACATCACATCTGTGTGAAAGACATCTCTTTCAAACGGCTCCTGCACCAGCCGCTGGATTGGGCTGAACCCTCTGTTGTGTCACTGGGTCCTTCTGCTCCTCCGCCTGTGCCTGTCAGTTGTCTCCTGCTCCGTGTACAGATACAGGCTCTTTTGGGTAGAGACTGTTTATTTGCTCTGTGTTTGTACAGTGCAGGATATTGGTGTCTTGATTTTTGATTGAGCCCACCATGCGCCGCTGCAATGCAAGTTGTTAGCAGAGGGGTAACCTGTGATCCAAGGAAGTGCTAGCATGATATGAAGCAGTGGAGATGGCCAGAGGAAGGAGGTGATGGCCCAAGAACAAGTTTCTTCCTGCATCCATGCAAACTGATGTTACATCTTGGGGGATGAGAGCTTTGTATCCTTTAGTGTTCCCAGGCATTTTTGTGTGGTTGTGTGTCTCGTGAACTGCATGGTTCAGACCTGCAAGTACCTTGTGTCCTGTGATACCTGCAGGCAGTGGGGTTTTGTTATTTAATACTGTGTTGTGCAAAACCCTTCTCCTTGGACCATAGTTATTTTTGTTGCTTTTTAGTTTCCATGGTAATTTCTTGGCTTTTGTATTAAGTGCATGTAACAAGAACCTGATTGACCTTGTACTGTCCATTTTCATGTTGCATGCCTCTCATTTGTCTCTCAGCACGGGGGCAGACCAAGTGTATACCCTTGTTGCTCCTCCAGTGTTCTCTGCCCCCAGCCTTTGTAACTCAGACAATGAGAGCTGATGTTCAATGTGACAAGGGCTGCACCAAGAATTTAAGGAACAGTATCTTGTCACTCACCTTTGCTCTCTGTGCAGCCTAGCCGCACTTGCATTTTGGGCCGAGCTGTCCATTAAACACCCAGACATGTCCTGAGGAGTGCTCCTGCTCTGGGCTCTGCAGCATGGCTGGAGGTTGCCTCTGTCTGAGGATGGCACCAGGGTGCCCGGCAAGCATTCAGTAGTCCTGTCCATTCCCACATTTAGTGCAAGTGCTGTATTGTGAGGCATTATGGGGTCTAGGATACTGTGTTGGTGGCTTTTCAGGATGCCCTGCTGACAGGCGGGTATGGCAGAGAGCAGCCCCTGAGCAAAGGAGGGTGTGAACTGGAGAACAGAACTTCATTGCTATTAGAGAATTTGCCAAGGATCATCTGGGTTGGTTTCTTGCTATTCCTGCCGCAGTATCCTAGCTTCAAATCTCCGTACATTTTACTTAGATGGCCAGTTCACAGGAGATCAGAGCCACTTGGCTGTAGCTGCTAGGCTGCTTGTGGAGTCTCTGATGTGGCCAGCTGCACTGATAGGCAAGTGGTGACAGACAGTAGCCATATCTGTGCTTTGGATGCAGCACGCTCTCACTTTTTTTCTTGTGGTTGGTTCTGGGAGGTAGCAGTGGTCCAGAATGCTTCCTTCCACTGTAGGTGTGCTGTGGTCAGGCTGCCTCAAGAGGCAGAACGCCTTTGCTTGGAAGTCACGCAGAGCACCTAAAAGTTACAGTCCTGCCTTCTGCAGGATTTGTAGGATCGTAGAATCATTTAAGTTGGAAAAGACCTTTGAGATCATCAAGTCCAACTGTTAACCTAAGACCATCACCAAACCATGTTGCTAAGCACTGTATCTACATGTTTTTTAAGCACCTTCAGGGATGGTGACTCCACCACCTCCCTGGGCAGCCTGTTCCAGTGTGTGACCACCCTTTCAGTGAAGAAATTTTTCCTAATATCCAATCTAAACCTTCCCTGCTGCAGCTTAAGGCCGTTTTCTCTTGTCCTGTTGCTTGTTATCTGGGAGAATAGACCAACCCCTCCCTGGCCACAGCCCCCTGCCAGGCAGCTGCAGAGAGCAATCAGGTGCCTCCACGAGCCTCCACCTCTCCAGACTAAGTGCCCTCGGTTCCCTCAGCTGCTTCTTGTAAGACTTGACCTCCAGCCCCTTCCCCAGCTCTGTTGCCCATCTCTGGACACGCTCCAGCACCTCAGTGTCCCTCTTGCAGCGAGGGGCCCAAAACTCAACCCAGGATTTGAGCTGTAGCCACACCAGCACCATGCATAGGGGGACGATCACTGTCCTGGTCCTGCTGGCCACACTGTTTCGGACACAAGGCAGGATGATGTTGGCCACCTGGGCACACTGCTGGCTCATGTTCAGCCGGCCATCAACATGGACCCCCAGGTCTTTTTCTGCCAGGGAATTAGTGGGATTAGTGGGGAGCAGCACAAAACATTGTGAGGATGTGACATTTTGGCGCAATTTGTGAGGTTGGTCTGTAACTTATTACGTGAACACACTGTTATTGAGTCCTTTTGGAGCTGCATGTGGCTTGTTGTTGTGGTTATATATCAAAGGTTTATATATTAAAGGTAGAAAATGGACCCAATCCCTTCATCTCACACAATGCAGTCTTGAAAGGTAAAAGAAAATTATTCCTTGTAAGAAACTCTGCATAAAACTCCCTGCCTTTTTTCTAGTTGTCTGTTTCCTGGAAGCAGCACACAGACCAGTTTGAGGGTTCATGACTGTCCACAGTACAGGCTGGCACCCATCCTTGGTGCAGTGTTTCCTCTGCATGCTGCAGCAGGAAATATTTTAGTGCTCGCTATTGCACGCTGAAATACATCCCAGCAAGAAAGGCTGGGAGGGTGCTTCAGAGAAGGTAAACAAGAAATTTGTGAGAGAGGGTTTGAAATAGGTGGGAAAGAGAGAGGGGTGTTTCTGTTGGGTAGGAGCTGTGGCAGAGAAAGTTTTCCACCAGCTTGAATGAAGTGGTGGGAAAGGGCAAAGGGAGCACAGAGGATTGAACGATCCCTTTCGTATTCTCAAGTGCGGATAAGGAATAAATGTGAAGATAACCAGCCGACATCAACTGTCAGGAGAAACTCCAAGCTGGGGTGTATGAGGTGAGTTGGGAGGGGGACTAGGTCCTGGATAGGCAGCTCTGAGAAGGCTGAGGTGACTTGGAGGATACTAATGAGAATGTTTTTGCATGACAGAAATTTTGCATGCTTAGGAAGCTAGTGAAGTGTGGGAAGCAGAGCAAGCTATGTAGGGTTTGGAGCAACAGCCACAAGCGCAAACAGACAGAGGAGCAGTTACAGATGATTCCTTAGCAGGACAATCGAATGGTCACATAGGATGTCTACGCGCTTGTGCTTGTTATGTGACAAGCAGAAGAGCTCATTCACCTGCTGTTCACTGATGAGCTGTATCAGGGTGGAACTTAAGTCCAGGCTTAGGATCCCTGACATGGAAAATCCAGGCACCTCTGTCATAATCATGCAATAAGCACATGAGAAACTGGGGTGAGAAATCACTGCTGGAGTGGTACCAAGGAGAAGCCACTGGGGCTATTCTGTCTGCTTGCCTGCCACCCTTTTCAAAGGCTGTCACTAAGCAGCAGCCTTCAGCTTGTGCTGGGTTTAGAGGGACTGCAGAGGAGAGTATGATGGACAGAAGGAGAGCGAAGGATTTCAGCAGACCTAGGCTGCAGATAGCTCAGAACATCCCCAGAATAATTGGACCTCCGAGCACCATTGTATACTCCTCCCATAGATGTCTGGCCTGGTACAGTTGCTGGATTGGGCTACCTGGATTCTTGCATTCCATGGCAGTAGATCCTGCCAAAGACGTGATGTGGCTGTCAGGCACCCAGGGCTTCACTGGCTGCTGGGAGCTGTGTTGGTATCTAACCTGCAAGAAGCTGGAGCTCATCAGCAAGGGAAAGGACCATGCCACCTGCAGAGTCTCAGAGCAAAAAGCTGTTTTGTCTCCTTTCTCTGCCTGCTTCTAGAGCAATAGCTCCAGCTGCAACTTCTGTTGTCTCCCACTGCAAGTTTTGTCAGTTCCATCAGCCAAAACTCATCCTGTGTCTCCTTGCATTGCAAGAGCGATGGCTATGCACACACCTTCCCTGAGAAGGTAACCAGCCTGTGGTGTGGCACAGCATTGAAGAAGGCACCTTAGGACCAGGTGAGATCAGCACTAGGTAAGGCCATGAGGACATCGAATGCTGCAGCTAGGCTCCAGCTGTCGGCAGCAGCTCCTTGTAGCCAGGATTGGCTGTCTGGCCTCCAGTACTCTCTGTCGGAGGCACTTTTTCTGCAAAGGAATTGATACCATCTGCCTGGGGCATGATGCTACTGTGCAGTGGCAGGGAGAAGGGGCATGGGATGTCAGGACAGCCAGTGCCCTTGAGACTCAAGGAAACCCTAGCTTTTACCACTCTGAAAGTAACCAGAAGGACAACAAATTCTAGACAACAAATTAAATGGTGTGACTAGGAATAGGCTCAGCTGTGAGCTATCTAGCTGTTAGGTAGGCTTTCAAAAGGATTTTTCAAATCACAGGACCATCTTAAATCTTCCTGTGGGTTGTGTGTGTGCTAGGTTCAAAGCAGCAGTACGGTGTCAAATCTTTTCTGCTGTAAATGTCCAACGTGTAAAGCTAGGAAGGTGTTTTGTATACACGGCTGCTGGCAAATTGTGGCAAAGCACAAGCTCCTTTACAGGTGATCCAGTGCACTGAGGGATGGAGAAATTGTGGAGGATTTGCACCCCACCTCCGCCCAGCATGCCAAAATGGAACTGCTTTGTGTGACTACAAGGTAACTGTGACCCTCCAAGCTTTGTCAAGGTTGTTGGGGCAGCAAGTCCCATCAGGATTTGGGGAGGATTGCGTCAGCTGGCTGCACTGTCAGGAGATTCAGACCTCTGATTCATAGAAGCTTCATAAATATTTAGTTCTTGCTTTAGGCTGTGTTGGGAAGTACAGGGGCTGTGTGTGACCATGACTTCCTCTGATGCTGTTTATCTGACCTACCACTGGGGTCCTGTAGAAATGGAAATGCTGTCAAGATTAGAAAAAGCATCAGCACTATGATGTATCGTACTGCTCTGTCTGAGGCCTGTGAGGGGGCATTTGCCACTGAGGTTTCCCCTCCGTCTCTCCCTGTGTCTCTCTGGTATGGAGTCAGCCGGAAGAAAAGGGGCTATTTCAAACTTACCTTTGACTAAACTCTGTCCAATTTCACTCGCCACTGCTCACAATCACCCTCTAGCAATTTTCTGTTAGGTTGTGATGCAGCATGCACTGGTTATAATGGGAGCATCTGTGCTCCCAGCCCTTGTGTTTTCTTTCCAGTGTTTGCATTAAGTATGGGGGAGGGATGGCAGAGGACAGTGCACAGTGTATTTGTGTGCAGGAAGGAAAACAGCAATGCAGAAATTATACTGATCTCAATGTTCCTTCACAGTGGGAAGGTTACAGGAGTTTCTGGCTGAGCACGATTTGTTGCAATGGGCACAGACCAAGAGCTCTCTCATATGGCCCAATTAAAGAAATCAGACCATTTATACGGTAGCAGTTCCTCTCTGGTGTTTACTTTTTTATTCTTTCACTCTCTACCTTGCCCTTTGCAGAATGTGGTGCCAAGAGAGCCTGGTCTTTCAGATAATGTGAGCTAATATATAATGAACCGTGTTTGACTTGGGAAGTCCATCCCTTTCCCAGTAAATAGTTGTCCGCAAGTACTAAAGTGAGTTGTAAGTGAGGAACAGCTTGTACAGTACTTAGCCAGCAAGGCATTTTAGAGCCTGTGACTGTGTCCTTTCCTGACATTTCCAGGCAGGAGGGAAATGCAGCACTGTGATGGGAGGGGGGAGTGGCTGTCGGGGAGAACATGAGCAGAATACAGGCATCTGGATGTAAAGGATGTCAGGTCAGAGCAGACCCTGCTGCTGCAGGGATTTGCTGATGGGGGAGGAGGTGCTGAGGGGAAGCTGGTGCCATTCTGCACTGCTGCTCTGCAGGCTCTTAAATTATTCAGGTAATAATGGAATCTATGTGGCTTGGTGAGCCCACCAGTTATCAAGGTACTGAAATGATGTGGGCAATGTCTGAAACCCTGTAACATTCAGAAATCTGTTTTGGGAGCAAGTTCTTTCAACTGTGCCCTATCCTCAGTGCCTGGTTCTGTGGCCAAGGTGTCTGCCTGAGCAGGATTCGTGCTGTGTACAGGCAGTGACCCCAGTCTAGAGCAGGTGCCTTCCAGAGGATAAGCAGCAAAGGACAGTGCCTTTTGTGGAAGCCCTGTGGGGCTGTTTGTTCATGGTGGGAAGCTGCCTGTAGTGTGCTGAAGCTGAGGTGCAGCAAGCTAGATCTGAGCTCAAAGGAAAGCAGCTTTACAGAGTGCTAAAATTAGAAGTTTAGTCTGAATTATGCTAATTTGTTTTAATTGTCTAAGTATGTCAAGGTTCTTCAGGAATGTACCCTCTCTGTGCTGGTCTGGAAAGGTGCAGCATCACTGAGAGGCATGATGGAAGGATAGGTCAAGGATTGCAGAGATTTCTGGGTTCCCTGCCTTAATTATATCTCTCTAGCAGTCCTCACCTCCAACTCTCAAAATGCTATGAGGGGACATTCTGAAAACATTAACCCTGGCTTGGATAGAGCATCCTTGTTAAAATCTTAGGTGAGTAGAGGGCAGCCTCCTGGGTGCAGGGAAGTTCCTGACACCTTCTCTCTATAAGGGGACTGTTCAGTATGGCAGAACCATCTGAAAGTTCACATTTCCTTTCACAGCTGAACTATATCATGTTTTGCACCACAATGCTGCAAACAGCAGCAAAATTCAAGCTCATTTGCAAACCAAGTTTTGCTGACTGGGTGAAACATTAAGCCAGAGCCATACATGTCTGTGTAGGGGCTGCAAATGTAGGGGACAATGTTGAATCTATGACTTCAAAACGTTGCAGCCTCAGTGGAAAATCTACAGCAGAAACAGAGCAGCAGGTATTCACTTAAGTGTCTTGGGAGGTGGAGGGAGAGAATGCAGCAGCAGGAGAGTATTTAGAAAACAAATGACGTTTCTATATTTACACAGAGATGAAGAAAGGAGAGAGTGTGCATGCGCGTGCGTGTGTGTCTGTGTCTGGGTCACTGAGAACAAGACTGAGCAAAAAGGTACTGCAGCAAGACAAGCAGAAATGAAGGCTGTGGCCCTTCATTGCACTGCGTGACAGGAGTTTTCAGGGCTTGTAGCATGCATTCATGTGCATACGTTGGACCTTTTAAATGAGAAATGCAGAGAACAGAGTACTGAAAGCCTTTGCAGAGTATAAACTATGTTAGATTTTTAACTACTCTGATGGCCTCTGCAAAGGATTAGTAAATATTTTCACCTTTTTGCAGTGTAATTTGTCCAGAAAACTAAGGTTTCCAGATACTTTGCAGGAAATGCATAGTGTATTCATAGTCCGTTTAGTTCTGTCATGATGCCATGCCTGGAATGGGGAGCATTGTGTCTTTCCCAGGACTTGCTGATCGCGGCACAAAGCAAAGAATAAGATAAATGCTATGAGAATGTGCTGTTCCGGTGGGTGAGACAGACAGGTGTGGGGTGAACTAAGGACAGTTTCAGCTTTAACAGTGTACTTCCCAACTTGCACAGAGCATGTCTGAACACAGGAATGATGCTGTCCCTTTCTGTGGCTGCCCCCATGAGCGCTGCGCAGTTATCTGGCTGCCGGCCACAGGCAGCAAAGACACTGACCTGTCAATATATGGCTGCTCCAGCTAGATCTCGTTCCAGTTCTACCCCTGTGTCATGTGGAGCTTTCATGTACCTTGAGGCAGTACAGATGCCTGGCATCCTAATGCACTGAGGGTCTGTCATCTGTTTTAAGGGACATACTGGGAAAGAGAAGAGGGTAGTATCTGCACCATCACCTCACAGGGACTAAGCTGTCTGCTCAGCTCTCGGATCAATGGAACCAGCCAGTGGTCACACAGGATCTCAGAGCCTTGTCTTGGGTGAGTGTGGTGGGAAATGCTGTACTAGGCTTTCCAAGCATTTGACCCTTCCATTGCCAAACGTGCTGCTGTTAAGTTCAGTGTTTTCTCAGATACTTCAGCAGCTTGCTCTCCTTCCTCTGTCACCAGCAGCAGGCACTGCCTCTGAGGCCTGACATCTGTGTCCTAGCAGGCCTACATTGCTCTGCATGGAGAAACTGTTCTGTTGAGCAGTAGATGTTAGTTTCTTCTATAGCTGTCCTGGTGTTGGACAATAGGCCAGCTTTAAGTTGCTAATTACAGGTTAGCTGTAGTGAATTGCACTCGGAGACCTTGGAATCTCTTGTGCTAATAGGGAGGGTCCTGGGCAATGTCATCCTGGGCATGTACCATCAACCTGCTAGCTCTTCTGGTCTAGCAGCCTTCTCGGTAAAAAGCCAGTGGGGTTCTTGTGGTGAGGTTGTTGTGCTGTTTCCTGGAGTATGCCTTGGCTGTACTCCTGGAGGTATATAGCCTGCTCTGCTGTGTGCCTGGTCTCTCTGACTCAGGAGATTGCAAAAAGATTCTTGCACTGGTGCTTTAGATGGACACTAACATGACTGGCTTTGCTGTTGGAACTGGAGAGTTCAAAACAAGCCAGTCCATTTTGCTTCATTGTTCTTGATAATCTTTTAAAAACAAAGTGAAGCTGGTGTTATCAGAATGTGGAAAGATTCAGAAACTTGCAGCCTTTTTAACACCTTGTATTAGTTGGCTGAGAGAAGCAGAATCTTAAAGTGCAACATACCAAAACTGTGAAAATATATTGCAACACAATGAAAATTCTTACAAGTCAGTTGTCCGTCTTTTTGTAGGTGTCATGCAAGCTGTAGTGATGGAGCAGAGAAATGGCTGCTTTGGGCTGTACCTTGCTTCTGCTGGATAGCATCTGTCAGAGCTTTAGGCAGAGATGAGACGCCAGCCAAGCTCTTCCATTCATCTGAATGGAAGGATGGGTGTGGTGGTGGGCGTGGTGAAGGGAATAAAAGGGATCTTCCTTTGGGCTGCCTGGCGATCAGCTGTACTCTGTTGATGACTGAACTGTGAGCTTTTACTGTGTGATGTAATCGTATGCACACCTCTTGCTTCTCTAGGTTCTTACTCTGCTGTTTGAACCGTAACATTCTACTGTAAATTATTTTCATGGATTTGGTTATAGTAGTAAATAGTGTGTTCTTAAACAAGATGCTGAATTTCAATAATCTACTGTCCTTGTGAATCTCTGCATGGAGTTTCTCTTGGTTTTGAATGTTGGGTTTTATTCTCTCTTTCCCCCTCCCATTTGCTTTGTTGTGGGTGAAAGTACTCGAGCTGGCAGTGGGCATGGGAAGTGGAGCATAGGGTGGTGGCATGCCAGAGTTCTCAGAAAGGGAAAATGTACCTAATTAGCTTTTGATGTTGGACATGCTTTTAGTGCAGTGGGGAGTGTTATGGTTCTGCTTCCCATCTTTAATGTTGAAACAGAATTTCTATTCGTGGGCCACTGTCTTTGGCATGGGTGTATTTCAGCTCTAGTAGATGCCTGGGTGGGGTCTGTATTTGGCCTTGCAGGCTGTAGTTTTCTAAGCTTTTCCATTCTCCAGATCTTTTCCTGGCAGAATCATCTCAGTTCACAGTGACAGTAGGTTTGGTCCAAGACAGAATTGTTCAGTGGAGCATGGCATGGCAGTTCTTTTCACACGCAGCTTGGATGTGCCACTGCACTGATGCATAGCAACGTGCTCCTGTTAAAAGAGCAGCATGATGGTCAGCAGGCTGACCCCCTTTCTGTGGGTGCTGGGAAAAATGCTTCTTGTCAAGACCACTGTCACATGGCTGCAGAGCTGAGATTGCAGTAAGAGGAGCTGCAGTATCACAGGACAGAAGTATAAAATATCTGCTGCCCATCAGTACTGTATCAGCAAAACTTCTCAAAACCTGTGAACTCATCCCTGCCAATGGTGAAATACACCTCTCAGACCTGCCAGAGGAGTTCTCCAAGGCCAGAAGCAGCTCAATAAGACACAGACAAGATCACCCTCTCTCCATCCGAAATGTGAGGCAGCAGCATTTGCTGTCTCCTGACAACATTCCAGCATGGATCAGCAGCACTTCCCTGGGGGGCCTCTCAATACACTGCATGGCACCACCGTCAGCAGGAGCAGAGGGGTCACACGAGGGACATTTATGCTGTCTTTTTTGTACTGTGGGTAAATTGCAGATATTTGGGCAGAGAAGCTGGCATCTTTCCCTAATTCGCTTTGCCTTAGAGTCATACTTTGGAGCTAAAAGTACTGTGAGGACACTTGGAGCAAGCTGATCCAGAGGCTCTGCTCACAGCTGCAGTAGTGAAGTGACTTCTTCATGAAGCTTGGAGGTAAGGTCCATTCACTGGGAAGGAGCATTACATATTGGGAACTTTAGTCTGAAGAGACTTCATCTCTGCAGAGGTGGTGCGTTTTGTCCATTTAACGCTGGAAATAAACAGTGTTGCACACAAAGCGGCAGAATGGAGGGTGCCCAGTAATAACATATGAGCCTGTAGTTTGCTCTTGACAGAAAGAATCTGTTGTAACATACTGGGAGGAAAAAATAGAGCTCAGCAGAGGAAGAAACTTCAGAGTTTCCTTTATTGTCTTTGTGAGATTTCAGGGGAAAAAATAAACAAAGCAAGTAACATGCTTTTTGTCCTCTTTCTGGAGCTGTAGCCACTGCAGTTAGCTCCCCACCCTCAAGGTGTCTGCTGTTTCCTGCTGAGCTTTGCCAGCAGATTACTGGGATAATGTTAGGCTTGTTTAATGATGAAAAGTGCCTGGGAAATATGCATGTATCATTTTTATGTTTGTATTAAAAGAGGTACATGACATGCCAGTGATGTGATTGGGAGCTGCCAGGAGACAACAGAGATTCAAGGAATCTCTCTGGGTGCCCAGCCATGAAAAGAGGGACCTCGTTTTGGCTATGTTTTCAAAGACCAACATGAACAAACACGCATACAAACATGTTGTTTGGAGGATGTTGAAGAGCCACTAAGGGTTGCAAAGAGGTAGGAGAGCAGACTGCGATGCTGGAGGCTTCCAGCAGGCCCACATTCCAGAACACGGTCAGCAGTTAAGGCAGCAAAGCAGCTGTAATGAAACCGGTGTGCTCTCATGTCTCTGCCACAGTTGGCATCCTGGCCAAAACATGTTTCTCAGCCTCGGCCTGCTGGCAGGTGAATATGGTTCCTCTTTTCTTTTGAAAAGAACTTGAGCAAGCCAAAAGATGAAATAATTAATAGGTTTTCTTTAATTCCATTCACAGGCCAGCACAGCCAGGGTATTCACTCAGCTATATACTCAGCAGGTACTTAAGACTCCCCCTATACTCCAAGTTAAAAGGAGGAAATCTGAAGGTTTTAGGTTGAATTACCTTTATGAGCCTGGTATTCGACATCCTCTATAGTTGCTGGCAAAGGTCCTGTGATGCTTTTCCACAGAGAAAGAGAGAGAGAGAGAGAGAGAGAGAGAACACATGCATGCACACACATGCGTGGATTGACTCCTCTGTTCAGCCAAAATCTTTCTCAGGTGATAGCATTCTGCTTCCTTCAAGTCCCTTGTTTCTCCAGTTCCTGGGATTCTCTCTACCGTTTCTGTGTCTGCTGAAGGCTGCCTCCTCTTACTCTGGGCATGGAAACACTAGTTTTAGTGAGAGGGTGAATGAATGCAAGGGAAACTTTGCAACTGTGGTATAGGCTGAGTCTTGAAAGTGGTGGAAATGGCAGAGTGCAGGATATGAACGTTCTCTCTGTAGGAGATGACTACAGGTTTCTGTGTTTCATATTGTAAATTCTGCCAGGACTCTAGCATAAAACCCCCTCAAATGTTTTAAATCTCACATTTCAGACCACCTTGGATTGTACTGAACCACCCTAACCTGGTAGATCAGTAGGGCACATGGTACGCAGGGGTCAGTATCTAATATTTTCTGGCACTGACAGCATTGGTTTTTTGCAAAGCCTCAGGGAATCCTAGTGCTAAATGCTACAAGAGTATTCATTTTTTGAGGGTAAGTAATTGTGCAGTCCTTCTGAGCTTGGAGGTTTCCTTGCAATGCAGGGGACCTTTGTGAGCTGCTGGAGATGGGATCAAGCAGCCTGCTCTTCCCGTGGTTTGTACAGCCTGTTTGTCATCTAGAACCAACTTCCTCCCTCCCTGCCCATGATGCAGTGGAAGATGGGGACAGCATTATGCTGCACGTTACTTGGGTCTGTTGGCTTTTCTGTGCCCTGTAACAGCCCTCCCTGATTCCTCACTCACTGCTCTGTGGCACTCTTCTGGTGCTCAGCTGCCGGTACTGGCTGCTGGCACTGATAACTGGGAGTAACAGCATCTCATTTTTGAACCTTTGGGGGGGAAGATTTTTTTATTAATAACCCGAATAACCCCGTGAAACAGCAGCTTGTCTGATGTTAAATATTAAACTCCACTAAGCGGGTGAGCTGGAGCACAGAAACAGCAGCATGCTGGCAATGATTTGCTATGGCAGGAGATGGCAGCGGTGCCTGCCAGTGTGCATTAATCCTTGCTCCTTGGAGAGTCTTCCATCTTCAGGGCAGTCAGGTGCTCCTCCATGCAGCTCTCCAGCTTCTGAATGGCATTTTGCATGCTTTAAACAGATCAGCACATCAAAGGCTGGCGGATCCTCTCTCTGGCGTTGCCATGGCAGCAGCAGCTGAGAGGATTTGGATGTTTCTGAGATGGGATTTTGTTGCTGGGTGTGTTGGGGCTCTTCACATACCTGTGCCTACTGTCATCACCGACTTGAGCGTGCCTGGTGCTGCCAGTGGCATGTGCATCTCTTGCTGTGTAATGGGATTGTCTGCCCCAGTTTAGGGGTGCTGTGATGCAGACCTCTGCATCGGACTGCTCATCTCAGCTCCCTCTAGTCTGGGAGAAAAGGAGGGAGTCCTTCCCATGCTGCACCACACGTGGAAGTAGGTCAGCTGAATTATACCCTTAGAAATGCTTGTTTCTCTCCACTGGCTCTCAAGGGAGCCCAGACAGTAAGCTCTGCTTCAGCAGTTGACTCTGTAGGTGCCTGACACTGTTACGGTGAGTCTGTCCTCAGTACGCCTGCCCCAGGTGCCTCTTCTGTCCCCTGCAGCTCTGCACATGCAGGATACAGTGGATTTCCAGGAGTGAACATAAAGCTGAGCTTTAAACATTATGAAAATATGACTTGAGTCTGGCTGGGCAGCCCAATACAGCAGCATGATCAAGGGGTCTTCTGCTGGGTCTTGTCAAGCTGTGTTTCCTTGGTAAAATGCCCCATCCTTATTGTGTGCTGTGAAATTGCCCTTGAGAATTTAGTGCTGTTTTGTGAGCATTTCTCTTTTGGGTGATCCTGGCATCTCCAGCCAGTGTCTGCTGAGGGGACAGGCACATGTGTGATTTATTCTGACAAGCACATAGCAAATGTCCTTTTGGGGGTGTGGTGGTGGACGCTCAGGAACAGCTGGGTGGTTTGATGTAGGAAAGCAGGTAATTCAGAGCACCCTGCCTTCTCCTTGTGCTGCCACAGCACAGACAACCAACCGTCAGTCTTGTGGTCTCAGTGCTGTTGGCCACTGCAGACTAAAGGAGGTGATGAGGTGGTAGTAATAATGCTGTACCATGGTTTGTCATGAGTGTGACAAACTGTCAAGTTCCTGTGCAATCACCTGAATTACTTGCAAACTCATCTGCAACAAAAGGTGCTTTCTGTTTTCATTGCCTCTGTGTACACAGTATTAACTTTACTTCCTCAAGGCTAGGCTAGACTCCCTAATGGGGCTGGGTCTCAGTGCTTCTGCAGGCAGGGGCAGTCCAACAGATGTATCTGTTTTCTACATAATATCTCTGAAATTATGCTCTTGAAGTAGAAGGTATCTTTACCTGTGGTAGCGGGGCTTGGAACTAGATGACCTTCAAGGTCCCTTCCGACCCAAGCCTTTTTATGATTCTATGGTAAATGCAAAAAAGTGCATTTTGATTGCTCATCTCTGAGAATCAGGTAAAGTTCCTGTCTCCAGAGCTATGGCAGCCTACACTAGCTGTAGCCTATAAAACAGGCTTGTCTTAGGGCATAACTGGACTTTTTCAATAGCAGTTTCCTGCAGAAGGTCTAACTGAGGATCTGGGGTATGTCTGGTGTGTGTGTGCAGGGGTCTTCTCTCAGGAGCAACTTATTGCAGCATGTCACAGTATTTTCCCAGACTGTATTAACATTGTCACAGCTCTGACCTGTGCCTGCAGGTGCAAGACAGAGGAGCTGGGGTTCACATCAGAGAAGTAGGAAGGCAGACAAAAGGATGTTGTTGACAGCAGTGGAGCAAAGACCATGAAAGTCATTATAAGAAATTTAATTTTCTCTTTGTGCATTTACTCTGAGCTAATTTTGCTGCCAGGCTGCAGGAGACCTGTGGGAGATTTTTCTGTAGCATGGCTTTACAGGAGCACTTTGGGGTTCTCCACTGCTGCCTGGCTGGTGACTTGCCAATGTCTGTTCCCTAAACTCTGCCTGGTCCTGCTCTGCAATGCAGAATTGGGTGCTGGACTGAGAGCAAGAGCTGTCATCCACTGCTGACATGCACAAGTTTTCCAGAGTTCATATCAGGGTAAGCTGATCCAGGAACCACTGTCCTCTGGTCCCATTTTTGCTCCCTTTCACTTCCACCTGTGCTTTAGTGCCCTGCCTCTAAGATCACAGAATCATGGACTCACAGAATGGTTTGGGTTGGAAGGAATCTTTAAAGATCATCTGGTCCAGCCACCCCTGACATGGGTAAGGACATCTTTCACTACATTGGGTTGCTCAAAGCCCTGTCCAACCTGACCTTTAATACTTCCAGTGATGGGCCATCCAGGGATTCCCTAGGCAAAATGAGGGTAGTTGAGTGAATATTTTCAGTCTGTATTACTCCACTGGCTCAGAAGCAGATTAAAACGTGAAAGAGTGTGTGATGTCCTTCCTTGCCACCCTCTATTCAGGCTGCCTGCATTTACAGGTAGTACTGGGGTGGCTCCTAGGGAGGGTTACAAGCTGATGCTGGGTTTCAGTGCATTCTGGAAGGATGGGCAAAGCACAGGGACTAGCTTCTGCCAGCCCTGAGAGCAGACTGCTCCTTATTGCTGTGCTGATGGCATCTCACAACCGGGAGAGCAGTGGAGTGAACAGATGTCTTCAGGCTACTTCCCGTGCTGCTGCTGTGTCCTTGCAGTTACCCTGTGTCCTCCTGGGCAGGCAAGCCTAATGTGTTTGCTGGAGCAGTTGGAAGGGCCTCAATACAGCATTGTTGATGCTCTGGGAAGCTGGATTAGCCTCTGTAGGTGCTGAATTAGACTCCTGAATGTCTCAGTAGGAGGAAATTTCAACCAAGTGTGACTCTGAGAGCCAAGCCTGCTGTCCTGAACTCCCCACAGCCAGGGGACTCCAGGACATGTCCTGGTCTGTCTGATGCATGCTCTCGCTGCAGTAAACTGCAAAAGGTCTGAATCCTGCCTGGGGTAGCAAGGGGGGATGTTGACAGAGGCAGCATGCCCAGAAATCTGAAAGCTTGTTCCCATCTCTGTATGTATAGGTCTATAGGCACACTAGGCTGCAGGGGCAAGTGTGAACCCCAAGCAGGCTGCCTTGGGAGCGGCCGCAGAAGGGCTAGCTTTGCAGAGGCCTGTTTGACTCCTTGGTTAAGAAGGGGTTTGTGAGTTTGTGTGCGATGTGTAACTACACATGTCATCAGGATTCCTCCATCTTTTCTCATCATCATGCCTTTCTCTGAACTTGACCACTGGCCTCTTTTGGAGCTCAGTTTCACAATCCGTGTACCACGAGGTCTTTGCTGTATCAGGCTCACAGTATCCGTCTCTTGAGACTGTTTAGAGAGCCCTTTCCTGACAATGGTGATCCCTGATCTTTTCCTCTGAAGTAAAACATGGAATTTCTTCTCTGATTGATGTTGCTGCCTGGGCAGAACCTGCAAATGGTCCCACTACCCTGCTGGTAGTTCAAAAGCATTTGCCTGATGTTGCAAGAAAAAGGCTGCTGTTCCAGGAGCTCAGAGCTTGTTTTCCAGCATTTGGATGACATTTGAAGAAGAGAACAGTAAACCATTTGCTAAGCGAGTTGCAGGAAAAATCTCCCCTATTTTCTTTGGTCTACCCACACTGTGGAGCTGCATTTTTACATTACTTGTTGAAGAAGGAATGGTGGGGACTGGGTTAGGGAAACAGTGGTAAGAGAAACTGTTTGTGTGTGAGCTCTGTGACTTCTAAACAAGAGTTGCTGAAGTGAGGCTGGTAGGGTAGGTTTGTTGGAGAGATTTTGGAAGAGCCCTCTGTGGCACTGGTGGGGGCTAGCACTGGTGTGGGTACCTAAGTGCTGCAGCACAGAGGTTTAGCCTTCCCAGTGCAGTGTCTTACGTTATCTTAAGAAGTAGGTAAATGAGCCATTGTGAAGCTGTCACAAATATGTCAGGGCCAGTTCCTGGCTGCTGTGTTGTAGAGGGCACAGTTAATGTGTCCAGTGATAGAACAGTTTTGTCTGTACCTGTGCTATAGCGATGGTGACTGCTGGAAGCTTTGTCCTCCTGGGAGAAAGTTCACTTTCAACAGTAAACACCCACACGTCTCCTGTATGGTAGCTGACAGAGCTTTGAGGGGCAGGTTCCAGAAAGGCTTTGTTCCCAAATTTTTACTGCTGAGGCCAGGGAAAAGTGCTGATTCTGCAGACATTCAGTGAAAAAGCTCCACTGGGAGAAGTGAAATAGTTGATCTCCTTCAATTTTAGAACAACAGTGAGATTCCTGTTAGCTCTGCTAGGTCAGTGGAGCTCTGTCCTCACTCTTATTCCTCAGAATCGTTCACTTTGCAAAGCAGCGTATGAGTGAGTATTTCTGGGACTCTGCTTCTCTCCTCCAGAGGCATCTTATGTAATTGAATTAGACCTTAGGAAAAGGTGAAATCATCCTAAATGCTGATCAGTGAGAGCAAGGCTGTGGGCATACAACAGAAATGTGCACATCTCTTCTGAATCTTTCATTAATTACCCTCAAATGGAACTCCATGGGTATGAAGTTTTCAAGATTTTCTGCAGATCTGCCAAGCTATTCTTCAGAGCATTGCAGTAACTGGTGAAAGGTGCAGGCTGTTGTACTGTGAGCAGGATGCAGTGGTGCAGGCTGTTGTTCTTGCTGTAATGTTTATATCAGATTGTCCAAGCATTGAAAGTATGGGGTGAGGTCTGAGTTCTTGCTCTCCTGCTCGATGCTCAGCAGCAGAGCAGAAGATTTCTTTCCAAGAGGAGCAGAGTGCAGCCTGCCAGGTGGGGACCATGCATTCATCTGCTTTCGCAGGAGGTCAGTCTGCATTGCCTCCAGGCATGTACTGCAGCCAAGTGCTGAATAGCTCTTCATTTTGAGATCCCCAAATAGGCATAACATTTACGCATCTCAGTGGGTCTGTGATCTTGCAGGACCAATGGATCCAACAGGATCAATAGCTGGGGTGGATTAACTGCAGCCTGATAAGGGGCTTGTTAAGTCTTTCAGATTGGTACCTGCCTGAGTGAAAGCAGGAATCTGCACCATAAGCAGTAATTAAGAAGTGATTTGCCCTTGGCCCATATTGTGGGCATAATGCCAAAATATGAGTTCCCAGAACCAGGATTTTTCAGATTCATGCTGTTAGGTGATGCCTTTTTGCTCTCAGAGCTGCCTGGTCTCCAACACGGGGAAAAACAGTGGTGGTTAATCCTGTGGGTGAGATGTCTTCTGTCCCACTGGATAGGAGAGCTGGATGCAGAGGTTGCTGAACACTTTCTGTCCATGCAGAAACCTTCTTTGAAGCCAGGATAGCACAGAACTAAGCCATAGCATAAACAACGGGCCATGAATATTCCTTTCCTTTGGGAGCTCTGAAACCCTTTCATGTCTTCGTCCTGTGAATCTGACTTCCTGATTTTTTGTGCCTGAATGAGTACAGATAAGATAAATTGGTGTGATGAAATTTTCAGTTGCCTTGCCTAGCTCATCCAAATAATGAGCAAAAAGAATACCTTATGACTCATGTCATAAGATGTCGGAGAGGCACATACCATGAGGCTGTCTTTTCTGCTTAGTATGCGTGCAGGGGGGGGTAAAGGACTGCTAGACATCCCGATTTGGGGCTCAGACTACTTCCTCTCCAGGAACTAAACTGTGGTTATGATGGCACAAGGCAGCTGTCTCTTAGAGTAAGAGAGCAGGCTACTTCATCTCCAAAATCATGCCTTTGAAGGCAATAGTGCACATTTCAAGAAACGCAATGTGAAGAACATCTATTCATTTTGTATTTCTGGATTGCCTTTGAGAATCTCACAACTCAAACAGTTTTGAACTGATGGATGATGACCATGAAATGGTTTCTTAGACCAGGGGTGTGATGGGTCGTACTGAGCTTTGCAAACCCAGTCCACCAGATTTCTTGCCAAGTTTTCATTTGTCCCATGCTTCTGGGTGCTGGTTTTTAGAACAATTTGGGGAGAAGTACTTGTAAATTGCCCCCCCCCCCCCCGCCCCCCCCAATAGAGGAGATGGAGAGGGAACTAGGGAGAGAGCAAGGGCTGGAAAATCTGTGCATAGCAAATCTTTCTCCCTCTCCCACCACATAACAACACAGAGCTCCTCCTCTGACAGAAGCTGAAGAGCAGGTGTCAGTGTGCACCTTTCACATGCTTCCTCTGTTGCTCACAGCTGATGATTCCAGCACTTTGGAAGCTGAGGGATTAGCCACTTGAGAGGTGACGCACCAGCAGCTCCTGTGGACTTCCTGTGAAATTATGCATCACTGTGCCAGAAGCCATAAATGCCACAGGAAAGCAAGCTTCAGCCTTGCTGTGCTCAGAGGACTGCCTGCTCTGAGCTGCAGAGCACCCAGTTCAGCACTGCAGAGCATTGTTATCTGCTTATTTATGCCTGCATCATTGCTGTTCTCTCTTAACAGGAGGAATCAGCCTGACAGTGACACTGTTTTTCATCCCAGCTCTCTCCTTGAGTGAGTCTGAGTACCTTCTGTTATCCATGGTTGGGCAGCAGTGGCAAAATTGCTAAGGAGTTAAATTATTCAGCTTCTGTTGCTGACCCAGCTTTAAAATGGCATTTACATTTCCTAAGATAACAGCTTGTTGACCAGAAACAGGGAGCCTGGCTGCTCCTTGGAGCCTCAGCAGGTGACAGGAACACAGGGAGTGTTGTCCCCTTTCTGCTTACAGAGGAAATGCTGGAGCAAGGTGAATGCCTAGTGTACCCTTGTCCTTGTTCCAGGAGGGCACAGTGCATGCTCCAGAGAGGAGCAGCTCTCCTTTGGTGACTTCAGCCCTGGAACCATCCCAGCATCATTTCTCAAACTGCTGAATGCAGGAAGGGATGTACTTCGTTCCCTGAGCAAAAGCACATACTATTTCCTCAAAATACTGAAGCCCACTGTTAAAGAAAGTTATTTACTCTTCTCCAAGGAAATGTGTTTAAGGTTATCTGCTGCACACACTACATTCCCCATTCCCTTAAATGAAAGGAGAAGAACAGCTGAGGACAGACTGGCAGCAGCCAGCAAAGTGTCTGGTGCTGGGAGATCACTTCTCTAGTTACAGGGAAGATACCGACACAGAGGAAGGAGCCTTGCATTCCTTCACAGCTACATCATAGTGCAGTTGAAGAGTTTCTCCAAAGGTCAGAGGCAGAACTTTGTATCTTGAAAAAAACGAGAAATCTTTGTAGCTGAAGGGGTAGTTTTCCTTAAAGACCTCTTTTGCCTTCTAAATTTCTGACAGAGCTTCTCTCAACCTCACTGACTCTGTCTGCAGTTGCTGTTGGAATTCCATGTTTTTATCTCAGGTGTAAACCTGGATTGCAGTGGCACTGAGGCACCAGGGCTGCTGAGTCTCATCCTAGGAGCCATCTCAGGACAGCAGAGGGACAAATTATTTTTCCTGTGGGTATGATAGATATTATAGCATCCAGGGAACAGCACTTAAGACAATACTGGAACCCTGGCTCGCAAAAAACCCCTGAAGCCCACAAGGGTGCACAGTGGCCTAAGTGGGAGTTGACAGCTATTATTCACTGTTGGCCACTTCTTCTCAACATGAGTTTGCTCTTTCTTAGAGAACATTCCTGTTGTGTCCATTGTAAATCGTTTCCCTTTGCAGAGATCCAATTTAACCTTGTATTAGCTTTTGTGGGTGCAACATGACACTGACCTGTACAATCTCGGAGGCCTTTAAGGGGACATCCATATGCTCAGATGTCACCACGGAGAGGACACAGTAAAAAATCTTAGGGAATGAGCAACCCAGCCACTCTCACTTCAGGATCTGGAAGCAGGTAAGTAGTGTTAAGGCACTGCCTGAGACCTTAGTCTTTTGAGATGTTTTAATTGAAATGGAAAGAGCTCTTGGGATTAAGAGCTATTGATTTATTAGAGCTGTATGTGTTATTTTTCAAGTTTTCCCAGGCTCTGAATTCTCAGACAGGATTATGGCCATACTGTTGGTTTCTCCAGAACCACAGGCTATGTCAAAGATGTTACTGTTAGGTATAACAGGCAAGGTGACGGTGACAAACTGCTACTAAAGCAAGTTGCTCTGGGGTATTAGTTTTCACCATTGAGACGTGCAACTCACCAGTCTGCAGTTAGATAGGGGGAACTTCAGAGATGCCTCAAGTGAGGCGATAATGAGTGAATGAGACCTAGTAGAGGGATCAGTAGGAAGTGTTCTGAAAAAAAGTGATTAACAAAGGACAGCAATTAATGTAGCAAAGAGACTGATTCCCTTAGAGATGGAGCCTGCACCAGCTCCACAAACAGCCAAGGAAAGAAAGGATTATTAGTGTATTACATACTCAAGGCAAAATGCTCTGTTCTCCTCCTTCTTCAGCAAAGGGAGGAAGCAGGCACATACCTACCACCTCACAGAACCCTGTTCACTCATGCTCCTACAATCGCCTTCACTTCTAGGGCCACAGCAATGTGACTGATTGTAGAGTTTACCAAGTGAGCTCCATACAGTTGCCTCAAGACGTGTAACTAGTGCCCTGTGATATGCCCATCTGCTTCAGCTGCTGATCCATGGGTCTACTACAGTCCAGTAGTTCCAGCCCAAGTGGGTGTCACTGACAGCCTGGGGTACGTCAGTGACCTGAGCTCTTGCTGCCTCCAAGCACCTCCTCTGAGGCATGGAGAAATCGCTGGAGGACTGTTTTCAGGCAAAACTCCGGGTCTCAGTGGGGGAGCAAAGGCTTGGTGGCTTGGCCAGGCTTGCTGGGACCGTGCCTGGTGGCACTGTTTCTCTGTCCCTTAAAGGAGCTCTGACCTGCAAAATCCCTGTCAGGGGCTCCTGAATTTAGGCACTTTTCTCATTTCTCATGGCTGCAGCAAGGCTCTGCCTCAGTGCAGTGGTGGGGACCTGGGACAATTCTTTCCTACCACCCACCACATGGCCTGCAGGCATGTGCCAAAGCACCCTGTGGTTACCACTACAGCATCCCACAGTAACCACTGCTGTCCACACTGTCCCAGGGTTTCCCTCCCTCATCCATGCTGAGGCTGTGGGCATATGATGTGCACCAGGGCATCCTAGGCTGGAGCCGCAAGGTGAGGGCCATGTCACAGTGCAGGGCTCAGCTCTCCACTCTCATGGGGAGGATGTGGCATCACTGGGTAGCTACAAGTCTGTAGGACTGAGCCAGTCTGAGACTGGTCATCCCTTACAGCCAAAGGGTTTGCCGCCCCAGAGGTTATCCCATGCCTGAATTTGCCTGTAATGGCTTTGTGAAAGTCACCACTGCTGGTGCTCACTGGTGCCAGAGGTGGCACAAATCTAAGCAAAATCGTAGTCCCTGCTTAAGAGAGTTCTCGCAGTAGAAGTGGGGGGACACCCATTCAGCAAATTGGTGGAGCAATCTCATGGGCACTTTTGAGCTGCTTTTCCCTGAGGAGTGGTAGAAGGTAATCCCAAACGGCTTGGAGGGCACAGGTCTTGTTTCTAGGGCTTTGTCAAGTGTGTATGTTGTCCTGGTGGCTGCAGGACCTGGAGAAAGTTTGCATTATGCTGAGGCAGCAGCTTTCAGTAGGCTCTCAAACTCTGGCTGGTAAGGTCCTGTCCTCAGGGTGCAGAGGACTCATATTTGCACTCATGACGTGCAGTTATGCAGGGTGCGGGGTGGAGGAGCAGGATCTGAGACATTGATGATGTTGCTCTGTAAGTTTAGAGCAGCTGCGCTTTTTAGAGCAAAGGTAGTGTGCCAGCCAGCAGTTGCAGTGCTCATCCTTTCAACAAATAACATTTGAGCTCTACCTGAACGGGAGGTGGAATCTATTCTAGCTCAAATACCAGAGGGATCTCAGACTTTCAGGGAAATGCTAAATTGCACAGGACAAGGGGAAGGTGTTTTCCTTATATGGAGGTAAGGACTCTGCTTTGCTCTAATGCTTCAGTGTGGCCTTTTCTCAATATAAAAATCTCAGTTGCTCTGTAATGCAAAGCATTTTTCCATCCTAACAGGTTCTCTTGATCAGCTTTTCCTGCCTTTCAGCTGATATAAGCTTTCCCAGTAGTGAGTTGGGCTGTTTCATAGGAATTCCCTAAGGAGATGCAGCTGGCAAAGCTGTTTCTTTCTCTCTGAAGCTGCAAGTGCCACAAGCCATGTTTATCTGTATGCTGCCCAGGCCTTTCCAGGTGTGATCACCTCATGGCATTGCATTCACTGATTCGGCCCCAGTGCCTGGGAGGGAGTGCCTTGGCCTTCTTGAATGTGTAACTGGCAAAAAGGGCCAGGTGAATGGTAGCTAGAAGCAGAAACCAAGCTGTGTGGCATCCCTGTAGTCCTGCAGTCACACTTTGTCAAGGTGCCTCCAGTTTAGCACTGGATCCAGGATGGGGACAGCAAAGCACTGGCAGGAGGCTGCCACCCCCAGCCAGGGGTGCTGGGTGAGCCTGGCGCTGCAGCGTGCCACCCTGAGCCTGAGCACGAGGAGAGGGTGGGACGGGAGCGGTCTCCAGGAGGTCTGTTCCTCTGAACAATTGGTGTGACTCCCTTGCGTGTCTTTCAGAGAGGGCATGCACCAACCACTGTGGACCCCTTGCCTTCTTGCTGCAAGCAAGGATCTCCTGAAGGGATGCTGGAGCAGGAGTCTGCTGTGCAGGTAGAAGGGGGGAAGGGGCGCGTTCGTTGTGTTGCAGTAGGCTCCAGGCCCTTTGTAGGGCCTGCTGTCACTAGACTTCATTTGCCACTCCAGTTCCATCTCAGTGTCCTTCATCTGGGACTGTGCCCAGCCAAGGTCTGAAGAGACCAGTGACCTACCTGGGGTCTTCTGCTAACTGCCTTTGGCTCGGCCTGCTTTGTGCAGTGCAGACCAAGAGACAGTGTGGTTCTGGCCACAGAGCTGTTTCATTTTGCTTCGCATTTCTGAAGTTTCATCTTCCCTTGTATAGTCTGAAGAGCAGAGTTCACATATGTGGGCTCCTCCCTGTTTACAGCTCACAGACATGTTTATGAAGCGTGCCTCAGGCATGACACGCTATGAACAACACTGTGTCCAGCCTGGCAGCTCTCCCCGGGCCCCTGACGTGGGACAACCTGTAATCTCCAGACTCCAGGCGGGAGCCTCCCCACTGTGCCAGCTCGAAGGCAGGCAAGTGTGGTGAGTGGTGATAGGGTGCAGCCCTGCTGCTGATAAACCTCTTCCAGACTGGTCGCTCACACTTGGTTCGGCTGCAGTGTTCAGTGTAAGTGGGCTGATCAGAGGTGCAGACCTTGGCTGTCCAGGGTGAGCTGACCTTCTCCTGCAGTGATGCCATGCCTGCATTGCTTGAGGGTGAGTACTTGGGCATGGTAAGGGGCTCACTGGGCAACACTAGAGGGAGAGAGCCCAGGTCAGTTCTCAGGGCGTTGGTTTGCATGTGGGAGTTTAGGTGTATCCTGGCCATTAACATGGACTTAAGTCTGGTCCAGGGGAAACAGTCCTTGTCCCCAAAAGATTGCAGCTAAATGGACCACAGAATGGCAGGAAGGGTTTGCTGCCTTCTTAGGTGGCTGGGAACTTGCCTAAGATCATGCTGGGACTCAGTGGCAGAGCCCGGTGTTGAATGGCTAGGTCCCCCTGGTGCTGTACTCACCTCGTCCTTCTCACCGTTGCTTCGTTGGCAGAAGGGAGGGGCCCCCCAAGTGTAAGGGGTTTTGTGCTAGTGTAATGGAAAATGTTGATTTCTGTGTTATCATCTTTCTTATTTTACCCACCCAAAGCTCTGGGACAGGTGCAGGATGACGTTTCTTTCTAGGCACAGTGCTGTACTAGCTCTACTGAGGAGCAGGTGGCTATGCTGCTGTGGCTTTGCTTGCATGTCCTCACCAGGGATCAGCTGGCAGAGATATATTGCCAGGCCTGTGCTTCAGGTGCTTTCCTGTCAATGCTTTCTTCCCTGCATGGCTTCCGGAGGCTGCACCGCAAGCGCTGGCCAGACCTGCCTGGCTGAACACTGCTGGCAGTAAATCTATTGCAGCCATGTCACAGGGACTGTACTGAGATTGCTCACAGCGTGCAGATCCGAGTAGAAAGCTCCCTTCTCAGTGCTTTTGCTCATGCAGGCAGGCAAAGCAGGTGTGGGCTACCCCTGCTGATGCAGAGGTAGAGGATGAGTCAGAATACACTGCAGAAATTAGGAGCAGTTCATAAGCATTGCTAGAAGAAAGGACATTCCTCCACAAGGTGCCAGAGCAGACCCTGATGTCTAGACTCCAGCACATCTCCCAAGCACAAGGTCACTGCCCAGAGCCCAGGGCAGGATGGACGCTGGTCTGCAAGATGTGCCTTAGACCCTGGCTTGCATCAGATGGGCTCAGAACATGTGTCTTCTTTCACCCTTGCACTGGCAACCTGCTAGAGCCCGTTCAACTCCCCAGTGTTCATCGCACACACCTGTCTGAGCCATGTCATGGTCCAAGGAAGGAAGTGCATTAGAAAAGTAGGAGGTAAAAAGCAGTTACTGTGCTGCTGCATCTCTCAGCAGCTGTAAACCCTGTTATGTTGTTAGAAGTGCCTGAGTGAAAAGCTCTCGTGTATTGTCTTCAGTCACAGTCTATATGTTTTTCTGTTGAGGTAAAAATAGCTTTTCTTTTTCAGGATACGCAGAGAGCAGAGGCTCCTGCTAACATCAAAGGAGACTGACAGCTTTCCCCTGGGTGTGCATGGCCTCAGCTGTCAGGAGCAGTAGCTGTGTTAATTCTTGCCTTGCTTTGGCTCTGTGTGAAAGGAACAATGTCTTGGTCTCCAGACCTCTGGATCAGCCCCTATTCCTCTCCTCCACTCATTGCTGCTGGACCCAGCGCTGTGCTTCATTGGGGAAGTACTGGTCTGCAAATGACCAAACAAGATCTTGATGCTACTGCTTACAAAGTCCATTAGTAGCAGGTGGGACTGACATAGGCAAGCTTTCATAGAGCCATAGGCTGTAGCACCAAGGGAGCCTTATCAGAAGAGTCAGTCCTGTTTTGTAGGGGCAGCTCCCAAGTCCTTGCTCAATGCTGATTAAGCTGTTTCTGGTATCCACCCTCCTCAAAGTCCTGAAGCTGTTCCAGCTTCAGCAGCTAGCAAAGGGGACCTGTGAGGTGGGAGGAGGAGGGAGCCAAATGACAGTGCAGATGCTCTCTGTATCTGAACATGCTCAGCAGGGACAAAGTTAACCTTGGCCCTGAACTGTACCACCAGTGACGGTCCAGAACTACATCTCCTGTTGAGAGTGCATAAAAATGGGCTTCCTGGAAGCTAGTTACTCATGATTATGTAATGATGGAGGACTGCGCATGATGGAGGGGCCAGTCTGGTGCCTGCACCTAAAAGCTTGCCCCCTTTTCAGTACTTTCAGAACACTACTTGACAAGTTGCCTCCCTTCCCACAAACCTGACAGGGTCCTTCCTTTTGCTTTGGGATTCCTCCTCTGCCAGCTGTGCTGAGTTCTCTTCCAGCTCTAACAGCCCCTTGACGCAGGAACATGAACAGATCTTTCATTTCCCGCATGCTCCAATTTACCTGCTGCAAGATGGTTGGGCTCCCCTTTGCATTCTGGTCTGGGCACATAAGCCACTGGCCTCTGTGGTACCTGCCTTGGGGAGGCCTGGGGCTGTTGTGGAATCTCCAGTCAGCAAAAATGAGCATGGACAAAGGGTTTTCTCAGACTGGTGTGTGAAATGAGAACACACTTGCTTGGCAGATGCTTTCCAGAGATGACCTCTTGTGCCTTGAGTCTCATCAGTCCTATTAAGATCTGTTGGCCTGTCCTAAATCGTGTGGGCAGAGGTGAGGATGATTAGAGAACAGAACCTGGGCATATGGATTTATCTGTCTTAAACCATGGGGGCAGGGATGAGGATGATGGGGGAACAGAATATGGGCATATAGATTTATATTTTTATCTGATGAATTTTCCTGCTGCTTTTGCTTTTCTTTTTCATCTGGGTTTGCAGTATGTGCCTGGGTAGCCTGTTTTCCATGCTCCACTGGCTGCCTGCCTGAGGCTTTGCTACTGTGGCCTCTCTGGAGATGCTGTGCTGTGCTGAATGCTGTCTTCTACTTGGAAGGCAGAAAGCTGCCAGGAGGTTTTGTTTCCACTGCAGGGACCTCTGAGAGCGTCAAGTTTCTGTGAATACAGATAGGAGAGGAAGTTCCTGTAAGGTGGACAGTGTCATTTTCTGTTTCTGGGCATTTTGAGTTGAATCTCCGATTCAATTTTCATGATTGTCCCTGATCATCTTGGAGAGAACCCTAGATGCCATCTTTGACTTATGCTTTTAATCTTACCAGCTGTTCTAGTGTGTTTCCAGGACTGACATATTCTTCTCATCTGATGAGAAAAGATCCAAGTTACCACCTGCAGACCTGGGCACTTGATATCTGTAAGGCAAGGAGGTCCAAATGAGCCCTGGCTCCAGAGAAATCCCTAGGTTGGCCAACTGCTTAAAAGTAACCACTGCGCTGGTGTAAGATTTTGCTGTCTCTGCTGGAAATAATCCCTCAAAGGTGAGGATCATGCCCACCACTGGACACAAGCCCACATGAGCAAAGAAATGCCAAAGCAAATGCCAAGGGATGTAGCAAGGTTTATTGCAGTACCTCCCCAGCTGGCAGCGCTGACCTTAGGTTCCAGCACCCTGGCACCAGTGACTGGAAGTGACTGGATGATGAACTCCTAGATGTGAGTTGGACCTTTCCACGCTGTTTAGGTAGGATGCCCATAGCAATACATGGCTTTGGTGCTAGGGTTCAGGTTTGCATCTCACTGCCAGTACGGGGGCTCTTTGCTTGTTGGGGCGACTGTGTGCTGCCGAGGCTGCCCAGTGTTTCCTTGCTGGACCTCCTCTGTCCTCTGCTCCATGAGCCATGTCAGCCTGGCGCTGTTTACCCTGCTGTTCACTGGCAGACTAGCCATGTCCAGGAGGAAGTGTGTCTGCTTGGCAGGGCCAAAAGCTACTGCTGCCTCCCCCAGGTAGGGCCAATGGTAAAGCTGTGCCTTCCCCTTAGCAGCAGCACATGACTCTTGGAAGTGGCCCTCCTGTTGCTGTTCCTCTGCTGTTCACACGATTTGCACATCCCAGTTTGCAAAATACCTCAGCTGACTTTGCTCCTAATGTACTCCAGAGAAAGGATGGCACACGTTGCTCCTGATAAGGGGTTTCTAGAGAGTGTTAGAGCAATGGAGCTGCAAACAGATGCCTGCAGTGTGCAGAATAGGAGCTGCTAAGCTCCTTGCTGGAAGGAGCACAGGGCTTCCAAAGAATACAGAAAAGGCAAGAGAGTTTGAAGTGCAGAGATATCATTAATGCCAAAGCTCATGAGACAGCAAGAAGCCTGTGTAGTGGTGCTTGCTTTCAAGATCTTTGCTATGAAGCAGCCATAGGAAGCTTTTCACACAGCAAAGCCTGCTGCTCCTCACTGGCAAGGTTTTCCAGTAGCTATGCCTGGAAGAAACAAAACTGAACAAGTGCCAGGGCTGGCAGGAGGGTGCTTGCCCCAAGGATAGTGTAGACAGGCCTGGTCTGCATCCTTCTGCCTCTGGCATGCAGGGACTAAGGCAAAACTGCCACATAGCCAGCTTCCCTCTCTTCCCCTGCAGGCATCAGCTGGGTGAGCAGACCCAAACTTCCTGGCTGCTGTTTGGCAGAAAGCATTTTGCTCCTCAAGGTGTGGGAGGTAATTTGTTATTTGAAATTCTGTGCTGCAATTCCTCTTCTCTAGTATAAGAGCAGCACTGTTCTTCAGTGAGGCCAGAGACTCTGAAAGCTCCGTGGCAGAGACCAGGGAAGGGGACAAGCAGGGGCTGAGTGATGAGACTGAGTTGAGACTGAGAATTCCCTGTAGCACCGCATGTTTCAGTTGCAGGCCAGCTCTGGCTATGTGATGCCTCTGGGTACAGAGTGAAGAAATTACAGCCCATTTAAAAAAAAAACCTCACAGTGACTGCAAGCTGCCACACTCTCCCCTCTTTGTAACTAATCCTTGTGGCTTTTCCAATGGAGCAGGGAATCAGCTGGTTTTAAGCATCAAAAGCACTTTGTGCGGGCAGTGAGGTCTGGTGGATGCTAGCAACCTCTGACTGGGTGTGCTGCCCCTCACCTGCCCATGCTGTGGCCTGGTGGTTGTGTGGCACTGGCAGGGCTGCTCTCCAGGGGCTGCTGGAGTGAGACACCTGTTGGAAAGGGCACGCAGTCCCTTTCTTTGGGCATCTTTGGCCTTGTCAGTAGCAGGACATGTTCCCAGGGAGTCCCACAGACCCATGTGCACATCCTTGCGGTGGAGGGATCCCAACTCCTCCAGAGCTCCTCAGCAAGAAGCCAGTTCCTCCCTTCCTCATGGTGGGTACTATATAAGCAGCAAAAGGAGTTGCAGTCCCTGCTCAGGCTGCCTTGTCACTCTAGCAGAAGACCTGCAGATAGAAGACACAAGTGGACAGTTAAGGTATAGAGGACAGTGTAGTGTAGCAGGATGCACATATGCGTTTTGCCAGTCTGGAATAGCGTGGCAACTTGCTTCTTGCCTGTCTTTGCCTGTCCCAGAAAACACTGTTAGATCAGCAGAAGTCCCTGAACTCATTTGCACTTGGGATATCCACTTGCATCATTTAGCAGCTTGTACAGAGTGGGCTATTGACATCTTTCACAGAAGGAGGCAATGCTGAGACCCTCCCTTCCTTTTATCAGTGATGTGCAGGAGTTGGTAAGGGCTCCTCCCTGGGTGGGAGTGCAAGTGAGGTAGTGCCAGGAGAGATTAAAGCAGGACTCCAACCGCAGCCTGAAGACAGAGCAGGGTTACTGAACCTCTGTAACTGACTGCAGCCCTTGAAACCCAGCCTGAACCTCTGGTTTGGAGAACTTCCCCTTTGCTTATTGCCTTAGCCACAGCTACAGTGCAATGGGCTTGGCCAAGTCCAGGCTTCTCACGTTGGGTTGAAGTGGCTAGGACATTCACGCAGCAGCAGTAATGCTATGCGGGGCAAGGCTGTGAGAGCAGGAGGATACCTGTGAATGGGAACACAGGACATCACTGATCAGGGCCAGGAGAGGAAAAGGGAAAAATATAGATTGTCAGCAGGCAAGGGGAGCTTTTTCCTGGAAGAAAAGGAAGGAGAATAGAAGCACAGTCCAATGGGCTGTGCTATGGTTGTTTGGTTTGGGTTTTTTTTACTTTAGAAGGCGTTGGAGTATTTTGTGAAGTCCAGATCTGAGGCTTCTCCCCCAGGGAACTGCTGGCAGCAGCCCACTGACACTTCACAGCCTGAACATCTAGAAGTCTGTGGAGCACACCACCTGTGTGTGGGATTTAGCAGCTGCATGAGAGTGCAAAAGGTACACAATGGCAAGTGAGGCAGTTTGTTTTCTCCTCTGCAATAGCTCCTTCCTGGAAAATTGCTAGGAAGGCAAAGGAGAATGGAAAGAAACACTACAAACTCCGAAGAAAGGAAGACCAGCAGAGGCAGTCTCTGCTTCTGGAAGGAGCTGCGGTGTATCCCGGGGCATGTGGGTAGCGAGTGGCTGTGTGCATGTGTGTGTACAGAGTGGGGGAGTGCATGTAGCATGCCCATACTAAGCTTGGTGCTTATTAGTGGATGGTAGCTGTGCCGTGTGTGTGTTGGTATTCAGGTACGCTGGTGTGCTGGCTGGACTCTGTGTGTATCTTTTTGATATGCACATCTGCTTGTGCCCACAGGTCTCTGCGTTTCTTGCTGTCACTGCTCCCTTTTGCTGAAACTCAGGAGATGGCAGTGACCCAATCTGTACCTCAGTTCCCTAGTGAACGAATGCCCCGAGTGATAGGTGGGCACTCCCAACATGCACACTGACACTGGAAGGGCAACATATGCACACCTATTTCCTCTGCTTTTTTTTGAGCTGAGCTACCCCTTCTTCTCTGACTGCATGTGTTGTCTGACTGCTGGTGTCTGATGTCTTGCATCTCTCTATGCACCTCTGAAAGGTGCATGGGGAGCGGAGGGGCAGTACTTCTGAAGCAGTCATGCCTCAGTACTTTCTCCAAGGCCCTTCGCCCCCCCCCCTCCCCCCCTGCATCCAGAGGGCTGGGAGGGAGCTGCGACCCCTCTCCTCTGTGGTGGGTGTTACCTGTGAAATGCCAGGCTCCCGGGCATGTCTTGTGGGGTTGTTCTTTCTCTGCAGTTCCTGAGGTGATACCTGCAGCCCTGACCCGCTCCCTGCACTTGTCAGCAGTCATCTGCTTTCCGGAGGCAGCTTGGTACTAAATATCCTGTCTGACACAATAATGGAGAGAAAATGAACAAATTCCATTAGCGGCTGGCGATCCCTGCAGGGTCTGCGTTGGAGCGAGGAGGGAGCCTGTATTTTTAGATAGAATGCAATGTAACTTACTGGCTCTCTCAAAGCTGGGGAGTAGATAACCAAGGAGGGAGAGAGGGGACACCAGGCTCAGGTTTCAGCTGAAGTGCCGGACTATGGCAGCACGAAAGGGCAGGTCCGGTCCAGACGTGGCTGTGAGTATACAATGCACTTCTCCTTTGCGCCCACAGAGACCTCCGCTTTGCTTTTCTGCTTGCTTTCTGCCTGTAGACTCTGCTGCTGAGCGTGCTAGGGCTTCAGGATCCCTTTTGCTGCTGGAGCGTGTAGAGTTCTACCATTTTAATCTTCGAAGTTCCGTGCGTGTCCCGTGGGTGGGAGACCCTGGCTGAGCTGTACTTGGACTTTCCAAGGGGTTTGCTGTTGAAGGTCTGTGCTACGGCTGGCATGCTGGCAGTGTAGCTGAGGTGCTACCCTGTCCTTGATCCTGACCTGAGATGCCGAGGCTTCTAGCAGGGTCTGGAGTTGGAAAAGCTCTTTGCGTTCAACCTGTTGCTTGAAGCCGTCAGTGTTTCCTTGCTAGACCCAACAGCACGGAGAGCTCAGAGAGCAGATGTGCACTCCTAAGCAGAGAGCTGGTGCTGCCTTCTGCCCCTTACAGTAGATCATCCTGTACGAGCAGAGCACTGAGGCACCACGTCATGTCTCCTCTGTGCTCACAGCCCTCCGCAAAGCCGGCAGCTCTGCTGTGAATCTGGGGGCTCTTTCCAGATGGACAGGGCTCTCCCCTGAGGCAGTAGCAAGTGGAGCCAGCTGGCACAGGAGGTCAGGCGATCAGCATGTGTTCCCTCTGCATGTGGAGGCTGCGCAGTGGGACAGGGCATGGTGGTGCTGCCCTCCACTACCTGTCCCTCTGACCCTGCGGGCTGCCCCAGAAGGGGCCACAGCACCCAGCCACAGCTGCGGGAGCCCAGGCAGGATCCTGCAGGGTGTGCCTAGCACAGTGGGGGTCAGGACACCCTCTCTGTGGGTCTTCCTTCTGCAGGGGGTAGCAGAGTGATGGGCCCAGGACATGGCTACATTTCTGTGGGGTAAGAGGGTCAGGCAAAAAGGATGGGCTGGGGGAGGCAGATGGAGGAGAGCAGAAGGCAGCTGAGTTATGCTGCTTCGAAGTCCAAATTCAAATGACTGATCCTGCAAAGAGAGGGGAAGAGAGACACCCTGAACCCATGTGGTGCATCATCCTGCCTAGCTCTGCCTCCAGGGCTGTCCTCAGTGGCCATGCTGCTTCCAGCTCCTATCCAGGAGCTTCCTATTCCTGGGTGTTCCTCCACAGCCAGGCTGTGGGCACTAGAGGACAGCTTGGGATGGCAGGATATGGGCTTTTGTAGGACAGGAGGTCCCTTGTTCAGTCCCAGCCTGAGTGGTACAAGAGGGGTTCTGATTTTCTGTTGAGCTGAGGGCAGAGGAGTGTGTCACGCGCCCTTGCTGTGGAAGTCTCATGGCTCTTTGCTGCAGAGAGCCCTTTGGTCTGGACCTAGCAGGCAGGCAGCAGCTCGCAGTTACCAGTCCAAGGTCCAAGCCTCACACAGCCATGCCACTTCATTTCCACCCTGTTGTTCTACAGCTTCTGGTGAGCCATCCCATGGCCTTCATTTGCTGCCTTACACTGCTAAAGTGTTGCTTGCAGTATTGCTGTGCCTTGCCTGGGGTGGCTGTGTTTTAGTGGTGCAGGGAGGCACTGCCTTCTTTCTGTCAGAACAGAGAGTTATGACTTTCCTGGATGCGGGGCGCTCAGCCAGGGTCATTGTCCCTGGTGCCGGCACTCAGACTCGTCACCACAGCCAGCCGTTTCTGGAGGACAGCAGAGATGGGCTCACCACAGCTGTGGCCTAGGCTCCATCCATCACTGCAGTCTCTCAGCCAGGACACAGAGGTGTTTCTGGTTGCAGAGTCCCCTTAGAGGTTCCTCCCTACCACGCCTGCAGTGCTGGGACAAGCTGCAGACCTCATGTAGCTCTCCTGCCCTGTCATCTGGATGGCCTTCACTCTAAGTCCAGGTCCCAGCCCTGCCTCTTCCTACCTGATCTGGGGCACCTCAGTCTGTCCCTGCAGTTCCCACCTTGACCTGCCTGTCTCTGGAGTCATGTTCTCTGCAACTGAGGAGCTGGCCCTGTGCTGGTGATGGGGGAGGACAGAGGGACTCTGTCTCATGCTTTTTCTTTTTTTTCCCCAAGGCCGATACTGCAACTGGTTTCCTGAGAGCTGCAAGATCCGGGAATCTGGAGAAAGCCTTGGATTACCTCAGGAATGGGGTAGATATTAACACCTGTAACCAGGTATGTGAAACTCACAGGGCTTCTGGTGCCACCTCTGGTTCATGAAGCATGCTGTGTGGTGGCTCCCCTGCGCCCAGTGGCAGCCACTGCACCCCCTCCTTACAGACTGCTCCCATAGGATGGAGGCAGGAAGGTTCCCCACGGCTGCTTTGCTTACTCTGCTCTGCGTAGCTGACTGGGAGGACCTGCCCTGATCCCGCAGTTCCACTTGTCATGGAGCAGAGAATACGAGTTGGTTGGTAATAAGTTGCTTGGCGGAGGAAGTTTAAAAAAATTGTGGGAGAGGCTGCCTGTCCTGACCTCCCTACCCTCCTGCACCTGTGTGCCTGGCTCCAGATGAAGCATCTGGGGGTCAGACAAAAGAGGTGCTGTGTCAGGTGGAGCGCAGCAGCGACTTCGCTGCGTGAAGGTAATTTCCTGGGGTTGATCTGCCCTGCAAAGGCACCATGCAGTCTCCAGGCTCTTGTCTCCAGAGCTGTGGTGTGCCCAGCTGAGGGATGGGTGCACACCATTCTAGCAAAGCATGGAGCTGTGACTGCCAAGCCAGTGGGGGGATCCCTGGGGTGTGGACTTGAGTGTCCTGGCAGACCCCAACTCCTCTCACGTGCACCACCCCTGCCAGGCTCCAGGCAACCTGCAGCCCCTCATCCCTGCCTGTACCAAGCAGCTGGCACTGGAGCTCCTAACCAGAATTGAGTCCAGGGGAGGGACCACGAAGGGCAGACAGCAGCATGAGAGCAGCCCCTTGCTGGGGAGCCTTCCACAGCTGAACCGAGTAGAAACAGGTCCTATGCTGGAGAGGAGAACAGCTGACCAGAAGGCAGATCTGGAGCATCATCTTTGGGGCAGGGGGAGCAGCACTAGCTGTACAAATCTGGGGAGCCTGGCAGTGCTAGCTGGAGCATAGCAAAGGGCATTAACAGGTAAGCAGAGAGGGAGATCTGGGGCTCCTTTAGGGTGACAAGCAACTGACAGTTGGAAGGGGCTCAGCTGCTTATCAGAGGGCAGAGGGTGTAGCAAGGTGGCTGGGATGTAGCAGGAGTCACTGCTGGGGATATTCTCCTTGCCTGCAGTGCTCAGGCTTTCAGATTCTCAGAAGTTGCAGCTTAACAGAAGCAGGGGTTGTTTGCAAAATGCCAGTCTTGGTGGTGTAGGAGGTGCTGGGCAGGTGTAGTGCCTCCTGGCCCAGGGCACAGGCAGGTCTGCCCCAGGCAAAAATAGCTGCAGGCAGAATTGTTTGCAAGTAATCGACAGAACGTTTTGTATCTGTGTAGCTGCCAAATGGAAGTGGCTCAGCCTGAGCTGGGGTAGGTACTGTAGGGAAAGACTCAGGGGGCTTGCGCTGAGCAGCAGGGGACAGACAGACTGCACTGTTGGCTGCTTTCCAGAGCAGTAGTGATGCTGGGGAGACTGACTCAGCAGGTAGCACAAATGTATATGCACCTGGTTTAGTATCAAGTGCCCAAATCAAGCATAAGTTCGGACCTACTTATTTGTGCACTGCAGTGGCCAGTGTAGTTACTGCGGGCAGGTTCCCCCAGGAAATGTCACCGTCTTTTTTTCTTTTCTGACTGATGCTATTGTGCAGGGATGCTGGGCTTCTGCAGACCCCTGGGGCAGACTGCAGCTTCCCTCCTCCTCTTTGGAACACTAGATGAGGTTTGGGGAAAGCTCAGGAGATGCTCATTTTTTTCATCCCTGTATTATCTGGATTATTTGTTCATAATCAGCATCCAGGTACTCTCAGACTTCTATGCTGGGGCTGTCTGGGGACATATGGGATTTAGATCAGAGGGTCTTGTAGGGAGAAGAGGTAGAAAGTGTTCAGTTTCAGAGTCCTTTGAAGATGAGTTTTTCCATGGTGTCCCCTTCATGGGTTAGAGGCTCTGACCCCAAAGGTACAGGGTTTGTAAAGAGAGGCCATGTGAGATGCTCTTAGCACTGGGCTGCGGGACTTGGCTTGTACTTGGCACTGAGCAGATTGTGTGCTTGCACCTGGGGATCTTCCAAGTTGCTGTGCTTTATTTCAGAATTTGGCCCAGTCATTAAACCACCAACTGCTCCTCCCTTAGTCTCTCTTGAAGGGGAGAAGAAGCCACACAGAATTGAGCCACAGCAGCAGGCCAGTCACTGGAAGCAGTCACACCGCTCTTGCTTCCACTTAGCCATAAACAAGCAGAGGTAAACAGGTGTTTCATGCACCCACTGCTCCCTTATGGACCTCTGGGAAAGCAAGTCACAAGGAGCAGGGAGATCCTGCTGCTGACATATGTGCTGCAATCCTCTCCAGGAAGGAGTGGGGATGCTGCCACGCGTGGCACATTCGTGCATGCTCTGTGTGTGTAGAAGCTAGAGCAGAGCCTGGCAGGGGAAATCATCTTACTTTGCCTGTTCAGAAGTGGCTCAGAGAATTCCCACCTGTCAGTTCCTGCGGTTGTCTGGAGGAGAGGAGCAAGAGTAGATGGGGGCTGTGTTTGGCCACGCTGGCCCATGCCTTCTGAGATGGGAGACTCCACACGCAGATCACGCCACGGATGTTCACTCATGTCGAATGACAAGCCTGAAAGTGGAGGAGGGATTTCTGCATTGTACACTACTCCTGTACCACTCTAGTGCAGAGGAATATGTGGTTCTGGAAAGGAGTCTGCAAAGAATTAAAACAGGGAGACCCAGCCCCAAGCTAAAGACGATAGCTTTGATCTTCTTCGTCACCCAGAAAGACAGTCATCAGCTGTCTCCACTGGCCAGCTACAAGTCCTGTTTGCAGCCCGATTTCTGGTGCTGGTGAAGGGATTTAACACCTTGATGGGGAGCACATGGCTACAACAGTATGAGGCACTTCTTTTGGTGACGTCTTTGCACTGGTTCCTGCCATCTCCCTGAGGTTAGATGGCACTTTAGGGTTTCCTTCTGAGGAATATCAGACCTGTGAGAAAGGTCCAACCTCACATGTCCTGTATAGAATAAAGAGGGATATATGTGGTCAGACCTATCCCACAGGCCCTGTATTCTTACTCAAGTGCAGAGACCTTGACATGCCATCTGATCTTCATCCCTCCAATTTAATCCCCTTCATTGCTGCCATCTGCATCAGTGCCTTCATCACTCACCTCCATTGTGTTTCAAATTCCTGCATGCTCCCATATCATCCATGAGGAGCTGGAAGCCTGAGGATGGGTGCGTCTTGCTGCCAGGACCCTCACCAGCAAGAACAGCACTGTGCCAGCATGCGGTCCTAGGGGATAGTCTCTGTTGGGGTGGGCAGAGTGGGCAGTCTGTGGCATGACCCTGTTTTGGTGCAGGCAAAGTGCTAAGTCCTGCCTTCTGTGTTTGTCTGTAGGGCTGTGTCTGTCGCACTGACAGCCAGCGACTGGGATTTCTGGGAAGCGTTTGCAGCACTTAGTGAGGGGAATACAGCACCTTTGAAATTAAGTACATCTTGTGGCGGTTTTGGGTCAGATGATCTGTCAAGACAAAGCAGATATGCAAAACAGCCTGTATTCTTCCTGGAGCAGAAATATCGATGGGCCTCTGGGAAACTATCTCCTGCAAACGTTGTGCTTATTGTTGTAAGGCCAGAGAATAATGATTCCTCACAGGTTTTCAGCATTCAGAAGGTTATTTATGAATCCCTTGTGTAAAAGGATGTATGCTGAGGAGAGCAATCAAGCATCTATCTTGCACTCCAGGCATTTGTCGTGCAAGTGTAATGGAGAAAAAGCATGTGTGTCTGTGGCCACATATCTGACTTGTGAGCTCATGAAGGTGAGGGTGTCAGTGACCATCTGTGTGGGGTTGCATAGATGTTTCTTAGTCAAAGGAGCTGGGCTTGTCCGAGGTGATACGTGCCGTATAGCCGGGTCTGGTTGGGGACTGTTTCCTTTTGGTGGCTCTGTTCTGTGGGTTTTGCAACATTCCCACTTCATTTTCCCTTGGAAGCAGGCCTTTTGTGCTTGAGGCTCTTGGGAATTTTGGAGTTGGTGTGCTGAGGAAGCCTGTGAATTTTTAGGGGTTTTCTCTTTGTGCTTTAATCAGAGTTGAGAAAAAGAATCTATGAGTCTTCAGCTGTGATCCTGGATAGCTGGTGCTTTGAGTAAGAGAGGGTGGGAAACCTTTTTCTAGTATGATAACACTCTTGAAGCTGTTCTAAGTTTAATTGGAGTGTTGAGTGCTGGAACTGGAGCTTCCCCAGGCATTTTCTGCTCCCCTACCTATATTCAGGTGGGGATGAAGCAATTCTGTGAAGTGACCTTCCAGTACTCTAGAGGAGCTGAAACAGATGGTTGGGAGGTGGAGTACTTGGGCAGGACTGCGTGCTCCCAGGGAGCTGATGTCTCTTTGCCACATGACAGCATTGCGTAGGGGTGAGTAAACATAATGCATCCACCTGGGAGAAGTGAGGGACAAGGGACATTTGCCTTATGGGGAAAAAGTGACATCTGACATTGCCTGCATATTGAACCTCTTTGCTAGCAAATATCCCAGACCTTTTATTCGCATCTGGGAAGCGGAAGAGGGTGTCAGAAATAATGGAGCAGAAGCTCTCTTTGCAGCCTTTAGCATGCTGGCTGGCCTGACCCCTTCTGGTCAGGTCATGATGCTAAAAGGGTGCTGGCCAGCCCTCTGCACCTAGTGCACCTCATCTTTTCCATGTGTAGGAAAAAGATGACCTAAACTGGGGGTTTTGACTTCCTGAGAAGTCACTTCATTTGTTTGGGAGCTTCCTGGAACTGGTAGAGCTTAGTAGTGGCACAGCAAACACTTTCTCTGTGCTCTTTGCTGCAGTTAAACTCTGAGGGAGCAAAGCTGACCCTATGCTGAGCACGGGCTGCAGGATGGGGCTGTTGGTAGGCAGTCTGCAAAGCCAGGAAGAAGCCAGCTGGTGGACTGGAAGCTCCTGAACTGTTGTGAATTAAATTTGGCAGCTGCTTAATAAAATCATTGTCCCAGGCAGAGCTTCTCACTGCGCTTTTGTCTGTGTAACTGCTAAGTTTAAGGTTTGCATGTGCACTTACACATCAGCTCTGGTGCATCCTCACTCTGGGCCATACACAAAGCTCAGCTTTGTGCTTCAAGTCTGAGAAGCCTGACAATCGTGTGCAGGAGCACTCCGAGGAAAGTCACTTGGGCAAAGACACAGGAGCTGACATCAGAGATGTGTCATGAGCAGGGAGGGACTGAAACAGTGCCTGTGGCACCAAGCACACACATGCTGAGCTGTGGTGCCACCCGTCCATAGGAAATTGTCTATGGGGGCTGTGTGTTTTGCTCATAGAGAAACCTTCAGCATTAGTCAGCAGCTCGGCATTCAGCTGTGTGCAGTTGCCCTGGCAGCATGGAGCTAACCATGGCTGTCATGCTGGGTGCCAACGCAGGGCTCAAGGGCAAGGCAATGACTTCTGCTCCCACCAGCCTGGACTTTCTCCAGCATGAGCCAAATGCCCACAGTCGTGTCTGCACAGGAGCTCAGAGTAGGGGCTTCGCCAGAGAGCCCCAGCCCCAGCATGTGAGTAACGCCCCTCTCCCACCTTTGCTTCCTCCAGAACGGGCTGAACGCCTTGCACCTGGCCTCCAAGGAGGGCCATGTGAAAATGGTGGTGGAGCTGCTGCACAAGGAGATCGTCTTGGAGACAACAACCAAGGTGAGGCTAAGGGAGTCTGGTCACATTACTCACAGTTCCGCACCCTGCCACTGCTGCCAGACGTGCCAGCAGTAGCTGAGAATGAGAGCAGTGAATCATGCTGTTTGCTCTCAGCCCCTGGAAAGGCTGTGCTGGTGGCAGTGCTGCTGGGCTGGGGCCTGGGACCCGGGCTCTGATTTCAGCACAGTTGAAGCTGTACTGGGTACCACCGGGTGGGTGTGAGGTTCTTCTCCGCCCATGCCTCTCCCCTGTGGTGGCCATGGGGGCCACTGAAGGCTCAAGAGGGGAGTAACAGAAGCCAGAACATGTCCTACTACTGTTTTTACTCACATCTCCTCCTGGCACTGGCTGCACGCTCAGGTCAGCCCTTGCTGCCCCAGGGCAGCCCCTTCATGCTGCAACGCTGAGATGGCCTTGGAACCATTGTAGCAAACTTGGAAATCTCTGGTGCTCCTTAAATAGCGTACCATTCCCTCCCTGGCATCACCACGGCAGGGAGTGGTTCTTGCTCAGTAACAAGCAAAACAACGCGCAGGCAAGCAGGGCTGACAAATGAGCAGCCTCCAGCACTGTCTGAAAGACTGCGAGAGCAGGAGGGGGCTGGCTTGCCACCTCCCCAGGGCTCTGGCACTCTGGCAGGGCTCAGGGCGTGGAGCAGGGTCTGGCATTCTGCCACACCACCCAAAGGCACAAGTCGGAAGAGCCTGTGTCTGCGTTTTTCTAGCCTGCTTATCATCCCCTAGCTCTGCTGGATGCCTTGGCTACCTGGGCACACACTGCAGTTTTGCCTGAAGACTGCCAGTTCAGCTCCCCCATCCTCCTTCCCCTCCTCATCTCTTGGTGCTGGAGGTACACAGAGCCTGACAATGCATACAGCATTTGCTGCCAGTAACTTCATGGGAAAGATGAAATCACTCTCTTCCCTGGCCAGCGAATGTGAAGGATAGCTGCAGGGACGGAGCATGGGGTGAGGGCCCCACAGGCTTCCCCTGGCCAGCTGCTCTGTTTGCACGTGTGTCAGCACGTGTGTCAGCACGTGTCAGCCTCGTCTTCCCCTGGTATCCAGGGCTGCTCCAGCCCCTGAGCGCTGCCCTGTGCTGTCTTTCAGAAAGGAAACACAGCCCTGCACATTGCTGCCCTGGCTGGACAACGGGACGTGGTGCGGGAACTGGTGAACTATGGGGCCAACGTCAATGCGCAGTCACAGGTAGAGTGCCCTGGGGTGGGAAAAGCACCCAGCATGCGTGATAATGGTGCCCTCATGGTGGGAGCTGTGCCTGGCATGGGCACCTCTCTCTACTCCTGTTCAGGGGCAAGGATGACTCTGCCAGACTCCCGGAAGAAGATGAGTATGCAAGTGGTGGGGAGGGATTCTTGAGGGGTGTGGGGAGACCAGCATGGTCTCTCTGCAGAGGGAGTCCATGGCAGCACACACAAGCACGCTGAAGTCATCCAGGGAGGACTCATGGCCAATGCCTCCCTGGCACAGCCATAAGGTCTCCAGCAAACCCTGCAGCTTTACATGCTGTGCCTCCTTCGCTCTCTCTTTCTTGGGCCTGGTGGGGTTGCAAGCTCTTCAGCTTTTGCCTGATGGGAGAAAGGTCCCTGGAGCAAGGGAGAGTAGTGTCAGTGAGTGGAAGGCAGTGTCTCCTCAGCTGGCTCTTGTGAAGCATCTCCTGGTTCTTTCTGGATGTGGGGAGCCTCGGGCTCCAGGTCTCTGTGATTGCTCCACTGTAGCTAGTTTTTTCCTTTTAAACACCCACACTGTGTATGCTTTTGCCCCAGTTCAGTGAGCTGGGGGTGTGGGTGTTGATGGGGTGTAGATCTGCAAGGAACCTAAGACACTCAAGGAAAAGTTGTGTTGATGTGCATGGCCCTGTGTTTGCAGAAAGGATTCACGCCCCTCTACATGGCAGCGCAGGAAAACCACCTGGAAGTTGTCAAGTTCTTGCTGGAAAATGGAGCTAACCAGAACGTAGCCACAGAGGTGAGACCCTTGGGGAGGACCCTGGGGCCCTGCTTGCTGGGGCTGCTGTTGGATGTGCCAGATGCTGCCATGGCTCCTTGGCTCTCCCTCTCTCACCTGCCTCTCCTTGGCAGGATGGCTTCACACCACTAGCTGTGGCTCTGCAGCAAGGGCATGAGAATGTGGTTGCTCACCTTATCAACTATGGAACAAAGGGAAAGGTCCGCCTGCCCGCCCTGCACATTGCAGCCCGCAACGATGACACTCGCACAGCTGCCGTGCTGCTGCAGAATGACCCCAATGCTGATGTCCTCTCAAAGGTGTGTGGCTTTCCCGCCCTGTCTCTGGGAGTTTTCCCACATCCCCAGGGAGAACAGCAGCTTGGTATGCTGTATTTATCCATCCTTTCAGCAGGGAGCATGTGTCTGGCTGGGCTGATCCCTCCTTCTTTCCCCTAGACTGGATTTACACCCTTGCACATTGCAGCCCACTACGAGAACCTCAGTGTGGCCCAATTACTGCTGAACCGTGGAGCCAGTGTCAACTTCACACCCCAGGTGAGTGCAGAGTGGGAAGGCTGCTGGGACGGGTACTGCTTCAGCACCAGAAGAGGATGTTGTGCCACCTTTCCATGTAGGTGCAGCAGCAGCTGCCAGGGTACACTGGAGAGGTGGGACCGTGCAGAAGGTAGCACGCTGATGTGTGTCTGAGGAGTTGCCATTAATAACCAGCGTGGGCCCTTTCTACTATGTCTCCCCTTTGTCGGATGCAGCCACGCATCCCTGGAAGCTCTTTGGGACACCTTGTGTCCAGGCTGAGGGACAGCTGTTGCTGTTGCTGCAGGGCAGAGCTGATAGCCCCTGCAGTTGGTGTGCCTCTTCAGTCCCACGGGTGCAGCCAAATCCATGAGCTGATGCTTTCCTGCAAGCTCTGTGCAGCTTCTGTCCACAGCCTTTAGCTGCAGGCAGGAGCAGGTCCTCACCCTCTCTCTCTCAGCCCTGTGAAACAAGCTGTTCCCCTGCATCGTCCCTGGGCAGGGATTTAGATCTCCTCTGTCCTTTGTTCATACGGTGACTCCTTGCAGCCCCGCAGGGAAAAGAGAAGGGGTTTCTCCCTCTAACAGACTGCTGTTCCTTCTGTCAGAATGGGATCACTCCCCTGCACATAGCCTCCCGCCGGGGCAACATCATCATGGTACGCCTGTTGCTGGACCGCGGGGCTCAGATAGAGACAAGGACCAAGGTAAGACCACTTCTGAATCACCAGCAAGTACGCGGGCCATCTCCCTCCCTGAGCTCCCTGCATCCCCTGTGGACATCTTGCCGGGTGTGTGAGGGAAGGTTGCTGGTGCACTAAGGGGATGGGCCAGGTTTTTCCCTGGTGTACGTAGAGGTGAGAGGAGGCTGTATGGCTACAGTGGGTGCGCCCTGGGGGCTGACGGCAGACTCAGTTTTGCCTTATTTTGCAAACAAGTCCGAAGCCCCTGTTACTGTGCTGCCTGAGGGGAGAGCTGTGCCCTCCCTTGCCTATGCTGAGCCCTTGAGCTTTTCTCTCTCCCCAGGATGAGCTGACCCCTCTCCACTGTGCAGCTCGCAATGGACATGTGCGAATTGCAGAGATCCTGCTGGACCATGGGGCACCTATTCAAGCCAAAACCAAGGTATCCATGGGACTCTGGGGCTGTGCTTGGTGCCAGGTCCTGGGGCAGCGCAGGGGGTAACAAGCTGTGCACAGCTGCTGAATGCCACCCGTGGCTGGGGCTGACTTTCTGGCCTGCCAAGGTATAAGGAGCTTCCTGACCTCCTCCTTGGCCCTAGCTGGAGCCCTTGGCCTGAGGGCTGCATGCTTCAAAGGAACGAGCCCTGAGAAGGGGATGGCCTGGGGACAGCCTGCCCCATGTCAGCAGCTCTTCAGGCCCTGCCTCTGCTCAGCATCGCCTTGCAAGCCTCTGTGAGGGATTTTGGGGCTTCTCTCTGGTAGCACCCTGGGGAGCAAGCCATCATTTCTGGCCCAGAGCTGTGGCCAGGGGAGTGAGGCAAGGGCTAGGTGGGATGCCTGGTCCCCCTTCCTGGCCCAGCCCTGAGGCCCCGCTCTGTGGTCGTAGAATGGCTTGTCGCCGATCCACATGGCAGCGCAGGGTGACCACCTGGACTGTGTGCGCCTGCTCCTGCAGTACAGTGCTGAGATCGATGACATCACGCTGGACCACCTAACACCGCTGCATGTGGCCGCGCACTGCGGGCACCACCGAGTGGCCAAACTGCTGGTGGAGAAGGGGGCCAAGCCCAACTCCCGAGCCCTGGTGAGTGAAGAGGGGCAGGCAGGGCTGTGGCAGGGGGGAGGGAGAGCGTTCTCACTAATGGCTGTCCATTTGTCCATCTGCAGAATGGCTTCACACCCCTCCATATCGCCTGCAAGAAGAACCACATCCGGGTGATGGAGCTGCTGCTGAAGACAGGTGCCTCCATCGATGCCGTCACGGAGGTAGGTGGGTTGCAGCCCAGCCCCAGCTTTCCAGCTGCTGCCTGTCCCCGGCAGGCAGCACTGCAGGGGATGATGGCCCTGTTGCCTCTGCTGGTCCCCAGACACCTCCTTTATTGCGGCTTGGAGCTCTTTGCAGCTCAGAGACTGTTGAGCCTGGCAGCATCTCCCCACAGCCTGCTTCTTGCAGGGCAGGGGGACTGCAGAGGAGGTAGCCATTCCCCATGTTCCCCTTGGCTCACTTGCCAGGCTGCTGGGGCCGGCCAAGCTGGGAACCCAGAGTTTGCCTCTGTGCTGAGGTGTGCCCCAGGGAGGGGGAGAAGGGGGCAGGAAGAGATGTTGGGAAGGCCATCAGTCCCCATTTGGCTCCTGGCCCCTTTCTTTCCACAGTCTGGCCTGACCCCCCTGCACGTGGCCGCCTTCATGGGGCACCTGCCCATTGTCAAGACCCTGCTGCAGCGTGGAGCCTCTCCTAATGTGTCCAATGTGGTGAGTCCCATCTGGCTGGGGCTGTGGGAACCCAGCATGGCGAGGTCGAGCAGGAGATGGGGATTGCCCAGGTCAGGCACCCATTGCTCTCCTGAGCAATCTCTGGTGTCCCCTGCTTTGTGTTGGCAGCGGGAACTGGTAGGGACCAGAAGAGGTTGTGGGTACTGCTCTCCAGTGCTCAGGCCAGAGGAACAACCACAGGAAGGCATATCCCCTCCTATGGCCTCACCACTTTATCCTGTCCTTGGTGCAGAAAGTGGAGACACCCCTACATATGGCAGCCAGAGCTGGGCACACGGATGTGGCAAAGTACCTGCTGCAGAACAAAGCCAAAGCCAATGCCAAGGCAAAGGTAGGCACAGAGATCCTGTGTGATAGTCCAGCTCTGGGAATAGCTAACGCAGGTTTCTTTGCTCTCGCTTACCCAGAGCCTGGCTTGCCAGGGGCTGTGCAATGGCAAGAGCAGGGCTGGGGCCCCTTTGGCACGGCAAGCAAGGGACTGGTCCCAATCTGCCAAAACAGCTCTTCTGCCTCCCTTGCAGGATGACCAGACTCCTCTGCACTGTGCTGCACGCATTGGCCACACTGGCATGGTCAAACTCCTGCTGGAGAGCAATGCTGAGCCCAACCTGGCCACAACAGCAGGGCACACGCCCTTGCACATCACTGCCAAAGAGGGGCATGTGGACACAGCCCTGGCCCTGCTGGAGAAGGGGGCGTCACAGACCTGCATGACCAAGGTAGGCTGCTGTGGCCACTGCTGCTGAAGGTGTGACCTGGCTGGGCCAAGGCTGGGCAGGCTGGTGGCACAGTGTCCCTGTCACAGGAGGGGCAGCCTCCTCCTGTGCCGCAGCATGCACCAGTGCTCTCCTCCTCATCCCTGACATCCTGTGATGGGCTGCCTTTCTCCTCAGAAAGGATTTACCCCGCTCCATGTGGCAGCCAAGTACGGGAAGGTGGATGTGGCAGAGCTGCTGCTGGCACATGATGCTCATCCCAATGCAGCAGGGAAGGTGAGTGCTGCTCCTGTGGCAGTGGAAGGAGTGGTGTGGTATGGGGAGAAGCTCTGTCTCACCTGTCTGTGCCCTCTCCCCCTCCCCAGAACGGCCTGACCCCACTGCACGTGGCTGTGCACCACAACAACCTGGAGATCGTCAAGCTGCTGCTTCCCAAGGGGAGCTCCCCGCACAGCTCAGCCTGGGTAAGGCTGGACTGAGTGTCCCTGGGGGTGTGGGGCTGTGTCATGTGTCCGTTGCCTGCTAGCCTGGGGCTATTGTTGCCCCTCATCCCTGGCACTCAGGGAGTGTACAAGGGTCCAGCCACCACTAGCCACTCTCCACACCTGCTGCTCATGCCCGCCTGGTCCCTTGCACCAGTACATGGGGCAGGCAGGGGTGCTGGGCAGCTGACCCCTTCTGGCAGACAGGCTACCTCAGAGACAGTCCGTGCCGGCAGCCTGGTGGCTGTTGCTTGGGGGTCGCGTCTCCATGGCAAGCCCTGAGGGGCAGTGCTGCAGTTTGGGAAACCACACACAAATGTTTGCATGCAGCTATGAAGCAGTGAGCCAGAAAACCCGTGGGCTCGTGAGTGTCGCCCCGCTCTGCCTGAGCATGGGAAACATCTCCCTAAAGAGCAGACCAGCAGTCTAGCTTTCCACTTTGTGTGCAGGATCTGCATCCTCAGAACAGACAAGTGGCTGCTAGTGCCGGCCCTCCCCATCTGGCACTCCTGTCTCCCCCTGCACAGGCTGCCGGCAGACTTGCTGGGCAGGCACTGGGAGCAGCCAGTACCGGCGCCAGATCCCCCGTTGGTCTGCGTCACTAACGGTCTGTGCATCACCCTGGGCAGAGGGTGTCTGCCAGCTGCAGCGTGGCAGCAAAGGCAGTGCTCAATGCTCCACAGTCTCTGCCTGAATACTAATCCTGCACATTGTGAGTTTTGCTCCAGAGCTCAGCCAGACACGTTCCGGGAGGTGTCTGTCTGCCCTAGCCTCTCATGTCCAGGTGGCTGAATACTGCTGTAGAAATTCATGTGTGGAAAAATCCAGGACAGCCAATGCCAGTGGAACCTGAAGCAGGTGGTCTTTGAAACCCCTGTGCTGACTTGGCTGGAAGAGTGGGATTTGGCTCCAGTGCCAGGGCTAGGGGCTGCCAGGGAGATGGTTTGGGTGTAAGCCTGCATCCCTGAGCTCTGGAGGCAACGAGGAAGGGCAGGCCTGACCTGGAGAGACAAGGTGACACCTTCTGTCCCTGCTGGTCTGCTTGGCAGGGGCTGAGCACTGCAATGAGCCTCTCTCCCTGCAGAATGGGTACACCCCCCTGCACATTGCTGCCAAGCAGAACCAGATGGAGGTGGCCAGCAGCTTGCTGCAGTACGGGGCTTCTGCAAACGCGGAGTCTGTACAGGGAGTCACCCCCCTACACCTGGCTTCCCAGGAGGGGCATGCGGACATGGTGGCACTGCTTTTCTCCAAACAAGCCAACGGTGACCTAGGCAACAAGGTAAGTTGTCCTGGCATGTCCTGCCAGGCAGTAGCTGACAAGGTGGTAGTCCAGGCCCCAGTGCCTCCCTGCATTTAGGCAGCAGTGCCCTGGCTAGCAGCACAGTGTTGGTCAATTTGCCAGGTTGGAGACCTGGCCTCAGAGTCTCTGCTGCTAGAGCTGCAGTGATGGCATTGCCACCACGCTGAGATGTCCTCTCTTTGCAGAGTGGCCTGACTCCTCTCCATCTTGTGGCGCAAGAGGGCCATGTGCTGGTTGCTGATGTTCTAGTGAAACACGGAGTCACAGTGGATACAACAACCAGGGTAAAGTGGTGCATTGACCATGGCTATGGTGAAAAATGTGGGGGAGCCATCTCTAGGCTTGCTTCAGGAGGAGCATTGCTTTTCTTTTTCTTTGTGCAAGTCTGCCCTCTTGCAGGCATCCTTACCATTTTGTCTCTGCCTTGGGGACTCTTCCACCTCTTCCCTCCACCTTCCTGGAGGGATGATTCTTGCCTGCTCCCACAGCTCACCCCTGTACCAACAGGCACAACCATGGTGTGGTCTGCAGTGTGCCTTCTGCCCTGGTCCTGGGCTCTCAGGCAGTACCTGCACACATGCCCCATCCTTCATCTGTGGGGCCTTACCCATGGGATGAGCATACTGAAGCCGGAAGGGAAGGAAGTGCCACTGAGGGCAGGCTGAAACCTGATGTCATTTTTCAGATGGGCTATACTCCGCTGCATGTGGCCAGCCACTATGGGAACATCAAGCTGGTGAAGTTTTTGCTGCAGCACCAGGCTGATGTCAACGCCAAGACTAAGGTACAGAAATGTCCTGTGCTCCAAGGACCTTTCTGCCCTTGGCAACAGCATGCAGGTTGATGGGGAAGGCTTAGCCTCCCTCCCTGCTTCCACTTCCCCTACCCCCACATTGCTCCAAGCCCTCCTGTCTCCATGTCTGGAAGCTTCTGTAGTCTAGCTACAGGCCTGGGGAAAGTGCTGGGTTCTGCAGAGCCATTTTGCTTGCTCTGGAAAGAAGGGAGCCACGCTCATGCTCCAGGCTTGAAGCACAGAGTGAGGCCCCGGGGCACTTCTGGGGCAGCACACACCTGGAACTGATGGCAGCACCCTCTGTCCTCCCCTGCAGCTGGGCTACACCCCTCTGCACCAAGCAGCGCAGCAGGGCCACACGGACGTTGTGACACTGCTGCTGAAGCATGGTGCCTCTCCCAATGAGATCAGCATGGTGAGTACGGCATGTGCCTGCACCTACTCGCCCCATGGCAAGCTGGGGTGCCTGCCTGGGCTTCCCTGTGGCTGCTGCTCACTCGGTATTTCTTCCCTGCACAGAATGGCACCACTCCCCTGGCCATTGCAAAGAGGCTTGGCTACATTTCTGTCACAGACGTGCTCAAGATCGTCACAGAGGAAACTGATGTCCTGGTAAGCCCCTGGGGACTGGGACCAGGACCCTGCGGAGGAGGGATGGGGCTGGGAGCAGCCCTGCAAAGGTCCACTGAGCATGGCTGGGCAGCGCCAGTGTTGACAGCTGGATGCCTAGCCCAGGGGTGAGAAGGGGGCTGCAGGCAGCTGTGCAGCAAAGAGCTGGCCTCCTCTGACTCTGCTCTGCTCCCGCAGTCAATTGGTGACAAGCACCGCATGAGCTTCCCAGAGACTGTAGACGAAATTCTGGACGTGTCAGAGGATGAAGGTGAGGGGCCAGAACTGGGCCCACCATCCCAGAGATCCGCTGGCTGGCCCAGCATGGCAGGCAGCAGTCTCAAGAATAGGCACTGGCATTCCTGCCGGGGGCCGTGGGGGAACTGTGTGGCCCCACAGTTGGTCTTGTGGAGAGGACAAGGGGAGCCCACCGGACTCCTAGGGTGGCACCTCCTGGTTCAGGTGCTTCCCTGCGCTATGCAGGAGGGATATGACTGGACCTCTCCATGGTCCCGTGCCCCAGGGACAGCGTGCAGAGAGCCCGTGGGCGTGCAGAGCTCACCACTGTGACCTGCTCCGCGGGGTGGTACCAGCTCCCAGCTCAGCTGCAGCTGGTCTGCTCCTGCTCCCTCCCACCAACACCTCACCTTTGCCTCTTCTTACTTTGCAGGCACTGCTCATGTCACAGTAATGGGTATGAAATGTGTCCCCCCGCCCCAGCTCAGTGACCCATTTCACCCCATGGCCACTAACCACCCGCATGCCATGTCCATCTGCTGTGCCCTGGTGCTGTCCAGCGCAGGCCCTGCTGTCCTGCCCTGCCCACCTGTGTCCGTGCTGCTTGCCGTGGTGTGACTGCATGAACAGGCCTTGCCCCAGCCTGGGGGGAGCCCTGGCTCCTGGTAGGCCCCCAGCACAGTCCCCAGGAGGCAGAAGAGCCTGGTTCTGTGGCAAAATCTGCTGCCCCTCCACAACTGCCCTGTGCTGTCCTGGCCAGGGCAGGGATGAACCCGAGTGCTCAGGGTCTTGGTGCTGCTACAGTCCCCTCTCCATAACTGGGGCTCCCTCCCTGCTTTGGAAGGTGCTGGCCTCACTCCCATAGGGCATTGGCAAGACCCAAACGCTGGTGAACAGCTTAGCAGGTGTTAACTAGCAGCAGGCAGCGTTGGCTGGGCTTCTGCCTCCAAGGGGGGCGTGTGGCTTCACTCGGCCATGTTAGGGCATCCTTCCAATGTCCCCAGGCCTGCCTACATTCCTGTCCCCAGCATCCAACAGTAGGCTGTACTCTGTGCTTGGTGCTGTGGGAAAGGGGTCAGCTAGCAGCTGTGGCTCCTGACAGCTACCACAGCTCTTGTCTCACCGACCTGCAGCACAGGCTTTGGCCCTGCCAGCCGACCCCATCTGGCAGAGGGCAAAGCTGCCCCATGGCTGGCCGAGCCCCAGGAGGCAAGTGTGTGTGGCCAACAGTGGGAGCAGAGGTGGGCCCTGGCTCCAGACCTGTGGAGGGATGGGGACAAGGGCTGCACATGGGTGCTCCATTGTCCTTCTGCCTCTCTGCATGCTGAGCTAGCTCTCGGTTTCAGAGGAGGAGCTGACCACACCAAAGCCCAGGACAGCTGATGCCAGGGACCAGGAGGGCAAGAAGGAGATGCTGGAGTTTGTGACCATGACGACACTGGAGCAAACGTAAGAGGCGCTGGGTGGTGAGGAGGGAGCAGGTACAGGGCACAGGGCCAGCCTGGTGCAGGGCTGGGTTGCCAGTGGATCAGGGATAGGTCTGGGCAAGGAATGGATCACTGAGCCCCTATCAGCTAGCATGGCAGGCAAAGCTGGTTGGTATTGTTCCTGCACCAGGACACGGGTCTGCTGTTGACTTTGCCTTCATCCAATGGCTCTGGAACTCTCTGGGGAGGGCTAGGGGCTGAGGGGCTCAGGCTGACCACTTCAGTGGCTGTCATCCCTCTCCTGCCAGGGTGGAGTCTCCAGCTGTCCTGCAGGTCCCCTGCATCCCACCTGAGACTGTGGTGACCAGAGCAGAGGAGACTGAGCAGGTAGGACCTGTGGAGACAGAAGCTGAGCAAGTCAGTCTGCTGCATGCACCCTCGGTGTCCCCGCAGGAGGTGAGCATGAGACACAGCCTGCCACAGCCCCCGCAGGCATTATCTGCCGGGGGGAGCCCCCTGTCAGCCAAACATGGGGTGGGTGGTGGGGATGGACTTGGTGGTACAGGACTGCTCGGGGAGGGTTATGAGACTGTGGAGGAGTGGGCAGGCCCAGCACCCCCAATAGGTCCCTGTGCCCATGGGTCTCTTCCTTGCCTTATACAGCCCTCCAAGGAGTTTGATGAGGACTCCCTGATCCCCAGCAGCCCTGCCACTGAGACCTCAGATAACATCAGCCCAGTGGCCAGCCCCGTGCACACAGGGTGAGTGCCCAGCCCATGCGCACTCTATGCATGAGCCAGCTGCAAGGTGCTCACCTGCCCATGCCTCTGCCCACTCCAGGTTCCTGGTGAGCTTCATGGTGGATGCCCGTGGTGGCTCCATGCGGGGCAGCCGGCACCATGGACTGCGTGTGGTCATCCCACCCCGTGCCTGTGCAGCACCGACCCGCATCACCTGCCGCCTTGTGAAGCCCCAAAAGCTGCCTGCACCCCCATCGCTGGCTGAGGAGGAGGGTCTGGCCAGCCGGATCATTGCCCTGGGGCCCACCGGTGCCCAGTTCCTCAGGTGAGCACAGCTAGGAACAGAACAGATGGGGCTGCCCACATCAGGGCCATCCCTCAGGACTGGGGATGGATCTGGGCTCCTCTGGAGTCTCTGCCAACTGGAACAAGACCTCTGTCCATCTCTGCTGCTGGGGCTCTGGTGCAGGAGAGATCCCACCTCTGGCCCGGTGCAGCCTGCTTCTGAGGTGGGTCGTTCCAGCGTAATGGAGCAGTGGCTGTGCTGTGGTAGGAAAAGCCTGACCAGCACGGTCCTGCCAGGCACAGAGCCCCACTTCCTTGAGAGAGGGGTGTGAGCAGCCTTGCCTTCCTCCTGCGGCAGCTGTGCAGCACGATGGGTGGGTGTTCTGCCCAGGGCTGCCTTGCTGCCTGCGTGTCCGAGCAGCAGCAGCGGGTGCAAGCGCTCTTCCTCTGCTGTCTGCAGCCCTGTCATTGTGGAGATCCCACACTTTGCCTCGTATGGGCGTGGAGACCGTGAGCTGGTGGTGTTGCGCAGTGAGAATGGCTCTGTTTGGAAGGAGCACCGCAACCGCTATGAGGAGAGCTACATGGACCAGCTGCTCAACGGCATGGATGAGGGTGAGTGTGCCAGGCAATGGGGGCTTGACACCATGCAGCTCCCCACAGGCAGGGCTGCGGCCGGCCTGGGTGGTGGGATGAGCTTGTGTGGTCAGTGCACCTTGGAGGGGGTGATGGGTAGCAGCCACAGGTTTGGTGTATGGGCATTGATGGCTATGCTGCCCTTGCAGAGCTGGAGACCCTGGAGGAGCTGGAGAAGAAGAGGGTCTGCCGCATCATCACCACCGACTTTCCTCTCTACTTCGTGGTCATGTCCCGGATTTGCCAGGACTGCGATACGATCAGCCCTGAGGGAGGGTGTTTAAAAAGCACACTGGTGCCCATGGTACAGGCCACCTTCCCGGACACTGCTGTCACCAAGGGAGTGAGGTTGGCCCTGCAGGTGAGCCCTGGGGAGCCTGGCCCAGGGCCCGGCTGGGCTCCTGCAGGCAGGGGTAGGCAGCAGGTCCAGGCTGTGCCCCAGCCTGGGGGAGACAGGCCCTGATGCCTGTGCTGGTGCTGCCGGCAGGCACAGCCCGTGCCCGATGAGCTGGTGACTAAGCTGCTGGGGAACCAGGCAACCTTCAGCCCCATCGTCACAGTGGAGCCACGCCGAAGGAAGTTCCACCGCCCCATCGGCCTCCGCATCCCACTGCCACCATCCTGGAAGGACAATCCCCGAGACAGCGGTGAGGGTGACACCACCAGCCTGCGCCTGCTCTGCAGTGTCATTGGTAAGGCTGCCAACCCCTACTGTGCAGGCAGTCGAGCTCTCTGGAGGGGGATGGGATGGGCTGCCTTGGTGGGGTGCAGCTCCTGCAAGCTGAGGACAGGTCACAGCGATGGAGAGGGCAGATGCCTGGGGGATGCAGACCCCAAGCTTACAGAAAGGCAGCATGCTTACCCTTTCTTTCTGCTGCAGGAGGGACAGCCCAAGCCCAGTGGGAAGACATAACAGGCACCACAAAGCTGGTCTACGAAAATGAGTGTGCTAACTTTACCACCAATGTGTCTGCCAGGTGAGTCCTGGGAGATCGTGTGCTCATCTGGGGACATCTGCTGCTCCTTGGGCCCTCCCAGGTTGCAGCCTGTGCCAAGAGGAGCCTCCCCTCCCTGTGCTCATTGTGGCGCTGCCCCATTCCCGTGTGCAGGGCAGTTGCCTCCAGCCTTGAGACCCCCATGCTGCCTCAGCACGCTTCAGAAAACACTCATGACAACTGTGTGTTGCAGAGGGAAGGGGCCGTTCTTTTTACTTGGGTGGGTCCCCATCATGGATGGGGCTGCTCCTGTACCCAGAGCTCTTGGGCACCCTCCGCAGTGCGGTTTGCTGTTGGGGTGGGGGGCAGCTCTCCTGGTGCCACTGGGGAACCTGCCCGGCAGTGCCCCAACCCAGCCCTCCCACAGGTTCTGGCTGGCTGACTGCCCACGCACAGCCGAGGCCGTGCACTTTGCCACAGTGCTGTACAAGGAGCTGACGGCTGTGCCCTACATGGCCAAATTCGTGGTGTTTGCCAAGATGAATGATGCACGGGAAGGCCGGCTACGCTGCTACTGCATGACTGACGACAAGGTTGACAAGACTTTAGAGCAGCATGAAAACTTCACTGAGGTGGCTCGCAGCAGGGACATTGAGGTTTGTCCCCACCAGCATGTTGAGGGGGGCAGCAGGGAGAAGGCTGCTCAAGCGAGGGGAGTCTGATGCTGGTGGAGGGGCCTGACCCCGGCCCAGGGAGGAAAGTCGGGGTTACCTGCCCTGTCCAGTGGCAGGATAAGCGACTCCGCACAGGGTCTGAGCCTGTTTTCTGCTCCGCGCCAGGTGGTAGAGGGGATGCCTTTGCACGTTGAGCTCTCAGGGAACCTGGTGCCAGTCAAGAAGGCCACTCAGCCCCGCACCTTCCTCTTCCAGTCCTTCCGCGAGAATCGTCTCGCCATCCCCATCAAGGTAATGGCAGGGTGCCGAGCTGGGCTGCAGCTGGGGCCTCTGTGCCTGTACGTGTCAAGCCACCTAACCAGGCTCTCGGTGCTCAGGTTCGGGACAGCAGCCGGGAAGCCAGTGGATCCCTGTCTTTCTTGCGCAAGGCCATGAAATATGAGGACCTCCAGCATGTGCTCTGCCACCTGAACATCAGCATACCACCCTGCACCAAGGTCAGTGCCTGGTCTCTGGCACCTCTGGGAGGGGGCTGCAGGGGCCCATCCTGCCCTCAGGTGCAGGAGACAGCCCTCACAGTCTTTTCTTCCTCAGCTGCTCTGCATGGCCACATCATGCCACTCTGAGGCTGCAGGGGAAGCAGTGGTGCCAGGGCAGAGCTGCTGCCCTCTTTTCAAGCTGGTGACCCCTTGGTTTGTCCCCACTCTCACAGGCAAGTGGCAGCGAGGAGCGGAGGAGGACACTGACGCCGTTGTCTCTGCGGGAGCGATACAGCATCCTAAGTGAGACCAGTTTCGGTATGCAGCCTGCTAGGACTGGTCAAGCCTGGTGGAAAGGCTGGGCTGACCCTGCCGTACTCACACTCGTGGCAGCTTCCTTTTCCCTGCGGGTTTCCTTTTGGTCCTGCATGAGGCCCCCACAGCCAGCACCCCTTTGCCCTCCCCACCCTGGTGTGGGGCCCGGCGCAGCTGAAGCTGTGACTCCCTCTTCTCCAGGCTCTCTGAGCAGCACGGACAAGGCAGACCAGAAGATGGTTGACATAGCAGAACAGCTGGGCCTAAGCTGGGCTGGTGAGTCCACACCTGAGGGCTCTGAGGATACACAGCACTCCTTGGAAAGCTGACACTTAGGAAGGCTGGAAATGTGCTGCAGGGTGGTGCGATTATGCTTTGCGCTGTCCAGGGAGCTGGGCCCTGGTGCAGGTGGTATGCATGCAGTCTGCACTAGCTCCTCTGGCAGGCTGTCTTTGCCTCCCAGCACTTCTGCTAAACCGTGAGCACACCGTGGCACTGAAATGAACCTTCTTGCAGCTGTGCATGCATTCAGACACATGTGCAGATACCAGGCTAGGGTTTTGTTCTGAGTTGCACATATTGCTGCTGTTTGTGGAGGCCCTGTGCTACAGATGCAGCCACGTGCCCAGTGGCAGTACCCACGTTTCTCCTTAGCATAAGACACTGCTACACCGGTCACAGCCAGCCTGGGCAGAGGGGCTTCAACCTCTGCCTTGTCCCAGCTCCTGCTCCTGCATGTTCTGTTGTGTTCAGTTGTTGTATGTGATGGGGACTGTGTGTTGGGTCTGGCTGAGCCCTTCACAGCGTCCCTAGCCTTATTGGCTCAGGGGGTGGCAGTGGGTGCCAGAGGGCGTGATGCTGAGATGTGGTGTCTCCCCCAGAGCTGGCACGTGAGCTGCAGTTTGGGGTGGAAGACATCAACAGGATACGTGCAGAAAATCCCAACTCCCTGCTGGAGCAGAGCATAGCTTTACTCAACCTCTGGGTCAGCCGCGAGGGCAAGGGTGTCAAGAGTGAGTATCTGCAGTGCCCTGTTACAGGCACGGAGGTGACAGGGCTGGCTGTGCCAGAGTGTGCTCAGGGGTCACTGGCTGGCTTTACACCACTGGGTCATGCACACCTATGCCTGCCTGGGGGGTGTCTGGGGCATTGCTTCGCTCCCCCAGTGACCAGTTTGCTGATAATGGCTTCCCCCTGCAGTTGAGAATCTGTACACGGCGCTGAGGAACATCGACCGCAGCGAGATTGTCAACACGCTGGAGGGCTCCGGCCGGCAGAGCCGCAGCCTGAAGGGCAGCTGGCGCTACACGGACAGAGACTACTCCCTCTCACCGTCCCAGATGAATGGTGAGTCCCGGCTTTGGGCAGGGACGGCGGGAGGCTCCTGCGGGCAGGGTCCATGCAGACAGAGCGGGGCTGGTATCTTACCTGACTAGGGTGCACCAGCAGCCCACTGGGAGTTCAGTGGGCCTAAGGCATTGCTGACAGACATGGCCCCTTCACCGGGGCTTACGCTGCAGGGAGCTTGGTCTTGCCATACTGACTTCTCCAGGTGGGGTGGTCACAGTTTCCTTGTCCTGACGTGCCAGTGAGAGGTGCCTGGAGCTGTGCGAGCTGAGCGGTGGCCAGGGAGCTCACAGAGTCCTGGCTGTCCAGCTGCAGTGGTGCACCCGGGCTGGGTCCCAGCCAGAGCATGCCTGCGTGTGGGGATGCAGCCAGGGTCAGCTGCAGGGTGTGCCGTCAGGGAGCAGGCTCACCTGGCAAGGGCAGGGCTTTGTGCTGCTGCAGCCCTGCACTGTGTCGCTGCCTGTGTAGCGCTGGCTCATCGCTCTCTCCCTCTCTGTCTCTCCCGTTGTTCTGCTCTCTCAACATGCCACCTAGCACTGTGAGGTGCAGGCACTCCTGTGGGTCACTTCTTTTCACCTCTCTCCTCTGAGCTCATCCTGGCCTGTCCTCCTCTCATCTTCCTCCACTGCCTGTCTCCACTGTCTCCACCTCAGCTAAGCCCTCGGGGAGCTGCGTCCTGCTCCAGCGACTGCACGCCACCAGGGACTGCCCCTCTCATGGCTGTCATGCTTGCAGGCGGCCACCCCAGGCCTTCTCTTGCACTGCCCTGCACTCCTTCCCTCGCTGGCCCTGCATTGCTTGCCCCGAGCCAGGCACCCACACAGGGGAGAGGTGCCCCTTCTGTGCTGGGTGTCCCAGCTGTCCCTCCTGCCTCAGCTGCGGCTAGCCATCCCTGGATGCCTGGGGAGCAGAATGGGTTCTCTGATGATCTCCGGGGATGGAAAAGGGGCTAGTGGCTCAGAGCTGAAAAAGGCTGAGCAAAGCCACCTGCCTAGTGGGAGTGCCTGGCTTGGCTGTGGTCTGTATCAGTGTGCCTGGGCTGTGCACATAGCCCTGAGTGATGAGGATGTGGCAACTGTTTGTACCCCCAAAGACTCCAACAGGGCTGTAGGGCCCTGGCTGCATCCTGCAGGGCCTCAGGGTTGTGTGATACGTGCCATCCAGGGCCATCCTTCTCTGCTCATGGTACTGCTTCCAGCCTGCTCCTCTGTTGTGGAGAGTGCCTGCCAGACTTGGCCACCTGACTGTCAGCCAGCTGATGCTGGATGGGGGCCTGTGGGCAGGGACCTGGAGGCTGATGGAGCAGGATAGCAAAGAGGACACTGTCTCCTGCAGTGTGGATGGGGCATCTTGTGGGCCCCAGGCCAGCCCTCCCCATAGGAGTGGGCAGCCCCAGGGCCTGTCCAAACCAGCCCCAGGACTTGAAGGGAGGCATGGTGGCACTTGCAGGAACCATGCAAAGGCAGCAGCTGCTGCGAGCGCGGCCCTGCTCAGCCCAGCCACTGGGGTCTGTGGCATGACCATTGCTGTCCTTGGGGCAGGCATCCTCCTGGAGGCTATTTCCCTTCTCGCCCCACTGTGCTTGTGTATGCGTGAGACGGCTGCTGGAGATGTCGCCTCTATCTGCCCATATAGGTTACGCTTCGCTGCAGGACGAGCTGCTGTCCCCCGCCTCCCTGCATTACATGCTGCCATCCCCGCTGCGTGCTGACCAGTACTGGAATGAGGTGGCCATCATGGATGCTATCCCCATGGCTGCCACAGAACAGGATGCCCTGATGGAGATGTCCGACATGCAGGTGTGGTCTTCGGGGCTCACCCCCTCACTGGTGACTGCTGAGGACTCCTCTCTGGAGTGCAGCAAGGCCGAGGACTCGGATGCCACAAGCGAAGGCCGGTTCCCGGGGCAGCTTCTAGCAGACACACATGGCCCAGACCACATGGGCTCTATGGACCTGGTTGAGGATGACACAGTGGACTCAGATGCCATGAATGGCCTGATTGACCTTCTAGAGCAGGAGGAGGGGCAGAGGCCAGAGGGGAAGATGCCAGCCGGTGATCACCAGCCAGGGACCAGGGAGCAGGACCCAGAGAGTGAAGTCTCTTTTGTTTCAGTTCAACAGAAGGTGCAAGCCAGGATCACAGCATCACCTACCATTAGCCACGTCGTGGAGAAGAGCACTGACAGGTACTGCGGCCTGGGGTGCTGGGATGACTGTGGGAGGGGAGCAGAACTGCTTTGCCAGCTATTGCCCCGTACTGGGCCAGCTGCAATAATCTTCCAGCTTTGCCTGCTTCTCTGCTGGCTCTCCAGCTCTGGAGCCCCGGCATCCCTAGCAGACAGAGCAGTGGCTTGGGCAGAGTGCCTTGCACCTCTCGGGGTGGGAAGATCTTCTTGCAGAGCACCTGGGAGGGACCCCAGGCCCTGCATGTAAATTGTGCCTACCAGAGCCATCTCAGCTTGGGCTGTATCCCCGCACGTTCCCAGTGCCACTGGTCCTGTGAGGTCCCTGGCAGAGCCTGGCGATGCTCCACAGCATTGCCTTAGACCCTTGCAGCCAGGCTGCGAGGCTGTAGGCTGGGTAGGAAGCATGGCAGGGAGGAGGCCTGTGCTCTCTGTACATCTGCGTTTTGTGCTGCTTGTGCCAGGTGCGTGGCAGTGCTGTGAGCAGGGGAGCCCAGTGCCTGGTGGGGTGCAGGATGTGCCGGCATGCCTGCCAGAGGTAGGCTGGTGCTCAGGGTGCAGCCCTCCATGCCAAAGCTGACTGCCTCTCTCTCTCTGTCTCTCTCTCCCTGTCCCTCTCTGGTGCCCAGGCTGAGGGACTGGAATGCAGAAGGCTCCTTTATCTCCTGCCTACAGGACCTGACAGAGGGCTCCTGGCAGGAGGGGGTCACCCGAAGGCTGCTCCTGACGCACACCACAGCCTCCGGGGCACAGGGCCAGGAGCAAGAGCAGGTCCTGGCGCCGGCCATGGAGCTGATGCAGGTCAGCTCCGCAGAGGACAGCGACTGGCAGCCCCAGAACCCCACGGGCGGCTGGCAAGATGAGGCAGACAGCCACTTCTTTGGGCAGGTGAGGGTAAGAGCAGGGGGACCCAGACCTACAGGTGGTAGAGACCCCACGCACGGCCCTTTCCTGAGCCTGCCACAAGGCCAGCTGGACACACTGGGTGCTAGTGGAGGCACAAGTCTCCTGCCACACTTCCTGCCCCTGGGGGTGCCTCTCAGCCCAGAATAGCCTGCTATGCTTGATACCTGAGCTCTTGCTCTCCATTTATAACCCAGCCAGCCTCCCTGCCTTCTTCCTTATTGATATCTGCCCTGGCCGCTAGCCCAGCAGCCTGCTGGAGCCAGAAATAGAGCTGGTCTGGGGGCCAGGGGTGGGGGTGGGCACCTTGCCACAGCCACGTGGAGCCGGCAAGCACAAGGAGAGGGCAAGTGCCTTTCCCCAGCCAGGGCACACAGCAGTCCCAGCAGCACAGCCATGCTTGGAGGTGGTTGCTCAGCTCTGCAGTATGCGTCTCCTGAGTCACGTGCAATTCCAGTGACACCCCGAACCCCTGGCTCCTGCCCGGGGCTTTATTTGTCCTGTGGTGGAGGACTGCATGATGCCCTTCCACTACAGCCAGGAAGACAGGTTGTTGGCGAGCTGATGGAGAAGGGAGACAGGGGTGTCCTGGTTAGTGCCTGGCTGGGCATGGGTGGTGCTGTCACAGTCCCAGGCCCATGACTTTGACAGAAGCTGTGAGTGCAAAGGGTGCCCCACCTGCCTGCTCCCTTCTCGCCGCCCCCCCAGCCAGCTGAGCTGGGCAGCTAGGGTTACAGCAGTCCTCCCGCAGAGCTGGCGAGCCCGGCAGGCTGCAGACCCACAAAGCTGCTCCTGCCCTGGAGGTTTTGCCTGTCCCAGCTGGACAGCATGGCCGGGCTCTGAGCTGCGGGCTCAGACCCACTGGGCACACGTGCAGCTGCACGTGCTGAGGCAGGATGTGGGCTCTCCTGGCCCAGCTGCTTATTGCCTTGGTGCTGCTGGCCTTCTTCCTGGTCAGCTGCCAGAACGTCATGCACATTGTCAGGGGCTCTGTCCGCTTCCTGCTCAAACACGCCCACCGTGAGCTGGACAAGGAGCTCGGGGAGAGCCAGAGGCTGGCGGACGATGAGGAGGCTCTCTCCACCAGGGTCGTCCGCCGGCGCATCTTTGTGAAGGTAATGAGCAGGGAGCCGAGGGGCTTCCCCCAGGGCAGATGAAGAGGAGAGCAGTGAAGGGATGGGGCAGGATGGGGCAGAGGCTGTGGGGTGCCTGTGAGCTGTACTGTCCTTGCCTGCAAAAGGGCTCCCCTCACTCCCCCTGAAATGCCCTGATGTCCCTCCTGTCACTGCAGGGGAACGAAGTCCTTCATCTCCCTGGAGAGCAGGTGACTGAAGAGCAGTTCACAGATGATCAAGGCAATATTATCACCAAGAAGGTGAGTGATCAAGGGCATGGTGGGGACAACGGCACGCGGCAGCTTTTCTCCTCTCCCCTCTGCCCAGCTGCCCTGCTCCTCCCTGCAGCCCAGGGGCCCACGCAGGGCACTCACGTCCCGTCGTCTTTGGTTACAGTCACAGCACTTCTCCAGCCAGACCCTGTGCATGGGACAGAGGCTGCACGCCATGTGCAGTTTGTGGCCAGGCAGGGTGAGGAGGGAGGCATGGTGCCCTGGTGCCAGCTGTAATGCCCAACTGTGTGGTTCTCCACAGGTCATTCGGAAGGTGGTGCGTCAGCTGGGGCCTGGTGACACGGATGACAGGCAGGAACAGGAAGAGCTGATTCTGGAGGGCTCCCTGCAGGAGCCCCAAGACCTGGAGGCTGAGGATGATCACTTCATGAAATACTCCATTCTGCACCGGGACAGTCTGGGGGCCAAGGTACAGTGTGGCTCATAGTGCCTGCCGGTGTCCAGCACTGCCTCTGCAGGATTTGCAGGCTCTGAGGCTCTGCCACCCTTTGTCCTTCCGCCCTGCTCTCCTCTCCTCTCCTGTTTCCCCTCTAAGGCCTCCAGGGGCAGCTCTTGCCTAGTGCACCAGTCTTCTTGCTCAGTGTCTTCTGCCAACTGACTCTGCCTTTCCCTCTCGTGTCTTCTTCTGTATGTCTGTCTGTCCACCTGGGTGATCTCCTGCTTCCTGCCCCTGTGGCTTCCTCAGGAGGAGATGCGAGTGCGTGTCCCGAAAGTGGAGGTCTCTGGGGGCAGGATGGGGGCTCAGATAGTGAAACGAGCCAGCCTGAAAAGAGGGAAGCAGTGACCCCTCAAATGGCCTCTTTTGAGGTAACCCCACCTTTGCTCTTCCTTCTGTCCCAGCTCCCCATGCTGCTGTCTGCACTGAGCTGCTGGTCATGCATATCCTCCTGGGGAAAGTGTAACAGAGCCGTGCAGAGTCGGGTTGCTGTGCCGCAGCAAAATGCTGAGGGTGGGCAGTGGCATGCCCCTGCTGCTAACCTGCTCCTGGGGCCCAGGGTGTGGGTGCAATGGTTATGGGGTGCCCTGTTCTGCAGCGATGCTCCAGCCAGCTGCTGGTGCTGGGTCAACCTCTGTGCTCAGCACTTCGCTGCGGCTGCAGTGCTAGGGGCTGCTACTGCAGTCACTGCATCCTGAACACTTGGGGTAATGGTCCCCAGTGACAAGGGCACAGGGTTGTTACTCCTGGTTATGCTGAGCTACAGCAGAGGGGTGATCTTTGTCCAAAACCACTCCAGGGAGTGGATAGCATCTGTGTGGGGTCTGAGCAGAGCTGTCTGCATCACGCACGAGCACTGACTGTGCGGTCTTGTGCAGATGAGACCAGCCCTGAGAGCCTGGTGCCCCTGCCTCCCCTTCCCACGGGGTGCAGCCAGGCGCAGGCAGAGCCCTGAGCCAGATGAGGGGTGTCACAGTTCTGCTGGACCATTCCCTGCTGTCTGCTCGCAGCACTTCTGCGGGGACATGCGAGCGGCTGCCGCTGCCAGCCACACACGGTGGCACGAGAGGGCGGCAGTGAGGCTGCGGCTCCTGTCGCCGGGAAAGTAGGTGCAGGCGCCCTGGCAGGGTGCTGCTGGTGGACATCGGGACGGTAGGGAATGCAGGAGTGGCAGGGTGCAGGAGCACGATGCTTGTAGGGGTTGAGGTCAGGGGACTTGCCTTTGGCCCAGGCCATTTCTTCTTTTGATCCCCAGTGTGAGCACTGGATCATCCCCCAAGTCTTGCACATTCCCTGCTCCCCCTGCCCTTCCCTGTTGGGTGGGACTGGACCAGGGTCAAAGCAGGGTGGCTGGCACAACACACTTGGACCCAGTTGCATCACTGCTGTCTGCATGCTTGCTGCTGGGCCGGCAGTGCAGCACTTGGGGGAAGGTGCGGCGTGCATGCTCCCCAGCTGCCGGGCACTGCCTGAGCCAGGGAGGAGGCTGCCAAGCAGGGGCTGTCAGTCCTCTGGTCTCTGCTGTACATGCATGGCTGTGCCTGTCTGCCCTCCCTTGCCCTCCTCTTTCCACTGTGTTAGCGGGTGCATGACAGTCAAGAGGCTTGTGGTTGTGCACATGTGTTCATGCAGACCGTGTCCCCACACCTACTGCCTGCCCCACACCCCAGACAGTCCCTGGGCCTGCCTGTCTCTGGGACAGTGCTCCTGCTGCTTTGGACTTGCTGTTTTCCTTGGTGTGTTGTTGTGGCCTGGGGTGTGCATTAGGAACGCATGGGGTCTTCACCACTGTGAGGGTGAGGTGCAGTCACCCTGGTTGAGGCTGGGGGCTCAGAGCTGGCCTCCTCTATTCCCAGAGCCTACAGCAGCCCTCCCAGCACCACATTGCCTCTGGTGCAGCTCAGCACCCGCTCGTTGCTGCTCTCTGCACATGGGACAGCACAGCCAACACCATCTGCGGCATTGCCGGTGTTTGTAGGCACTTAATGGTGCTCCATTGCTGTCTCTCTGACACGTTCCCTATCCCCCAAAACTTGTCTTGTAGCTGGGCAGGATGGGGGTGTGTGGGACAAGCACAGGGTGTAGCAGGGGCTGGGGCTGCCACATACCTGGCTGCCCATCCCCTTTCTCCTGGCTGTGCCACCATGATTGCCTGGTAACCCCATCTCTGTCTCTCTGTCTATCCAGGATCTCACCTCAGCACCAAACCACTGAACTCCAAGCACGTTCTGACACATAACCGGAGAAGAGAGGAGAGCAGAGAGTGAAGGGGAGCAGGGCTGGCTGTACATGTTTCTATAGGCTAATGGCATGATTTCTGTATGAGACATACTTACCATCCTATCCGCATGACTGACTGACTGCAAGACGCATGAGCTACAGTACTTAAAACTGATGGAGGGGCCTCTGTCCCTGCCCCACTGCTGCCAGGAGCCCAGAGACAGCAGCTCGCACCAGGGACATCCTCTCAGTTCCTCTGGAAGGCAAGAGCTGGACTGGCAGAAAACAAGAGGGAAAGAGACGCCACCCTCATGCGTTCACGTGTGTAAATGCATCCCCATGCCGTGCTCCAGCTGCAAGAGGGAAGCTGAGGCAGCACAGCGCTACCCGCCACGGAAGGAGAGGGGGCTTGGACCCCCATCACCCGTGCTGCCTCTGCTGGACTCGCTTCTCGTCCCTCTCAGTGAGTGTTGGGTTATGGGGAGGGCAGCCGTTGCCAGGGGGTGTGTGAGAGGAGGGCTGCAGGGAGCACAGCTGCCCTGGGCAGAGGGGCTGGTGCAGGGCTGCCCTTCCTCTCCCCAGCACGTGCAACGTCTCCTGCCAGGGCAGGGCTCTGGGCTGAGCACTGAGCTCGTTGCTTGTGTTGAAAGTGTAAACTGTACAGCAATCAGCCTTGTGTATATGAACCAATAAATACTATGCAAACCCCTAGGGACACTCTAGCAGTATGTACAAAGCAGTAACAGCTCTGCTCCCAAATACCTCTTCAGGCTGCAGGACGGGCAAAACCTCTGGAGTACGTGAGGGGCTCTGGTGAATGGAGCTGGGAGGCTGTAGGACTAAAAAGGGCATCAGGCTGCCCTGTGCCCCTCTGGCTGAGCCTGGTCTCCCTTCCTGGCCTGAAGCGAGGGGCCCACAGGTGCAGTCCCATGGGCCTGTCCGTGGTGCAAGCCCCAGTTTGTGTTGCCTCCAGCTGGGGTTAAGCTGTAGATCTGCAATGAGGTGCTTGGGGCCCAGGGAGGATGGGTAGTGAGACAGAGTAGGGGATGCTTGTGCCACACACGGGGTTGTGCCTAGCTCTACTCAGCACAATATCTGCTCAGGACATGAGCCAGGAGCTGGCAGGAGCCAGCAGCCCTGCACTACGCACCCCATGCAAGGGCTTCGCAGGGTCCCCTGGCCTCCCTGCAAGGGCACAAGAGTGAGGATAGTCCAGTGACACCATGGATGCTGACCATCCCAGGACTAATCCCTGAGATGTGAGGAGCTGCTCCCCTGGTGGCTGCACTTTGGCCAGGTGAAATGTCCTGCTGCAGCAGCCTGGACCAAGCAGTCTCCCTGGGAGCTAGGGCAGCCCCAGGGCCAGCTGCTCTAGCAGGAAAGCAGTGATGGGCAGAACCGTCCAGGCAACTCTGAGGTGTGCAGTCGGTTGAATCTGCTACAGTACTTGACCCCAGGAGAGCAGGATGCAGGTAGTGGCAGCAGGTCCCATGTCCCTGACTCTGTCCTTTACTTAATCAGTGTGGGGGCCTGGCCTTTGTAGCACAGTGGTGTGGGCATCCCCTGCTCTTTCCCCTGGAGGTGGCCATGGACATGTTTCACGGGGTGCAAGTTTGCTCTCAGTGGCCAGATGCAGAATGAACCCACCTTCAGCTTCAGGCCATGCAATGGTGACCCTGGTAGGGCAGCCCTGTCTTGCCACGGGCGTGCATCTGCTGGGAAAGCCCCTGGCTCCTCTGCAGTCAGGAGGAAGCCTAGCTGCAGCAAAGCAAATGACCCAGCTTAGCCCTGGAGAGCAAAGCACCCCCTTCCCCACCCCAAAGTTGAGCCATATAGACAGACTCTCCATCCATCACCCTTGCTGTGTACAATAACGTCCCTAGACCCACTGCGACAGCTGACTCCGTAGCACCACCGTAGAGTTGTGTGTGGGTCCTGTGCTTTGGCCTTGTATCCGCCTTAGGGAATGTGCTGTGCTGCAACCGTGCCAGGCACCTGCAGTGACATTGCTTTGCGCCCGGATTGCTTGTAGGGCTGGTAGGGGGAGGCTGCACCCGACCTTGAGTCTAGAGAATGCTGCAGTCTGCACACTAGAAGCTTTTTAGAAGTTTTAAAAATTACTTTTATTTCCTTTTTTTAATTGTTATGGAAACAAGCCTTTTGGATTTCCCTGTCTTAGCCCTGATGTATAGATCATTTCCCTGTACACCAGCTATCAGACTATGAATTAATAAAGAAACCAACACAAACTCTGCTTTTCCTCTCTGCTTTTCCAAGGGTGTGAGGGAGACCGAGGCTCCGGGGTGCACCGTGGCGTGGGGCTCCCCTCCACCCGTACCCCATTGCCAGGTGGGCAGGGGTGGGTGCTGGCACCTGTTTGTGCACTGCCAGACGGCTGGCGAGCCGCCCGGGAGGGTGCACAGTGCTGCCCTTGGCCTCCCCCGGGAGCTTCTGGGGGCGTCAGCGGGGCGGGGGGGGTGGCCCAGCTGCGCCGGGGGCAGCGGCACCGCTGTGTGGGGCCCCGCCGAGGGCACCGGCCTGCCGAGGGCACCGGCCCGCCGCGTCCCGGTGGCGCCACGTCCCGGCCCGTTCCGGCCGCGCTGTCCGGCATTCCGGCCCCGCATCAGCGGCGGTGCCGGTGCCCGGTGCAGGTGCCGGTGCCCGGTGCCCGGTGCCCGGTGCTGCTCCCGCCCGGCGCTGTCCAGCGCCCGCGTCCCCCCGCCGCCGGCTTTCAAAGAGCGATTTGTCTGGGCCGGGCCAATCCCGGGCTGGCCCCGCGGCGCAGCCAATGGCGGCCGAGGCCGCCGAGACCCGGCCAATGGGAGCGGCTCCTGCGGCCGCCCGGCCAATGGGGGCCCCGTATTCTAATGGGGCTCATCTTTATCAGAGAAATGTTGGCGCTTCCCAAACCCAAGTTGAGTGTCCGGTGCCGCGGCCACCCGGGGTCAGGAGGGCGCCCGCGCCGCCCCCTGCCCGGGCCCCGGCCCCCGCCACCGCCCTGGGCCACCCCCGCGGCCACCCAGGTGCCCGCCGGGCAGGGCGGACGCCGGGGCCCGGTAGCCCCCAGGCCGGTGGGGATGGGCTGGCTGTCGCGCCCCTGGGGAGCCGGACTCTGAGGGCTGCCTCAGCGCCGGAGCCATGGACGCCAACCTGCCGGGCACCTTCCTGCTCAACGGCCCCTCGCTGGGCCCCTTCCCCGAGGCCAAGGCTCCCGTCTGCCAGTACTCGGTGCAGAGCTCCTTCTACAAGCTGGGCCCCCCGGGGCTGGGTGCCCAGCTGGCCGCCGGCACGCCCCACGGCATCTCTGACATCCTCAGCCGGCCTGCGGCGACACCAAACAGCACCCTCCTCCCCGGCTACCCCCACACGGGCGGATTTAACGGACTGAGCTCCCCGGGCGTCTATTACGGGCCCCAGGTGGGGGCCCTCCCCAAGGCCGGTGGCGATTACCTGTCGCGGGGCAGGAGCTGCTGGGCAGAGGCAGCCCCAGACTGGCGGGGCGGCCGGCAGTGCGGCGGCCGTAAGTACAGTGGGGCCAGGGCGGGTGGGTGCGGGCAGGCGGGTGGGCGCTGTGAGCGACAGGCACCCCGCAGAGCCCCGAACCCTCAGCACCGGCGACGGGACGTGGGGCAGCTGCCCAGGCCGCATCTTCTCTGTCACCCAGCGCGAGGCATGGCTGGTCACCCTGCGGGCTGCCCCAGGACCACAGGGCGGCCCCAGCGCCAGAGCTGCTGGACCTCAACCTGCCAGAGGTTTTGGCTCAAGAACAGGGGCAGCTCCAATGGCAAACGTTAACTCTTTGCTTAGTCCCCAGGCGAGCCACATCTGGCAAGGACAGGCAGAGCCCGCCATCCTGGAGATCCCCTGCTGCTCCGGCAGCCTCGCGAGGGCCAGTGCCTGGCCTGGCTCGGGGCAGGGGCAGGCAGGGTGGCCGACCCTGTGCTGGCAGTGCTGCCTGCCTGGTGGTGAGGGCGGGGGCATTGCAGAGCACGTTGCTGCTGTGCCAGAGGGTGGGTGGGACGGGTGCACCCGCTGTCCCGTGGGGAACCCCAGGGGGCTCAGGGCCAGGGGCTGGGTGCAGCTGCTCAGCATCTGCAGCCGTAGTCCCCTTCCCCTCTCTCCTTGCTCTTGGAGTAGGCAGGTCAGGCAGCTCAGCCGTCTGCTCCTAGCACAGCTCTGCCTGCCTTCCCATCACGCGTCCTGTGGGGTGTGGGGCACAGGGGTACAGTGATCCCAGTGCTGTGTGGCTCTGAGGCCGTGCACTGCTGCGAACGACCCTTCCCCTCTCGGCACAACAAGCTGGTGCTGTCCCCGCGCAGGGGGTACACAGCCTGGCACTGGCACAGGCGGCAGCTCAGCACTCCTGGGATGGGGCTGAAGCCCTGAGGCCAGAATACGGTTTTAATTTAGGGTGGAGCCAGCATGGAGGGACTCTGTGGGTGCTGAGGGCTGGCAGGTGTGCTGGTGCTGTGTTCAGGAAGGGGAGAGCTGCCCAGAGCCATGCACCGCAAAGCACCCAGGCACTCACCCACCTCCCTCATCCTTTTCCACAGCCCCTGCTCACCTGGCTGACAGCATCCACAAGAAGAAGCACACACGCCCAACCTTCACAGGGCACCAGATCTTTGCTCTGGAGAAGACTTTTGAGCAGACCAAGTACCTGGCAGGTCCAGAGAGAGCACGACTGGCTTATTCCCTTGGCATGACTGAGTCCCAGGTGAAGGTGAGTGTTGGTACCTGGGTGGCACAGGGCATGTGGTGTGGTGGCTGCTAACTGAGCTGGGCCCGTGGGGTGGCAGGTCTGGTTCCAGAACCGACGGACCAAATGGAGGAAGAAGAGCGCCCTGGAGCCCTCCTCGTCCTCACAGCGGGTGGGGGGCTCTGGTGGAGAGCAGGCAGCCTCTGAGACTGAGGACGACGAGTACAACAAGCCCCTGGACCCTGACTCAGATGATGAGAAGATCCGGCTGCTGCTGAGGAAGCACCGTGCGGCCTTCTCTGTGCTGGGCTTGGGCACGCACAGCGGCTGAGTGCCGGCACAGTCCCCTCCTCTGGGCTGTGGGGCACCTGGCCCAGCCGCCTGCTTCCTGCCAGGGGTGACCCCCCAGCAGATGCCCGGCTGTGGGTATGGGGTGGCTGTTGCCCGCTTCCTGGCAGCTCCTGCCCAGGGATCACAGCTTGCAGGGCTGGGAGCAGCATGCGTGGGCAGCATCAGGTGTGGCCATGCTGTCAGCATTGATACAATAAAGGTCCCAGCCAAGTCCCAGCGCTTGCTTTGTGGCCGTGTGGTCCAGGGTCCCCTCGTGAGGCTGGGCCAGAGAAGGGGCTGGGATAGCATGAATGGGGCAGGGTCTGCGTGCCAGGCAGGGGAAGGGGCTGGGGCTGTGGTTCTGTGTGTGTGGCAGGAAAGCCCACAGGAAGAAGGCAGCCCTGGGACTCTTTCCAGGGTTTTCCCTGGTTTGTGTGTGCATGGGCAGCAAGAGGTGCTGGTTCAAAAGTCACTTGTTGGGGCCTCATGTTGGAACCTCTTAGCAGCAAATAAATATCATTTATCTTAATGGTGTGAGTGGGAGCCCATTCACCTGTCGAGGCTACAGGATTGATGTGGTGTCAATAGCTCCGGTGTGTTTGCCTGCCAACCTGGTGGGCCCCCCTCCCCATGCTGCACCCCTGTACAGCAGGGGATGCACATATGCACACGGGTGTGCATGTGGGGCTGCACACCCCCTGCTGTGGCTCCTCATGGTCAGCCCTTGCACACCAATGGTGGGTGCCACATAGGGCCATCTGTCCCCAGCTGCTCAGGATGCCAAAGGGAGTCCTTTGGCACAGGCATAGTGCTGGGGGCCCAACGAGCTCAGCAGTTGTTCAGCCAAGAGCCAGTTAAGTGCCAGCCAGGTGTGAGCAAACAGACCGGCTGTGTCTTGGGCAGAAATCAATAAGAGATAAGGTGCTGCTGGCCCATCATATACTGATTAGCAGTGTGGCATGGGCATGGAGGAAGTGCTGGGGGCTGCATCCCAAGCTGCTCTCCCCTGTGGCTGCAGGCAACATCTAGGGATGGACTGGTGGCCACGTCCACCCCCGGGGACAATCAGTGCCCCTGGAGCACTGGGGCTTTGCAGCGGCCCTGAGCACCAGCCTTGTGCCGTGAAGCCGTGGTGTGGGGCTGCAGACCATCACTGTGCAACCCGTCTGCCCAGGCCCCGGGGCCCACATTTGGCTTCAAGTCCTCCAACGTGTCACTTTCTGCCACGCGCTGGGGTGGAGGGACTTTGCAAGGAGCACTGACTTCTTGGCAGCACTTTCCCAGGGCTGAGGAGAACCAACCTCATCCCGTAGGTCCCTGTCAAGCCCTGCCGCAGCGAGTGTGGCGCTTGGAATGCTTCCCTCTCAGTTGCCTCGATGGGACAAATGCCAGCGGGTAGCAGAGCTGATAGACCCTTTGCAAGGGCACGGGAGGGCAGGTCCCACGGGTAGTGCAGTGCACGGGGCTGGGGCAGAGGCTCTGTGCTCCATGCGACCCATCTGTGTGGCAGGGCTGGGAGAGCCACGTCACCATCCATGGGCAGCACCAGCACTCAGCAGGAGCAGGCTCCACACGGCAGAAGTGAGGAGCTGCTGTCAGGATATTTTTTTGACATTTTCTAAGCTGCCCAGCGTGGCTGACAATTTTTAATGTACTAACTGCCTGGTCCAGTGAGCTGATTAATTGGTGCTGTGGAGATCAATACAAAACAGAAAATTAAAACAATTTTAAAGTGATTAAGTAGTTTAACACCTGTCTGATGCCACGTCAGGACTGGGAGACAAATAAAGCAGGTGGCAAAGGGCCTGCTGTAGCTGGGGAGGGTGACAAATCGCAGCCGCAGCCTGGCTGCCCTGTGCATTCCTGCAGCTTGGCTGCCCTGTATGTCCCTGCAGCCGGCCGGGTCCCCCAGCAGTGCTGCTCTCTGCAGGCCCCCGGGGCGGTGGCCAGGACCACCCTGCTCTCCTGCTCACTCTGCCCACTGCTGCTCTCTTCCTGCACAGCCAGCACTGGCCGCTTGCTGCTGCGGCTTGCTGCAGCAGAGTGGTTCCCCTGCCAACACCAGGTACTCAGCAGGGCATGCAAAGCCCGGTCAGTGGCAAGCACCAGCTCTGCCCTCCCCAAACCCACCCTGCGCCCCTCAGCTGGGCCCTACCTGGGGCTGGGCAGCCCTGGGGCGTGTGGGCAGGGCTCCTGCCAGTGTGTGGCAGAGCCTGGGGCTGGTAGCCCCAGGGGCGTGTGGGTGCGAGCGCAGGCAGGGCAGCCTGGCAGGCAGATGGATAGCTGCTCCGCTTCAATTCTGCATCCCTTTTCTCCCAGACAAACCCCGTCGGATTTTCATAAATCAAAGCGCCACACTCTTTAATAAAAATTTATTGACTTACAAGTGATTATTTATCAAAAGGCCATTAATAGCGGCTCCAGGAATGATGTGCTACTGGGTGGTGCGTGGAGACTAATAGCAAATCAATGCCAGCATCCGGGCAGAATCCATATGAGGGCCCCTGGCCCCAGCAGGCTGCATGGCTGCTGCAGCCAGAGCCAGCAGCACCTACCCTGCGGGCCGCCCAGCACTTCCCCCATGGTTATTTATCGCTTACAAATGAAATGATCGATACTTTTAATCTAGAGCTAAATTTATTAACTTTCTCATCGGAGAGAGACATATTGACTGGGGGCATGGGGAGGGGGAGCCAAGGAAAGATGGATGTGTGCCTCCTAACCTGTCCAGCCAGCTCCCTGCCTGCTGCTGAGCATCCCAGCAGGAGCAGGGCTGCTGGAAATGTTCCCCAAGCACGGCGGGGCAGTTGGAGGGCCTGCAGAGCTGGGAGGGCGGGCAGGCTCCTGCGCATCTCCACAGCCTCTGTGACAAGGGCTGGGGGACCCAGCTGTGGGCAGAAGACTTGTGGGCACCCGCAGCTGGGTCCAAGCACCCAGGGGTGCAGGGCACACTGCTGCAGGCACTGGAGTGTGTGTGAGGCCAGCGCAGAGCCCCTGCCCGTGCCTGCAGCGGCTGTGGTGTGGTGTTTGCATGACCTGAAGCCAATGCCCATACTCCCCCCGCCCCAGAGAGGAGGGCTCTGGGTGCACAGTCCTGGAGGACAGGAGGGATGTGGGTGAGTGCTTGGCATGCTGCTGGCTGGGGAAAGGTGAAGGAGAGCCTAGAGATCCTGCCCAGGCAGCCCCAGCCCAGGGCTGTGTCCCCGTCTGCAGCTGAGCACACGGGGAAAGGGCACCCATAGGACCCAGTGAGGGCGGCACTGCCTGGGCACCCCATGGCTCTCTGGGGTAGGGGCACCCTCCAGAGCCAGCCCAAACCACGGCACAGTGCAGCAGCCTAGGCCCAAACAGCCCCCTGAGCAAGGGAAAAGCTCTGCAAGCCTTGGAGCCTGAGCAGCAAAGCTGTTAGGCAAAACTGGGGCTCTTCTCCCCTGGCCAGAGGCTGCCAAGGCTGCCACAGAGGTCAGCAGCAGCTTTTTGGGTAAAAGCACATGACTCAAGCAGGAAATGGAGCAAATACAGCTCGTAAAATGCTATGATTACATGGTATAGAGCAAGGGTCCTCAAACTTTTTTAAACAGGGGGCCAGCGCGGATGAAGTGGCAGGAAGCCATCTGCGGCTGCTTGGTTTCCCTCCCCAACCCCCTGGGGGAGGGGGGGGGGGCGGGAGCGTATCTAGCCCACGGGCTGTAGTTTGAGGACCCCTGGTATAGGGTCACTACAGGGTAACGCACACCTGCTTGGTAACTGACACTTAGCGATGCTACAGGTTAAGTCCCATAATGCATGTGCTATACCCAGCATTGCTTCTACAACTAAAAGATGGTCAAAAACTCTGTATGAATAGAACAACTGCCAAGGACCTAAGGGTTGCACTTTGCTTTTTCCTTTTCTTTTCTTTTGTTTTTTGAAGGAGCAAAGTACAGCCCCATCAGTTAACGGACACCGATGGAGGACTGGTGAACTGGTGTTAGGAGCCGTACCTAACGAACTGGGTAAAACAAGTAAACTGAAATGCTAGTTAATAGGCCCTTGATGCTGTAATACACTCCTAATGAAGGAGGGGTCCTAGCCTGGGCAACCGAGGTGTCTGTCAGCAAGGAGTAGTTGTTCTGTCTTCTATTGGTAGCACAGGAGCATAAGCAATACACTTCAGTCCTGTAGATGTTAACTATCTCCTGCTTGGCTTCAGCTGCTTTTGTTCTGTTACCTTAGGTGGAAAGAAAATGGTATCAGGCTTTGTTGCTTTTTCTTCCCCACCCCCCACTCCAGATCAGTTGCCATAGCTGAAGTTGGGCAGGAGAAGAATGTGAAATTGGGGTAACAGTGAAAAGCATGGGGCCAATAAGGCCATCTCCATCACCAAACACGAACAGCCTGGTTTCTCTTGGCAGGGCTGGATGTTAATGGTGATCATGTGTAACAGATCACTGATAATTGAATGCAATGTTTGTGCAGGTAATGTGTCTCTGTGTGTGTATTTATAAAGGATCCTATTTTGAGCACTATGAGAAGCAAAGGTAAATCAATTAGGTATAGAAATGTTTCCCCTAACTGTATGTTAGCAGATCATATGCTGCTAAGTGTAGCTTTACGTCACTGTAAGGAAGACTGTCCCCTCTCAGGTATCATACTGGGAGCAGTTCAGTTTATTCTTACATTAAATGATGGACCTGGCATAGGTGGATGTCCTGGTTTCAGCTGGGATAAGGTTTATTTTCTTCTTAGTAGCTGGTGCAGTGCTGTGTTTTGGATTTGGTGCCAGAACAATGTTGATTAGCACACCGATGTTAGCTGTTGCTGGGTGATCTTTATACCAAGTCAAGGACTTTTTGGTTTCCTGGGCCCTGCCAGCCAGAGGGCTGGAGGGACATGGGGAATCGGGAGGGGACGTGGCCGGGACAGCTGACCTGAACTAGCCAAAGGGATATCCATACCATATGACGCCATGCTGAGTATATAAACTGGGGGAAGAAGGCAGGGCGGGACATCCGGCATTACGGTGTTTGTCTTCTGAGTAACCATTACGTGTGATGGAGCCCTGCTTCCCTGTGGATGGCCAAACACCCGCCTGCACATGGGAAGTTTGCTTGTGTAGCTTTTGCTTTACCTATTAAACTGTTCTTATCTCAACCCTTGAGTTTTACACTCCTTTCCGATTCTCCTCCCTATCCCTCTGGGCGGGGGGTGCAAGTGAGCAGCTGTGTGGTGCTGGGTTGCCAGCTGGGGTTAAACCACGGCAGTGGAGAATAGCACACCATGGAAAATAGGGTTCCTCTACTATGGAGACAAGTTGTGCATCCCCTGCTTGCACATTCTGCACAGGTAAAGACGACCTAACCGACCCAAGAGAAGTGTTTTGAAGCCACCAGCAATGCGCAGGAGGGAAGCTGCACAGAATGGGATAACGTGGGGGTATGTGCATCCTGTCTCATGAGAAAGGTTAGGGGAGTTTCTGAACCCTTCCTCTCTGTTGCTTTCTTTTCTCCATTTCTCTGTCTTGATATAGCGAATAAAAGGAAGCAGGCACTGAACTACCTTGAATCCATGTTAGTATCTAGCGCAGGGAAATTCAGATTTCAGGACATTTATGCAGAATAGCTGTCCTGACCTAGGGGACAGCAGATGCCCGCCCCCAACAAACACCACGTGAGGTACAAAGGAAGCACTTCAGTGCTGCCTTCTCTAGCCTTCTAGAAAATGCAAGCAGGCTTCTGCAGGTAGCAGAGAAACAGTATTTGCTTGTAAGAGCAGGCAGAAGACCCAGTGAAAGTGCTAGTTTGTAGGAACATAAGGAAAATTGGAAAGTACAGGTGATGAATGCTCAAATACAAGTTGTTTTACTGAAAAATATACTTGCAGAACTGAAAGGGCAAGGGGTACCACCTCCAGCACAAGATTTCTGTTTCCTTGCAATAAGCTGAGATTATCTATGTACATGTTGGTGCATAACGAGATCAGATCCCACCATTTCCCTCAGCAGACACCTGAAAGGGGATCTCCTGCCCCACATTCTCAGCCTCTCCCACCCACCCTGGGCTCCACCACAGCACGTATTGATTCAAGAGCCCCACCTGCTACACGAGTGACAACTGCCTGGCAACCCGCAGTTCCAGGGGACAGAGGAAGGCTTCCAAGGAGGATGATCCTCACTGCTTGAGGAACCCCAGCAAAGAGGCTGTTATGCAGATGCTGGAGAAGCAATGGTCTGGGTCAGGCTATAACAGGAGGGCAGCAAAAGGAAAAGGAAAGGTTTCTCTTTCCGGAAGTAAAGCTGGAAATGGCCTCAGAGACCACATACTGCTCCTAAGGGGTTTATGCCACACAAATGGGAAGCACAGGCTCACGAAGACTCCCTTGGTTGTCAAGGCAGCTAATTTCAGTGCAGCTCACTAGTTTCTGTGCCATGGGAGACTTGTGACTGACACACATGTACATCAACACACCAGTCCTCCCCCTGGGCTTGTAAACACCGTATGGAAGCAAATGACACCATAAGTGTTTCATTTAATATTGCCCCTGCAAGGGGCTTCACTGTAACAGTAACAAGAAGGCATCTTTGCCAAGACCTGCCCAGGGCCTGAAGACTCGAGGCAGTAATAGTGCCTCTGGGAAAGAACAGCCAGAGGATGAAGGAGCAAGTCCAAGCAGCTCTGGAACAGCCAAAGTCCAAAGATTCAGAGCTGCTTCAGACAAGCCCTGGCTCGTGCTGGAGGCAGAGGGCTCTGGCCAGGCCCAACACCAGTGCTGGAGGCAGAGGGCTCATGAGCGGCTCCGGTCTTCATGGTTGCCTACAATCATTTTGCTGTAGAGTTTCTGTTGCTCCTCCTTGAACGTGTCTTTCACCTTCTCCCTCTTTAGTCCTCCATCCCTGGGGAAAGAGTCATACCATCAGAGATGCTGCAGGTGTGCACCATCTGAAATTTCAGTTGGGGCTGCTCAGAGCAGGGCAGAGCTCCCGCAACCACCAGACAGCTACCCTTGTACCTTACAGTGCCAGGGCACGCTGCAGACCAACCATCCCCAAGGGGAGTTACTTTCACACCTTGCTCTGCCAGGAGCTGCACCCATGGCCCCACGCTGTGCTCAACATGGCAGTTCTGTCAGAAGTGTGAGCTGCTCTGATACCACTACAGGAGACTGCCTGCAGAGTCCCTCTGCCCCTCAGATCTCACTGCTTGAAAAAGGAAGTTCCCAAGCTCAACCCACTTCGCTGAGCATCAAGGTAGAACCAGAGTATCCCAGTGCAAGCTGAAATCACAGAATGAAGCCCTGGTGCCCAACACACACAGCAGAAGCAAAGACTTGGGTCACTGCTACAGAAGAGCAGTTTTGGAGGTCACAGGCAACATCCATCTCCATTTCTCCATAGCCCTACTGTGCCCCGTGCAAGACACAAACTTATCTCTGCAGCCCACAAGCACAGACAAGGACACAGGAACAAGGAACCCTGGCACCAGGAAGAGAAAAGCCTGCCTGGACTCACCAGAGCAGATCCACAAGGCCCCCCTGCCTGGCAATGGCTGACTTCACTCGATTGGCAAACTGGACAGCATCCTCTTTGGGCTGTGACAAAACAACACTGTTCAGCAGGAGCAAAGGGCCAAACAGACAGCAGATCAGATAGACCAGGTCCACCTTACTCACCTGCCTGGTCATTGGGGGCAAGTACCAGACACTGCAGACAATGGCCCAGCTAGTCATCATCCTAAGGAGGTAGGTTACCATGCCATATTTGCTGCTGTTCCAAAAGGCATCTCCAAACTGTGGGTCATACTACAGAGGCAGAAGAGCTCATCAAAGTCAGGGAGTGGCTGCACCCTCCCTGAGGCTCCAAGTTCCACCCCAAGCCCAGCAACAGGCCAGCCCTCCCAGAGCACTGCACGGAGTGACCTTGGCTTCCCCCTGCCCTCAGACTGGGCTGTTGACCTAGCAGCACCAAGACCGGGCTGCCAAGACTGAGCTCTCACACAGAGGGCTGCTTGTGCTGTAAGAATGTTTGCTTTGCCATACCTTGATAGCTACAGGGTAAACTGTGGCTCCAATTTCAAAGCTCCCCTTTTTGAACATCATCACAGATGTGTTGTTGATGCACGTTCCTGCAAGAGGCAAGCACAATCTTCTCAACTCCCCTTCGCAAGTCAGTTCAGAAGTCTAAGCTATACAGCCAAGGGCTAGGCCACAGGCACCCAGCAACTGCCCCCTAACACTCACTCCAAACCCTGTTCTCTGTGGGCACAGGACGTGCCGCTGGGACATCATATATCTGACTTCCACATTCTGGGTTCAGTCAGCTCTAAAGATGCAATGTCCCCCTTGCCTCAGGGAAGGGTCTCAAGGCCCTTGGCTGTGTAAGAAGGGAAGGAAGAGAGATGCTGTGCTGTCCCAATGGGTCACCTCCACCAGGTGCCTGTCTGGCCTTGCTCCACAACTCACCTTCTGGAAAGATGAGAATAGGCAGTTTGCTCTTGTCCTGGACGTGCTCTGTTAGCCTAAGTGGAAGAGTGTCACCAGTTAGCACAGGGCACAGCAGCTGTCACTAGCAACCCGCAGAGCATACAGTCCTTATCCTGGGGGCTACCTGGGTGCCAGCAAGTGGCACAGTTCCCAACACCCATGAGGCAAGGCAGTGTCTTCACCCAAGGGACGTGGGCAGCTCCCCCCACTTCCCCAGCCTCCAGACCTCCTCCTGCAGCTAGCAACTGGCACACCTTTTGGCGACAAGGTGACGATCTTTGACCTCAGAGCGTTCAAACCAGACGTGGGGGCAAGCTTTCACCATGGCCCTCTGTATCACACCCATGAGCCCTCCGTGGATCTGACCCACCTGAACAGGGCAAGAAGACACAAGTTACAAGACCAGGGGACACATGAAGGCCCAGGCAGCTCCTAGCTTCACGGCAAAGTTGTGGTTCATCTTTCTACCCTTGCCCTGGAAAGGCTGAGAGGAAAAGTCCCAGGCTTTGACTGGAAGGACAGATGTAGCAAGGCCCAAGTGCTTTCCACATTGCCAGAGGCCCAGCTGGGGAAGCACTTTGCTCTTCTGCGGACGGCAAAGCCCAGAGCTTTATTTGAAAAGCCATGCCCAGATTCCCCTGGTGCTCTGAGTCCCAAACCAAGCTTGCTGGAAAGCCACATGCCATGGGACATCTGTGCACAAGGTCTGAGAGTGCCCTGCGATGTCATGCAGGGAAAAGTAGTTCTGCATGCTCAAAAGCCTTTTGCTGCCTGCTCCTTGTCCCATGAAATATACTTGCTGCTCCCACCACATGTGCAGCCAGGCCCTGGCAGGCAGAGCTGGGGCTGAGGTGCAGACCTTACCATTGCGTAGTAGCCATCACTGGCCAGGATGATCACGTCAATGGGAGATGTGTGATTGGCCACACAGATGCCTCCATTTCGGGGTCTGTTTTCTCTAAATGCAAAACAAAGGTACAGATGAGGACAGAGGAACAAAACATAAGGCCTGCAAGAGGCACAGCACGGAGCAGTTAGTGGAAAGGGACACCCTGCAGCAGACAGTGCCTCCTTACCGGTCATGGTAGGTGATGATGGCTGTGAGGGCGCGCACACAGATCCGGTAACACATCAGGTGGACATGCTTGCTCAGGAACTCCTTACACCTGCAGCCCGGGACAGAAGCTGTCACCCCCTGGTTCTACAGTATCGCCTGTAAGGATGTCACTCAGCCCAGCTGCCCCAGGACATGAGATCCAGGCAAGACTTCACATCTCTCCCACAGGAACACATCTCATCCTGGGTTTTGCTGTCACCTTATGACCACCGATTCTTAACTCGTGAGAAGCAAACCTCAGCCTTTGCTCTCTTCTGTTATCTTTCCTTTCAGAGCCCAGGGCTGAGCTCTGCCATAGGCTTAGTGCTCACATCTAGGCCTTTTGTTTAAAATTACAGGGTGTCTCTTCCTGGGAGGCCACAAATGCCAAGACCACCCACCTTGTCTGCAGCAGGCAGAACAAACAGGCCTTGCAGGAAAACTTCAGGATTCTGAGGTCTCAAACTGCACAGGGGGCTCCCCATTCCCTCTTCCCTCAAACACAAACTCACCTTCCATTTGGCAAATATCCCACCACTGTAGTACCAGTCACCAACAAGCTGATGCCAGTAAACGCCAAGGCTATCCTGCAGGAAGAGGGAAGCTACACGCTAGCATAACCAGGCCACAGGCCCTACTCATCAAGTAGCCCACCTCTCCTGATCATGTTGAACAGGCTCTGTGGAGCTTGGAGACCAGCTGCACTTGCTGCAGTGGGAACATGCCATCAGCACCATCTCGGCAGGAGCACTCACCTGAGGGGCAGGAGGAAGCAGTAGCGGATGAGCACCCCCAGTCCCCAGAGTACAGTGAGGCGCAGACTGATATACTGGAAGTTGTAGTTGGTCCTGCTGAGCAGGTTCCAGGACTCCAGCTCTTCAGCTGAAAACCTCTTGGTCACTTCATCATCCATGATGGTCTCAATGCCTTTGCGGCAGAAATAGAAGATATCTGAGAGCTCAAACTCAGGGGTGTCCAGGGCTTTGCCACTGCCGCTCCGGCGGATCTCCTTGATCTCCTCTTCCAGTGATGTTGGCTCCTTTGCAATGATACCTGCAACATGCCACAGGCAGCTCTGAGCAAAGTATGACTTGCCCATTCAAATGCAGCCGAGAGCCAGGGCCCTTGCTCACTTGCCCACCCTCCACAGGGCCCCCCCTTCCCTTCTCCAGTTTAGACAGGCATAGACCAGCCCTCCCAACCCCGTAGAAATGAAGGACTGCCTGGGCGCCTCCCTCCCCTTCCTCACAAAACGGACCTCTCCATAGCTCCCTCCACTCCATCTATATGGAGGAGGCTTCCCAGAAAACCTCAGCTGCTCCGAGACACATTTACCTCATCTCCCTAAAAGAATTTTGAACTTCGTATGTACCCATGCAGGGCACAATCTTACCATTGACGTAGGGCTTGTATAATGGATGGTTCTTCTCCTTGGCACCACGCTCTATTCTCAGTGTTGCCCACTGCAAGAGACAAATGATGAGCAAGATTCACAAGGCTTGTAGCTCCATTTCACACTACCCCTTGTTCTACAGTAGACTTCCAGGAAAGACCATGGTTAAGGGGAGAAGATGGGGCTAAAGCAGGAGGCTTCCATACAGAACTGGAAGAGTGAGTGGTGGACACAACTGAACCAAGGTGGAAGCAGAGTCTGGCCTGGGAGGAATGTTTTTACAGCAGAGACCTGCCTGCCCTGCAAGACAAGAGAACTGATGGGGAGGTGACTAGTACAGGCACAGGACAGCCATGATGTTTGTGCGCCACTCTGCATAGCAGAGCGCCAGGGGGAAGCGTGAGCGCCACAGGGAAGCCGAGAGGTCAGTGCTGATACGGCACAGCAAGATTTTCTGCAGTCTCTGTGTCCTGTAGGCTCTGTTGCACCTGGCATGTGGTTGCCACTGCACAGCTTCTGGGTGGACCGTGCATCCAGCTGGTGTGGCCCACACCACAGCGCAGGAAGCCCATCATGGGGCTGGTGCTATTTTTCAACCCTTACTTCTTCCAAGCTCAAAGCAGAGACTGTGTTTTCAGGCTGCTGCTAAAAACATCAGGCCGATGACAGGATGGGATCCTTCCCTCTCAGATTCAGCTCACAGCTGCTGCTGCTTCTCAGCTGACCAGTCAGTCCAAAGCTGCAGCAGCAAGCACCCTTAGACAGCTCTGTGGCAGCTGGCTGCCAGAAACCATGCCCAGACTACCTGTTAGCCATAGAAACCTCTCTCAGCTAATTCTCAAGGACACCAGCAAAAACTGCTGGCTGGATTTCTGATCGGTCTTTCTGCCTGCCCTCCAAGTAACCCTCTCAGCTTCACTCTCTTCTTCATTACACAGGCCTGGTAGAAGAAGCTTCTGAAGGAGGACTTGTGTACAGCATGCCAATTGCTCCAGGCTAGCTGCTCCATCAGGGATCTGTGAAGAAGGGGAAGCTGCTGGAAACTCCTGGCAACCCAGTCTCAGCCCGTGCCAGCATCAGGTCAGAAGGCAGTGATGTGGGAATGCTAACTACATATGCAATTTCCAGCTCATCCAGCAGCTGCCTTTGCCAGCAGAAGGAACTGCAGGATTGCAGAAGATTGCCTAGACACTGCCATCCCAGAGAAGTCAGGAGAGGAGCTCTCACCCAGCAGGTGCTGAGCAGCCTATGGAGAAGGCGTTCGTTCCTTGCAAGCCCAGCTTGGGCTCTATCCTGACTGCATTAGCAGAAAACCCAGACTCCCATCTGGGGAACAGGAGGCATGTCTCCCTCAGCCACCAACAGTGATGTGTAGCCACCACCCCAACCCCTGCAGCTTGGGCTGTCCCCCCACAGGTTGCCAGACTGGACTGCTGTCCATCTGGGCTATGTTTGCAACACTGGCCTCTAGAGATGCGAAAATCTTTCAGGTAAATAACGCTCCTCAAAAATCCAATTCTGAATGACCAAACCTACCGAGTGAATTTTCCACCAAAACTGTAAGCAGTTGGGCCAGAGTGCTCCTCTCACCCACCACAAAGATTCTTTAATAAAAGCTGAAATAGACTTCAAAGTCTTTTCAGAAAAATAGTTTCAAAATTAAACACCAAAATAGATGCTGAGATTAAACATTCCTGAATTGAAGAAAGGAAAAAAACCCAAAAAACAAAAAAACCAAGGTGAAAAGTTCTATTGTAGATAAACCAAAATTCTTACTGATTTTTTCTCCCAGTTCAGTCACTACATTTGAAGTCAGGTCTTCAGACACCTGTGTTAACAAAGCACCTCACAAAGCCCAGGGTCTTCCCATCCGCACCTCAGGCTTTTTGGGAGGACTCAAGAGTTTAAAGAGCTGAACAATGCAAATTCCAGGGCTGCCTTCCCAAGCCAGCCAGTACAGAGATACTGCTGGGGAAGACCACCCCTGTTCAAACAGCACTAGCCATATCATAAATCCTTTAGCAGCCTGAACTTCATATTTAAGAGCCTAAAACCTCCCTGTCAATCACAGGTCACCCCTTTGGCTTTTGCCTGGGCTGCGAGGGTAAGGTGGTGTAGGATCTTGGCAAAAATTCTCGTCTCACCAGGGACTTGCTTCAAGGAGACACGTTGGCTGTGAGACAGCCCATAAAACCAGCCTGCAAAAGGCAGGCAAGAGAACAGCACGACCCCAAGCTGGAAAATTCCACTTGGCCTCTCTTTAGCAAGAGGGTCAGCAAGGGCTGCTGGTCGTCCTCAGAGGCTGCAGGTGCAGCCATGGCTGCTGGGCCCAGCAGATGAGCAGGCAGCGCTGCTGAGGGTGAGCTGTGGGTTCTGGCCACAGACCTCAGGGCTTGCAGTACAGGAAGCCTTGCCTTACCTCCGGCTTTGGCTTCATCCAAACATGACCCGGAGAGAGGCAGCCTGCTGACTGCAGCCTTGCCCCTCCCCATCACACCCTACACCCCTTTTGGCTTCCTTCCATATCAAATTATACCAGGCACACTGCCTTGCCTAGGACATTAACCCACCCAGGCACACACCTCCTTTCAGCACACTGACAGATTCTCCCGCGCCACCGCATGCTTACAGGCCACGCTATATCCTACTGCTTTACTTACAACATTAATTACTGGGGAAAAAAATGCTCATCAACAGAGCTCTAGTAAACTACATTTGGATGAGATGACCCAAACAGGTCATGTGGCACCAGCACACGTCACCAACAAACCAACCTCTCACCCCAGTCACCTGCAATGCTCTGCTGAGGGGCAAAAGCCTCTCTCCCTGGCACAACCACGCTTGACAAGACCCCTGTAAACAGACAGAAAATTACGAAAACAACTTACCTGGAAAATCTTTAATAAAGTTTTCATGTAAACCTTGCGGATGCCAAAGGAGACCCCAAAAATTGCTGGCACAATGATGAAAACCAGAAGCAGAGTGAAGAGGACAGTTATAGAAATCCCCAGGAGATTAACAACCAGGCTGTCAAAGGGGAGCAGGAGGAACATGGTGAAGGGCCCAGGCAAGGCTGGAGCCCTGCAGCCAGACAGAAGGGCTGCCCACAGCAATAAACCAGTCCTCCTGTTATTCAACAACAGTCTCACACATGCACTGAGTTCGCAGCCTGCTCACAGACCCCATTCCAAAATTCACATCCTTTTCAGGCTCTGCAAGAGAGGGAACACAACAGGATCAGGGCAAGCAGTTGGGAAAACAAGCGAACAGTCTGCTGGAAGCCCAGGTGAGTTCTGACAGTGTGGGCTGAGGTGCTCAAAGACGATGGAACACACACAGAGGTTCCTCCATAGGTGTGCAGTGAGCACTGCGCTGACACAACTGCGCAAATGGATATCCTCCCAAGGCGCCGCTGAGCAAGTCCTGCTGTGGGGCGGCTTGTGAAGAACCTGGCAGCAGAATCCCCTTCTGGCTGCTGAAAGCATGCAGAGTCTCTTCACAGGGAAAAGGTGGAGTCCATCCCTGAGCCTGCATTGGAGGAGATCGAGGGAGTTAGCACTTGCAGGAGCCTACTGTGTGCGGAGCTATTGTTGTTCTTTCTGTGAGGACACAGGCAGTAACAGAGATCCTTGCATGACGCCTGGAACAAGTTTAAATCCAGAGGCCCCTGTCATCCACTCATGCTGAAGGGTCATTATAGACATGAATGAAGCCTGTGTCCCTGGAAAGCTCTTCAAACAGCAAGTTGGCTTCTTGGCAGATGAGGCACTCACATGTCACCAGCACTAGTGGAGGAAAGAGAAACCGAAGTCAGGCAAGTCACGCACCTCAGAGAGATGTCAACTCAGTGAGGGTGGCAGGAAGCCAGGGACAGTGGGCTCTGAAACCTGGAAGATAGCACTTGGGCTGGTCACATCACTCAGAGCAGCTCCTGAGACACAGCAGGCTCAGACTGGCACTCCAGCTACTGCCTGGCACTGTCACAGACTTGGGAATTACCCCTGCTGCCACTCGTCCCGTATTTTCATACCATCCACACCTCAGATTGAGCAGACTTGTCCAGAACCACGCCTATTACACAGGACACTGCAATCTGGTCCCAAGCACAGGAAAGGAGTCAATGGAGTGACATAAAACCCGTCCTCACGATAAAGATCTTATCACTGCTCTCATTTCAGAGGCATCTGAGAGCGCTGAGCTAACCAGGTACCCAGATTCCTGGGAAGGCATCACTTCCTCTACTGCTGTACACACATTTCCCCCACCACCACCACCCCCAGCACACCAGGCAGCTTCACAAACAGCTCAGGACAGGGAGTTAGCCCAAGGGGACAATTAATGACGATGATTAGTCAAAGTGGAACTTGCCGGGGACACGAGACCGCCAAAGTCAAACACTCAGCACTACAGCCCTTCCGGGGCAGGACTCCCTCCATGCCATGGCTATGTGCAAGGCCAACCCAGGGAGTAAAAACAGATGAGTCTGTTCCGGGGGGACTCCCCTCCAGACACTGCTTTCACCTGGCTTCGAGCAAAGGCTTCGGAGCGCCAGCCTGAGGATGGGCTTTAGCCGGTGGGCAACAAGCACGCAGGAGCTGAGGAGAATCTGGAAGATCCTCTCGCTCCCCCCGTACAGTGTCTTCCAGCTGCTGGCATAGCACTGCCACACCAGTGGAGCCAAGAATGTTGCTGGCGCTCCAAGGAACACACACACCGTGTCCTGGGAGAGGCACCTCTGCAGCCACGTGTGTAACTGCCCACCACACCACAGCTGTCACCCATCGGGGCAGACCGGGACTGGTGCTGGCAAACTGGTCAGAGGAGCCCCCCGAGCCGGCACAGGGCTCGGCTATCACGTTCCTGCCCGGTGTCACCCCGCTGGGGCAGGTCACGCACCGGGCAGCCCTCGGGCCACAGCCGCTGGGCCGCTGGGCAGGACGGCGCCGCCGGCGCCCCCGGGCTGGCAGGTCGCCGCTCGGGCCGCACCGCCCCGGGGTGGCAGCGGCACCCGCCGGCCCGCGGCGAGGCCTAGGGGCACGGCGGCCGCATCCCGTACCGACTGCTCCGGGCTGCAGCGCCGGGCTCCGCACTGGCGGCCGCAGGCCGATCGCTTCCACTCGGCCCACGGACACGCGTAACGGCTCCCCCGGGGCCGCGCCCCGCGGGCGCAGCGAACCGCGGCGGGGCCGAGGCTCAGCACGGCGGCCTTCGGCCTCGGCGTGTGCGCGTCGGGCGACGAGCGCCGCGTGGGGCGAGCTCCCGCCGGCAGCCCACGGCCCCGGCCAGCCCCGCTCCCCCGCCCCGGGCCAGGTCGGGCGGCACTGGGCGCCGGGGGGGGCGCTGCGGCGCGGCCCGCACCATGGCGGGGAGGCCGCGCTCGCCGAGGCGGACACCGGTTAACGGTCCGCGGCCTCGCCCCGCCCGGGCGCGCAGACCCGCCGGGCGCGGCGGCCCCAGGCCCGCGCGGGGAAGCCGGGGCTGAGCCGCCGAACCGCGCCGCACGGGTCACGCACTCACCTGCCGCCGCTGCCGCCGCCGGGCCCCGGCTCCGCCCCCGCCACGTGCCGTGCGCGCCCCTGCCCCGCGCTGCGTAAGTTGACGTCAGCGCGCCGCCCGCGGGGCCGCGCCCGCAGGAGCGCGCCGTCCCGCCCGCCGCCGACAGAGGGCGCCCGCCCCCCCGCCCCTCAGGCAGAGGCAGCATTCGCGAAGCGCCGTCACTTTATTAACTCCCCGTTACAGCACCAGCGACCGGACGCGACCCCGCCGCCCCCCGCCCCGCCCAGTGACCGCACGGCTACCCCCGCGGCGAGCCCTCCTGGGGACCGTGGCTCGGGGAGTGCCCACGGCGGCAGGCTGGCAGGGCGGCTGCAAGCTGGGAGGTCTGCCGAGACCCCAGGCCCTGGGGGGTGCACACCCCACCCCAGCCACTCCACACAAGGCACTTGGGCAGCACCAGGACCCCCGTGGCTCACAGGGCTGGCTCTCGCCCAAAGCAGAGATGGGGTCCGCAGGCCTCAGCCATCCCTTTGTCACCCCCCTACTCTCACAGCAGCATCGCCTTGAGAACTGAGGGGCAGGACTTACACCCAGCAGCAGCTTCTAGCCTCAACGGCAGGAGCCAGCAGTGAAGAAGCTTCCACAGAGGCCAGCAGCTGCTTGTATGGCAACAAGCCAGACACATGGAGGAGCTAATAAGAACACCTGTGAGCAGCATCTTCTGCAGCTGACCCCTCCCCAAAGACCCTTGCACCATAATGAGAACACAGAAGGGACCTACACCTCTCCCCACGCTGATTTCCTACCAATAAGGAGCCTGGGTCTCTGAGCGCCGCCAGGTCTGCAAGTGAGAAAGGACCAGGGCGGCAGCCCGAGAAGTGCCAAGATGCTCCCAGGCCCTGCTGGAACTCTTCACGGCATGGGAGGGAGAGCAAATCATGCCTGTGTGGCAGATCCTGTAATTCCTCCCATGGTTGTTGTCCCAGTGGGTGTTCTGCCCACACTGGAAAGAGATGCAGAACTCTGTGGCCCTGCAGGAAATGGATGGCTTGGGCAGGGCAAGCTCAAAAGAGAAGATGTCTGTGTCAGCTGAGCCATATGTGCTATGCATGTACCGGCAGGAGATGTCCCGGAAGCTCTTCCAGCCATCAAAGCTGATGCGGACCATCACCTTCTTCTCATACTCGATGTTTCTGACCTTCACTGTCCCTGACAGGGCACGGTCCTGGATCAGGCAGTTCTCCAGGCAGACAAGGTTGCTGTGTAGGCGGCTGCGGAAAGTCGTGTAGTCCACAGAGGGCTGAGGGAAGTCCAGCACATACCTGCACACTTCTGGGCACAAGTCCTGCAGCCTAGGTCGGAAGCAGGCAAGGTCAGACAGGGCATGCTGTAAGTCACAGAGGTCCTCCTCGATCTTTGAGAAGAAGCGGACAGCCGTCAGTGAGAGCCCTTTCATGTCAGCAAACACGACTCTCTTCTTCTTCTGGCCCTTTGAGCTCTTGGTGCTGTCTCGCCGCTCGGGCTCTGCACTCAGTTTCTGGTTGAGACAGGACCGGAGGGGTTTGCGCCCACGGTTGCCCCGTAGCTCCTCGTAGGAGTTCAGCAGCTTGCGGATGGGGGGCGAGTGGCTCCCGCAGAGCCGCATGGCCAGGTCCACGGGCATGGCTGGGGGCGCGACGGCCCGCGCGCTATACACCTGGAAAAGCCTAGAGGCGAAGAGGGGGTCAGGCGGCGTGTTCCCGGCTGCGGCTCCCCCCACCCCCGCCCGCCCCGCGCTCACTCGCCGCAGCTCATCGCCTCCCGCCCGGTCCGGTCCCGCTGCCGGCGGCTCCGCGCAGTCAATGGAGCCGTGGGAGCGCCGGCGGCCGGGACACCCCGCGGCCGCGGCGGCAGCCAATCAGCGCCGGGGACACGCCCCCGAGCGGCCAATAGGGGCCCGGCGCTGCCCCGCCCCGGCGGGCTGAGCCCGCGCCCCCTCGCCGTGCCGCAGGGCCCCCCGGGCGGCGCGGCCCCCGAGGGAGCGGGGCACGGAGAGCCGGCCGGCCCGGGTGCCGAAGACCACCGCCCCTGTGCCGGGTAGCGCTCCTGGCTGCGGCCTTCTCACCCTCCGGGACGGGGCAGAGCCCCGCTTGCGCTGCCGAACGCAGCCACAGAGCGGCCTAACAGGAGGGGCAGCACTGAGAAAGCTCCTAACGCCACAAAAACTTGCTTTTCAAAGGCAAACGTGTTCTGGACTGCCAACACCCAGAGGAAGCTACAGGAAGAAGAGGAGCGTGTTCCTCTCACACCGTCTTCAGTGGTGGGAGGTTTGAACCGTTGTTTTACATCCCTTTGCAGGCGCTTGTCTGAAGACAGCTACTTCCAGGGTGTCTGAGCATAAATAACGCCCCAGGCTCCAGGCTCACTCTCTACCAAAAGCAAATCTAACTCAAGTTTCTTACCCCAGATCCTTTGCCCTGAAAAAGAAATTCACTCATGCCTGAGCAGGCAAGAGCCACTGCGGTGTCCCTGACATCTATAATCAAAATCACCTTCTCTGTTTAGCTTGCATGTGACTCCTTGACAGAAAAGTCCGCCACATAAATCAGATCACCCCTGCCCTGTACTACCGGCTAATCTCTCCAGAGCTGTCTAGCCATTTATGTTAAGCAGCCCTGATTGCTCCTGCTGACAGCACAGATTTCCATCAGCTCATGACACAACCCACCTATCTGTATTTATATATGGCTCTCCATCACTACCACATCTGAATGTCTCCAGCACAACACAAGACACCTCTCACAACCACCAGAAGCAAGCTTGAACCCAGTGCCTGGCTGGAAAAAATCTGCAGTTCAGCTCTGGCTTCAGTCAGCAAAAACATCAGAAAAAGAAGTGAGAGACTCAAGATGGCACCATCCCCCTAGAAGGACGCATGGCACTTGTGTCACTGCTGGCCAGACGCTCCTGCCTGAGGAGCAGCAGGGCAGCCATCACCATCTTTGTGGGTGACCAGGAGCCAGATGTGCTCGTCTGGCTGGGCCCACAGCAGCTAGAGACATCTGCTCATGGCCAGGACTACCAAATACCAGCCCCCAGCACCAAAGCAGATCCATCTGCCAGGCCAACGCCAGGCCTCCTGCCACCAGCACACAGCTGACTCACTGTGCCACAAGCCTTGGGCTGAAGCCGTGGCTGGTAACCGCGCCAGAAGCAATGCTCCCCATTTCCAAGGCCAGCACCACATCCCTCTGCAGAGGTCAGCTGGAGGATCAGCTGTAGCATACTCACCCCTACAAGGTTTAACTGCAGCTGCAACTGCTCAGATTACAAACCCAAGCAAGATCCCACGAGGTCATGACAACAAACTGTCCCCCTTATCTCTGAACCAAGGGCTCATGGTCTTGCAAGTTGTCTGCTTTTGAACCTTTTGACTACTTGAAACTTTACTCCACGATTTCCAGTTGTTTCCCCATCGTGTAAGAAAGTTTGTGTGGTAGTTATTGTGACTAGGTAGTATTGTGACTAGGTAGTATACTAGGTAGGTGTGTGGTAGTATTGTGACTACCCTCCCTGAATCATGTTATATATTTGAGATCAATTTCCTGTAGATATCCAGGAAAAAAGAAATAGAACCACCTTTGGATTACTTTTCCTAATCAGGACTTTCAGAGGGCATCACTTTCACAAAAGCCTCATCTTCTTGACAAAGTTGCAGACACTTCCCTTTCCCCCAGCACAGACAGAACAGAGGCTCAGTGTTAGCAGCAAGGCAGTATCCAGTCCCAGAAGTGTCCCAGTATTTAGTCATGGAAGGACACAAAAAGCAGACAGCAGCGTTTTCAGGTATGCCAAAACTGAATTTCATTGAGCCTGACTGGTTTTAGCCTACTAGCCATTGTCAAAAATCCTGCACTGCCTGTGGTGACATTGCCACACACCAGCTGCCAAGACTCCAGAGAGGAGCTGTACTGAAGGCACTCTGGAAACAATCAGATTCAGTTAAGATCCAGCTGCTTGAAGAGGACAGGCACCCCTTATGCTCACATTGCCGCAGCCACGTGAGATACAGTGGTGAGGCAAGTACTAGCTGTCTGGGCAATTGTTCAGTCAAACTTAATAGGGCCAAGGAGAAAGTCTTCCAGACGTGTCACCTAGACATTCTCCAAGCAGCTCTTCCGTAGCACACTTCTGCACCAGCAGATTAACAATGACTTTGGCTGGGAGCTTCAGTCACCTCTGTGAAGCTGCCCGGGCTGTAGATATGGGCAGGGCAGAATCCACAGCCCTTTCTGGGGGGCTGGGCAGAGGTATGTGCTAATGATTCCTACGGATTAAACCCAGCCTCCTCTTAATGTCTATACTTAAAAGAATCTTCTTTACCTAAATGGATTTATTAGGAGCACTATAAACCAGGCATGCAAAGCCACTCACCCCACAAGATGCACTGTCACCCCCCACGTAGCAGAGGAAGGGGAGTGTCAAGAGGAGCACCAGGCTGCTCCTCACACAGACAACCATGCAGGCAAGACTGTCTCAAAGGAACAGGAGCCACTGTCTGTCAACGCACATGACAGACACGAAGCTGAAGTAGCATGGGACGCTGGCTTCTCCTCCAACTAGAAGAGGCACACAGGGCCCAACAAGGCTGGAGGAACTTTTCCTCTGTGTGACCAGCATAAAGGAATTGCTGTCCCCCTTGCCCCAGCAGCTGTTTCAGCAGAAGGGAGCTTGACAGTCTGTACCTCACAACCGCAATCAGAAGCTGTACCAGAACCTCTCACTCTGTGGAGGGAAGGCATTCAGATCACACATAGTGCAAAGCTGTGTTTTCCTAAGCCCATGATTACAGCTGTTCCATTTTAGTGAAACTGGTTGCTAGTGGTCTTAAATAAGGCATCCCAACAGCTATACACTGAAGCTTTCCAGAAAACGCCCTCCAATTCATCACTTTGCATTTGTTCTATTGATCAAGTCTCCCTGCACAGGGAGCTGAATGCTCTGCTGCAGAAATCTAATACACAAAGCATAAAAGGTGATGTAAAACCAAGACTCCTGTTCTCATGCTGCAGCTATGGACTGTTCTGGGAAAGCTCTGCCAGCCTCATGCTCCAATATCATTCTGAACAACATGAAGGCACCACAAGCTTACAAAACTCCTCAGAGTTCTTCCACAGTGCTCAGCTGCTGACCATGCAGACCACCCTGTATAAGGGCTCCGGTTACTCTGGAGTTCACTGACCAAGGCAGTCTTGAGCTTTAGGATTAGCTGCAACAGTGGTGCAATCTCCCTGAAGTCAGCCAGTCCAAAGAAGCAGGTTAGAAAAGGCTGGAAAAGCAGCAAGGCCTCTCACTCTCCTTGCTGGACTTGATCCACACGCAGAATTTCAAAAGGTGAAACAGCAGCACTCAAACCCTCTGCGCAGGACCTGCTCTGGTGTTGGCTTTATGCAAAGCCTGTGCACGTAGCAGAAGCACAGGTTGAAACACAAATTTTACATGGGCAGTATAAAGACCCCATGGCTCTGGCACAAACGCCCTGGGCATGAACCAGTTGCTCTGGTTAAGAGGTTTGTGACAAACCTGTGCATGCTGTCTGACATTTCCAAAGCTTTGATTGTGGTTACACCACTCACAAATCTGATCAGAGAAAACACAGCTCCCCATGGCTCCTGGAGGCATTCACTTCTTGGCCCAGGCCAAGAAATGCCACTGTCAGCATAAGGTCCAGGTAGCAATTCCAAATCCAGGCCTACTGTGCATGCAAGTCTCAGATACCTGTAATGGCAAGGGTGGGTATTTCACAAGGATAGTGCTGTTATGGCCAAAATGCCAGGAAAAAGCAGCATAACTCCTCTCTGGCCCTATTAGAAGGGGCTGTACTGACACAACTGTATCCACACTGGAACACAGGCTACATACACAGAACAAAGCTTGTGCAGCCTGCCTTCCCCAAAGGCAGGGTCTTTCCAACTAAGGACAGACTTGCTGTTTGGCCTGCATAATGTTTCAAGGGAGAAACTGAGGGAAGTAGAAACCCTGAATTAGAACCCTACCTTCATGGCCATATCCTAGCTGTTACTTCGTCAGAAAGACAAAGGGAACAAATCTGGTAAACATTTCACCCTCCCCTCTCACTGCAGGTAACAAGCTCGGGCTAAGTTCTCCACACAGGACCCCATGACTCTCCCTTTGCTCTGAGCTGCAGTTCCCATCCTTAACGTGTTCCAAATCCCTCCTGCTCCTTCTGCAAGAACCAAGATTTGCTCTGCCACCATATATCATCATGTGTAACTTTTTTTCTCGATGGAACATGTGACAAAGATGGTGCAGAAGTATCCCCCCACCCTTGTTGCGGTTCACCTCAGAGGAACTGGCCACTTGCACAACAGCAGGTTGTGTAGATCCTGTGATGAGATCAAAGCTGATGGGGGAAGGCAGAGTTTACATAGCTGGTTGCCACACCATTTAGTCAGTTTCCACCCAATAGCCTAATTTAAAGAACAGTGATAAACTGGAACAGGAATGAACACAAAGCTGCAGGTTTAAAAAGAGAGCACCCTGCTATTTACAAAAGGTGTATTCACCTTTGAGTATAGATGTGCTCTGTCCACATCTGCTGTCAAACCAGCCTGGGATCTAGAGAGGCAGTAGCTACACTTGTCCCTCCCTCAGGACTCCAAGGGGACTATGCAAGGTTGCTGCAAAGCCTTGCTGGAGGGAGTGCTGTGACACAGATTGCCCTCGCTCAGCAGCACCAGAGAGGAGTCTGGCTGTATTCCAGGCATGTCATAAGCAATTAAAGAGTTCAATGAGCTGTGGGGGCAATGAGCCCCTCTGCATCAGCAAAGATGTCCCGCTGCTTTATTTGCATGTTTTCAAGGGTACTCCTTTCAACACTACTGCTGCCCTCCCCAGCCATGCTGCTTACCCAGGTGGCCCCACAGCCCCACCCAACGTCCCCGATGACAGTGGTGGCTGCCCCCACCGTCACTGCGGTCCTGGCCCCACACTTACCACTCACCCTTCAGATGAGCTGCACCGCTCCCGAAGCCACCAGTGGGGCTATGGTCCTGTATCGGATGAGATGCTGTGAGCCCTCCTCCAGGTCAATGGCGTACTCTCTGCCAAGGACAGAAGTGATGCTGAGCTGCCTCTGTTGTTCTGCTGTAACCCATGTCTCTTCTGTGGGACTAGCTCAGGTACGTACACCATACAGGGAAGTGCCCACCTACCTCTGCTCATCTGTCTCTGGCTCAACCAGGATGTTCTCCTGCCGCTCCAACACCCTCAGGAACACAAAGGAGTCCAGGTTGGGCTTCGGAACTACAGACAAAGGATGCAGAGCACAAGCTCAGTATTCACTTATGCTCTTCTGCAAGACACCGAGCTGACAGAAGGGTACGAGGGACAGCAAACTCAGGGCCAGTAAAGGAATTGCCAGATGCTTCTGATCAGATGTAGTGTGCACAGCCTTGACTTAAGACAAGGCTCAATGGCAGGGGCAGCATGATCTTCTGACAGCAGTATCAAGCCATGTACCACACGGCAGAGCAGTGTTACGACACTGTCGTCACATCATCTTTGCTGCTACTAAGCACTAGCTGGAGGACTACGCTTTTTAACATTTCATGCTCCCCGAAGTCTTCCCCACACCCCTGCCACTGTAATCTTCAGATCACCCCAGAGTCTGGATGCACTCACCTGATTTTAGGAGAGACACTTTCTGCAGGTTGGGTGGCATGTGTTTTAGGGCCACGTTTTTCAGGTAAGTCTCTGTGTTTGCCATATACCTGAAACAAACCATTGGAGCATTTACTGGTTTAATCAAATACAAATTCTCAGGAAGAGTATTGACTCAAAATGCCAGCAAGTAACATCTCCCACTCCCACAGGCATGGCCAGAGACAAGCCTAATGGCTTGTCCCGGTAATGGGCTCAGAGTTACTGGAGTTATTTTATTTCAGTCCACATGGAAACCTACCAGTAAAACCCATGATTCTTACTGCAAACCTAAGGCTAACAGTCTTAAGAACTGTTCAGCATGATACACGGGCAAGTTCTCCCTCCCTCTTTATAGGTTGTAGATGCATCCAAAACCTACTCACTCTTTAGCAAAAGCAAACTCCTCTGGTGACAGAATGGAAGGCTCCCCTTCGGTTCGAGACTTCTCCTTCTCCAGGACATGGGGGAAAAACTTCTCTATCTGATATTGGAACAAAATCCCAAAGACTGAAACTAGTCAGTAGTTTAGTGCCTACAGTCTCTGCTCTTCTCTTACAAGCACCAGTCCACTGCTGTAAAGGTTTATACAGCAGCTGCAGGCCTGCCCAAATACCTGTTCCTGCCTTAATGAGTGATATAGTCAACTAGGGTCTGCAAGCTACACAACTGTATGTGTACGTGGCAGAACCCAGGCAGAACACGCAAGCACTTCATTGTGTCATCCTGGGCTTAGACGGGGTAAGAAAACACTCATTGCAACGCTGTGATCTCCCTTCATTCAACAGAAAAATGCGTCTAAGGAATTAATTCCTTCCGGTTGCACTTAAGAGGATACAGATAGAGTGTGCTTTATTTAAGTGCCTTGCTGAAGCAGGCGGCCTTGTATGGGTAAAAATCACTCGTGAAGTCACCCTTTTTCATCCCCTGGGCAGCACAGCAAGCATTACCTTCACAAGCCTACATCGCAAGTAGCTGCTGAGCACATAACGGATCCTTTCAATCTCCATGCGGTGAATGCTGACCTTCAAGTCTCCTCTCTTTGCCCGTTTCAAGTTTGCCTCCTGCAAAGAAAGGTAAACAGAAATTAAACGGTTGAAACGCCAAACAAGAAACAGAGTGGAAGACAAGTTTTGTAAATAGAGCCCACAAAAATAGACTGCAGCTGTTTTTGGTGACACAAAGCATACTGTTTCCTTGCATCTCCCAGTCCCCTCTCAAGACAAGCTCGAAGAAGGTACTCAGATGAGCCTTGTACCCCAGCGACAGAGGAGCAGATAACCCTCGTAACCCCAGAGAGACCCAAGCACGCATCTGCCAAGCCAGGCAACCAGGGCCTGCCTACACCACCACCTTAGCCCAGCAGAACCTACCATATGGTCCAGCTGCTCCACAACACACTCGATGACCTCAGGTTTGCTCTCCAGCAGCTCTGGAGCAAACTTCTCATTCAGCCAGGCCTGAAAGAATGCACGATGTCAGCAGAAGCAAGGAACGCACCTGCCACATGCCAGAGTCCCCAGAGAGGCCAGGAACTCGGCCACCCCTCCTCCGGCAAGGCCAGAGGCCCAGCCCCGGCCGCCCCACAAGGGCCCCAGAGCGCCCCGGGCCCCGCGTTCCGTCATCCCCGCCCTGCCCCTGCCCAGGGGCCCGGGCCCGGCCGCTCCCCCCAGCCCGCACTACCTGCTCCAGGCTACGGATGAGCTGCGCCGGGGTGAGCACCAGCTCCTCGCTACAGCCGTCCGAGTCCGCCCCCGGAGCCCCACCGTCCGCCGCCGCCGCCATTCCGCCGGTCTCCCGCCAACCGCGGCGCCTGCCGCCCCGCCCCGCCTGCGCGCCCCGCCCCGCCTGCGCGCCCCGCCCCACTGGCGGCAACGGCGGGGGCGCCCGGAACGCCCCGGAGGAGCGCTCACAGTCCGAACCCCGCTGCGGCAGGAGCAAAACTCTCCCCCCCGGGTACTACCAAACAGGACACGGACATCGTTTAAGAAAAAATTTACTAATCCGTTAGTACTCCTGCCAATATTGCAACAGATGTGAAAGGCAAACACTGTTACAGTTTAGAAAAAACAAGTTTTATACAATTAAAATGTTAAACAAATCTCAAAAACCCAAAATAATCAGTGGCTGAGTAGTAAGCCTGGAATTTCAGATCCAGTATTAGCACCTACAGCACCACCAGAAGCCCAAACCGCTCTGCACAGGCCGTCTCCTCTCCTGAATGCTTGAATTCCTTCTGCAACTGCACACTGACGCTCTGAACCAAAACCAGGACATCCTTGCTTTGATATGGGAAAAGGATACAAGAGAAAAATGCTAAACCAGTCTGGTTGGTAGGAACTTTTACTTTTGCAGGGATTGCTGAGGAATGTCAATGTGTGGGGGATACGGAGTAACGCACAGCTCCACTGTTCAATAGTTGCCAGCAGAGAAAATTAAGAAACCACCTTACACAACATCTAAAAGTCTGTCAAACCAATGTTTTCCTATAAATTATATACAATAAATCCATAAAGAAAGTCTTACACTTCACATATTAATCAGAGTAGGGTAGGAATTGTTACGTTTATTGGTTCAGCATCCATTTTATTGTACTTACTGTTTTATGAATGAGTAGACCCCCCTCTTCTGGTGAGCACTGACAGATGCAGTAACAGCACAGACATAGTAGAAAAAACACCACTATTAAACTCCAGCTATTCCTCCCCCTTCTAGGAACAATGAAAACATTGAAACAAGTAACCCCTTGCCTTCTGGTTTTCCATGAGGATCAACACAGGAAATATAAAATCCTCATTGCCTTGAGTCACTTCTCGCCAGGCAGAGGCACTGTGTATCCCCTCACTCCAAGACTGAACTTGAGGGAAGGCCTCGTTTCTGGAAAATTCCCAACTCTGACTTGCAGTTTTCCAAAGCCCAACTGATGTACAGAAGGGTTTAAGAACTAGGGAAGAACAGCACTGTGCTTACGCAACTAGAAATAGACTTCTGTTGGGCTAAGTGCCCTCTTTCTTTCAGAAGAGTATGGTAGCTTTACCACTTTTGGGTTTTTTTGAAAAACAAAACAAACCACAAAAAAAAAAACAAAACACCACACCCAAAACCAAACAAAACCCCCAAAAAACTAAGAAGTGATCTAATTGCTTAAAAGTTTGCCACAAAATGGATGCTGACCAGCCAGGTCACCCCACGTGGAGCAGTTTTAGGAAGTTAGTCCTTGTAGTAGATGGCACTGTGGATCTGGCAGCAAAGAAAGGAATGATGCTCTGTAGTAGGAGGTAGGGGAACTTCGATACAGCAAGTCCACTGTTGAGCTATCTGCTAGAAAAGAAGTTTCATATTATTAGAAACTATTACTAAATGAAACCAGCAAAACCCTACACCAACCTTTACACAGCCACATTTTGTTATCTTAGGAGGTACACAGCGGGACAGGTAGGGTTACCACGTGCTGTGGTGAACGTAACAGCAACAGAAGCCAACACTCTGGATTTCATTTGTCTAACAGAAAATAAAGACCTTTACTTCCTTGCTTCTTTCTGCATAACCATCGTAAATATTTCCAAACTCTTTTCTGCACACATTGCCAACAACCTAGACTTACATTGCCATCCCCATGATCTGCCGAGTACTTAAGACAAGGGATCCCATTAAAATTTGAGCTTTCCAAGAGCAAAGCCTAATGAAAGTTCAACAGGTATTTTGGAAACCTGGTGATAGTAATTTTGCAGTTCTATACTGCATGCAAGTAGCATGATTCTTTATTTTAGCCTCTCTCTTTCAGGTACTCCCAGCACACTTTTCACTTCATAACTGCCACACAGTATCATGAAAACCAAGTGCCTTTCAGCACCTTTTCCCAGTTAAACCTACAGGTTGCTGGCCACTCTTAATTGAAAGCATCATGAGTAAAGATACCAAGGTGAGAACTGGAACTGCATCCAGCTGAAAAACTGCAATTAAAAGTTTGTGTATGCTAGCATACACTCAGGGACAGAGTCATACAGAGGTGTTTTCACTTAAATCTATTGGGTAGGATAAGGTCTCAAATACAGTAGTAGATCTCAGAGTTCCTCTAAATTTACATGCTGCAGAGACCATTAAAGTCTTACAAAACGCCATCTAGCCTGTCGTGTCCACTACCACTATACTGGATAGAAAAACACATTTTGTAGAGCCCATGTAGGCTGCATTCACGAACAGATCATTCAGTACAGCGTGCAGGCTCCAAATGAGTAGGAGGAAGTAAAACTCCAGCAGGCTTACTTGAGTACTCATACTGCTTTCAAAACAGGTTTACTGACAACAAATATTTGCAATTCATCAAACTATCCAGAACTTCATCATACAAGTCCTTCTGCATTTCAGAAATTTCAGTTGTTTGAACACTGGCAGAAATAGCTTTTAAGTAATTGCTCAAACCCCACATCACCTAGAACAACATTCTGCAATAACTGCTATGAAATGAGTCATGACCAATGCCTTGTGCCAAATATATGCAGATGCAGTTGATAAAACACTAACTTGTTTCAACAACAGAATACAAGTGCCATGCAACACAACATCTTCCCAAGTGCTAATAACCACATAAAGAAGGATACTTTGAGACACAATTGGCATCTACAAATGATGCCAAGTTACAAGTCAGAGTTGTTTAGAAACGGGTATGCATCAAAGAATCTTCACCGTATTGCTTTACCAGAACTTATGTCATGGTTTGCTCCAGTATGTGGTAGATTAACCTGGTTTATATGCACTGTAAACACGGGTCAGTCATGAGCAGACTACCAAAAGGGAAATCCTAGAGATACATAGCAGTGGCAGGTTACAAAAAGCACTGAAACAATTTTGTAACAGTACCAAGTATAGTAAACTTGCATTTTCCTTTCAGGCTGTGTTAAGGCTTGACTCTTGGAATATATCATATTCTTCTAAGATTCAGGACAGCAGGTAAGATATTCTGTATTTATACAGTATCTTACAAAATGTTTCTGAGCAGCAAAGGAGTTCACTGTTCAGTCCCTCCTGGAACAGAAAAGCTACTATTCAACAGAAGTGAATCTTCTATATACTAGCAGCAAGAAGGTAAAATGTAATTACTCCCGTTGATTTGTTCAGGATTCAGGGGCTATTAATATTGACTTCTGGGCAAAATAGAAGGGGATCTTTAACATGCTGTGGTTATGACCTTGATTTCACAAGTGCTCAAAACATGGAGGCTTTTAATATAGACCCTGGCCTGAGGTACCACAGAAAATAACTTGAAAGGAAAAGCTGTATCTTTCACAGCAGTATAGGAAGAGCAGGTGCTAGTATAGTACCATCAACGATTTTTCTTGACTCTTTTTCTCATACTACTAGTACAAAAAACTATCTGGAAATCCAAAATAAGCATTTAATTAGTCACCTATTTTGAAGCCTAGATTTAAGGGTTAGTCTGAAGTTTGTCTGCTCAGAACCTTATGACAGAAAGGCTTCACGAGAATAAAAGAAGATCCTTTTCTCAACGGAACAGAGAACAATTTTGGTAACACTTGATCTGTATTAACATTCAGTGGCATAATGCCAAGTATTGGTATTTCTACTTATTCAGAAAAGCTAGTCCACACAGGATTTATGTGAACAGCCTTTGATTACATATAGTGGTGGGATAAATATTCTGTCTCAGTATGACAGAATCTACCCCTCTGAGCATAGGAAACTGGTTGAGAATGAGCTAGTGTAAGGTTAACATGTACCTGAGACTCCACAGTTTTATCTTCCACTGGTCATACCTCTGTCTTCATAAATGGTAATTTCAATCTGCACAGAAAAGCTATTAGGGAAACATACTATAAAAAGATTATGAAAACATAACAAAAAAAAAAGGCAGAAAAACATTAAGATTTTAGAACCTTTGATCTTTCTGCTTCATACCTGCTGTTTCAAGGCTAGTTTCAGAGCTACACAGCAAACAAATAGTACACCTAAGAGATGCCCTGTCAGGTCAGATCAGTGATCGATCCAGCCCAGGACTGTTCTGCCAACAATAACACAAGATGCTGTGTATAGAGAGTTTGTGAGCCTTGCCACCTTCTGTTAAATTTCAGGAAAGGCTATGCATTAGACAAACATTAAAACTTCTACAGTTCAGCTACTAAGTCACTAATCGAACTGAAAATGAGTATTTTTTTTCCAGGAGGTGTGTGCACAGAAAAATGCAGAAAACATAATAACTGCATTCTTCTCATATTGGTGACAGCTAGAAGCTATTTAGACAAATACACAAATAACCCAACTGCAAGAAATTAGCCTTAGCACACATTTCATTGGCATTCTGTGTTTCAAGCTGCTCCGGTTTCAATATTCTCAAAAAACGATGTGTGTTAGTCACTCTATCGCTAGACTTGCTATTCAAGGTCTTTACAACCGCTAAAGTAATGAGTAATGACTAGATAAATGCCTGCAGTGTGGTTCAAGAATTGAAGAATAAAGGTTGAAATAAGCCATGCTAGAAGCAAAAGCAAGTTCTAGGCTGGCATCTACTCACAGTGATGTCATATGGCGAAATCTTCGCCAGAACCTGAGCTGAGGGTTGCAAATTAAATGGCGATCTCTTGCTTTCATGTCATTGATTTCTATCCTAACAAGTTCTTCACTTTTTTCAATCTGACAAACTGCATTTTTATAGGTCACTGAAATAAAGGAAGCATCTAAAGTGTTGGAAGTACTCTGTTTATACACATTGGATTTTCAGGAAGTCTGAAAGGATGGATTCCACTTTGATTGTCTTTCGATATGACAAATCTTAATGTACTAAGGGTCTGACCAGAGAGCACTACATAATGGAAACAAAACTAATCACATATTCTGCCATATCACAAACCAGGCATGCCACTGAGATAAAGAGACAGCACACACCACAGATGGACAAAGCAGGAAACAATCTAAGAAACCACAGAAGGATACAACTCTTAGTCCTCTTTCAATGGGGTCTGTCAGAAGGAGGCCCTGAGGAGCATAGATCTTTTCATTCTGTTCTTGAATGAACTTGGCAATTTTCTTTAGAACCTGGTAACAGAAGAGCACAGAGGTCAGAGTTCCTTCATCAGGCTTCCGCACATTAGAGTCAGAGCCCCAGCAATATTACAGATACAGCAACATTAGGAGAACCTAGCACACAACTAGAGACAAAACTTGCACAATTCCTCTGAAGTACAAGTAATCATTATGTTACTTAAACTGACTAATAACAAGTCTGTCTGATGTATATGTGAAACAACTCTGCAGTAACATCCAGAGTCTATATGGAATTTGTACAATGGTGCAAGTCACAGGAAACTGACCAAGAAATAAGTCTTTGGTTGAATTCTGAGATATACTCCCTTGCAATTAAGAAGGTAAACAAAAGCAGCACACCTTTTCATAATGCGTTTCCATACACAAGAAGATGGTATAGGCAGTCAGACAGGCGAGACACCCTTCAAGGTAAGATTGGCCCCCAAGTTTTTCAGCTTCTGCATAGAGGTTATTCAGTGTTCGGACAGTCTCTTCAAACTGCTGCCTATCAATCTGCAAGAGAAGTCAAGTTTAGCTGTCACATTCTGCACGTTTCAGAGCTCACCGATATCTTCTGCCTTCATTTATTGCCTATTTGCACTTCCATGCTTTGCAGCCACTGTTTAGAGACAAAGTCTGAAGGACACCAAGTTACAGACCTATAGCTCTTCGTTGAGTATCTGCCAAGTGATTAGGCCAATCTGAATTCCAACACAATGTGAACACCAAACAATTAAAGAGTAAAGTAACTAAGCCAATGTGCGATTCAATTCGGGGTGGGGGTGTGGAGCTTAGTTCAGGCACAAGGAGATCTGCTGGATTAAAAAGAGCAGTTAGGGAGTAGACTAGTAACATCTTGCTGCTACAGTGCTGATCAAACAAGTGAGAAGTGCCACGAGAAAAAGAAAAGGCACTAGTAAGGAGTGTTTGTTTTGCTGTTAGTGGAAGATACTACATCTAACAGCATTAAACAAAATGAAAGTACCTGAGACAGTACTTGTGAGGCTACTGAACAGGCCCAGCAGAACTGGCTGGGCTCCACAAGGGAGGACAGTGTTAGTGCACAGCAGCACAACAGTGTACGCTTTATTCTCACAGACATAATCAACACATTCTACATTACTGTTACAAAAGAGAGCTGCTTTCTGCAAGGTTAAAGAAAGTACAACATGCCAGCATTTCATAAACAATAAAGAGAAGCATTTTCAAACTATTTTGCATGTGGCTTTTCACCACAAATTAAAAGTACCTGCTTACCGCAACTGATCAAAAATGCTATTTGGACAATAAACAACGCTATTATGCCAAAAAATAAGCAATGTGCAAAGCAGAATGTGCCTTACACTTTGAAATCATGCCTCTCTGGCACTATGCATAGGGCTGTAATAAGAAGAGAGGATTAGAAAGCACTAGCTGCCTTAAACTTAAAGACAGTAGACGAGATCTTCACACAGCATCCCTGGGGTGCGCCGGAGGGAGAGCCGTCCCAGGACAGGGACACGGGGGAGAAGCCCTCCCGGCTCCTGCCCCCAGAGAGACGGGACAAGGGAGCTGAGGGCTGTGCGGGAGACCTACGGCGTGCTTCACAACAGCGCCGAAGGGGACGCGAGTCTGTCGGGTCACTCGTGGTCGCCGCCGGGCGCCAGCCGGCCCCCGCCTGCACGCCGCGACACCCACGGCGCACGGGCGTCCGCGGGGCCGGGCCCTGCCCCACCGCCGAGCGGGCCCGCAAGCCCCGCTCCCGCCGCGGCCAGCCTGAGCTGCGGGCCCCAGCGGCCCCGGGCTGCCCGGAGGGCTCGGGGCGGGCCCGCCCCACCTTACCCTGTTCTCCAGCTCGGCCGGGAATTTGCTCTGGAACTGGCACCGCGTACCACCGCTGTAGTCGCGCTGGATGAACACCTTGCCCGACACGGGCGCCTGCTGCGGCCTCATCGCGCCGCCGCCACTCGCGGCCGCCGCCCGCTCCTCTCCACCGGGCACCGCCACTCACTTACGGCTGTCGCAAAAGCGTCAGGAGGACGCCGGGCCGGGGAAAGGGCAGGAGTGCGCTCTGGCGCACGCGTCGGGCCGCCGCCGCCGTAGTGCGCAAAAGCAGCTCGCGAGAGAGCTGAGCGGGGGGATCTACGCATGTGCGCACGCCGCCCGGTCCCGTGGGCTGCGTGGCGACTGTTATAGTTGGATTTGAAATAACTAGAGTCCGAAATAAGTTCACTAAGTGTTTATTAAGGCAGGAAAGAAAAAACAGCGCTGGGCGGCCGGGGAGTCGCAGCTCCATCCAGGCTCGCAAATTCCGACAAGTAACACAGCCCTTTTATCCTCAGCTTCAAGGCCGGTTTAAGCAAACAGTTATGCTCTCAGTCCCGTAGCAAGAAGCTGTATATTACAAAACTAAACTATTTTTACACTAAAGTCTAGACGAAGACAAAGGTTGTCATAGTAACATGAGATTATGGTTTAACATTGGCCTTGAGAAGGTACATCTCGCAACCTCATGGGTAAGTTAACTCTTTTCTCGCCAGACAAAACATTCTCAAATGCAGCAAGATCATTTCTTTTGTTAAAAACCCATCTGATCAGCAAATTACCCTTAGTTACTTATTACAGCGACTGTCCCTCCCATCACAGGCACAGCTACCCCACCTGCTCGCCGCATGGTATAGCCCGCGTGACGCCCCCCTTCGAACACATGGTATAGCCCTGACGACGCACGCGCGTGCAGCCCTGCGCGCCCCGCCCCCCGCCCCGCGCGCAGACATGGCAGCGCTCCGCCGGGCCCGGGCGCGGCGCCGGGCGGTTTCCGCCGCGGGACTCGGCAGCTTGTGACCGGCGCGGCTCTCCTCCGGGAGCGGGGCGGCGCGGCGCGGCGCTCGCCCGGCTGCGTTCCACGCTGGTTTTGCTGGTGTACGGACCCGCGATCGTTTCCGGGCCCGTTAACTTTCGGCCTCGGGCGGTCGGCGGCTGCGGGGCGCGGGTGGGGCCGCAGGCCGCTCGGGTTCAGGAAGGCCTGAAGGCCCAGCGCGCCCGAGCCAGGCGGGCAGCCTCAGGCCGGGGCTCTGAGCTCTGGGCCTCCCCGGCACTGGCCTGGTGCTGCCGTGGGACTTGGGGGCCCGCAGCCCCGCCCCACGCCGTGCAGCCCCACCGGGACAGGGACAGGGTCCTGCTGGCTGCCCGGGGCAGGGGCTGTGCAGCTGTGCGGGAGCAGCCAGGTCCACCTGGGCCTCCGAGCCGAGCTCTGCTTGGGAGGGCTGTCCCGTCCTGTCCTTTGGGGCTCACTGTGGAGTCACTGCCTCCTCCTCCTGCCTTAGTGTTACACTCTACCTTGCCTTGTCCCACTGCCTTGTCCCACTGCCAGGGGACTACGTGGGACAGGGTTGGACCGGTGGGTCTGAGGTGCTGAGCAGCGAGATGGGCGCAGCACCCCTCTGCCGAGGTCTTTGCCCTTGGCGTGCACAGTGCTGCATCACTGAGCAGCTTCAGAGCTGGGGTGATGGGCTTGAAAAGGCACCATGTACCTTCCAGAGCCTTCGGGAGCCCGGCAGCCTGCATGTGTGCAACAGACATGGGAGATTTGCAAAGAGATAGTTTAGTTTAAAATTTCTTTAGGTGGTGGGAAAATTCACATACTGCAGATAAATGGCCTCTGGATCTCATGACATTATTAAAAAAAAAAATTTAAACTGACAAAAACATAAGGTGAAGGTGAACCTCCTTGGGAGGTGAAATGCTTCTGTTCAGTATAACAAGTGCTGCAGACTCCACAACCCCCCTGAAAAATGACAGCACCCTTTCAGCTAATTCACAAACCAGGGGAACTGGAGAATGATACAGCTAATTGAAGATTTCTGAGGTCTCTATGGCAATCTGTACCCATGGGATCAAAAAACCAAGCAGACGCTGATTATGAGCACAGTTACTGAACCTGGGCTGCAGCACAGTCCTCAGCGAGTATTCATTGAGGTCACACAGAGGTATTAAGAGCAAGCCCTTCTGCAAAAGCCATCAGTGAGTTGTATGTCTGGGTTAATTAATGCAGTACTTGGCAGAAGTACTGTGAGATCTTGAGGTCCAATGGTAGCAAGGTCTTCAGCCAGAATTAGGAAATGTGCCTTGGTTGAACCACCCTGTGTGATCCTTGTTCCTAGTTCTGTGATTTGTGCAAATAAAGCTAATGTCTTGCCTTCAGCGTTCCTGAGAGTCTTTTTTTCTTGTCTGGAAGTTTTGAAATCATGGATGATCAGAGGATACTGTTCCAAGGTTCAGAAGTTAGCTAGTCAGTGACATGTTTAACTAAACAATTATTGGAAGCCATCACTTGGGTGAAAAAAAAGTAAAGGAAAGCAAAGCTTTTGGGACATTCAGTTTCATTATTTGCTTACAGCAGCTGCTCCTTCTCAGTCTGCTGATGCTTCCACTTAGAAGATGATATACAGAACAGTTCCCATGCATCCAGGGAGGAATGAACTCTAGGGCAGACACAGTGGCTTGGGCCATGCTCCATCTCTACCAGGTCAGTGTCAGAGCAGACGGAAGGGCTGACCTGCTTCCCATGAACCGGGGCACTGAGTCTGCTGTGCCGACAGGGAGGCATCCCCAGACATCAGCAAGGCTTACGGAGGGAGGCCACTGCCAGGCCGTGTGCCATGGCTGTGCGGGACCTGCCGGGACACTGTGGCGAGGGTGTGGGGTCAGTGGGCTTGCTGGCTGCAGGACCAGGGGTGTGGGGGCAAGCCAGGCTGTGGAGTGTCCCCAGTGAGGTGCTAGGATGCTGCTCTGTTGGCATTTGTCCACCTCTCCATGGATGCAAACTCCCTTACTGCCTTGGCAGGCATTACCTGAAAACTGTCTTGCTTCAAATCATAACGGGACTTGGCAGAGTGCTAGTGGGCATGAGTCCTGCCTTTCTGGATCTGAAGCTGCACAGGAAGAAAGGGATGCGTGCAAGTGTCTTCCTTTGTCCAAGTGCCAAAAAGAAACCGATGCCCATGTTCTTCCTTGCTGAGCAGCACAGGCTTTGACCCGTCGCTCTGCGGTGAAGTCTGTGGGTCACAGGCTCACCATCTGTGCCCTTCCGTGCCCTTACTGTGGTTTGTACAGATTAATTCATCTCCCTAAACCTCTTTTGTCTTGCAAGAGGATGACAAGAGTTATCAGCCCTGGAACACTAACCCGAGTGAAGTGAGAAAGCTGTGAACCCTGGGGATCTTTCAGCTCGCAGGCTGTCTCAGTCCTCGTGCAGCTTTGCCCTGGTGCTCCTGGTGTCCGGCTGCCTTGGGGCTAGCATGTAAGGAAGAGGAGAGCTAAGGTCCCTCTGATGCCCAGGGCTGTCATAAACCACAGCACTGCTCTGCCTGCTCCTTCTCACAGCAGTGCTACGGGCTGTTGAGCAAGACAGAGATGTGCCTGTGCTCAGTAAGGGACCATGCACACCTCCAGAGAGCAAAGCTTTTGTGTAAAACAGGGGACTAAGGCCTGGGAGAAAAGACATCATTTTACTGCTTAAATTGGTCTCATATTTTACCTCCAAAACTCCTGCTGTCTTGGTCAATGGGAGCTCTGTTAATTAACTGTCAGTGTGGGTCTGAAATTATTACAAATTGGGAAATAAATAAAAAATGTCTGATGTTTCAAAACTTGCTTGGGACCCCCTCTTCAGCACGTGTGCTGAGATGTATTCGGAGGCAACCCAGGCTGTATGGGTCCTGCAGCAGAGCAGGTGTGGAGCGTGTTCTGCCATTCTGATGTGAGCCAAGATTTTATTAGCAATTGTTGCTGCACTTGTTGGCACATCTGCAAATGTACATGGAGCTGAGTGCTGCAAGTGCAAAATGAGTTGACCCATCTCTCTTGAAGAAATGTTCTGCCTTGGTTAGTTCTTGGCATCAACCTGTTTAAAGCACTTCCTTTTTTTTCTGAATCTTTTTCATTCTTGCTGTGAAAAGGATTATGAAATTTTACAATGCAGTAATAAACTATTATTATTTATTAAATGAGAGAGCCCTGTAAAAAATAGAAGGAGAATTCAATCCAGATGCTATCTATTCCAAGGACATTTGAAATTCCAGATGCTGATAGTAAGACACGGTCTCTAATTCATGCTTTTGGAGACAGAAAATACTCCTGGCTGGGTAACCCATCCCTGCTTAATGCCCCACAAGCCAGCCTTGTGTTTAGAAGCAGCCATGGTATTTGTCTGTAGGGTTCAACTTTTTTCCTTTGCTGAACATACTGCTCTGCATTTTTATGGCTAAGAGCAAGATTGTAAGCACATCAGATCAATGTTGTCCTTGTGTTATGAAGGTAATAAACCAACAGCATGCAGAACTGGGCAGCCCTGTATGCTGTGAACGGCTCAGGAGCCCTTGGGTACAGGCATTTGCACAGACATCAGTGGCCGGTGTTGGAAGAAGAGTAATGGCAGCATATTCAGGTTTTTCTGTCCCCCTCTATTCACCGCTTGTTTATTTTGTTGCCTCAAGCAGGCTGTTGTCTCGAGGTGCCATTTCATCTTTAGCACTACCGCTGGCACTCAGGTAGCCTGGAGGGATGCTGATGCCTTTTCAGCCCCAGACCAGCTGAAACATCTCTCCCCCCACGGTGTGAGGTGGCCTTTCCTGGCTTGGGGCCACAGACCTCAACACTGTTGCAAGAGGAAAATCATTTGATCATTATTTACCTTCAGCAACAATGGCCTCTCAGATCTGCAATTGTTTGGAAAAGCTTGACCTAGTCCAGGTTTTTGTCTGCGGCTTTATCTCTGGCTGTAGGTAAAGCTGATGTAAATCATCCCAGGAGTAAGGGCTGAGCATCCCCGGAAAGCACCAGACTTGCTGAAGAGGGGAAGGCAGGTGACGTGGGGCGGGTGCTTGCAGTGCAGGGCTGGTTGTAGGCAGCTGGCTGATGAGACAAGGTTAGTGCAGAGCACCAGCACTGCCAGATCAACAAGTCAGAGGCATTTTGAGAATGTGGGGAAATACCACCTAATAGGTTTCTCTGGATCTGGAGGCTACGAACATCCCAGACATCAGAGTTGGACTAACCAGGACCAACTATTTCCTGTCAACACAGATGGTTTTTGTCCTTACTGTGTGTCCCCTAGTGGCACACTTAAATAAAGACTGCGGCCATTCCCTGATGTGCAGGGATCTGACAGCTTCCCTGGACATCTGGTTTTTCATACCTGCCAAAACCCACTTTGCCTTCCCACAGGATTTGTGTAAGCTGGTTACAAATTTGGACACAGGTAGTAATGGTGAATCTCAGGTTCAGTGAGTTCAGTTCTTGCCTGCAGGACCATGGCACTTCAGCTTGTGTTTGTTTAAAAATACAACACAGCAGTGGCAGAAAGTGTTGCAACACAGAGGAAGTGTGTGCTGGGCTTTCTTAAATTCATCAGGAGGTAGTGCTGTAAATGGCCTTGAGCTATCGTCCTCATCCCTTCTAGGAGGATAAACCTCTGGTCACCCCTAGCCAGGGGAGGGGGGAGCAGGAGACGGCTGTGCTGTGGCCACGTGCTGGGAGGTGGGTTTGCAGTGCCAGGGTTTGGAGAGACGAGAAGACAGTTTGGACTTTCTGTGGACATCCCCTTGGGAGCTTCATTTCCTTTAAACTCCCAAAATTGCAGATGTTGTTTCTAAACTTTGTGCTGGAAGTATCAGAGAAGCTGGATGCCTGAGCACTTGTATATTGGGTGCATAATAGCTGTACTATTAGCAAGGTCCGGACCAGCCCTCCCAAGGCCCATGGGAGTTTTTCTGGGAGGTCCTGGGACCTGGAGACCCCCCACTGGGGCACTCCAAGCGAGACATACTGAGCCCAGACCCGCTGGTTCACGGATCCGTTGCAGTGTATCTCCGTTCCTGCCAGCAGCTCTCCGGGTACGGGACAAGCAGCAGTTTGATTTCAGGGCAGAGTCCTACCGAGACGGACTTCTCCACGCAGTAATTGGAAAATGCTAATGCCTAATGCCCACCTTCCAGGGAATCCCTCTTCAAAGCCCTCATGGAGTTGCGGTGCTGCCTTGCCGCTGCCTCCTCGGGGGAAGATGCAGCTCCGCAGGGGAATCACCCTCCTAAAGATCACACAGAGTGTCTTTTAAGTGGAAATTACTGTTTTTTCACAATTAGCTGGAGCAGAAATAATCAAGCAGGGCCACAGCCATTGTTAACTTGTACCTGACCGCTGGAGTTCAGTCTGGCAGGGATCACTTCATTGTGCTCTTCTGCTAGTTTTGCATTTTCTTTTGCTAAAAAGCTGGTAAAGTTTACTCCTCCCATCACAAGAGATACGGAAATCTGTTTTCAGATGCTCTTGCACCCCAAGTCAGTCTGTGGCATTTGTGGGCAAATAAATCCCAGGAGTGGCTGCTAGGCTAAACAGAATATACAGGAGGGTGGCAGACTGGGCTGTGGGTGTCTGTGTGTGTATGAAAAGGAAGCAGCACCACACCATTTAAAGATGCCTTTTTCTGTCTGCATTTAACCTTTTTCTTTTTGCTCTTGATGTGGAAACTGTGCTAATTCATCTGGGAGACTGGGAAGGCTACTAGGAGGGGATGCATCCCTCTTTGGTCAGATGCTGAGCACAGCTTGAGAGAGCTGGGGGGCCCAGCCTGGGAGTTTATAAGACTTCCATGAACCTACGTTTTTAGCATTTGCAATTTCCCTTTGCATGCTGGCCAAGCTGGGCTGCTTCATTCACATCACACCGGAGTCTGGTGCAGTATTGTCCTTCCTCTGCAAGAGGACTTTTGATGGCCAAGATTAATTCAGTGCCAGTGGAGCAGCAAGAAATGTTAACCCTTAATCCGCAGCTAGGAGGGCCACTAAGCAGTAAGAGGACCCTGGTTGCTGTGGCAGGGCTCCCTGGTGCCGGGGAGGGGTCTACAGCTTCCCCCTTGGCTGTCCATGCATGAGGACTGGGACAGCCCAGGCTGCATGCTCTCAGGCTCAGGGACAGGTTTTCCAGACCTGCTGCCCCACTGGCATCCAGCACCAACTGCCTCAGAGAGATGCAAGGCACAGCTGGTGATGGACTACCCCCTACTGTAAGCAAGGAAGAAGAACCCAGGCTTATCTTTCTAGCAAAGCACTTCTGGGTTTGTTGTTTGTTTCTTTGCAAACTCCACTGTTGCAAGCCGATTTTGGCCATCCCTGGGAAGGAGGGATGGATTCTGTTGCACCTCGGTAAGAGCTGACACAAGGGCCTGCAGGTGTCAGGATAGCATGGCTGATTTGGACTTCTGAGGCTGCAAGTTAGCAGTCTCCCATGGCCTGTAAGTATTTACAGAGGGAGCAGGTTTCTGATAAAAACAGGCAAAAATGCATATATACCGAGGTCAGCTGGAAGCAGAAGCTCGATGAACTCAGGCTTCCATGGAAGGGCAATCATCTGTCAGAACAGCTTGCTGGTGGCTAGCACATCACCCCTTGTCTCCCTGTTGCCAGGCCAAGAGGCTGCAAGTGGTGGGTCAGTGCAGGAGCTCTGCGTGGGCTGTCTGACCTGCTAGGGTTCAACAGCCTTACATCCCATCCAGTGTGGAGACTGATGGATCATTTGTTGTCCCCTGCCAACCGCACCACAATTCAACAAGGAAGAAATAAACACAAAAGTGATGTATTTAGTTTAGTTTTTACAGACTATAGTAAGTAGTGTCCATGTCATGCTCTGGACAAAAGCAGCAATTTTGCAACAAAATACTACGACAAACAGTGCTGTCACTGTGCCCAAACACACACTCCAGGGACATGTCTGCACCAGCTGGCTCCCTGGAAGGTCTCCCAGGCCTGTGCTCAGGCTGGTGGAAGCTGGGCTTCACTGCACACTGGGGAAGGGACACCTTCGAAGGATGCCCTGGTTGCTCAGATGTCACCTCCAGGAGAGGTACTTGCCATTCCCAAAGGTTGCCAGAAATCAGCTGGCCACAGCCATGGCCAGCTGGTCCCTGCCAGGCTCAAGCCCTTAGCCTGGATATGGACCCTTGCTGCCCTCAGTGCCTGCCTGCCTGGGACCACCCCAGCAGGAGATGGAGCCAGGCTGCCTCCCCATCACCTACCACCACCCCACCACCCGGGCTTTCCAGAGGAGCTGGGCACCCAAGCCTCCTCCTGCCCAGGCACTCTTTCTTGTGCTAATCGGTTTGCATATGTGATAATGACACTCCTAATTTGCTTAGGGAAGAGAGAAAGAGGGGGGAAAAAAAGAAAGAAACCGGGATAAGTGGTGGACTGCCCTAGGAACCCGGATACTGGGCTGCTGCTGCTGCTCTTGCCTCACCCTCCTGCTTCCCACCTTCTCCCACAGGAACAGCCTGAACTAATTAACCCTCTAGCACTCCATAATGAAGGCTAATAAACACCTAATGAGTTTGCTTGAACAAACAGCCTCTGCACAAGCCATAGGAAACCCCCAGTCCCGTGGCACGGTGTGGGGGAAGACCAGGGAGCGTGGGGCTGCCCCTGGCTTCTCCCCTCCTGCCCACCTGATCCCCCTGCTAGCAGCCTGGCCTCTGCACCAAAGGGGGTCCCTGCTGCACAGCGTCAGTCACACAGCATGCTGCCAGCCCCGCAGACCTCTGCTTGCTCCCCCGGCCAGCCTTGCATGCTGAGGTTTCCCCTGCCCACCTCCCTGGTGCCTGTGCCTTTCTCCAGACTTTGTCCTTCCCAGCCCCACTTGTCGCCAGCCGCAGGGCTCGGTCCCCTCGTGTCGGGGGGACCTTGGCTCTGTGGGGCACTGCCTGCCAGCTGTGCAGCAGCCAGCTCTTCTCCAAAAGCTGCGCAGCTTGCACTGTCCTTCCAGCAGGACTCTTGCTCCTAGCATGCAGACCTTCCCCACCCTGCCCTGACCAGCAGCTGCTGGGGACAAGCTCCACGCAGGCTGCAGAGCTGCATATTCCAGCCAGCACAGCACTGTGCAAGCTGCAGAAACCCTGTGATGCTGCCAGGTGTTGCCTCTTCGTTGGGGACCCGGGTCATAAGCATGGTGAAAACAAACTGGGCTCATTCTTCCTGCCAACATCGTGATCAGCATCTTGGCCTGTGCGTCACAATGCATCTGCAGTCATAGCTGCGTCTGTACAGTGGTAAGAAGCCAAGCTCTAAGGGAAATGCACTCAGAAATATTCTGCTTAAAATACTGTGCCAGATGGACTGCATTTTCCTAATCTTTAGCTGGTTCCAATGTGCAAACAGTTAAGATCATAATGTTAACATTTTCTCAGATGTTTTATGTGCATATAAAATATTCTCAAAGAATGTGCTTTTGAATGCAAGGTTTTTTCCAATTACAATTTTACTATAGTTTATAGAAACATAAAAATATGTGTTCGGGGTGTCTGAGATGCTGCTGGCCTTCATTGTAAACTCTGGAGCCCTTGCAATGGAATATAATTGCTACTACATGAGAGATGTCTTTGGAATTTTTATGATTAGGTAAGTGTGCTAATTCTTCAGTCCTGTACCTGGTCACCTCTGAAAACAGCTAACATAGGGAGTTAATAATAAATATGTTCCATCTCTGCACCAAGACCTTCTTTTGCTTTCTGTTAGGGGCTAAAGGCTTGCCTTTGCTGACATGAATGCATTTGAATCAGATACTAAAAATACAACTTAAAGAGCTCGGGGAAACTCTTCAATTGACTAAGTTGTTTAGGTTATCTCCCAGCAAGTGTAAGAATAGATCTGTCTTATCCTGCATGGTGACTTCAGTCTTTTGTAGGCAGGCTTCTGGAGATGTTAGGTGAGAATATATTTCTTCCCTGGCTTAAGTGAAAACCTGAATCAAGAAAGGAGATGTATGGAATTTAATGGATGTCCATTTAAAGACATCTACTGTTGTGCGTTTGGAATAGAAAAGATGGTAAATACTGTGATCACTGGGAATCTTCCAGGTTTGCCATGTGAACATGAAGGCTAAGCATGAAAATGCTGATCATGTAATCTGTCCATTTCTGAAAGACCCATATATTGAGTTCCAGCATTTTATGATTCCATGCCTAAGTAGTTCATAATTTTAACAGGCTTATTCCTATTCAAAGATGGTGAATTAGAATAAGCCTATTAAAATTATATAGCAAGCGTACATGAAAACATAAAGAAAGGGAGTAAATTACTCTGTTAAAGAGAGAAAACCAGGCTCTGTCTACAAGCTGTGTCCGCTAGCTGGCCGAAGTGGCTCAGCCCCTTCCAACAAAAGTGCGGTGCTTTGGAGGGCTGCGCCTTCGGGATCCCATCCTTGCCGGCACTGCCGCTGCAAACAGAGGGAAGGGAAACCCTGTCTTGGGCTTGTGCTGAACCCAGGCTCTTCAGCCTGGATGCCCCATGAAGGTCACACAGCAGTGTACTTGCAAGTTGGGGAACTAAACCAGTTGTGTTAGCTCACACACCTTTGAGGAAAACAGCAATGCATAAAGCCAAGGGGTCTGGAAAACCTGCCTGCTCATACCTCTTTCTTGGGGTGGTGTTTTTCAGGGACTTCCCACCCACAGCCCCCCAGTGCTGCTGTCATTGCTCCAAGGCCACTGAAACAGGGCAGCAGCTTGTTCTCTGTGCTGGGGAGAGGTCAGGGAGCTGGTGGAGGCAAAGCGCCTCGAGGCAGCACACAGCGGTCAATGAAGCAAACCCACGCAGCCCCCAGCCCCACTTGGGTCCCCAGAGCCACAGGGGCATCCCGAGTCCCACTAGCAGGAGCCCCTGGCCCTGCTCTGGGAGGTTTCCCACGGGATGTGTGGTGTGGGCAGCAAGGCTCCTGCCCCGGTGCTGCCTGCGGAAGGTATTTTGAACCTGCACCAGTGGGTATCTCCCCTGATGTTTACAAAGAAAAAACAAGTGCAAAGAACAGGATTCTTTTTGTTGTTTGTAAGTCAAACCAGCTGTGATCTGAGGGCTGCAGATCCTGCCTCTGAGAAACACCAAACGTCACTGCTGCCTGCAGATGTTTGCTCCTTGCGTCACTGCAGGCTGGGCTTCCCTCGCCCTGACCCCCAGGTCTGCAGTTGCTGGGTGTCTCTGGACCCTGGCAGAAGCGCTGCCGTGGGGAGCCCCCCGTGCCATGGGAAGCCCTGCATGCCACAGGGAGCTCTGCATGCTGCAGCGCTGCTACAGGGAGCCCCACATGATGCAGTGCTGCCATGGGGAGCCGGCAGTACCTGCTCCAGGAGCAGCTTGGGACAGAGGGGCTGCCAGGTCCTGTTTGCAGATGAACTGGGATCCTGAAAGCCCAAGGCTCGGAAAAGCCCAGCTGACTCAGGCGCTGGCCCTGACCCTGCTCTGGCAGGGATCTCTCCGGTAAAAGCTGGTGGCATGTGCTGGCTCCACGGCCAAGAGTGTCTGGGTGCTCCAGGCACCCTCTGCAGCTGGTCTGATGCGTGGGGTCCTCGTGGCGAAGGTCCTGTATGTGGTGGGGCTGCACAATCCTGCTCCCCCCCTGCCAGACCAGCAGGCGAAGCCGAGATGCTGGAGGAGCACCAAGTCCTTGCTGTTAATGAGCACGGTTTTCCACCCTGACATGACCAAACACAGAAACAGGGTTTGTGGAGGAGACAGAAGGACTTTGAAACAAAGAGTCTTTCAGGCCACCTAATGCAGTATAGATCCAAGAGGACAAATCGAATTTACAGGCATAGTTTAGATTGGGAGATATGCTTGCAAAGCCAATTTGTTTCATTTCATAGGCTTAAAAGATTCTAAGTCAGGCCTCCCTGCATGGTTCACATTAGCTTTGGATAGCGGTATTCTGGAAAGCTAAATCTGGAGAGGTTTTGACTCAGGGCATTTGTAATCAAGTAGGGACCATCTAGCATTTCTGCAAGTAAAATATTCCAAGCTTCTGCATGGTTAAGAAAATGATGAATACCTGAAAATGGAGGTATCTATCTGTATTAAATATTTAGGCATAAGATTCCACATGTGTGTCAACAGAGAAAGTGGGAATTTCAAAGGGTGCTGCTTTAAAAAGAAAAGAAAAAAGAAGGAAGCTCTTAAGTAGCACCAAAAAATTAGATATTTTTTTTCTCTACCAGTTTGTGCTGTTAAGAAGGTTATCAGCTCTATTGTCTGTGACTCTGCAAAACATAAAAGCTGTATGGAGCTCCTATGTGAAACCTCAGCAGTGGGAAAAAGCTTTTTGGGGCAGACTGTGGGTTCAGCAGGGCAGATGCTCCCCAGGCTGTGTGAAGGATCCAGCCCTTTATTCTGGGACTATGTTTCAGCTGCTCCTGTTTCTGTGCAATGCAGCCACTGCCCAAGGACCAGACCCTCTACTAGGTTGTACAGCAAAAATACAGCATGGCAGCGCAACGCACCACAAGCTTTTCAGTTTTGGCCCACCTCCCTTTCGTTCCTGCCACATCAGGGTGACTCTCCCAACTCCACCGCCATCGTGGTTCTGGCACTGCAGCCTGTGGATCCACAGTGCGCTCCGTCCTGTGGGACCCACTGCATCTGATGCATCGGCACGAGCCACACGCAGACCTGGCGGCAGCTCACAGGTCCATGTCCCAACAGCGTCAGTCCTGGCTCAGGTGAACACACTGAGATGCTCCTGGGACTCTTCCCTGAGCCAGGACCGTCTGCCTGCTCCATCTCATGCTGCTTGGCTGTGCGACTCGAGCAGCCAGAATATTCCTCCTGGGCTGATAGGAATCCATTTCACCCTTTCTCCAGTGCGAGGAGCTGCCATGGCTCCCAAGCTTATAGGTTCTGGGACGCATTTTGTGCCCTGCAAGCCAAAAGCAGCAAGAAGACCATTTCAGCACAGGAATAAGCCCCTGGCTCCTGCTGCTGAGCTCAGCTGCCAGCAAAGTTCCCCGGGAAGTAGCACAGTCTTTGTTTGGTCATTAAAGCAGAAAAAGAGAGAGAGAATCTTAGGAAATGCTTGAAACGATTAGGTGATCTTAACTCTTAAGAAGCTAAGCAAATGCAAAGCAATGCCCTGCCCCCCCCCACCCCCCCATCCCTCAAGCCCCTCGTGCTGCTGTAGAATGTAATCTCATTTCTAAACACACAATTACAGAAAATAAAAAGAAAAGAAAAGAATAATTAATTTCTGCTTCCTCATGCAAATCCTCTGACCAATCATTTAGGGATCAGGGGCAATTCAGCTTCTTGTGCAAATTCCAAACTGAAGGCCTGAAAAAAGCAAGTGAATGGATTTACTTTTCTAAGAAGCAGTATTAACAAAGGTTCCATTTTCCATGGTTATGTGCCTGGCCAGACAGCCCTTGCTGACAAGCTCTCAAAAAACATGTGTTGGCCTGTTGAAAAGGCCCCAGTGTTGACTGACAGACAATTGAAGTGACAAATTGTTTCATTGTACTTGGCAGGGAGAGCGCTGTATTAGATAATTATGGCGAGGAGGGAAGCGACAGGTCACAGGTCAGAAGACACGTCTGACCCTGTTTTCTGAAAGCCCTGAAAGGAGCCCATGCCCGGGAAAGCAGCGTGACGCTGCCGGCGGTTTCTCTTTCCGTTGTGATGATTAAGAGCTAACGAAGATGGAGCAGGGACAGGCTTGCTCCCTGCTTGCCCTAGCCCTGGCTCCTGTGAAGAGGGTGCCGTCTCCAGCGGTGGCTCCATGCCATGCGCTGGCACGCGGTGCAGTGAGGGCAAGCTCTCCTGCTGCCCCTTGCCAGCTCCAGCAGAGCCCGGTGCATCACCTGGCTGCTTCGCCAGGGCGGACGCCACTGCCCGGGTATGTGCAGCTGCGGTGCTGCAGTCCTGGCCATGGCTCCGTCCCACCACGGTGAAGGCGGGCAGCGGTCCCCACCACAGTGCTGGACATGCTGTGGGATTGGCACAGGTGGAAAGGTGAGGGTCCCACAGGAAAATAGAAAGCAAAGTGTAAACAGCCAAACAGGCTAAGGAGCATGGTCCTCGGCTATTGCGGACTCACTGCTGCACCTGAACCCCTTCACTTTGGACTGGTGGTTTTAGCATTTTGAGGTGCAGCATCTCCCCGAGCAGGCATCACCACAATCAGCAAAGGCTGCAGCTTGAAACACCATCAACATCCCTTTAAATGGGGACTAACAGCTGCCTCAGTCTGTGCAGGGCACATCCGCCTCCCGTGCCCCCAAGCTCTGCCTGGTGCCAGCCTGGCCGGCAGCACTGGCCGCTGCCTGTGCAAACACAGTGGCTGCACGAGCACCTCTTTAGGAAGCACCAGACCTGTTCACACCGGACAACCCACGAGCATTTTGGCAGGTCTGTGTTTTGAATTGGCAGCAAAATGCACTATGTCCAGTCCTGAATCCCATCCCAGGCAGTTCTGGCTCGGGCATGGACGCCTTCCTGCTCCAGCCTATACAGCTCAGCCTGCAAGCACCAGCAGGACTCACCCATGCTTGCTGGGGCCAGTTTCTTTGCTGGCTGCAACAGAGTACAACTAATAATTATTGAAGCCTCTCTCCCACCATAGAAATAAAATATGGCATGGAATAACAGCACAGCTACTCCATTGAGAGCACTGCTCAACTGAGTAATACCAATAATTCAAAACAGATGAGCCAAAGGCTCAAACACTATAGACTCAGTATCCCGATGTGCCCTGACCTCTGGAACTCGCTGAAAGTTACCTTGAGACTCACCAGAGCTCTTTGTAACTTCTATTGAGGGTTATTTATTGCAAAGCCATAAATATTTGTTATGGATTTTCTCCATCAATCTACAAAATGAATTAGGTTAGAAAAAATTTATGTACTTGGATTTTGGGCATGTGTTTCTCAGGCAGGGGAGAAAAAGTAGGATCTCCATTGTGCTGCAGAGGACAGGCTGCTGCAGAGCTTTGGGCTCTGCTGCCTGTATTAATTAGTTCCCTTCTGCAAATGGTTTAAAATGCACTGTACTGTTGAGAAGGGGGGAGGGGGGGGGCAGGGAAGAGGTTCTTCTTTACATCTCTCTTAAAATCTTCCATAAAATTATTTATGGGGGAAGGAAAAGTCTATTTCCCTCTCCTCCCTCCCAGATGCCCTGCTAGCCCATTAAAAACCTGAAATTCAGGGGCTGTTGTGCCCCAGGAAATCAACCTCAAGCCTGCGTCTCCCAGTACCCCACAGAAGCTGGCACCAGCACCAGCTGGGTGCAATGGGGATGGAGGGTGAGGAGCAGGCCTCTTCCCTTCCCAGCCCAAGATGCAGCTGCCTCGGGGCACAGGCACCACATTTTCCCACCCCTTACAGAGAGGACACAGGAACAGGGCTGTTCCTGCCCTGCGGGCACTTTTCTGGTGAATTAAGTTTTTATTTAGGAAAGCGCTTAAGCAAAAACTTAACTTCAAGGATACTCCGAAGATCCCTGGTGCGGTAGGATTTAGGCACTGGTGGATGTTGCGGCTGGGCGCTGCGCAGGGCCCCGGTGGGGAGCTGGGGAGTCAGCAGGGTGGGAGGAGAGCGTGGTGCTGGGCAGGGGATTCAGCTTGTCCTTCATCCTCCCACTCCAGAGGCTGCAGAGAGCGGCTGGACATGGCAAGCCCTCCCGGGTGTCTCCTCTGCCTCCGGGCCCTGGAGCAGCCGCTGCAGCAGCCCCCTTACTGGCTTCCAGCAGCCCAAAAGCTCTGTCCTGTACTGCCATGCCTGACGCTTCTGCACGGCCATCCCTGCAGCCCTTGAGGTTCTGGGTTTGCAGCAAAATGGTAACCTACCATGTATTAGAGCTGCTTTTTCACATGCTAATGTGAGATGAAGTACGTTTTTTTCTCTTCGGGACTCAGGGGCTGTGTTTCTTCTTTGCATTCGTTTTACAGGAACCCCAGAAAATCCCGGAAGACCCCACAGGATCCCACAAATCATGCCAACACTTTTAAGCTGTTTGCACTTGGGCTAATGATGCTATTTTAAGAGGTTATTGCTAACAATTAAATCTGCCTGCATTTTTTTGTTGTTGGTTTAAAATTGTTTGTAGCAGCTGTGCTTGCCCCGTATGTAATTTCAACAAGCCCAGGAGAGAATCTGCCTCAGTTTTCTGTGCTGGCTTTTCCCAGTCCCCACATCACCCAGTGTCCATGAGCACGAATGCGGATGGGGAATAGGTACTTTGGAAGAGTGACCCAGGCAGGGTGGAAGCTGGCTAAATGCTTCTCCAGGCTGCGTTCCCCTGAGTCACTGCTCACAGTGGGATGACAGCGGGGAACTCTCCCCTGCTCACCTTCTGGGTTGCCTTTTCCAAGCTGCAATCATGGATCCTCCTGCCCTCCTGCCTTTGCTCTGTCTGCCCCTTCCCTCACAGTTTCCCCTGCCTGTAGCTGCCTGAGCCCTGGCAGATGCCATGGACCTGAGCAGCGTCGGGGGGGGGGGGGGGGGGGGGGGGGCTGTCCTTGCAGCAGTCTGTGAGCTGCCTGCAGGTGTGCGGGGGCAGGACTGGATGCAGTGCTTTTTTCTGCAGAGAGCCAGGATTTCACTGTTCCCCCTGCTTTTCTGAGCTCTGTCTCTAGCTGGGAGCAGTCCCTGCACTCTCATTTTACTTAAAGGCCGGCTGTGAGCACAGGATCCTGCATCTCCTTTTCGACTGCTGCAAAGTGACAGCACAGGACTTGGCAGCCTGTGTGTCCCTGCAGTGATTCACACCCGGATGGTAAGTCCTGTTCTCCCATGTCTGTCTGTCCAGCCACCCAAAAGCTCTTGAAAAGGTTTGCATGAATGAGCTGGTCGAGCTTTGTTTCTGCTCCCGTGGTTTGCCCTTTACCCTTTGGCCTTTGCCCAGCTCCATGGCCAGGGGAGTGAGGGCTTGGCCACAGATCACTGCACAGCTGGCCAGATGCTCTCACAGAAGCACAAAGAGCTGTGGTGGGGGCTCACAGCTCCTCTGGCTCCCTGGCCCCGGGCACTGGCATGCTTAGTAAAACACAAACAGCTTTTTTCTCCTGCCTCAAGGAAGACTTAAGTGTGGGTCCTGTGCACGGGCTCTGCACGATGCCGCCCCAGCGCCAGGGGAGATGGATGCTGCCCCCCTGCACTCTTGGCGCTGCACCCCATCTCCGTCTTGCTGTTCTCCCTCTGTGCCTGTGCTAATGCAGCAAACCTAAGGCCCTGCCAGCCCCTGGCTCTCACTGCTCGGTGTGAGCCCTGGGTGCTGTGGTGGATCTGGCAGCTCTCAGCCGGTGTGGGGTGAGCTGTGCCTGTGCCGCCGGTGCAGCCTGGCTCTGACAGGGTGCTGGGGTGTGTCGCTTGGCCGATGTGCTGCCACAGGCAGAGAAGAGCTGTCCTCTTAGGTCTGGCTTCATCTAGGACCTTTATCTTGCCTGCTGGTGAGGCTCCGAGGTCTTGGTCTGCCTGCAGTGTCTCCAGTTGCAGGTTTACTCTCTTGATGCTCTTCATGTCCCCCCCTGCCCCGCTGAGCCATGCCCGCCAGCCCAGCCTTAAGCCGGCTGGGACAATGGCCAGTGCGGGCACCGGTACACACTTGCTGCCGGCTTGCTGGAAGGCAGCAGACAGGCTGGTGAAGGCACTCCTATTTGCCTTCTCTTCTCTTATGCATACCCCTAGGAAGAAACAGCCTCCTCTCTCATTTCTCACCCATTGTGCAACTAGCCAGGACTCTGCCCTGTGTGGGTGATGCTGCTTTCTCTGCTCATAGGTAAGGTACAGATCAACTGGGGTGTGCCGCAGACCTGCGTGGGGGTTTTTGTGTAGGTGTGTGTCCAGTGGCATCTAGGTCGCAGTGACAACCCAGGCTACACGTGCAGATGTGGGTATGTGCAAGGCTACTTGCTTGGGCACGTGCGCATGCCTGCCTGTGGGCGGGCAGACGCCGCAGAACACAAGGTCTGAAGCAGATGATTTTGTGCTGGGTAACATAGTAGTGGAAAAAGTTGACAGAGGGAGCATGGCAGCAGGAGCTATTTGTTCAATCAATGATTTACCAGATGTGTACACTGTACTAAAGGCTTGTAAACATACTTTAATGGCCAGCTGTAAATCCAGGCAGTAGCAGTGCCAGCTTCATCTCCATCAGACGTGTTTTAGGAACAGCAGTGTAAGGGCTCTGAATCACTTTGTTATAGACCCTGTCAGCTCTGCAATTGTGCATGTAAATCAAAGAACCAATGTCCTTAGGTCAAAATTATTTTAATGTCAGGAAAGGTTTTATGACCAGCAGCTTTTCCTTTTCTGGGTTCCCCGCAGTTTCTTGTCTTCCACAAATGGCATCTCCAGGACATTGGGTTTCCGTCCCAGTGCCCCAAGTGCGTGGCTGTGTTTTCACTGACTATGTTGGAAGTCTCTTTTGTTAATCACTGAAGCAAAGCATCATTAGTGAGAAGTGCAGAGTGTACACAAAGAGGAACTTGCCAAATTACTAATAAGCAGAAACTCCATCCATCTTAATGAGACAGGGTTAAGAAAATAGCAACCTAGATACACACAATGGAGCCTTTCCATGCTGTTTATTTATTCATGTTAGAAAGCAGTTCAGAACCCCATCACTGGTGCTGCTCGGAGATTGTTGCATGTTTTCCACACCACAGGCTGCTTATGCTCTTGCAAATTGTTAAGCATGAGAAAGATAAGTAAGTGGATGGATGGCTCAAAAAATTATTAGAGAGAAGATAAATATCTGGTCTCCAAACAAATGGAACAACACAACAAAACGCTGCTTCCAGGCTCTTTTCACTGCGGAGCAAGTCAGGTTTGCACTGGGCAGCAGATGAAGAGAACACACCACTCGCTGCAGGGCTAGCAGTCATGCCTGCAGGTTGGGGAAGGGATGCTGCACGGCGCTGGTCACGCGGTGCCAGTCTGCCGGCACCTCTGGGGTGCTGCCATGCCACCAGCTCCAGGCTTGCACTGCAGACACCTGCGCCAGAGCCATCTGCACTTCATTACACCACACAGAGGAAGGCTGGGAAGAAGCAGAGAGGGACTTTCATTAGTGGAAAGTCAGGTAAAAATTACAAACCCATTTATTTTCTGGTTTTTGTTTTAGAGTCTGGTTTTGGAGAGTCCAAAGAAGAAATCCCAGAAACCCCAGCCAACAGCTGACCTTCCTTTTGAGGCTGAGAGACCCAAGAGCTCTCAAGACACCCAAGAAAATTCATGTACTTGCCTGGTGGCTGATGTGAGTGCCTGCTAAAGGGGCCTGTGGTCCCCTTGGGGTTTGGTCTGTCAGGTCTGCAGGACCAAAGGAAGAGCCGTGGTGGGCTGTGATTCCTGCTGGTGTTGTCGGCTTCAGCTGCTGGAGAGGACTCCTCCGTGTGCAGCACTGCGGGGGGCTGCTGCCAGCTGCCACCTGCAGAGCAGACCTTGGTGATCCCTGGTGATTTCGGGGTGCGGTGGGTTGGTTCCTTGGAGACAGGATTTCCGCAGAACAAGAAGCATGAGGAGAGGTATCCTTGTGGTGCACAGGTCTCTGGCTTCCTTCCTTTGATGTCCTCACCAAAGCAGCCAAGGGTTCCTGCGCACTCAGTCACCACGGGGCTGCTCCTGGTCTGAGGCCCTCGTCACGTCGGCCCAGCGGCGTCATTTATAGCTCCCCACTGACTTGCAGCTCTTCCCCAGGTTACTCCAGCAACACAGAAGGGGTTTGCACCCACACTGAGAGTGACTGCACACCTGTGCTCCCCAGCCACATTTTTCTTTTGTTGGGTAAGAAATGACTTGCAGGGCATTTCATGCAAGCAGCTCAGCTGCTGGCTATTTTATGAACACCAGTGCTCACTGTATGTTATTCAGACAAACTTTATATATGCTACAGACTCTCTCAGCAGCCTGCACCTGGTCCAAGGCAAAGCTGAGCCTCATAGAGAAGAATGTGCTGTAATGCAGCAAGTTATTACAGGATAAATATTTATAAGCCCCTGTAAATATTTGCCATCAGTTCCCACCTGGGACTAGGGGCAAACCATCAGAGTTTCAGCAGTGCTGAAGGCATTAGCTGTTGTAGTTCTTTATATGTTATCTCAGCTAGTAAACCCTTTGTTGATTGTGTTTAGTTATAGCATTTAATGGTGCTAATTTCACACTAACGGGAGACATCAGCTGAAATTGTTGTGTGCCTTGATCCTGGCCCCGCTGCAGGCTGGCTGTTGGTGCAAGCATCCTCTGCAGCCCAGGCGGCGTTGGGCACCATGCCAGTGCAGAGGAGCGGGTCGCCACAGGCCACAGGTGCAAAACCTCCCTCTGCAGATTTTCGTGTTGTGGGGCAAGGGAGCGTTCCTGGCTGCATCACTGTTATTTGAACCTCGGAGCTATCTGCTGAGAAAACCAGAAAGCAAACACAGCAAAACTAACATCCTCCTCAGCAGGCTGACCCTGGCAGGGGCTATCATCTGTCAGCTGGCCGAGGGGGTGTCTAATCTAAAGCAAATATTCCCTGGGGGTGTCCAGGAGCCGTCCTGCTGCAGGGCTGGCATGGGGGCTTCCTGTGTGGGAACGTGGTGGGAGGGCTGACCCTGCCACACCGGCACTTTCCGTCCTCTCCTAGGCAGGGCATGGGCACCGAGCGGCAGTGCCAGCCCTGGCGCAGGGTGGCTGCTGGCGGTTTTCGTGTTGCCCTGCTCATGGCAGGGACAGCAGATGCCTGTGGACGGCTGGTCTCACCTCCCCATCACTGCTGCCTCTGTTGGAGCTGAGATGGGGCTAGCGCAGCACTGGGAAACTGGGGAAGAAATGCCAGGGCAGGCAAGGCCATGACTCCTCCATGCCCTCAAACACAGCCATAAAACAATGGGCCATGTGCGATAGTGCTTGCCGGATTGTTGCACGGGACTGTTTGGGGGCTCCACTTTGCTGCTCATGCAAGAAAGCCAGTCATTTGGCAAAAATCAGCTCAGTTAGCAGGCATTGTTTGTAAAGAGCCCAGGGCTGAATGGGCTCAGGGCTAATATATTCTATTATCCCATGCCTGTTTCCCTGGGGCAGCATGGAGGGAAACACGCATTCCAGTGCTAGCAGCCAGGGCAGAGCATGCCCTGCCAGCCCCGCGTGCTGACTGGTGGGCAATGCAGCCAGGCAGGCTGGGAAGGGGCGGGGGGGGGGGGGCACTGCGGGGGGCAGCCGAGGCAGGTGGTCGTGGCGCAGGGGCACGTCAGCCTCCAGCCATGCCTCCAGCCATCCCTTCGTCCTTTCGGCACCAGATGCCTGCTGCAGGTGGGTGTGGAGGAGAGCAGCCATGGTGAGTGGAGGAGGCTGCGGTGAGGGGCAGAGCACCTGGTCCCGCAGGCTGTGGGGGCGAACAATGGAGCCAGAAATAAGCACAGTTAATTGGGCTGGGCCTTTCAAAGGGTAGGAGAGGACTGGGGATAGCCGAAATTGTGCGTGTTGCAAAGCATCTCATTATTCAATGAGAATATGTTAGCCCCTGTGGGAGAGGAAGCAATAAATGGCTATAAAGCAAAGCTAAATGATGACATTAGAGACTATGCAGAGATTTAAGAAGCAGTGGGCTACGTAATTATGAATGGAACCGCTGCACAGGCTTCACTCAGAAAAGTTAATGCTCAGTTTGGAAGGGGTTTGTTGGAAGAGCAGCCCTTCTTGGGCAGCTGCTATTATAAGAGGCCTTATAATACTGTGTATTAAGCAATTTAGTGGTCTAGACCAGAACTATTGGTTTTTTTCCTTTTTATTTTCCTCCTCTCTTTTTTTTTTTTTTTTTTTTTTTTTAAATAAAAACAGTTTGCTGGGCAATTGTATGTGCTGGGCAATTGTATTTCAGTTTACAGGTCACTCTTGGATTCCCATTCAGGCACTTCTGCTGTGACTGTGGGTATCGGATACAGAAGAGAAGAGAACCAGCAAAGACCTTCCCTGGGCCAAGTTCAAGAACTGCCCAGGCTTTGGATGTGGATGGATTTGGCAGCAAAGGCATGCTGCCTTGAGGCTTGCCTGCTTGGATCAAGAGCGCTGAGCTGTGGCGGGCAACCCTTCGAGCTGTGCGATGACTGTACAGTGTGTCCAGGCTTGCAGCCAGTCCAGTAATCAGTGTGGGATGCTGCAGGTGTGCGGTGGCACACATCTCTAAAATGACCACGACGGGACATTTACCGTGTTCCACGTGGTGTTTGCTGAGCTGGGCATAACCAGAATCCTGACTGTAGTTTTATCGCAGTGTTAACTGCTGTTGCCTTCAGAGAGCTCCCCAGCTTTCTAACAGGAGTTTCTCTCCTAAATCCTCATCTTGCCTGCTCACCTATGATGTTTCTATCACACATCACACTAGTCAGCCTGGAACAGAAGGATTACAGCACTGCCAAGTAAATCATGCCCATTGCCATGCTGGAAATGGAGAGGCTCTGAGACTTTCTTATGATCTTGCAATTGAAAATGGAGTTACTTGCCCAATTTGGTTCTGAGGGCTCAAGATGAGCAGGGGTCACGTTCTGGACCAGAGACTCATACCTGAGGATGTAGCACTTGGGTGCAAATACAGATTCTTGAGAGAAATGTGGCCAAACGGCCCTCGAGCAGATCAGTGCCCTGTTCCGTGTACCATACTAGAGCATGCTACTAGGGCACTACAGTATTTTCTACATTCTCAAAATAAGGTATTTCTGTGTTTCTAAACTGATTTTGGTAAAAGCAAATGCTAGACTGTCAGAATTTCCCAGGCTGAGAAGTCCATTTTGCAGCTGTTTCTTGGTGCAAACAGTGATCAGTGCTTTGCTACCATTTCCTGAGCCCAAGCAGCAGCAGAGGTCCTGCTCCATCCAATTGCCTCTCACTGAGCTACTGGCACCTCATGGCAAAGATTTCTCTTGTTTACTGCTGAATTCTCCACTTCATTAGCGGTGCTAACTGGCTTCTCTCTTCTGTTGGCCCTCAGGTGAAAGTGGCTCTTTCAAGCTTCCAGGCTGCAGAGCCTCTTCCATTTACCTCTCAATGAGGTGTAGTTCCTGTATTAAATAGCTCAAGCTGTTTAAGCAAAAGGCTGCAGCAGTAACGGGAGCTTTGTGTGAGCCCAGAGGAGGGAGCGCAGGAGAGCTCCAGTGGACGAGGGCATGTGGGCACTGGGGCTCAGAGCTGCCCAACGGCCACATCTTGTGGCACGAGGACTGAGACAGCTCCTTCTGCCTGGCTTGTGCGAGGGGTGCCCTGCTCTGCCCGTCGAGCACCCGTAGGACTGCATGCCCACGCTGGCGCCTGGGTAGGTTCACAGCCACCATCTCCAACATGTCCAGCTCCTGGCTTTGGAGGGCACTGAGTCTTTGCAGGCCCTCGGGAGCGCAGCACTCTGTGCCTGCCCATGGGCACACTCGAGTCGTCTCCCCAGCAGGGCTGTGCTGTGCCAAGCATCTCCTGCTTTGTCTCCGAGCGGGATGTACAGCTGTGCTGCAAGCTGCTAGGCTTGCTGTGGTGTGGCTCCCGCTGCGAGAAGGTGCCAGTCGCTGCACGAAGCTCTGGACCCATGGCAGGCAGCACTGCTGCCCTGCTTTACACGTGCCCTTTACTTGCAGAGGGTGGTGAGGGACTGGCACTGCTGCTGAGGGAACAGTGGATGCTGCTGTTGCACAGCTTCTGCTTCCCTTAGGACTGGAGCCAGGTTTCCCAGGCGTGATACCTCTTTAAGAAACAGACCAACTCTTTCTTTCTCCGGGGTTTGTATTTTTTTTGGTTGGGTTTTTTTTGGTGGTGGTTTTTTTTTTTGGTGGGTTTTGTTGTTTGTTTGGTTTTTTTTTTTGCAAATACCACAGTTTTTGTTGGAATTTGTCCACAGGGAAATGAGGTCTGCACGGCCCAGTTCAGGTTCTCAGAAACATCTGCAGCCTTGCAAAAGTTTCCCAGGAGCGCCTGGCTCTCGCCGAGCTGCTCCGCCTCGGGCGCGCTCCCTGCCGCGGCCCCGCGGCGCTCGGGCCGCCCACGAGGGAACCAGCCGCGCAGGGCGACCCTCACCCGCCCACGCCCGGGGTCTCCCGTTGCCCCCGAGCCCCGGCTAGTCGCCCACGGCACCGTTCCGGCGCCCCGGGGGGCCAGGGCTGCGCGGCGCCTCCCTCCGGCCTGCAGCCCGCGCTGCAGGTGGCGCGGAGAAGCGCCCGCTCGGGCGCCGGGGCCGTCGGAGCCGCGCCGCAGCCTGCGGGGCAGCCGCTGCCCTCCCGGTGCCCGCCGCGGTGCTCCCCGCCGGACGCGGGGGCGCGGCGCCGTCGGGGCCGGGCCGGGCCGAGCGGGGCGGGCCGGGCCAGGGCAGGGCGGGATTGGCTCCCGGGGCCGCTGATTGACACCGGAGGGCCAGCGCGCGGCGGGCGGCGCCGCCCTGATTGGCTGCCGGGGGCTCACAAACCCGCGGCGCGGCGCGGCGCGGCCAGACCGGGGCCGGGGCCGGAGTGGCGGCGGGAGCGGGCAGCTCGGCTCGGCGGGGCAGCGGCGGCTGCGGGCGCCCCACGGGGGTGGGTGGGCTGCCGGCGGCGGGCATCGAACGGAGGGGCAGCGAGTCGGCGCCCCGGGCAGAGGTGGGGGCCCCGAGCAGGGCGCATCGGCGGGGGGCGCGGGGGAGGTCCCCGGCGCGGCCGCCGGCAGCGGACGTCGGGCGGGGAGCGGCGATCGGCGCCGTCGGGGCCACCGTCGGTGGTTGCGGCGATGGGTGGCAGGCGGGGGGCCGTGCTGCGGGCGCTGGTGTCGCTGGCCGCCGGGCTGCTGGCGTGCGGCGGGGCCAGCGAGTACGACTATGTCAGCTACCAGTCCGACCTGGGCCCCTACCCCGGCGGGCGCTTCTACGCCAAGCCCCACCAGTGTGTGGCCATCCCTGCCGACCTGCGGCTCTGCCACAGTGTGGGCTACGACAAGATGGTGCTGCCCAACCTGCTGGACCACGAGACCATGGCTGAGGTGAAGCACCAGGCGAGCAGCTGGGTGCCGCTGCTCAACAAGAACTGCCACATGGGCACCCAGGTCTTCCTCTGCTCCCTCTTCGCCCCTGTCTGCCTGGACCGGCCGGTCTACCCGTGCCGTTGGCTCTGTGAGGCCGTGCGTGACTCCTGTGAGCCTGTCATGCAGTTCTTCGGCTTCTTCTGGCCTGAGATGCTCAAGTGTGACCAGTTTCCCCAGGACGATGTCTGCATTGCCATGACGGCCCCCAACGCCACCGAGGTCTCCAGGCCCAAAGGTAAGGCATGACCAGCACCGCAGCCTTGCTCCCAGCACTTTTCTCTGAGCTGGTGGGGCAGGTGTTAGCACAGGCGGGGGCCGTGTGGGACTGACGTGGGTCTTGCAGCAGGAGGAGGCTCACCTGAACTCTGCTTCTTGGCAGCAACCCTCCTCCAGCCTGCATGCACTCTGCCGGCGCTCCTGTCCCGCGGAAGGCAGGACACGCTGCCAGCTCCTCACCTCTGTCTCAGAGCTGAGCCTGGGGTCAGACAGTGCCAGGGCAGGGAGGGTGCGCAGCACTGTGACCCCCCACACGGCGCCAGGGCTGCGCTCCAGCCCCTGATGGACCAGGGCTTCCACCCTCCGTCCTCCAGGCACTGCACCGCCCTGGCAGCCGTTTCTCTCCCCAGCACAACTCCTTCACTGCCGTTCTCGGCAGCAGTAGGACGTGTGGTCCCGCATGGCAGAAAGCACTGCCTGAATGGAGTAAGTAGTGACAGTAATCCTGGGGGGGGTACCCGGCTTCCCACGCAGTCCTGCGGTTGGAGTCTGGACAGCCGGGGGCTGTGTGTGTGGTGGAAATCCAGCCCTGCCCTCCCAGGTGGGCTGCCCACTGGTGATGGGGCAAGAAGCTTCTCAAGAAACAACTGGGGAAAGTGGATGTGGTTCTTGGTTGTTTCCGTTACGCCTGACAGATCTGTTTGGTGCCAGACTGGATTGTTTGTGTGAGTTACAATGAGTCTGGCTTGTTGCTGAAGACTTAAAATAAATACTACTTTGGCGTTCCGCATCAGAATGCTTTGGAAGGCGGGTGGGAGGGGTGTTTGTAGAGGGAGAAGGCAGGGGGCTATAAAAGAGTGCAATGCTTTCCTGTGTCTGGAGCTTCATTGGAAGGGATGGGCACTCCTGATTTCACGGGGAGTGCAGGCGCTCAGGAGGAGCTGAGGGATGGGGGAGCCACACGTAGGGCTGAGCCGTTGCGGTGGCTTCTGCACTGTGTCCGGAGCTCTCCCGGAGGGAAGGTCGCTCTTCGCAGTGGCAGCTCGTGTGCAGTTACCTTTACAGACAAAGGCTTTATGCTGTGCTCAGCTGGGAGCCCTCGTCCAGCCTGCTGGGGACCATGCAGTATTACCCGCTCGTCTGTGTTCAGGGAGCCCCTCAGCTACACGGCAGGAAGGGAGTGCATGCTGCGGCAGACGGGTGACACCCTGGGGGCGTCCACGGGGCATGTGGAGGGAGCCCAAGAGCGACAGCTGGAGTGGCACTGGAGCAGGACTGGAGCGGGATGGGGCGGCCGCTGCGGGCAGGCAGGGAGGGACACCGGCTCGACACCTGCCACGGCTGTACAGGAAACCTCTGCTGTGTCTTGGCAGTGGCATCCAGAGGCAGGTGAGGTGTGAAGCCTGTGCCGGGCCGGGGGTGAGGTTTGGCTGCTCTCGCTCCCAGGGACCCAGCCTCTCCCTGCACGGCACTGATGGCAACTCAGCTATGCTGGCTTCTTCGCCGTGGCTTGAGGTTACTGAAGTGATTGCTGGAGGAAACTCTTTGTTTTCCAGGAAGGCTCTAAAATCATCTGTCCTGTGTGAACCTAGACCCTTGGTCAAGACCGCAGCCGCGTCCTGTGATGTGGGTACAAAGGTTGCTTTTATTCCCCAGGGACCTGCAGCCAAGCGTGCTCCTGGGGCAGGTGGGTCTGAGCTGCTGGCTGTACAGCTGCCCCTTCCAAGGTCCAAAATGGAGTTTGAGCTGTTTGCTGGTCATTCATTTTAGAGATGTTAATGACCCAAGACGTGGGAACAGTCTTCTAGATGAGCAGCATCTGCTGAGTTTTCCCTTGTGCAGTTTAACAATGAACTTTCTGATCACCTTTCAGATCTGTTTTGACAGCAGCACTGGGGTGGGACATTACTGGCCTTCTAACGTGCCCATCAGCCCAGTATTTGGGTACCATGCTGTCCTTCACAGGCATCACTGAAATGACTTTATTACAAGGAATTACATAAGGTTTGAGTCCTTTGTGGGTCTGTTGCTGGTCCTGTTGGGGGTACAGAGAGGCCTCGTTCTGCACAGGCTTTAGGGTGTATGAACTTGTTCTTTGAATGTAAATCAGAGCTGGGTGAGTATTGCAGTCACACAGATAAACCAGTGTCTGCTAAATGGCTTCACAAAGCCTATGTCCCAAGCACTTTTAAATGAGCAATTTGTTTGCAGGAATGTTTACAGAAAATCTGTCTTTTAAATTGTTGTGCAAATGTGCCTTCTCTTCAGCGTTCAGTGGAAAGTACATGTCCCCTGGCTGCTTGAAAGTGTTTCAAGAGGAAACTCTTGCACAAGCTGCAGCTGAGCCCCAGCAGCTCCAGAGGTGTTGGGGCAAGCTCTCTGTGCCCATTGCACTGGTTGGGGCGCTTCCCTGTGAGGGGACAGGCCACCTTGCTAGAAAACACCTTCTTCAAGGTGAGAAGGCTGGCCCCCCTGGCAGCCTTCTGGGCTGGACCTGCTGCTCTTAGGTGTGCCAGTTACATGACATTAATGCTGGTTTGTGGCATATTCTCCTATGAATAGCCTTTGGCTGGTGAAGCTCCGTGTGCCACATACGCTGTGCCCTGGGATGCTCGTGCCTCAAAACAGCTTAGAGTGAACAGAGCAAACAAAGTTAATTATGACCACTGGTGTAATGTAAACCAACGCAGCCAGGTCTCCTGCACTGGTGCTCCTGCTTCCGTGCTTCACAGAAGATTTGTGAGCAATGCCAGGGACTGGAGCCGGTGAGGTGCCCGGGGTGCTTTGGCTGCAGACGAGGGGTGCCTCTAGGTGAGTGCGCTTCTGCTGCTGTGGTTCAGCCCTTGTCCTGGTGCATGCGGGTCCTTCCCTCCGCTGGGGTCGCTGCCACTTGAGACCCTGCCTGCAGTTTGCGCACGTTTTCCCTCAGCACCAGCTCCTGGAGCCCCTTTGGTCTTGGGCACTGGGGTGTGTTTCCTGTTGATTCAAAGAGGGTCAGAACCCAGCAGTGTCCCCCATTTTCTCTGGGCCCTAATAAGAATGAACCCTTTCAGTGTTTTTTCCCCATTAACACCTCGAAATTGGGATTTGTTTCTGCCTCTCAAAGAGCTGACCTGCTGAATTCCTTTCTGCTTAAGCACAAGGCGGTAAAGCCTGCAGGCCCACAGGATGCATCAGGGGAGTTGCAGATTAATATAGCATTACACATTCCTTCTCCTACCCCTAGAGTAAGCTGGCTCTGAAGCCAGGCATTAGCAAATGGTCAGCAGGGGAAAAGCGAGCTGGAAGCAGGCTAAGGTTGTGCTTGGAGCAGAGCTGTCATCTGCAGAAAATGGGCCTTAGCCGAACCGCAGCAAGCTAGGGAGCAGGGGGCTGTGCCACGGGGTGCTGTGCGCCTGCTGCCGTGGCTGCCTCTGGGCTGCTGCAGCGGGGCTGCCTGAGCCCGGGGACCCGCATCATGGCCGGGCTTCTTGTTGGCTCCTTCAGCCTGGGCTTGTGCGAGAAGGGGAAGGTGAGGTGCTGGATGGTGCTGTGGGCTGGAGGACGTTGGCTGTGATGCCTCAGCAGGGGTGGGAGAGCAGGCAGTTTCGGGATAGTTGTGGCTCCACAGAACAGCAGTCTTCCTGGGGTGTGGAGCTGTGCAGGAGCTGACTGGGCCCCTGGCATTCGTGTTCCTGACTTGGTGTGATAAGGCGTCCCATAGGAGAGAAGCGTTTCCCTTCCCCTTGGCATGGGACAGTGTCCCTGGGCAGCGGTGCAGGCAGGGCCATGCTGCAGCAGGGCTGCGGGAGGCCGGGCTGGAGGGTGCTCCCTGCTCGTGGAGCTGCCCAACATGCAGCTGGGCTGGGCACTGGGTGCCTGCTGCTGCTCACCAAGCCACAGGGGTCGTCCTGACACGGGGTGGCATGCCAGGGGCTTTACCCTGGCACAGGGCTGTGGCAGCCCGGCAGTGCAATGTGTGCGTGGGTGAGGCTGCAGCTGGAGCTGTGCTGGACCGCTGGCAGTGCTTGCCCTGCTTGGGCATCAGCAGGGCTGTGGGGCAGCATCCCCTCTGCAGCGAGAGGCGCGCCAGCTGCGGCTGGCAGGGGTGCGCCATGTGCTGGAGGGGAGCAGGGTGGGCGCGCTGCCCCTGGAGGGGCTGCCCAGGTTGGCCGCAGCAGCTCCAGCCTGCGCAGGATGCTGCTGGCTCCAGGCCCTTGGCGAGGCAGGGATCCCTGCCATCCCGGGTGTGCCGGAGCGTTCCCAGGGGCTGCTGTAACACAGCTAAAACAAAGCTTGTGTTTTCACAAGGGAGCAACGAGGTTTTTTTTCCTTTAGTTGCCTGGAAAGCTCCTAGGGTGGACTGCTTAAAGCAGCAGTGGCTTTTAGGGTGTTTGGCCCGTGTAGGCTTGGCCAGTCTCTCAGCATACACTTTGGCTGCTGAGGCACATTTAAGTGCTTTGCACACTGGGATGTGCAGAGATGAGCTAATGCGTGGCAGGTAGCCCCTCTCGCTCCTGAGGGTGGTCCCCAGCACAGTAACTAACTCCTGGCGTTGCAGCAGAGACAGACCACTGGGGCTGTCACCTTCCTGCAAGCATCCCCTCTCCCTCATCATGAGCTCATTAAATGTGCAGCCTGGATGGAAATATTCTGACTGATGATTTTAAAAATAAAGTGCTGGGGACATCATGTCCCCAAAGGCCGTCTTCTGCCTGTGTCACTCTATGTGAAGACTGTAAAAGTGGCAATTGCGTGCTAGTTTTTTGGAAGGGGAGGTTGCCCCCGTGATGGTGGCTCTTGCAGGTATGGAGTGCTGGGAGCAGGACCAAGTCAGGTGTCAGGTGCTGGGAAGGTTGCCTTGTGACTTGCACATCAGGGTGATTGGAAGGCCAGTTGCTCTGCATGTGTAATTAATAAAGACGTGGTGCATGACCCCAGGGATTAGCATTTGGCACAGAACAGATTTGGGGAGGGTGGGTGAGAGGGGAAGAGCAAGCCACAGAAAGCAAATGTCTTGCCTGAAACCCTGTGTGGCGTCTGTGACTGAGGAGACTCAGCTCTGTGGTTGGCGCGGGTCGTGGCTGTGCCTCCCTCAACGGCTGTTCTGGCTCTGCACCCCTCTTTTTTGGAGACCCCTCTGTTTTTTTCTGTCCAGCCATGCTGCAGGTTTTGCTGGCCTGGCTGATGGCTGTGAAGGGGTGGGCACTCTGTCTGCATGTAGGAACCAGCAGATGTTTTGCTGCAGCACTGTCCCTGAGAGGAACTCCCTTGTGTGGGAAAGAGCCCTCTGTTCTGCTGGACCAGGAACAGAAGCAGCATCTCCCAGCTCAATAAATTTGTCCGCCAGTAGCACAAATCTGCGTCTGTGCTGCTGGGTGGTCTCCACTCTGGCTGGAGATAGAAACCTGGAAACAGATTTTTTTGTTCTCTGGGTGAAGCGAGCTTTCCTCCCATGATGGTTCCCGATGAAATCTCCTGAGGAGGATGTCATGCCGCCTCTCCCCCCACCCCCCGCAGGCCTGTGGTGTAGCTGGGTTGAAAACAAAAAAAGAGAAGATGTCCGTTCTTGGGGCTGTGCTGGAGTGGCTTCTGGAGGGGGGCAATGCATGGGAGAGATGTGTGGGTCCATCAACAACCCCTGCCACTCTGGGGCAGGGTGGGATGGAGGGAGGCGAGGCGTGCATTGCCATGCGATGCCTGGGCAGCCTGCAGGGTGGTCCCTGGCACCAAGGGGAAACCTGTGCTGAGCTGGGCCGTGCCAGTCCTGAGCCGCCCTGAGCTCTGGGGTAGCTCCTGGCTGGGGCAGCCCCTTGGTGCCTGAGCCATCCCTGGGGAACCGTGTCCCTGCCATGCCGAGGCTCGGGCACCGCATGCCTGCCTTGGCACGCCGTGGGAAGGGCACGTCAGTGGGCTGTGGGCCATGCCCTGCAGTGAGTAGTTCCCCTCAGCTGAGTGCCTGGCCCTGAAAACTGCTCTCCGTGCCAGCGCTGTCCTCTCACTCTTGGCAGCTGCCTGCCCCTGCCTGTGCCCGGCCTCGGGGCCACTGGCAGTGCTGCAGCGGGGTTGGCAGGAGGCTGCCCGTGGTCAGTGCTGCCCTGTGAGCTGGTGGATGGCTCCTGACCCCTGGCAGGTTGTCATCCTGTGGGGCTGGGACCTGGGACGCCCATGGCAGGGTGCCTGGGCATGTGCCCCCCTCAAGGGCAGTGGTCTGACAGCACAGGCAGCCTGGCTCTGTGGTGCTTCTTGAGCTGGCTCCTCACCACCTCTTCTCTCCTCTTTCCAGGAACGACTGTGTGTCCCCCTTGTGACAATGAGATGAAGTCGGAGGCCATCGTGGAGCACCTGTGTGCCAGCGAGTTTGGTAAGGAGGAGCACTGGGGGCATGGGGGGGCTTTCCTGGGGACCACAGGGCAGCGTGGCTCCTGTGTGGGCCGGATCCTGGACCACTGCGTTTCCCTGCCCGCTCCAAGAGCAGTGTGGCCACACTACCCGTGGGCAGCTGCTGTCCTTCCCCAAGGCAAGGCCACTGTGCCTCTAGATGTCAGTGTCGGTGCGCGGAGGCAGGCGACAGGATGGGTCTGGCCGTGTCCGGGACGGGACTGGATGCGTCTAGGATGGGTCTGGCTCCTGCAGCCGAGCACACCCGGGAACCGGGACAGGGGGACCGGGAAGGCAGGGTCCTGGCGGCGGTGCCTGTGTTCCTGCATCGCCTTGGCCACAGAGCTGAGCATCCCTCCTGCCTTGCCTGGTGAAGCTCCACTGGGGACGAGGCCGGAGCGTGGGCTCACCTGTGGAAGCAGCAATGCTGCAGGCTGCGAGGCCCCACTGCTGCGAGCGGAGTGCCAGATGGTGTTGGTCTGGAGTCTGGCGATGGAGCAGAGGTGGCAGTGCCTGTTCTTTGGTGAGCTCGGTGGGGTTCATAACTTAACCCTGGTGTTCCTGTGCCCATGTGTGCTTGCAGGAATGACGCATAGCATGGACCCTTATTCTGCTTGCAATCATGCAGGAGCAAACCAGCCTCCTCCTTCCTGACTGCTTGTGCTGCTGGGTTTCTTTTTAGCAAAAGTTACGCTGCTCTTGTCAAGTCTAGGTGTAAAACCCCAAAGCCAGTCTTGTTCTAGCTAGGGCCAAGCAGTGAGCTTAAAAAATGCAGAGCTACTTGAAAGCTGTCTCCTAAATATATTAGGACTGAGTAAGTAAGTCAGGCAATCATAGGTAAACAGAACTTCATTTCAAAAAAAAAAGGTATTGCAGAGAAAAATATTAGCTTTCTCAGATCAAACTCAGAATTAACTGGTTTTGACATCCTTGCTGGTGTATGTAACTTTCCCGGAAGGTTATTAAAGGCATATTGAACAAGGTGTGCATTCCTTGGGGATTAGCACTTGAATGCGCCCTGTGCCAAAGTGTACTATGCAAACCCAAACCAGCTCTGCATGCTGGTGTATTACCCTTTCTGCTGGAAATGAATTCTCAACTCTCCTGCAGACTTGGTATGCCAAAAGTCCTAAGTTCAGCACAGACTTTTTCTAACAGGGAAAAGCATCAACAGGAACACCCATGTAATAGTTTCCCAGGAATGTGTGTACTTCTGCCTGCATCGGGTAGTGGACACGTGGATTCGATGTGATTGGGGAGCCGGGGGTGCTGCTTGCCCGGTTGTTGGGCTGAGCACTCGGAGGCGGGTGAGCTGGTGTGTTCTGAGCTCAGTCCCGGGCAGGCATGAGATGAGGGATGAACAGGAGCTGCCTCTGCCCCACCATGTCCATGGGGTGAGACTGGAGAGAACTTCCCAGTTGGCGGGGGGAGAGCGAGCAGCCTCTGGGACCAGTGCACCTGGTTTGGGCAGGGGCCGGTGCCTGGGTTTGCAGTGGCACAGAGGCATCGCCCCAGCCCAGAGGCTCTGGGCTTAGGGACCCCTGTCCTGCAGGAGGAATGGGGGGCACCAGCTGGGTGGCAGCAGCGGCTCCCTTGCTGACAGGTCACTGCAATACCTGTCGCCTCCCCGGAGGAGCGCGATGAGCAACCCAAGGCAGCGTCCTGCTGGTGGGCAAGTGCTGGGGAGGGAAATACAAGCTTAACCGCATGCTTGTCATCAGCCTAAGCTGCTAAATATTCTCCTCGTGCTCTGGGACAGTTACACAATGGAAAGAGGAGGCCAAACCAGAAGTATTCACAGCCTTGGTGGAGCGGCTTGTGACATTGGCTTGCCCACAGAATAAGTTGGTCATTGGGAAATTTTGTGGTGACAGCATGTAGAGGATGGAAGTATTTCTTGGCAGGTGGCATCCTGGGTAGGGCTGTGGCTAGTGGCCAGAGACAGTGTTACTGTGTGCCACGAGCAGCAGAGGTCATCAGACTCAGTTGTGGTGGGAACTCACTGGCATGGATTTTCAGTGGTGTAGGCTTCATGCAGCTGCATTTGTTGTTTTCTTCCTTCTGTCACTGTGCTTTCCCTCCGCCACCCAGGAGGGTTCTGCGTGCACGTAGTGCTGCCTCCAGACGTGCCCGGTCTGTAGCCAGCTGGGGAGCTGCAGCAAGGGGAGAGATGTGACTTGTGTCTTGCCTGTGCCCTGGAAGTGAAGGCAGTGCAGGGGTGCTCCTCGGGATGTCCCAGTGGTGGAGAGCAGCCAGCAGAGGAGGCATTGACTTCTGGAAGTTTTCTCAAAGCACAGTGCGTGGCCCTTGGATCTTTGTTTAGTCTTGGGGGGTTATTGTCATGGGGTGATTTCTCAAGGAGAGCTGTTTATCTGGCACTAAAATAAACTCCCAACCCTTCAGACTGAGGTTTCTCATGCACATCCACCAAGGTAAACACTGGCAGCTGAGAGGTTACAGATCTTCATCAAAGCCAGACACATACAATAAATGTTTAAACTAATGTGTGCTGCACAGGGCAGCTGTTGGTGGGTCCTGTGCTGATTCCCGCAGTAATGTTACTGTGGGTTTCACTTGCATCCCGGTGGCTCATTACAGACAAGATGCAAGGAGCACTTTGCCCACCGCTGATATGCAGACGTGCCAGGGCAGGAGGTGGCTGTGTAATGGCCCTGGGAGCGATGCCAGTCTCGAGGACAGCAAAGGAAGAGAGCTGCATCCAGCTGTGAACACAGGAAGGCTGTGAGGAAAAGCGACCTTTCTTCCCTGGCCCAGGAGATGGCTTGGGGGTCAGAGGGGTTCCAGGAGCCTGCCAGCCTCATGGGCCAGCAAGACTCTGGGTTGACATTTGTTTGAGCAGTGGTGAATGTGGGTTCCCAGTGCTGGTTTGGGGCATCGCCGCTCCCAGCTGGGCTGCTGGCAGCTTGGCAGCTCCTCAGAGCCATGCAGCTCTGGGGTGGCAGCATGTCTTGCTGGCCGCATGGCTCTGGCTGGGGCTGGCTGTGTGATAGCCGCACTGTGGGAGTGGTGTGCGCTCCTGTACCTGCAGCGAAGTGTTCAGCACTGTCTGCCTGCTACTGTGGCTGTCCTGCTTGTAGGTGGAGGGGACCTGGGTCAGCACTGCCGGAGGCACTTGGAGGTTAGCTTCTCCTTTCTTTATTTCAGCAGCATGCAGGAGCTGCCTCCTCTCTTCTCTGCCCCGACTCTCTCCTTGGAAGCACGAGCCAAGTGCCCCTAGGAAGGGGGGAACATTTTTGACCCAGCATCTCTGCATGCAGCTCCCAGCATTCTACCTCGTTTGCTGCTCATTTCCTTGCTGTAGCAGCAGCCTCCCGTCCCTGTGGTATGCAGCAAGGTCCTGTTGCACCTCTGGCTGTGCGAGTGCTGCTCCACGCCTGCCTCCCTGGGTGCCAGGGCTGGGAGTGGGCAGCAGCAGTGTCGCCTGTGGCTTAGAGCGGGGCTGTGGGAGTGCAGAGCAGGGGGTGTCAGCGAGTGGTGCAGGGATCCTCACCGGGGGCACGGACCAGCCTGGGGGGCTGGGCCGGGTGTGCAGCATAGGTTTTGGGGCAGCTCTGGTGTGCTGGGGCAGCAATGGGTTGCAAGATGAAGTGCGAGGTGGCCCTCCTGTGCCCCCACAGCCGCCTCCCCCAGCTGCCCTGGGCTGCAGCCAGGGTTTGTTTCTTGCTCCTCGTGCAGGCTGGCCTGGCCCTGGAGTTCATTCCTCTGTCTGTTTCTCTTGGTGATTTTATTTATTGTTTCTGCCCTTTCTCTGGGGTCTGAGGGGATCCTGCTGAACAGGCTTCTCTCACTGCACTGGAGACTGCAGTACAATCAATACATGCTGTTTATTTTATCCCGTGACTGACAGTTCCTTGCCTGCAGCCTTCTCCTGTTACAGCCCTAATGTGTCTTCTGGCAGGTTTCCTCCTGAGTGATTTCTAAAGGAAGGAGCAGTGAGGCCAAAGGAACAGTAGAGCTTTCCCTTCTCTCATATTCCCTTCCCTGCCCCTGAAGTGCCGGTGTGAGGCCCCTGCCCATGCAGGCAGGAGAACAGCAGGGATGGCGTCCCACTCCCAGGCTGCTGCGTGCTGAAAAAGAGGGACTGGGGGTGCCGGTGGGGCACAGTCATGGTGGGTGCATGGTGGTGGGCAGTGGGCAGGGTGCAGGGGCTTGGGCATCACAGCGTGTGGCCAACCCAGGTACAGCAGCCCTTGGAGAGGCAGAGAGGGTCCCGGAGCCCTGGTGCTGGTGTCAGGGAAGGAGGGCGCGTTGCCCTCAGGCGGCACTTAGTTGGTGCTCCCAGTTTGCCTGCGAGACTGCGTTTCCTCTTTCCTCACGCTGGGACTGGAAGTTGGAGCTGTAGGGACATCAATAAGAATTGTTTGGAGTGATGAAATGTGAGTTGTGCTTTGTCAGGCTGGACCCCGACCAGCTCTGTGGGGCCTTCGCTGCTCTTGGAGCTGCTGCTGCCAAAAGTAATTTCACTCTGAGTGAGCAAACACTTTCATATACCCTGTTTCGTATTAGTAGAAATAAAAAAAGACATTTTTATATCTCCAGCACTCCTGGTCCTGCTGGACGATGCCTTGGGAGAAGGAAGGGCTGGTTGATGCTGCGGTGTTGCATCAGGAGCAAGGATGCTGGGGGAAAGCTGGCCGTAGCTGCCGGCTGGTGCCTGCAGGCACTTTGAAGGAGTCTCTGTGCTGTTTGAGGGCAGTTCAGCTACATCTGATTCTCCTGCTGGCAGCTCGCTGTGGCAGTGGGCAGTGTCTGCTGAAAGGGTCTGTGCCGGTGCTGGCTCTCCCAGCCATGGCAGTGCTAGTTGAGTGGCTTGTGCAGGGGCAGACAGCAGCTTTTCAACGCTAGGGCTGAGCAAGGGCAAGTGTGGCTTTAGCACTCTGGGAGAATTTTCTGCTGTTGGAAATGGCATAGCTGAGAGCTGTTGTGTCCGGAATTAAATCCTGAAATTTGCCTTTGTTGTGTTTTGTCTTTTCCCTCCCAGCCTGACTAATGCTTTCACTTCTGTGTTTGCTGGGAAGAGCCTTTGAAGTGGGTGGCTGGATGCCGGCATGTGCTGGAGGTCTCCTGCCACGACTTGCCTGCAAGCAGATGTACCAGCAGTGCTCTCAGGGAGGATGTTTTGGGACCACGCATTGTGTGAAAGTAAAACCTCTCCTGGTGCCGTGCAGCAGCCCACTCTGCCCCGAGCACCGCACACCCCAGGGCACATTCGCTGCAGGAGGGGGAGACTCCTGCTTGGCCAGTCCCTCATGGCAGGGAGGGTTGTCCCTGTCCCCAACCCTGTGGGCACGGCTGTCCCAGCAGGGTGCGCAGCGTCCCTGGGGATGCTGCTTACCTCCCGCCGTGGCACCAAGGGGCTGCAGTTCTGGTGCTGTGCTGTGCTGGACCTGGCACTGCGTCTCGGCATCTTGGCAGTGCTGGTGATGTCGTGAGCAGAGCTGAGACAACGTGTCCTGGTGTAAATGCCACACAGCTGCTTCTCCCCCCACAGTGGGACAGCAGAGTTGGTGGTGGTGAGGAAGTGGAATTTGTGGGTTGAAATACAGTTTAATAGGAAAGAAACAGAAGCGAAAATAATAATGATAAAAGAATTAGAATATACAAAACAAGTGATGCACAATGGAGTCGCTGATGCCCAGTCAGTTCCTGAGCAGCAGCCCCCAGCCACCTCTCCTCCTAGTTTGTACACTGAGCGTGATGTCGTAGGATGTGGAATATCCCTTTGGCCAGTTTGGGTCAGCCGTGCTGGCTGTGTCCCCTCCCGACTCCTTGTGCCCCCAGCCTGCTCACTGGTGAGGTGGGGTGAGAAGCTGAAAGGGCCTTGACTTAGTGTAAATGCTGCTCAGCAACAACTGAACCAGCAGTGACCAACGTTAGCCCCATCCTAAATCCAAAACACAGCACTGTACCAGCTACTAGGAGGAAAATTAACTCCATCCCAGTTGAAACCAGGGCACAATGCCTGTCTGGAAAGACCTTTCCTGGTTTTATGGCTGGTCCTGGCTGCAGCCAGCCAGCAGCAGGGGACGGGGCTGCTCTGCCATCCCCTCTCTCATGGTATGGCTGGGAGTTGGCTCCTGGTCCCACTGGTGCTCCCGTGCACAGGAAGGTTCATGGTCTCTGCAGCCCCGGAGGCTGCTGTCTGCCTGAGGGAGCTCGCAGTGGAGGGAGCAATGGCTTTTCCCTGTGAGCGTGTCAGCCAGCATCTTCAGGAACACAGTGGATGCTTCAGTTGACAGGAGCTTGGATGAAAGTGGAAGATGTTGAGTGTGTTGGGTGAGGAGATGTGCCTGCAATGTAGTGAGGGAGTGTGAGTGGGATAAGAGGTTGTGCTGGAACATGTGTCACATGAGAGCAAAGGGGAGGACAGGCTTGCGGCTGGCATCTTCCTCTGCAGCAATGCAGAGCTGCTGCAGCGTGTGGGGTGGCATGGGTCGATGCTGCAGCAGGTGCTATGGCTAATGCTGGGGCAGTCCTGCAGCTGTGGTGCAGGCTGCAGCTGCTGGGCTGGGTGAGCTGCATGCGCTTGCAAGCTATGAATAACCCTCCAGGTCTCTTCCTGGGGTCAGCTCCCTCCTGGCAGTGACAGCTGAAGGTTTAGTCTGTGCGAGCAAGCGTGTCCTGGGGTCTCGGGGACAGTTTCGGCTCTTCTTCCACTCAGCACTGAGATGGATTTGGCGTGACACAGAGGGAGAGGAAAGGCCAGGGCTCCCAGGGAGAAAGCTGTTTGCTTTGGCGGCTCGGCCAGATCATGGAGCCAAGACTCAATCCATCCTGCTCCAGCCTTTTCCCCACTGCCTGCCTGCTGCTGGGGCGGCAGTGTTCCCAGGGCCGGCGGAGATGCCAGGCGAGCTGCAGCAGCAGCAAGTTGCACAGTGGTTCCCCCCTGCCAAATCCTTTATGTTTTAAAAAAGCCACAAGCCAAGGGGATGCCTCCTGCTGTGTGGTGGTGTGCTCTCAGAGCTGGGTGTGCAGCTGGGAACAAATGTGCCCTCAGACAATGCTTTCCTGATGTGCATGGAAAATGTTAGAGCTGCATGTCCAGCCCTGCCACTGCGAAATGTGCCTTTTGTGCCCCAAAAGCGGGTCTGAGCTTAAGGAACACAGCCCAAGTAGGGGAGCAAGGGGGGACTGGGAAGCCAGATGTCTTTTTTTTTTTTTTTTTAAATTTTGGTTTGGTTTGTTTGTGTGACTCCTTAGTCCACAGCAAGGCAGCTGAAACTCAGTAGTCCTTGGCTGCATTTTGCCTGGGTAGCGCTGCAAACTCCCTGTGTTGCTGATGACCAGAGGGGCATAGCTACTAGGAAGAGCAGAGTCCTACGCAGACTATTTGCACCCCTTGTCAGCCTCCTTGTTGGTCTTCCTTGGTGTTATCTGATCTTGATTCTGTGTACTGCTTTGCACAGGTGAGGTTTGGATGAGTTTTTAGTTCACATCTGGATTTATGGTTCACCTGGGTGGCTCCCATGCTCCCTGAACCTGCATCGTTGGCTTGCGAACAGATAACTGCTGCTGTGCACTCCCACGGCACGGGATTACCAGACCCTCTTTGTCTTCTGTAGACTGTGATACTTGGAGTAGAACAGCAACTCTGCTAGCTGCCAGGTTGTTTTCTTCCTCTAGCAACAAGGATCTACAGCAATCGCAGCAAAGCAATTTGCAAACAAGCCATTTTGAAAAAGCCTCTTATTACTGGTGTTATGCTGTTCCTCCTGCACTGGAAACCAGTGTGCTTAGTGCAAGAGTTCAAGGTCAGAATGGATGAAGAAATTGAGGTTCACATTGAGGGATGCTGCTGCTGCCCAATTAACGTCATGGAGCTTAGAGCTGCCTGAAAACTACTTGCTTCGTTTTCCAGATTTGCAAACTGATCTGATTCAGTGTCTTTAGCTCCTTAAAGTGTGTCTCTTCAGGTCCTCAAACATCCTGAATTTGGAAAACAGATGGGATGAAAATTTCACTTAAGTTTCCAGTGCTGGATTACTTTCTTGTGCAGTAACAGTGTAACATGACAGGGCTCTTGGCATACACAGCAGGTGTTTCTGGCACATGGGCAGATAAACACTGTTGCCTCTGTTGCCAGTGCAGTGGCTGGGAGCCCGAGGGCAATACAGACACTGCTGCCTTCTTGGGATTGTCGTCGTGCTGTCCTGCTGCCATTTGTGTCTGGAACAGTGAGCAGAGTTGCCATCCAGAAAGCAATGTGTGTTCATTGCTACAAGTTCCAGCAGAGCAAGACTTCAAGGAACGGTGCTGTGGGGATCTGTCTCCCTGCCAGAGCCAGAGGCTTCTGCATGCTGTCTACTGCACATGCTCCAAGAGTCAAATGAGAGGGGACAGCAGGCAATTAATCACCTATTGGAGCACTGTTTATCTGCAGCTCTGAAGTAAACTCCCAAATGATGGAAATATGTTAGTAATTTTTGGCCATATGTGCTTTTCCCCAAAAATGAGGCAGAGCCAAATGGCACAGAACTGATACTTTAATGTACAACACATTTTCATCATTTTTCCCATGTATACTAAATTCCTTTTCATGGTTGTGGCAAAGGAACATTAATTTAATTTTTTATTCTGGTTGCGATTAGCTCAGGGAAAATGCTGAACCCGAAGAGGAAAATACTTTCCGTGGAAGTTGTATCAAATTAACTCCCCTTATCGTGGGGAAGGTGCAGGCGTGCGGCTGCCTCTGGCACCGGCTCCCAGGCTTCGCTGCTGGAACATGGAGGTGTTTGGTGCTTGGGAACTTGTGTCGAAAGCACCTAAGGGCTGGGAGTGACTGCAAACAAATGCTTGAGAAGCCAAGTTGACCTTTTAAATAGCCCTTTCAAGAGTCTCTCCATGCGCCTAGAGCAGGGCAATCACCTTGTTTACTCAGCTAACATTTTGCTAGCAAAGAGCATATCACTGGCTGCAGCAGCCTCCCTCTCAAACTGAAAGTGCCCATTGTGCTTTGCTGGGGCAGGGGAAACGGAGAGATCAGTGTTTTACCTTGATGCACTCCTGGGCACAGCGATGGCTCTGCTTCAGGTGCGAGGGTTGGTGAGCCAAGTCATTGCCTGGGGAAGCTGCCGGGGGGGGGAGTGGGTCACTGGGCATCTGCGGCTGGGCAGGGCATTGCTGCCAGGCGGGGACACGGGTGGCCCTCAGCCTTGCTTAGCAAAGGCTGCTCAGCAGTTGTTTTGTTTTTCCCCTCTCTCTGGCTTGTTTTTCAGCTCTTAAGATGACCATAAAGGAAGTGAAGAAGGAGAATGGGGACAAGATGATTGTCCCACGGAAGAGGAAGGCACTGAAGCTGGGGCCCATCCGGAAGAAGAACCTGAAGAAGCTGGTGCTGTTCCTGAAGAATGGGGCTGACTGTCCCTGCCATCAGCTGGACAACCTGGGCCACTACTTCCTCATCATGGGCCGCCAGGTGAAGACCCAGTACCTGCTGACGGCCATCTACAAGTGGGACAAGAAGAACAAAGAGTTCAAGAAGTTCATGAAGAAGATGAAGTCTCCTGACTGCCCAACGTTTCCGTCCGTGTTCAAGTGATGCGGTGGGCGGCGGGAGGGCCACCACCTGGACCTCACGCAGCCCAGCATGGCGGCTCGGTCTCGCTTCTCTGCAGTGGGGATGCTGGAGCTGAGCCCTCCTCCTCCCTCATGTCCTCGGAGCTTTCCTTGCCGACCCCAGCCCTCCCACCTCCCTGCTGCCGGCATCTGCCTGATTGCCCAGGCGTGCGGGCATGGCGCGCGTGCACCAGACAGTCGCTGAGGTCACACACAATGTACATCCGCAATATCCAAAGACCTGTTGCTGTATGGATATGTACATTCATTTAAATAGCAGCTGTCAGGTAAAGAGGGCAAGCAGAGGGGTGTCGAAAGATTACACGCTTACAAAAAGGACCCTTGTGACCATGTTACTCCTGTCTTTGTAGCTGCAGGATCACCCTAAATTAATTCCTGTTTGAACCTGAGCCGGCCAGTTAGAAGGATATCCCATCCTCACTATAAAAGTTAATAAATGAGTAGTGGAGAGCCCGTTACAACCTCCTAATAGCTAATTGCCCTCACTGTAAAAACATCCCGTTGTAGTCTGAACCTGCTTAGTTTAAGCCTTAACCCTGGGGGCCTTGTCCATACCTTGATCGGCTGAACTGGGGAGCCTTCCCGTACCAGCATCTCTTGTAACGTGTCACTGGGACGCCTGCCCCGGCCCCCGCCATACCAAGCCGAGCTGCCTGAGCCCCGTTCGATGGCCTCGCGCGGACCCCCAGCGCAGCTGAGTGCCCCCCACCCGCACACCTCCTGCATCAGCCTTTCGTGGCAGAGTTGCTGTGCACGTGTGGCTGGTGCTGCTTGTGCCCAGACATGTAATTCCATTTTAGCCACATGAAAATGCATACTGTTTGCTGGCCAGCCCAGCAGCCCGGGACTCCCCATCAGGGGAGAGCTCGTGGCCAGCTCCACCAGCTTGTGTCACTCCCTAATTTTACCAGTGATATTTTTATAGTTTCTTCAGGCTGCTGGCAAAGTACCCGATTGCAGAAGGCCAAGGACTTGTCCCTATGGAGCACCGTGGGAAATGCATCATCTCTGCCTTTCCCTCTTTGCGGCTGCTGTGGGACCTATCGGTTTCTAGGTTTTTGTCTGTTTGATGTGTGACAGCTTGGCTTTGTATCGTTCTGTGGGTTGTTGGTTTTTTTCCCTAATCAAAATGTCATGTTCATATGAGGTGAAATAGTTTATGAAAGACAAAGAACATTGCATCCAAATGATTACATCTATCGACTAAGCTGAAATTAATTATTCTGTTAATTGGACAAGTTCTCTTTTCCATAGACCCATATTGCTCCACGTTAATTATACTATCCTGCTTCTATTCAATGTTCTCATCAATCACTATTACTCTAAGAGAATTAATATCTTGCAATATGAGATAATCCTGTTGTATTGCAGTTAAGTGAAATAACAAATCCTCGTTTTTGAGGTTTAAACCAACCCCACTCAAAGCTGGTAAATTAATTATTTTTTACCTTGGGAGTGCTGTTTATTCCCCACATGGGGGCAGAGCCACAGACTTGATTGTAGAAGAATTCCATGAGGAAGCCAAGCGCACTGAGGAATGATGTTTCACAGCTAACAGAGAGATGCATTTAGGACATGAACTCCGTAGAAAGTCCCACTAGGTCGTCTTAGACCACCATTTGTAGTAGTGTCGTTTTTTTGTTGCAAAATTAATCATTTTAGATAATGTGCTTTATCAGTGAATTAAAGAAATAAATAAACCATGGGCTTTAACATCACGGATTGATGAGGTGAAGTGGTGGGGAAGGCTGGCAGATCCAGCCTGGTCAGAAACAGGTCGTGACCTGGAGTCAGGACCTGTTGAGGTTATCTTAGAGCCCTGCAGTGGCGGTGCCCGGCGAAGCCCCGTGGGGATGGGGCAGGGGCCCTCTGCCCCCTCCCCTCCCGCTCGCCTCCTGCAGCGAGCAGCAGCGCAGGAGAGTTGGTTGTGCATGAGAGGGATGCTTAAACCCTTAACTGGGCTGAGGTTTTCATGCTGTCACCCGGGCTGCTGGTGGGCATCCTGTTGGCCACCTCTAGAAACCTACCGTGTACCAGGCTGTGGATTTGCTGTTTCAAAAACACACATTTCAACAGGGAGCATCTGATCAAAGAGCAAGCAAGTTCACATGTGCTTAGAGCCGTTTTCAGCCCTTGGCAGCCTTTGCTGCTCAGAAAGCCTGATTTCCACCTGTGAATCTTGAGCCTGAGAGCTTGAATCCAGAGGCAGGTAAAGTGAATAGGGCAGTGGCTTTTCCTTAATACAGAGTGTGAAACGATGTCCACGAGTTTGTCAATACCACTGGTGCTTTTTTTCTGCGCAAGTAGTTCAGAAAAACCAGTAGTAGGAGAGAGCCCACGAGTGATGTGTTTTGCTCTTTGCAATTGTGTCGCGCCCCATCCCATGGACTTGGCCAGGCCTGCTGGGGAGCCTCTGCCTGCGGTGCTCGTGCATCCCAGGACGTGAGGGATGGCAGCCCTGGGGTGGCAGATGTCACACCAGGACTGTGCGATCCTTCAGGCTGCGTCCTGGGGCTGAAGAAACCCCACACCTTGGAGCTACCCATGGGAAGAACAATTTACCACTGTAATTAAGTACTTAAAGCATAATATGATTGAATGTTACTAATTGCTCTATCAGTTGCTTCAGACACCCCTCTGACCTCATGTATTTGTGCTTGGAAGGCCAATCAGAGCTGCTGAGCAGACTGGCACGAAGTATTTCAGACATGATATTTTGGACATTTCCTTGTGTCTGGAAAGTGATTTTACCATTCTCTTGCCAAAATGCTTTGTGATCTGCCAGCTGCTCCTACATGGACCTATTGGGTGGGTTGACTGGCCATCACTCCGCTTCCCCTGTGCTCTCTTGGTATTTGGAGGCTTTTGATAAAAATAGCAGCACTAAAAGAAATGTGTTTGATATAACATCATGTTGTAGGCAGTTATGTTTCAATGTAACTTTAGATAATTTAGAAAAGTGTGGCAGATGAGAGGGGACTGTTGTTCTGTTTGGAAGTTCTGAGAAAGAGAAAATGTAAAAGAACAGTGAAAATTGGCACTGTGGAGAACAGCCCTCTCTGGCAGCAAAGAAAAGCATGAGGTTTTCCATTACTGTCAGGCATGATTTTTTTATTTCTAGGAGCATTCTTGCACCTTTTAAAGGCTGACAGATATATCCATAGGAAGGCAAACGTAGAGTCAGTAGGAGGCAGGTACCAGAACAACAGCACCAGGAGGAGACCCTGCATGCGTGGATGAGTTTGGAGGAAAGCAGGGTCTGGTGGTTGCAGTGTGCGTGCCCAGCGCCAGTGAATGCTCCTGCTGCAGAGGCGTGGATGTGCGCTGCCTTGTTCGGTGGCTCCTGCACTGGCAAAGCAGAAGCAGCTCCATTTCCAAGAAGCTGTAAGAGAAAATGTCCAGTGAGTTTCACACTCCCCAGAATACATCTCTGTCTCCTCTAGGGAACATTAATTAGTTAATAGCTATTGACACGTTGAGGGCTACAGCTGACATGTGGATGTCTGCCCAGTGATGCCTGTTGGCATGCCCTGATGGACGGGCAGGAGCCAGCCTCAGCTCAGGGCTAGGCTGCCACACGGGACCCCTCACCACAGCCACAGTGCACCTTAATCTGCATGCCTGGGGGCACTGGAGACCCCCAGTGCCAGCGGGTTTAATTCAGGACTGCAGTAACAAGCTTGACTCTGCAAAATCAGCATCAGCTTACACTTCTCTGACACATACAAAAGCTCAGACACTGTGAGAATGTTGGGTGCTTTTGGTTTTTAACCCAACAAATTTCAGCAGTGTGTTCAATGTTACATTATTTAGGCTGTTGTTGTTGATGTTATGACTTAATGTTTATTTTCAAGTCTACCATTGGTTCTGTTTTTTTAATGCTTTTTCTTCCATTTATCAATATTCACTTAACTAAAATCACTGAATTAATCAATTACAGTGTGGTTCCCCCCCTCCCCTTTTTTACGAAGACACGTTGTTTTCTAACCTGCATTGGTGCTTTGCTGCAGGGTGACTGGCTGGAGGGTGTGCTGGGGTGAGCCAGACCCCAGGATGCTGTCAGTGGTCCCACGGGGGGAGGTGCGCTGCCTGCTCGCAGCAGCGATGCTCTGGGCATGACACTGGCATCATTTGGCACACAGGTGCTAAGACTGAGACTGTTGGTCCTGTTCAGGGAAATCCTCACGTGAGCTTTTTGGTGTGTTCTGCTCTTGCATTCAGCATTCTTACACACAGAGACCTTTAGCCATTCAACCTCTCTTGTTACTGTCCTGTTCTCTTTGACTTCATGTCAGTGAAAAGTACTGGGGCATCATGCTGCCGGTGCTAAAGTTTTGGTTTATTGAGGGAAGACTGACATAGCTTTTCAATAAGATGTTGGGGCAAAATCTGGCAGTTGCTGAGTTCATGAGAATCCATAAGACCAGTGGTGATGGACAGTGCCAGTGGGTACCCCTCCGGTCCACAGACACCAGATGATGCTGCCAGAGCCTCCTGTGATCCTGAGCCTGAAAGAGCATCCTGCTGTAGGCCGGTATGTCCATACAGCTGTAACTTTCTGGACATGGAGAAGGGAAGATGCTTTTCACAGGCCAAGCCACAAACTCTTCAATGATCCATCCTTGCTGCGGGAGCCAAGGCCAGGAGACTTTGTCTTGTGGCGCAGCCTGCCACTCATCAGGTCTCCAAAGAGGTTTGGGGGATGTGAGAGCCACATGGGGCAGATAGTGCACAGCTGGGATCAAGGGGAGCAAAGCCCAGCAGTTAACAACTGCATTGCCATGTGGAGAGTTGGCACATGCCAGCTTTCAGCATGTTGCTGTCACTGCTTCGCAGCTGTGCAAGTACAAGATCGAGGTGCAGTGGGGTTGTGGTGGTTTTGCTTCTCTGGCTGCACCTGGCACGCTGGGTGGTTTCACTGGAGCACCCAAAAAGGGAGGAAGGCACTTGGGTGAGCCGGTGGGGAGGGACTGGGGCTGCTGAGCAGCGCAGTGGGATGCAGGCTGCTGCCAGCAGGTCGAGGGGTGGTGGGTTCCCACTCTTGCTGAGGGTCTGTGCCACACACAGCTTGGGTAAAAGGGCGTATTCTTGCCCAAAGGCTGTCTTCCAAAACCAACATGGGCAGCCTGGGTAGCGAGCAGAGGACAGCTGTGTTCCTAAATGCTTCAGGGCTTGCAATTTGGCTTTACTTTTTGGGAAAGTACTTGGCTCCTGGGCTTCTGGGGAGGCGCTGCCAAGCAGGACCAATGCACGGCAGAGATCAACAGTGGCAGGCGGGGCCAGGAGGGCAGTGAGGGAACAGTGGGCACGGGGAGCTGCCCAGCTTCCCCTGACATGTCCAGTCTGTGCGAATGCACCAGTGGGTATCGGGAATAAAAGGGGAGGAGAGGCTGTTACGCACTCAGCAGAGCTCTGCTCTCATTTAAGGGCATTTACCTCAGAGATGTGAGAACATCTCAAGCTACATGCAAAGTCTTTCTTGAAGGGCAAATACTCACAATATAATTGTGCTGGAGTGCGTGGAAGCGCACTGGCCCTGGTGAGGAGCACTGGTGTCGTGTAAGTGCCCCAAAGCAGGCAAAAGCACATGAGCAGAGCAAGACTTTGCTGCCTGTGGGAACCTCTTGCATGAGCACGCTTGTTAAAACAGAGCACTGCTTGCTTTTCTCACAGTGTATCTTGATGAATAAATCTGTACTTGATTGTTTTACTTTGTTTTAAACTTGTGGTCAATATAAACACATTATGGCTTCTGTTTTCTCTCTTCTGTGATTGGAACAAGAAACCCCTCAATAAAATGCCTTTTTTCTTTGAAAGTTGTTTTTATTATTGCCTTTTCCATATCAATTGCATTACTTGTTCCATGTGTTGCTGATATCCTGGGGCCCCAGTGTGTTGTCTCCTTCTGAGATGCAACATCTCACCACTGCTGCCTAGCAAGGGACGACATAGAAGTTTAAATCTTAGATCCACAACGCTGGAGACAGAAAATTCTATTGTCAAATCGCTACTGCTGGATTACAGTATTTTATTTATATGGTTGTTCTCTGCTAAGTATCCCTGTTGTACACTAACTAGCTGAACCTCCTTTTAGCCTACACCAATGCAAAGAAAGGAGAGTAGTGAAGCCCTTGGAGCAAACAGGAATCACCTTCCTCTTCCCTCCTAGGGAAAGCCTGCTGTTGTTGTAGCTGGTTGTAAGGAAAGCAGGTATTCTTTCTGGAAAACTCTGGCCTGCTTTGGCCAGCTGGTCCTGGCTTCAGCTCTCAGGTGATTTTAATCAAAGTAATTACCACCACTCCCACCCAACCCCAACACCCCACCCCCCACCCCCCCACCCCACCCCCCCCAGTCAGGTAAGGAATGGCCAAGTGGTGTGAACACTTTGCAGCCTGGGGTTAGGTCCCAGGTGCCTGGGGAGGTTTGATACCTCAGGGGAACCAGCAAGCTCTATTTCTATTGTGCTTCTGGCCAGAGGAGCTGGTTGCAGCAGTATTGTCACCATGAGAGCAGGTAAGGTCAGGGGTCTGCTGCTTGGGGTCTCCTTTTCTCAGATCAGAGTTGGTGTCTGGGTTAGTTCAGAAGCTGGGGGGAAGGCTGATGGCTCTTTGCTTTGTGCTTTCCTGCTGCTGGCATTTTACTGCTGGGTCTTCTGTAGGTATTAACCAAGGTATGAGCACCAGGCAGGTTTGAAGAGGTGCAGGAAGCTAGTCCATGTGTTTACTGAGCGTTTACAAACTAGGTTCATTTACTAACTTATAGCAACATCTGCCTGGAAATGGGAACTGGCAATTCTTGAAGTATCTTTAGGTCACGTAAAGAGTGAGATGAGCAGTCAACCATTCCACGTGGGTGTGTTTGCTGTCTTTCTATTTGTTGTTTTACTCTCTGACAAGAAGAGTCTACTGAAACCTGAAATGTGGTAAGCATGAACTATGGGGAAAGCACCTAAGAGTCTGGAGGTACGCTTGTGCAGAGCTGTACGGAGGAGCAAACAGGCATATACTGAAACATGAGAGCATGATAGGCTGCTTAAATCGGAAATTGCGTGTCTGCTGACAGTGTTCCCCAGTGGCAGAAGGACTGGTGGCTGTGCATGTCATGCATTTTACAGTTTATGTGCAAATACCATACATTTTACACTATAAATTATTCAAATACTGATTGTTCTAATGAGTTCTAGTTTAACTTACAAGCATTTGCATAAATGCTTAGTCTAAACTAAGACGTGCCTTGTTTTGCTGGGACACAACTTCTAATTTTGCCTCACTAGGGCAGAGGGTGTTTGGAGAGACAGGAGTGTGCTGCCCATAGGATGCAATGCTCTGCTTGTATTGTTTTGGATGTACCTGCTTCTTTTTGAAGCTCTGCTGTATAATGAATGGGGGCTGAATTTAATGTGTATGTTATGTACGCCCTGTCTGTGTGAGTACTTTCAGGGAGATTATGGCTGCGCAAAGCACGGTGTGTGCTTGGATCCTGCTGAACTGGGGGTGGAAAGAAATGCCTGAAGTTTGAGAAGAGCTTCAGCTCTTTGCTGATCAGCAACTGAAGCCTGAATGCACTTGGTTTTAGGCTCCCATGCTCAGTGGGAGCAAGGCTTGACTCTGAAACAAGTTTTAGTATTCAAGGAGGCTGAGAATGAGACTCAGTGATGCTTGGGTCTTGCTGGGCCACTTTGCAGAGCACTGAGACTCCCAGCAGTGCATGTGTCGTGTCTTGGGGTTGTCCCCCACAGAAAACTGCTGCTGACTCATGTGAGAGTTGCAGCGGCTAATCTGGGAGGACAAGGACACTCAGGCTTGGTATCAGCCTGGGCTTGTCTGAAGTATGAATCTTGCACAAAACAAAATATCATCTTTTTGTGACTCAGTTTATCCTCCCAATAATGTTTATCTTGTTTGCTCCAGCATTCCTTCTGTTGAGTACAGCCTGTTAATTGAGTTTCTGGCCTCCAGTTTGAAGTTAAGTTATAAACAAATGCAGTTTCCTTTCATGCTATACAAAAAGTCATCTTCCATCCCTCAATTAATTTTTTACGTTGCTGGCAGTCTGCATTCTGCTTTGACCCCTGCTGGGAAATGCAAGGCTGGAAAGAACAGTTGAGGAATTGGGGAGGATTTCTTCCCTTGGAGAAGAGCAGATTCCAGCTTAGCGTGTCTGATGTGGGGCTCTATTACTACTGTGCAGGGCAAGGGGCTGAGGCACCCCAGTTGCTCCAGGCAGCCTGATGCGGTGTCTGGAAGGGAAAACAACTCCTGTGTTTTCCTGCTCCTCTGTGAGCATTAGCTTGGTCCCAATGCAGAGCTGCTTCCCTCTCAGCAGGGCTTAACAGTAACTCGCATCAAAGTTCTCCTCCCTTTTGGAGGCCCTCAGCCCGTGCTAGGGCACACGCTGGTGTTGCAGTCTGGTCCTGCAAAATGCCAACTCTGCCTCTTCACACTTTTGACTGAGGATCTAATAACCTCCAGGAGTGGCGGAGAGCTCTGCAGATCATTTTCACAAACAGGGAAGTTGTTTATGCTGTAATATGGAGATAAACCCCTGCAAACCAAGAGGTGTCTTTCTGCATGTGGCCATGCGAAGCATAGACCAGGCAAGATGTACAGAGTGCGAACAGGGGGCTTGTGCTCTCCTGAGATGATGAACAGAGCAGGATGTGGGAGAGAAATGGTTCCTTTTCTTTCAGACACTTTTGTGGAGAAAAGATCCATCATGAGCAGATGGATGTCAAGGTCCCACCTCTGACTAAGCAAACCCCCAAGCCGCGGGAGGGCATGGACGTGGGAAGCGCTGCTCTGTGCTCCCGCAGCTCCCTCCCCTGCTACGTGGCTGGGGGTGAGTGGTGGGTGAGGGGCCTCTGTCCCAACTTGAGCAGCCACCAGTACTGGTGTGTTGGCCATCACTTATCCCTCCAAGGAGTCGGGAGGAACATGGTTCCTCAGGGGCAGCAGCCATGTAATGGGTACATTGTGCTTGAACTGCAGAGGGTTTGTGGGTTGTGAGTGAATCTGAAGCTGTGGGCAGCATCAGCTGAGCCACGAGCGGGGCTGGGAGCAAGGGGCTGGTAGAGTCCTCTAGGTAAGTCTGGGACTAGAGCTGGCTTGTCATTAGCTCATAGGCAGCTGATCTGGGGTCGCCAGCCAGCCAGCCACCATTCTGTGCAAGTTCCCTATTTAATCAGCTTTTCTACAAACAGGTAACCTGGATCCTGCAGGAATAATAGCAGAAATAACAGAAAAATAACAGAAATAACAAGCTCCTTCCTTTTGCTGGCAGACTGCAATTACAGTGATCGCTGCTCTGTGCAGGGTGCAGTGCCCGGGGGTGGGGACGACCAGGACGACAGGGATGGACTCCTGAGCCCCCTGCAGCTAAAGAGATGGGCCGGGCAGTGAGCGCTGCTGGGTGAACAGGGGAGGTCTCTTCTGACATGTTCTCCAAAGCCACAGTGAAACACTCCCCGTACCAACACCAGTAGCATTGCAGAGAAAACGCTCTGCTGTGTTCCAGTGGCTGCCTCTGCTTTCTCACTGAATCATGTTGGATGACCCTTTAAAAAGACACACACACACATATAATTAAAGCCAATCTCTACCCCAAGGCCAGAGCTGTGTTTGGAAATGGTTGTTCCCTGACGCAGAGGCTCTTTTTTTCCATTCCAGCCAGGCAATACCCAGCCAAACCCTGTGCACACCGCAGCGGTGCTGCCACTGAGGAAGGCCTTTGTTAGATCAAGTGGGGAAAAAAGCCTTCCAGCATCTTTAGCAAGTGCTTTTAAAATCACTGTTTTTCAAAGGAATCGGCATTTTTCTTATTACTATTTCTTCCCCAGCTAATTCCATCTGAGCCTTTGTGTGCTACCCATTGGCTGAGCCGCTATCTTTTGATAGTCTGTAGGTGTCCAAGTCATGCTCAAATGCCCTTCTTGGGAGGGCAACAGCAAGCTGCTGGCTCCTTTGCTGTGAGGCTGCTTGCCCGTGCTGCAGACAGACCCACGTGCAGGGACCAGGGGCTCTGCAGCACATGGCTTCCCTAAGCAAAGCCACATCCCGGAGAACTGGAGGGAGGGAGTGCAGGTCAACCTGTCAGGGTGGCCAGCTGCTCCGTGGAAGCCTCCCAGCCTCTGTAAAATGGGGGCTTTGTTTCAAGACCTTCCCAGCGGAGACTGGAATCTCCTCTGGACCAGCAGCCTGCCACAAGAATTCTGTCTGCGTGGCAGGAGCAGGGTCTGCTGCACCCCTGCTGTCTGGTGTGGGATGTGCCAGAGACCACGAGTGCTGGGGGAGGCCTGGCCCCGTCTCTTCTGGGGGCATCAGGGTGGTGGATCTGTCTCCGCTCGCCAGCGTGGGGGCATCGGCATGCTGCTGCACAGCGGGCTTCGCCCATAGCCTGCCAAGATCCCAAGAGCCACGAGCAATTGGCAAACAGTCCCCCTTTTCTGCAGAATTGTGCACACATAGCCTGGAAATTCGCTGCTGTCTGTAACATTTTTCCTTTGGAGACAACCAGGAGATGCTTGCCAAGCCATTGCTCTAGAACAGAGGGGGAGGAAAGCCAGGACATGGCTGGAAGGAGCCGTACCTGACAGCAGCCAATGTGGGCTGGGGCTGCGTGCAGTCTTTGGGATCCAGCTCTCTGCTCCCATCCTGGAGGTGCAGGGAACAGCTCTGTCTGAGACCCTGTGTCACTGCCTTGCATGCGTTAGACCCAATTCACAGAAGAAAAGTCTGTTGAGGGCAATAGAAAGCAGCATTTGATGATATGGTGGGTGGTGTTTGTGGGTGTGCTCTGCCTCAGTCCAGCGTGTGCCTGGAAAAGATGTTCCAACTTGCCTGTCCCGACTGCATTTGTGGGTCCTCCTGCTTGTTTAAGGATATTATTCCCTACAACGTGGGAAAAATGTGGAGTGGTCATATTGTGACCTATCTCCTAAATGGTAGCCTGTGCCCTGGTATGGTGCTGCGGCTGAGGCAGGGAATGCACTCTGATTGCAGACAGGCATCACCTACAGGGGTAACATCCCTCCCGCGGCTACTCTCAGTGCCAGGCCTGACCTGAGCTTTGGAGGACTGAACTGCTGACCTTTTCTCTGGGCTCTGATCTGTACAAATCCAAGTTTATGGATTTTTACAGCCAGGATGGATTGTTCTGAAACCACAGCCCATGTTCTGTGCAGGGGCATGTGCCACAGAGCAAATACTGAAGGGGTGCTCTGTGCCACAGCATGGGGTGTTTCATAAGCACTAATAGGAAAGGATGATGATAAAATGAGAGATGATTGTCTGCATGCTTGTGTATGTATCTGGGCCCAGAGCTGCTGGCAGGCAGGTGCTCCCCTGCTGCTCCGAAATCTTCATGAGGAACCCTAAATGAGAAGGTACCTCGGTACAGTTACTAAAACCATCCTGCTTTTTTCTTTTGCTTAGCTCAGCTTGGGGTACGTTACGCTATTAGCAACCTCTACTCTTGCAGTTCATTACCTCACTCTGACTTCCTCCAAACTCTTGAGTTATTAATGTGGCTGAGAGATTAATTTACTAGGAGGTGTAGGGTTGTGTATGAATAAGTTATAGCCCCAGAAGGATGGTGGAGAGTGAGTATCTCTGCTGTTACTTGACAAGAAATTAAGAGATCAGGGCATTTGTTTTGGGTAGGCACGTGTGCAGTCTCTCAAGTGCAGTGCTCAGAACTACATCAAACCCCACAAATAATGAACTGCAACCTTTTTAGCAAATGCAAATGTGATACCTTTAAACTGGTCATCTTCAAGGGTGAGTGGTCACACTCAGGCCAGTCAGTCTCCCTAGTCGTTTTACAGCAAGGGTAAGTCACCAGTTTGGAGAAGTCTGAGCTTGTTGGGCTGCTGGTGACCCTGCTCTGCCGAGCCAGTAGGCTGCGGCTGCAGGCAGGCTGCGATGGCATGTGCAAAGTTGTATGTTAAATGGCCTTAATAAAATGTTAATATCGGGCTAAATGTTTATAAAAATCTCTCCCCTTGAATTAATGCTTGCTGGAGAACTGAGGCATAATTATGGGTGATATTACTTTAAACATTGTGCTGCCCAGCTGAACTAGTGTAGCCCCTAACCGCCTGCTCCGGAGTGTTTATAATTTCTTCACCATTTCATGTTCTTTCCTCTCGCTCACCCTAAATGTTTATTTAATAATCCTGAAAGACCTTTTAAGCTTCCTGGGTTTAATGTTTGCTAAACACCCTGTCACTTCCACTTCTATGGATAATTCCTGGGCTGCTGCATGGTAAGCAGGCTCTGCTCTGCCCGAAAGCTGTGCCAGGGGACCGGTCAGCTTCTGGCCACGCATCTGTGTCCCCTGGGGGCCAGGAGCCTGGCCGCCCCCCGGGAGCAGAACTAACGGGGAGGCTCGGAGCAGCCAGACCCAGTCGGGATGAGCTGTGGGGAGTTGGCTACTGGGGTCCGGCAGGCTGGGCTTGGCGGGGAGCTGCTGCAAAGGGTTCCGAGGGTGCGTGTCAGGGTTGTGCACCCCTTGTCTGCGCCGGGTGGCTTGGGGACCTGGTGAGCACCCTGGGGCTGGGAGAGCTGCTGCTGTGTGGGGTGAGCAGCTGCTCTGCCCTCAGGGATGTGTTGCTCTCCCTCTCCCCTCTGGTTTTACACAGGCTAATACAGACATCCAAAAGCCGATATTGCACAGACAGCATATGTGGAGAGCTAACGTGAGGACTCATCAGCTGGATAATCTTGCCTTCACAGGGCGTTACCTCAGTCTCTGGGCTCTCCTTGTGCTCTGGCAGTATTAGTTTCAGCAAATTCACTTTCCTTCACAAAAGCTTTTGGTTACTTTGGGATTAGGGACTGTTTAGAGTTCATTGTTTTTCTGAGCTGCCTTGTTTTGCTGTAATGCTTAGACGCCTGATCTGCAGGAACTTAATCTCCCTTTTCCTCCAGCAGTCCTGTTCTGTGCAAATCTGTTCTCTGCTTTAGTGCAAATTGTTGATGGGAGATAGCAACGGGTCTTTCTGCTTCTATTTAACGTGTCAGCAGAGAAAGACATCTGCTCGCAATTATGGGCACAGCCTTGCTAAAGGATTAGCATGGTAGATTTTATAAGATAACAGGAAATCTTTATCAATTCATAGTTCCTGGTGTCATACAAAGGAATATATTTCATTTAAAATATTCATAATTTTTATTTTACAAAATTATAGGATAACCCATGAGATTGATATCAATGGAAAATGCCTTGTGCTCTGCAAAGAGCGAGACCTGGGTTTCCCCACACAAAAGCCTGTGAGCAGGCAAGGGCTGGTCTGGGGAGGAAGAGGGCTGCGAAGCTGTTCCCTTGCTGCTTTCCATGCCGTGCCCAGAGGGGCAAATCCTTTTGGCTACGACATCCTGCTCTTTTTACATCATGCTCCAAAACATGAAAATTGTCCCCAACACAGTGCTTAAAGCATTGAAATCTCTTTAAGATGGGGCGGGCAGCTGCAGATGAGCTGCTGTGCACCAGCACCTCTCCCGAGCTGGCGGGGCAGCCCCTGTGGCACCCCAGCACGTCCTGGTGGCTGCTGGAACAGCCGTGGGAGCAGAATGCTCTGTTCTTGCTTTCCCCAGCTCCAGAGTAACTGGTGCTGGTGGAAGTGATGGATGCCTGCCTGGGGCAGCGATGAGCAGCAGTGCGAGAGGGGCTGCTGCATGGTGTGTGCCTGGGAAGGCATGCTCGGGAAACACTGGGACAGGCTTGTGGTCACAGCATGGGCTACCCCACAGGCTGGAGGGGGGTCCCCCCACGGCTGGCTCCTTCCACCCTTCCCGTGGTGCAGAGGGAGCCGGGTGGGTGGGAGCCTCCTGCCTGGGGCGCAGGGAAGGGGCTGCTCTCCTCCCCGATCCCTCCATCTGCTCCTGGCAGGCATGCTGTCAGCGCAGCTATTCTTGGCCTTCCTCAGCCCATTTGTCAGCCCTCCGGGAGTCTGCTGTAATCTCCTCTGTGATTAAGGGTCTTGAAGTATGTTCAACGTCATTAAAGAAACAAGAAAATAATAATAGTAATGATCTGCGTTCAGGAACGCTGCATTCAATGCCTTTCGGCTAAGAAAGCTCTTCATGCTTCAGCCTTAGGAGATGAACAGGGGTTGCGTCCCCTGGCTCTGAGAGCTTTCTGTGCTCTCTTCTCCTAGCAGCACCAATTCCTGTTCCCCAATGTACGCTCCTCTGCTTGGACATGGATCTTCGCCTTTGGGAAGAGATGGAGGTGTGCATCTGATGCAGAGATAGGCTGGGTCTTTTCTGTGAATGTAAGAGACAGATGCCTGTTGTCAAGAGAAGCCATGAGGTGCAGGTCCTGGCAGCTGGTCTGCTTGCTGATATGGAGATGCTCTCCCTGTTCACAGCAAGATGACTAACACAGGGCTGAGACCCTCCCCGGGACAACTTTCATGCCCAAAGGATGAGACTCTTCAGTGGGAAACTTTGAGGCAAGTGCAAAAGGTGAAAGTGCATGGCAAGTCTAGAGCACAGGGGATGCAGCTGTGCTATAGTGTGGTTGTAAAGCATGCTGTGCATGGCTGCTGTTGCTCTCCATCTCATTGCTGGAAACCTCTCCTCTCCTAGCTCCTGGCTGGTACCAAAGCCTAGCTCTGCAATGTGTGGCCTGGTGTAACACAAAGGTGTGCTGCAGCATGCAAGGATTATGTGAAGGGCTCTTAGCTAGAAGCAGCGTGTACTGTGTGCTGCTGTCAGCTTGTGTTTTTCTATATCCGAAACAAAAGGTCCAGTGGGAACCTGACTGCAGAAACCTTTGAGCGCCCTGTGCAGACAAACGTGTTGCAGCTCCGCAGCGCTGGCCGAAAGCACAGTATAGCTGAGTTTAAAAAAATTGGAAAGGCTGCCTGCTCTTCTGCAGGCAACTGTTTCTCTAAGTGTGCTGCTGAGATCTGTTGTGCCTGTCTCCTGTAGTGTGCAAGGGTGTCCCTCCTGCCACCCAGTGCTTCTGATCCCCTGCTTTCCTGGCTGCGGTGCTGGCAAGGGGCTGCAGCTTGGCCTGTTGGCTGCGTTTGCAACATGTTCCCATTGATAGGAAGGACACCATATGCTGTGTCTGCAAGTGTGGGCTGGAGGGAGCTGATCATCAGGCTTGTGAGAGAGAAAGGACAAGGAGGAACCTCCTGATGGCAGGAGAGTCTGCTCAGCACCGTGGGTCTGCCTGCTGCAGTGTGGAGAGATGCTCTCAGGGATGAGGGCAGGTTGGGGTTTCAGGAAGCTGGGCCTGGTTGAGCTAGCAAGGGTTTGGGATTGTTCTGCCAGAGCATCTGGTCTGCTCTGGGGATGTGAAATCTATTGTGGTCTCTTTGGCTAATGGCAGTACCAGTGCACATGTGTGTGAAAGCACGCACACGCTGTTGCTAGCTCCTGACTGTTGCCCAGCCCAGGAAAAACCAGTGAAGAGCAGTGTGTGATTCAGACAGACCTGAGAACTAAACAAAGGAACGAGAAGGATGGAAAATCCTGGGCTAGTTTCTAAAATGCCATGAATTTCTGGGTGCTGCTGAAATAGCCTAGTCTTTGTTAAGGCAAGGAGAAAATGTGTGGCAGGGGATGCAGGCAGAGTCCAAGGCCTCATTCCATGACAGAGGACAGCAGCTGCTCAGCCCGAGGCTCCCGTCACTGGTGCACCCACTGTGCCCAGTTGTGTGTGACAGGGCTGCCAGGCTCCCTGGGTTAAGGATGCCTTTTCTCCTTGCAGAGGAGGAAGAGTTTGGTTTTGTTTTAAGCTCCCAGATGTTGGTCATGTTACCAACATTTTTTTTTACTGAAGCAATTCCTAAACATCTATTTTTTTCTTTAAGTTCTCAGACACGAGACATGGGGAAGTCTGTTTCTGTATAGCTCCCAACACAAAGCGCAGACTGGCCCTGGCCCGGCAGCGACGTGCCATGGCAGATCATCTCCCCCCAGCTTGTGCACAGGGTCCACAGGTCTGGGTGCCTCTGGCATGGGGTGGGCAGCCCAGGATGCACACAAACATCTCTGCTGGGACAGCATGCTCTGGCAGTCTGGCTGGCTCTTGCCTCTGTAGCCTATCTGTGGAGGGCAGGCAGATGAGCCCCCAGCAGTCCCCTCCAACTGCAGCTCTCCAAATCCCATGTGGCTGAGAACCAGGTCTCAAGGGTGGCCCTGCAGCTCAGAGCTTGGCACATGAGTGGGGGCCTGGCTGTATCTGGGGGTGTTCCCATGCTGCAGGGTTTCCCCATTGTCCTCATCCTCCAGCCACTCTCTGAGCAGCACCAGAAGCGGGGTGAGATGCTCTGTGCAGCGGTACTGGTGTGCCATCGATGCAGTCTGCTGTCACCTGCTCCTGTGGGAATTCACCTTGGTCTTGGTCATAGAAGGAAAATCTGCCAAGAGCTCTGGGCTTTGCATCTTTTTGCGGTGGATGTTGCTGGTCGTACAGGTGCAGAAGAAGCTTTTGGAGCATGCGTGCAGCGGGGTCAAGCCCCTTGGTGTGCCTGGGCAGGTGGTCTGTGCTGGGGCTGGCAGCCACAGAGGACAAATGTCCTTCTTACTCGCTTTAAGTCTGGGGGTGTGAGAAGCAGCTTCTACATTGTAGTGTGAGGTGTGATTTTTTTTTTTTTTTATTTTTTTTTTTTTTTTTTTTTTTTTTTGCTTAACTAAGACTTCCTGACCTGTTCGGTCTTGACACCACCAACACAAGTCTGCTGTAGTTTCTTGATGCTAAGCTGAAAAGTCCCTGAAAAGCAGAGCAAATTTAATGTTCAAAGGGACCCTGAGCTCTCTCCTGCACCACTTACTGCCCAAGTGCGCAGCCAGCAGGGCTTCCTATCGGGGCACAGGGCAGCCAGGTTTGAGTGGTCTTTCACTTTTTATCACTTAAAAGGCAGGAAGACTGGAAGCAGAAGCAGGCTGTTCCTTGCAAACTGCAGCCCTTGTGGCTCAGTCCCTCGCCTGCTCCCATGGTGGCTGGCCGGGGCTGTGCCCCATGCAGTGGTCGGTCAGCAGCTCCCATGGCACGGGGGCTGCCAGCTTGGTCTGCTCACCCTGGGAAGGTGTGACAGAATGGGGCTGTGGGATCTGGGGTGCATGGCCCTCCGAACCCCCCCTGTCAGAGCGGGACCATCTGTCTGGCAGCAGCTAGCACAGGGTCTGGGGGCAATGCTGCCAGGGAAGGCACAGGCCAGTGGCCTTCCTAGTGGTCTCCTGCCGATTTGGAGCATTAGATTATACAGGATTTAGTTTGATTTCTTCCCCCCTCCTTGGATTTTTAGTAGCTGACAGTTGTTACCAGTGTGAGGTACTAACTTTTTATTTTGAATGCATGAGTTCAGACTCGTTAATCACTTCCAAATGCCCTCGTCTAAAGGCTATATTGTTTCAGTGCTCAGCCACTAATTTTTTGAAATCTCTGAAATAAGACTCTGCTCTTGAACATGTGCTGGAGAGTCGTTCCTTTCCGCTGTATTTTAAAAAATATACATGTGGTTTAATTTAACAAGAGGGCTGGAGGGGACATTTTTCCACCATTCCTCCCTCCCCCCCTCTTTTTCTTTAGAGCTGTATCTGCCAAACCACCCGGCTCTGTGCCAGCAGCAGTCCCCTGGATGATCCTGAATACATCTGGGGGTTAAAAAAATGTTTTTTTCCGGGAATCCCAGCATCATTACCTTGCAATACAGACGTCGAGGTGTCCTGGGGGCTGCTCACGCTCCCCTGCAGGCTCTGGGGTGCAGGTACCAACGAGAAACAAGAAGGCTTTCCAGAGGGGTTAGGGTATCCAGCAGCAGGAGCCACCTTGCAGGCTGCCTGGCTGAGACAGGAGCAGCTGGAGCAGACCTGGAGCCCCGCTCCCCTGGCACCCCTCGGTGAGGAGGGCTGTCTGCTCGCTGTGCAGAGACGAAGGCAATGCAAGAAACGAGCATACTGAAGGGCTTCATGGTGTGGGTGCAAGCTACTGGTTTTAGCAGCTGCTGGAAAACTAGAGAAGTGGCAGTGCCTTTCTGTGAACACCTGGGGCTCCAGCAGATGCTGGAAATCCACTGGTATTTCAAAGCAATGGGATATTATAATTCAGAAATGTGAAATGCAAGGAGTCCTGCCAGGCCTAAAACCCTCAAGGAACTTGGTTGTGTCTGGGCTCAGGGATCCCAAGGAAACATTTATTTCTGCAACTATACTTGCTTTTATGTGCCCTAGCTTTGGTAGGACTCTTGAAAAAGGACCCCTTGCTCCATAGGGTCTGGCAGATACAGAAGTTGCTTTAAACCCAGCCGCTGGTCAAAGACCTCTGGCTCCAAGCAGAAAGAAACATTTTTTCATTGTTACCATTTGATTTGTAAAGATGAAAAGCAGGGGGGAGGGAGACAGGGAAAAGCTGTTGGTGCAGGACCTAGTGGAAAACTCACTGGGGAGGGAGGTGTGAAGGTGATGCTTGGGCGAGGACTGGGCTGGGGCTGCGTTCTGTCCGGGCAGGCGGAGGCAGCAGCGGCTTTGGCTGGGCAATGCCCTGGCGATGCAGCCCGGCTCCCTCCAGCAAGTGTGGCCACTGCCCACAGACACCTGAGCTGTGTCCCTGTGATGGGGCTGTGTCTCGTGAGACCCACAGTGCAGCTGGGGCCACCGTGGCAGCTGACTGAGCCAGGTCTGGCGCCTCCATCCACGAACTACAAAAACCTATCACCTCTGCCAGGGAATTGCTGCTGCTGGAAACCTTCTTCTGCCTCAAGCTCTTGGAAGCTCTTGAGCGTGTCTGAGGCTGTTATGTCCTGTGGTTTTGTTGATGTTATAAATAGATGTTGCAAGTGAACATGAAAGAATTTGTGCTGACCCAAGAGTTGTTCTTATTAGCGGCAATGAATAAGGAGGGGCTAATTCCTGCCAGACCCCATCCCTTATGTCATGTTGTCCTCTGATGGTACTTAGGCGCTGTGGCATCTCAAGCTCCCTGCAGATGCTGGGATGCTCCCTGCAGATGCTGGGATGCTCCCTGCAGATGCTGGGATGCTCCCTGCAGATGCTGGGATGCTCCCTGCAGATGCTGGGATGCTCCCTGCAGATGCTGGGATGCTCCCTGCAGATGCTGGGATGCTCCCTGCAGATGCTGGGATGCTCCCTGCAGATGCTGGGATGCTCCCTGCAGATGCTGGGATGCTCCCTGCAGATGCTGGGATGCTCCCTGCAGATGCTGGGATGCTCCCTGCAGATGCTGGGATGCTCCCTGCAGATGCTGGGATGCTCCCTGCAGATGCTGGGATGCTCCCTGCAGATGCTGGGATGCTCCCTGCAGATGCTGGGATGCTCCCTGCAGATGCTGGGATGCTCCCTGCAGATGCTGGGATGCTCCCTGCAGATGCTGGGATGCTCCCTGCAGATGCTGGGATGCTCCCTGCAGATGCTGGGATGCTCCCTGCAGATGCTGGGATGCTCCCTGCAGATGCTGGGATGCTCCCTGCAGATGCTGGGATGCTCCCTGCAGATGCTGGGATGCTCCCTGCAGATGCTGGGATGCTCCCTGCAGATGCTGGGATGCTCCCTGCAGATGCTGGGATGCTCCCTGCAGATGCTGGGATGCTCCCTGCAGATGCTGGGATGCTCCCTGCAGATGCTGGGATGCTCCCTGCAGATGCTGGGATGCTCCCTGCAGATGCTGGGATGCTCCCTGCAGATGCTGGGATGCTCCCTGCAGATGCTGGGGTGCTCCCTGCAGATGCTGGGGTGCTCCCTGCAGATGCTGGGATGCTCCCTGCAGATGCTGGGATGCTCCCTGCAGATGCTGGGGTGCTCCCTGCAGATGCTGGGGTGCTCCCTGCAGATGCTGGGGTGCTCCCTGCAGATGCTGGGATGCTCCCTGCAGATGCTGGGATGCTCCCTGCAGATGCTGGGATGCTCCCTGCAGATGCTGGGATGCTCCCTGCAGATGCTGGGATGCTCCCTGCAGATGCTGGGATGCTCCCTGCAGATGCTGGGATGCTCCCTGCAGATGCTGGGATGCTCCCTGCAGATGCTGGGATGCTCCCTGCAGATGCTGGGATGCTCCCTGCAGATGCTGGGATGCTCCCTGCAGATGCTGGGATGCTCCCTGCAGATGCTGGGATGCTCCCTGCAGATGCTGGGATGCTCCCTGCAGATGCTGGGATGCTCCCTGCAGATGCTGGGATGCTCCCTGCAGATGCTGGGATGCTCCCTGCAGATGCTGGGATGCTCCCTGCAGATGCTGGGATGCTCCCTGCAGATGCTGGGATGCTCCCTGCAGATGCTGGGATGCTCCCTGCAGATGCTGGGATGCTCCCTGCAGATGCTGGGATGCTCCCTGCAGATGCTGGGATGCTCCCTGCAGATGCTGGGATGCTCCCTGCAGGCTGCCCACAGCCATCACGGTGGGACTCTCTCCCTGCCCTCCTCGAGGCCCCTGAGCTTCCCTGTGCACCGCTGGCACCCCCTGCAGATTTGGGTCCTGTGGAGGAACCTGCTCCCTGCAGAGCAAGGCGCTGTAGAAGAGGAGGGTGGGGAGAGGGATGTCACCCCACCAGGCAACATGGACAGGTCGACCCTGGAGAGTGAGGTTTTGGGGCATGTGCAGGCTCTGAGGTTCTCCTGGCTTCCTGAGCCCCAACAAGTGCTGCCCCACTGCCTTTGCTGGATCTTACCGGGTGGGCATGGTGATGGGATCTGTCAGCAGAGAGCATTTAGCTCAGATGAGCAGGAGCAGCTGTGTGGCAGGTCTTCCTCTCAGGAGGAGGGGACAGCTCAGCAGTACATACATGGCACTTCTGTGTTAAGACAAAGATGGTTTTCTAAGGAGGAGACTTGTGGTGGAGCTTTTCTAGAAAAGCTCCTGAAGTGAAACGTTGCTGTGTGGTCTTCCTGTCCTTTTCCCTACCCACAGAAACACAGTATGTGGCCAAAAAAATGCCTTCCAGCCAGCGGGGCAGTGTGAGCCGACCTGCTCCTGGGTTCCTGTCTGGCCAAGCATCAGCATGGCTGTGTGGAGCAGCTCCACTGTCCATAACTGCGAGCAGGGATCGGTGCTGCCAGGCCACACTGGCAAGGTCTCATGAGCCTGGGGAGGGCTCTGCAGGCAGCGTCCCGCTGGCACGAGGCTGGTCTGTGTACGGGAAGAGAGCTGATGCTGGCTCTGCCCTCCACCGCCTGTCTTTGACCTTTTCAAATTGCACAAGTCACAGACGATGGGGTAATAAGCCAGCAAGGAGGCTTTCCAGCAGCAGCACAGACAACCCTTGACTGAGCTCCCAGAGGAGAATGTTACTTGTGTTGCCAGAGCCATAAATCCCCCAGGACTCGGGTGAGATCAGAAGCATTAGGATTCTGGACTGCCTTGTGTATAACAACTGCACTACATTGATTTGTGATTCACTGGCCGTAATTATTTCTGTTCAGCGTCACTGACCTGTTCACCAAAAAAAATATTCTAATGTGTTTTTTTAAAACAAGATACAAAGGGAGAAGATGGAGAGCATGCATGAGCTTCAGCCAGCCTGCTTCCCACAGTGCCCCAAAGCAATAAATCTAGCTGGTTCATATTGATCTTTTTGTTGGTAATTTCACTCAAAATTCTTTGCAATAATTAGCTGGTGATTGGTAGTTCTCCTCCTGTTGCTTGCTCTAAGCAATGCTTTCTTTCTCCATAGGGTGATCTTGCCCAAGTTTGGGCCCTAACATAAAGGATCACATGCATAAATTGCTTTTACTCCTAGCGGGTTACAGTTAGAAACTACTCTAGTGATGACATTTCCTACTACACACAGAGCAAGCAATCCTTTAGTAATTTCTAAAATGCAATAACCCCATGCTTCACACTTGATTTTATTTTTCCTTATAAAATATCATCTGCACTGCTTTCTGCTCATGTGTTGAGTGTTTCTGATGACAGTCAGTTTTTGGGGAGGGAGGATGGTGCTGCCCGTGGTTTGCCCCAGGTCCTTGCAGTAATGTTGTGGTGTTTTGGACACACCTGGGGAGCAGTAGAAGAGTAAAGGAGCCGTACAGCCCCTGGCAGCATCTGGGCATTGATGGAGCAGGAGCTGCAGTCTGGAGAAGGAAATGGTGCAGGACTAGGGAGTTGGAAATGCAGCTGACAAGGGACAGATGGGCAAGATCAGGCTGAGGAGTGTTGATGAGATAGTGACAAGTCAAATGCAGAGGTGACAGGGGCTGGAAGTTCTGACAAACCCAATTGAGCTGGTGCAGAGCCCAGCTGGGAGGACGGACAGGATTGGGGATGTGCTGAGTGCAGCTGGATCAGAGGCAGTGTGCGCCTGCCTTCTCTCAATAAGGCTATTCATGCCTATTAGAAATATTTCTCAGTTTTTAATTCCCTCGTTCCTCATCTGCTTGGAAACTGCCTGGCCTGGGGCATCCTGCTGAATGATGGCTCCCAGGGGGGCTCAGTGCTGGTGATGGGGCTGCTGCAGAGATGTGGGGCTGTGAGGGATGTGGTGGGGAGCTTGACAAGGCATCTAGGGCAAAGAAAGCTGTCCTACCAGCTGCAGAAATAAGTATATCTGAGCTGAAAGCTGTCCTGACTTGTTAAACGGGGACAGTGCTGTGTTGGGATAGAAAGTGCAGTAAACTTGCAGGGCAGCATACAGCACCAGGTCTCAGGCTTGCAGGGCTGGTCCTGTGCAACAGGAGATCTGTGCCCTGCATCACGTGTGACTGTGGACCAGGGCTCAGAGGATGGCACTGACTGATGGATGAGATACCAGCTTGCTCAGCCAGCACTTCTTTCTGCATGGCCTCTGGCTGCCTGTCACCTCTTGAAGTCAGGTATTTAAGTGTTGGGTGCCCAGGTACACACACAAGGAAACATCTTATCCCTCCTGAACTACAAGGGTTTTCAGCTGTCTAGGGCAAAATCTGCTGAAGAGGATGGAGTGCTTCCTCTGCCTTCCTGCAGAAGGATGGAGGACATCAGGAGGAATGGGGAGGCATTAAATGGGCAGTTGGGTTCCTACATGCCGATGTGAGTCCCAAGATTAGCTGAAGCCCTGGCTCTGAGCTGGGTATACAGTTCAGCATGGCCTTGTATAGTGCAGTGATCTGAAGACCCGTTACGTGCTGCTGCTGAGAGAGCCTGACATGCTGTTTGCATAGATCATTAAACAGCATGTTTATGCTAAACATATCTAGGCTGGCACCTAGATAGCACGTTACCATCCTGTTGGAAATGCATGGTGTCTTTCCAAAATGCCCAGTTTACAATTCCCCATAAATTGCCTTCCAGGCTTAAGCACCTCAGTCGCTGTGTACAGGCAAGTTTCATGCAGATTCCCACAAGCTCTCTGCCATTAGCACAGTCAGAAAAGCTTCCTGTCAGGTACCATGCATCAAGGGTGTCCTCACAAGCAGCCCTTTCCCAGTCCCTGAGGAACACGCACAGGTTTGTACAGGCTGAAAGGAAAATCAGGAGGGATTCAGCCCCAACTACAGCCCAAAATACAGCTCAGCCCTCCAATTTTCTTTTTTTCTTTTTTTTTTTTTTTTTGCTTTCCCAGCAGACTCTCTGGCTTTGCTTGGCTTGTAGCAGATACAAATGTCATTGTTTTTCTCGACAGGAGGTTAAGCACAAAAGAACTGGTTTAATGCGTTTCACTGTTGCTGCCTGGGCTGGTGTGTTGCACAGACAAGGTGTCATTCCCAAGTCAGCACCGTGGCCTGCAAAGCACACCTGGCTCTCCCAGCTGCTGTCCTGGCTTACTTCAGTTGGCCAAAGGAAGAGACTTTTCAAGACCCAGGTTCTCCTTGGTAAATGTCTGAGCTGTGCTTGCTTTTCTAGTCTATGGGAAATGTTAAGCTGATGTGGTTGCTGCTGGTGCCAGGGCTGAGATGTCTGCATGCTCTCTGTTGACATGCCCTCCTGAAGTCAGCCCTTTTGGGAGGATGCTCCATTGCCGGTGGCTGTGCTCGGGGCAGAGATGTGCTGCAGGGGAAGGTGCAGAGGGAGATGCCATATGGCCAGACATACCCTTGACTGGGCAGCTGGTGGCACTCAGTAGCTTTTTCCTGTGCACATATGTGGCTGTTCTGTTGTCACCCTGTCCAGTTTGGTCAGGAAACTCCCAGTGCCTCAGCTGCCGCAGGCATCTGGTGCAGAAAGTTTTCATTTTCTCTGTTTCCTGGAGGAGGAAACTGCTCCAGCAGGAAGGCTAGGAAAGCTGAACAAAGTCACGCAAAGGCTAAAAGGGAAAAGATTAATTTAAAATATAGAGGATTCAGGATTTTGAATCAGTTTTTTGAGTCTAGAGGTCCTGGTTTGTGTCCTCCAAGCACCTGGATTCATCATATATGACTAAGCAGGAGCAGAGATGCTCTCACTTTCCAAACGGTGTTTCTCGGCTGCCAGAAACATAAGTGGAATGGCTTGGGTGCCTGCTGCCAGCGGACTATGCGGGGGTTGAAAGCACGTGCCGTGGTTTGGATTTTTTTTTTCTTTTTCCCCTTCTTCGAGTTACCAGAGACTCACACGAGCCCACTACAAGGTGACTCGCGCAGAGCAGAGGGGAGCTCTTGAGCAGACTTTTGTGCCGTTGCTCTCGTTACGACCAGGCTCACACAAAACCCCGCCAGCTTTCCCCCGGGGCACCGGAGCCGAGAGGGTCGAGCGGTGCCGTGCGGGGGCGGCCGCCGCGCTCTGCCCTCCCTGGGCGCTGCGCCACCGCCGGCGGCTGCGGCGGTTCCAGCACCAACGGCGAACTGCGGAAAAGCAGCTTGTGCCTTGCCGGGGGAGCGAGGGGGTGACCGGCTGCTTCCCCCGCCGCAGCAGTCGCGGGAAGCGGCTGCCATCTCACGGTGGCGGAGGGAACGGGTCGGGGAGGGATCGCCCCGGGTGGAGCATCGCCGCGGCCCGGGGCCGCGGCTCCTGCCTTGGTGCGGGCGGGACGGGGCCGCCCCGTCCGTGCCCGCCGGGGCCGCGGCTCCTGCCTTGGTGCAGGCGGGACGGGGCCGCCCCGTCCGTGCCCGCCGGGGCTGCGGCGGCGCGTCCTCCAGCAGCGCCCGAAGGCTGCTCCAGGCACAAGCACCAAGCGCTGCCCTGAGTCGCAGGCCCTGCGCCAGCGGTCGTGCTGTCTCTCGAGGATGGAGATGTATCCTACAGTGCATCGGGGGGTGGTGGCAGGTGTGCTCCCCAGTGGCTCTTCCAGCGAGGAGAGGGCTTGGCTGGGCAGCATTTACCAGCTGAATTTCCAAATGGCTCAGCAACAACAAACAGGATTTTAACCGTGTAATTTCAAGTCAATCCAAGGGTTAATACAACAGTCTCCTCCATATCCATTCCTTCAAAATGACCTCTGCAGGGCCCTCCCAGAGATGCAGCTATCTTGTCTCCGTGCTTTAGGAGACAGTACTTATCCTGAGCCTGACAGTTTGTTGCTGTCTCCAGACACTTCCTCGGCAGCTGGTTTTCATTATCGTCACTATGTGGTACCTCACCTGCTCTTGCAGACTTGGCACTGTAAGCTACCCAGGGACTCAAGGAGTATCACATGGTGTCTCCACCAGGCTGGACAGGAGTTATTGCACTGGGTGTCAGCATGGGAGGCTCTTTCTAATACAGCTCCTCTGTGCATTGCTCCAGCTTATGCCAGGTCTAGATTTGGCCCAGAGAATGGGAAACACGTGCAGGAACCGGTCTTTTTTTTCCCCTCCTGCAGCACTATAAGTGAACATGGGTTCTGCAGTTCATTTCTGTGGATTTTAGAGCTGGCTTGTGCAGTTCAGCTGGCAAGACTCCACTTGGTCCAAAGCAAAGAGACAGGCTGATGGATGTGCACAGCTCTGTCCCTCTGCCTTGCTTTGCAGCACAGCTTTCGGGAGCTGGGGCTCAAAATAAGCTCCAGCCTGGAGGAGAGGGCCCTTAATAAAGCAGTGCCAGGTCCCCTGCTCATGGGCATTCTCCAGGACCTGTGGATCAGCCTTTTCCAGGGTGCCAAAAGCCCCTTTCCAGTGATGGCATGGTGCTGCAGGTTGGGCCTGGGCAGGGAGGTGGTCCCCACAGGGAAGTGGTCAGAAGGCAACGTTGCCCATGGCCTGTTTTGCAGGCCTGGAGGCTGCTTGTTTCCCAGGTGAGCCCATGTGAGAGGTGCAGTCCAGAGCCCTGACCCTTCCTCCCTGCCTGGATGCTGGAGCCATGACCTGCTGACTGGGGCGCACAATGAATTGTTGCTGTGGTCTCTGCTGTGGAGATGCACAAGTGCTGTATGTGCAGTGCAGAGAGGCACTGCTGTCTGCTAGTGCCTTTCAAAAGGTGTGTTTACACCAGCCTGTTGGTTAATAATAGCCTTGAAATAAAGAAAAAGCATCCCAAGGGGAGGAAGGGAAGGACCCAGTCAGTGAAGTTCACATTGGTTCCACTCCCTGGAGAAGAAACAAAGCCCCAGGCCACAACCAGTGTGCTTGTAGCCTCTTGGTGACAGAACCCACAGGGTGTTTGTTTGGGAGCAGAAGACACTGACAGATTAAAAAAAGTATTACAAGAAGGAAAGTACTCATTGCAGGCTCTTAGACTGCTGAAGGTTTCTTCCAACTAATGAGAGCATCTTTCTTTTCTAGAGCTCTGTGCTGGACCAAGAACCTTTTTCCTAGAGACCTTTTCTGGGCACTGTAGGGCCTGTGTGAGTGGAGTCTTTCCAAGCTGCATGGGATCTGCTCTGCTGCAAGGATCCAGCCCAAGCAGCCCCAGCTGCATTCTCTGAGCTCTGTCCCTGGGCTATTTCTCTGGTCTTCCTCGCTAGCGAGTCCTGCCAGTCTCACCTCTACCTGCAAAAGAAGGGTCATTGGTGTGTGTTTCCAGTCAAACTTGGTTTTTTAGCTGCAGAGAGCAGCAAGTGAAGTGGCTTTCCTGCCCCCATGCCCAGGGGCTGTAGCTGGAAAAGGCTCTGCTGTCCAAGTGAAAGCTGGATGCAAGATGAAGGAAAACAGATGGTTTCAGGATCAAGCCCATCATATGAATGAGAAGCCAAACTGCTGATGGATAGGGCAGTGTTTAGCTCAGGCATGGAGCCAAATGTAATGCTGTCCTTCACAAACAGTAGTGTCGCTGATGGCTGAGAACACAAACCCATGTTCAGGTCCAGAAGAGCCTGGCTATGAACAGAACATGACCTAGCTGGAGTGTGTACTGCGTCTCTGCATTTCACCTCTGCTGCAGCAGCATTTCACAGCATAGGCTTAATGTGTATGTACGTTGCAGTCAAGTGGTAGCGCTGATGCTGGCTCATTTGAGGGTGGGTATAGCTGCCCAGTTATGGCAGCATGACTCGTCACAGGCTGCTACACTCTAGCCCCCCTGCCTCAAAGGCTGGCTTACTGGCTCATGGTGGGCTCTCGGTAGCAGCACTGGGCAGCCTGGTAGCAGCAGGGACAGGACCTTGCTTTGTCTTCCTTTAGCTTGAGTACCACTGCAGCCCCAGCCACCAGCAAAGCATCCTCCTTGGCAGCAGAGCCGGGAGGTGGATGAGGGCAGTACTGCAGTCTCCCTGACACTCAGGATGTGCCTCCAGCACTAGAGTTACTGACTTGGCTCCTGTGGTCAGAAGGACAATGTGTCTCTAGAAGGATCTCCTGGGATCGGCAACATTTCTGCTGTTTAGTTTTGGAGGGCTAGCAAAACTAAAGCTAGGAGCTGAGCTATGGCTTTCTGGAGGCTGCCACGATCTTGCTGTCCAGATGCAGCCTGCTGTATTTACAGGTGCCAGAGCTTAAAGCCTCTTGTGGACTTTGCAAGCTGAAGGGAGCAGAAGGGGTGGTGCGGTTTCAGCAGCCTGCTAATGGGCATTGCAGGCTTTTGAGGGCCAAGAAAGAAGGTGACTGCACTGTGTCTATTTAAAAAGGCTGAGAAAGGTGCTCAAGGATGTGAATGCGAATAGACACTGTGATTGGTGGGACCCTTTCAGCCCCAGGCTGCTGATCAGCAGATGTGTTGCTGCACCAAGGCCCTGGCTTATGCTCTGGTCTTTGGGAAAAGGGAAGCTGGCTCTGTTTCGATAAGCATCAGACATTTTTTTTGGGATATACCATGCAGCAATTAATCCCTCCTGCATTGCTGCAGAAAGGCTACTATGAAGGCACGGAGACAGGAGAGTGATTCCAAGGAGAGAGGAGTAATGGTTTAATTCAATGCAGAGCCTGGCTGTTTTCCCCCTGCCCACATGCCAAAGCAATTAGTGGGCACAAGGCTGTTTTCAGCACGCAGAGCGTGAGACACATGCTATGTTGATTGGGAGGGAGGTGCCTGAAGAGCCAATATTATCTCCTTTGCAAGAGCAAAGAGAGTTGCAGCAGGTTGTAATGGGTCTGGCAGTTATGGTGGTGGGAGCCCTGAGCTGGAACGAAGCTGCAGGGCAGCAGAGGTGGACCAAACCAAGACAAGCAGAGGACAGTCGCTGGTGCATCGCCCCGTCTCTGCCATGCTGCTGAGTGTTTGCTTGCAAGGAGCAGAGTGGCTGTGGCTCTGCATCAGCTAGCAGCAGGGACTGCACCCTGCCCTGTGCCAACAGCCTGTGGATGGGGGTGGCCGTCCCTGCTCTTTGCTAAAGAGCCTGACACCAGAAAGAGCCCTAAGCCTGTATGCCTGGGAAAATGCAACCTTCACAAGGCCCTGGGTTGGTGGTGGGGTTGGGATTTGAAATGGGGGCAGAAATGCGACTCCAGTGCCATGTGTGGCTGTCCTTTGTGGTGACAGATGCTTGGATTAGGTCGTGAGGCTGCAGCACAGAGCCAGGACTCATGCTTGCTCAGCAGTGCGCTTCACCCCTAGTCTCAGAAAATCTGTAAGAGGAAATTTGATTTAAAATTGTTCTGCCTGACTCCTGGGAGAAGGCCCAGGAGCGAAGGAGGGCTGAGGGAGGGGTCACTCATCACCAGCTCGTTAAATGCAGAAACCCAAAACCCCGGGGAGGGCCATGCTCTGAGACAGCCCTCTGCAACGGGTCATCTGTGCAAACGCCTCCGCAGCTGGGATTTGGCAGTTGTGACTGCACATTGTGCTGTGCCCCGAAGCCATGTCCAAATTGGGATGTTTTTATTATTTTTAGAGTTACTTACAAAGTATCCCCTATTTTCATCCTGTAGGACCAAACCAGAGGTGGTGTTTGCTTTTGGAGATGTAAATGCTTTGTTTCTGTAAGGTCTCTTGATAGAGTTGTGTTGTATTTTCATTTGCATTTTTCATGTATGACTTGGTATGTGAGTCATATAGAGAAAATGATCTTTGTGTTTTGCAAGTGTGCATGGCCTGGGCGGGGTGGGGAGTGTCCCTTACCCTGTTACTGTGGCCTGGATGGGATCAGAGCAGGACTGGCAGTTCGGCGAAGAACTGGCCTGGCAGAGGGGACTGGTGAGATGGCTGGGCACACCTGTGATGCACCAGGGATGAGGCAGAGCATGCACCTGGGCAGTTTTCCTTAAGCATCCTTTCCTAGTGGTGTCAGCATCCTGCACCTGCAGGCACACTGCCCCGGGGAGCTGTTCAGCTGAGGAGGTCCCTCTGGTAAAGGATCTCCCCTTTTCACCATCCTCCCCTTGCTCTGCCCCTGTGGTGCAGCTGCTTATTTTCGAAAAGGAAGAGGGAGGGGGAGCCATGTACACCCTCGGAGCCACCCTGCATCCCTTCTCCCCACTGTCCCGATTTGCACATCAATGTGCTTTCCCTTGTGGGGTGAATTCAGAGAAGCCACATTTGCACTTGAATATCCAAATAACATATGGGCAAGCAGTTGATGTCTCAATCCATTTCCAAGGCTTACTGCTATAAGCACTTAACTTTACCCTTGCCCAGATGTGCCTGCATTTTACGTACTGCACGTAAAAAGGCAGAAATTGCATGAGGTGGAATGTGTTGGAATTGGCACTTTGGAAAATGCACACTTTGCTGGAATGTGCTAACATCCAGCTTGCACAGAAGGGCAATTAACTCTATTTATGTTCATGAGACTGAATCTAAAACTGGCTTCAGAAAGCAGCTCACTCACATTAAAGGGCTTTATAATCATTACGCTGAAGTATTTCTTTTGAAAACATTTTCAGTTTCTTAAACAGTGAGGATATTTATAAAATATGGCATCAATTACTACATATTTCTTTATTCACACTGATTATGCAACCTATAATTATACTTAAGCCTCTTATTTGTATATCATGGCAGCATAAAGAAAAGCTCTGTGATTTGTCTGCATGTTATTCTTCCCAAATAGCAGAGGGCTGCAGTCTCTTCCCTCCTTTAGAGAATTAACACGGTTGTGTTGCCCAAACAACAGCATGCCAGGTGCCTGCTCCCCCAGCCAGCTCCTCCCAGAACAGGCAGGCTGAGGCTGACAGTTTATGGTGACAGGTAACATTCGGCTTCATGTTGTTTGGGCTCCAAGAACTGTGTTTACAGCCAGCTTCTTGCAATCATTTACTCACAGGAAAACATTTTCCTGGATCCCTTTTGCTTGCTGTAAAACAGCGCTGGAATAATTAAACTCTCTTTCACGGTCCATCGCTATGGAAGGTGGGGTGGCTCCCGCTGCTGTCGGCTGGTGCAGCGCTGGGGTCCCTGTGTGCTCCCCTGGGCTCTGCTCCGTGCGCACCCACTGCAGGGGTGTGGGTGCACCTGTGGGGCAGGGGGTGGCAAAAGCATCCTGGCTGCTGAAGTATTGCCGGCGACTGCTTTGAACCTCCTTGTTAAAGGTGGCTGAAAGTAAAGGTCCTGCTTGAAGTGGGAAAACTGACCATGCCCTTTGGAAAAGCAGCGCTGGCCTGGCTTGAAATAGCTTGGCTCCGGTCACGGCTTCGCTGACTTCTGTTAGGGTTCTGCTCCATGTTGAAGTCTTGCTGCTTGTATGTAACTCCCTCCCTGAAAACTGCTTATTATACACGAGACTTGGCTTCTCCTGAGCTGGAACAGCTGATTGCACAACTTTGTCTCTGGCATTGCGTGACTTGCAGGGCCCTGGGGACGCGGTGGTTAAAACCCACGCTGAGTCTGGAGCTGGCTTGAGGGAACTCTCTGCAGTGGGAAACTTGTGAAAAACCTGCTTTCCTGCACTATGCTCTCTGAACAGCTGTTGCTGTTTCCTGGCAAGAAGTTTACTGGGTCTCCTTGCAGACTGGGGTCCTGGCAGACTTTTCTTTCTGAGCAACCAAAGGTCTGCACCTTTTTGGGCAGTGCAAGTAGAGCATGGAGCTAGATTCTGGAAGATTAAAATCTCTGAATGAAAAACATAAGCAAGAGAGCCATAGTGACTGAACTCATGGTTTCTTTTTGACAAGGTATATGGGAGAAGAAAATGAACACTGTGAAAAGCAGAAGCAGTTGGGTTTGGAGCATCATTTGTGACAAGGCAGATGCTCTGGACAAATTTCAGATTGATTCTGTGCAAAGGTGGAAACAAATTGCTCTCTGAAGGATGGTCACCTTCCACGCACTAACATCAGCCGGTATGTTACAGCGGTATGTTTCTGCAGGAGAAAGTACTTGCTAAGCCAATTTTCAGTTACTGAAATACACCTTCTTCAGAATGGCCTGGAAATACATTTTTGGGTTGTGGATCTGCGATGTTTGTCATACCCTTCCACACAGGCAAATAAATGCTTTGGGCTGGGCTCCAAGTGTAGCAGAACCTCTCTGCAGACAAGTAGCCAAAGCTGCATCTTTTGGGCAAGGGGTCCTTGTGATGAGATCCGGGTTTGGTGGGAGTCTTACTGGCTGCAAGCAAGGTCTGGGAACCCAGCGTGCATTGGAGGGGAGGCAGCTCCCAGTTCTCATGGTGCAAGCAGGGGAAAAGTCAGCAGCAGTGAAATTATGCTTGGTAGCTGTCAGAAAACTGCACAAGAATCTCCTGCTGTTGGGAAACAGTGCAGTTACCAGCTTCCATATAAAACCTTGTACAAATGAAGTGATAGAGATACAAAGCAGCTAAGGAGGAAGGGTGGCCTTGGGTTATTCTACCTTAATCTCTGATTTGCTACAGGACCAGGGGAAAGAACTGCATGCTAAAGGAGAGGAATGCCCAGCCTCTTTCTGTACTGCAGTTTCCCCATACCACAGTGGAAAGAACCCCATTTGCCTGCACAGACCGAGACTACAAGCCCCACCAGGGACCTGTTTCTGAAGCAAACCAGGGGCAGACGGTCCCAGGGAGGCTGGTCTGTGAGAGCCTTGCTGCTGCCAGTGGCCACTGAAGCCTAAGGCTTTACAGCTTGCACCATGAGGTCCTTCACAGGTAGGAAAAAGTGTGGGGCAGTGGGGAAAATGCCCAGTCGAGGACTGACAGCACGTATATTAAAGGGAACTGCCTAGAAATAGTGACAAGTTTTTTCTGAGTGGTACAAAGAAGTCATCGTGTGAGAGTGAAGTCTGCTAAAATAATTGTATGAACTATGCCCATAAATTATACTAATAATTCTGCTGAAGTCCGTAGCTTGTTTATAAAACCATGGGAGCAAGCTGGTGTTTAACCAAATGTTGAACAAAGCTCTGGCTGGGATCACTAAAAGGTGTGGCAAGATGCAGCAGACGCTGTGTTCAGTGAGTTTGGAGGATGGGATCAGACTGGAGGTCTGCACTCCCATGGACAGTGGCGGGGACCTCTGTCCCCATAGATGCACTGCACACTGTCATGTTGTTCTGGTTAAGCTTGTACTGTGACATACGAGCACATTTAATGCTTTTTAAGGGATTTTACTTTTAAGTAAGGACTATGGAAAGGAGGCAAAGGAATGTCTACTTGCTCTACTTCGTTCTCACCAGTTTTTCCTATGCACATATACGATGGCACTGTAGGGGTTAAGAGAGCAGAGCACTGACATTTCAGCGCATAAAGAAACTCTCTTGTAGTGGATGAGGCATGTACACAGCTTTCCTTGTTACGCTTGACAGATGTGCAACAATAGACAATGAGTCAAAGTGGGGAGCCAGAAAAGAGCTCAGGAAAAAGCTGCTGAGAATTACTGTCGTGTCTGGGAGACCAAAGCCCTCCTATAACAGAGCATTGTTCTCCTGGATATAAATCTCAACTGAAATCTGAACACCAGGCTTCCAAGGACTTCCCAAAGCTGGAATGTGCATCATCAATAACCAAACCCAACGTGCCCTGTCCAGAATCCTATTTATCACCTTTATGCTGAAGTGTGAAATCCCCACCCTGCAAGGCCGGGATGACAGTCTGACTGTGGTAAAATCAGTGTCAAGCAACAGGAGGGGCTGGAGGAAGGGGGTAGTGTGCTTTTCTTGGTAGAAGCAGTGGCTGGGGTGTGTGCCTGCAGCTTTCCCGCAGCTCACCAAGGCCCTGGCAAGCACATCCGACACAAAGCCAGTGCAGCAATGCTGTGAGTCAGGGCTCGGTCAGGTTCACCAGATACTGAGCATTTTGGGATGGGATTGTCTTGTGTCCAAAAGCACGATGCAGCATCACCTCTAAACCTGCAAGTGGTGGCTCTGCCCTTTATTTGGATGTACTAAGCGCTTCCTTCCTGTCCAGCGTGGAGCCAGCGCCTGATCTTGCTGTGAATGCATCTTTCTCACGCCCTTTGATGTGTCAGTGTAGCACACAGGGTCCCCAGGACAGGGGTGTTTCTGTGCTTAGCCATAACAATGAAACCATGCCTTGTTTCCTTGGATAGCAGCATCTGCTGAGATAAGAACGATAGAGATAAGTGTTTGAGGTGCTACCTCAATGCACAGCACACCCTCCTTGCATTAGCCGAGGAGGATTTTTCATTTTGTCGCAGCACAGTTCCTGGAACGTATGACTGGAGATGACTGAATAGCAAACCGAATGAAAACGGACATTATCTTTGCTCCTTCCCTCACGTGGTAAGAAGCTACACATTGTGCTTGTTCTCCCAGATGGCTGGTGAAAGTTTTCAGCGGAGGAGCCTCGCTCTGTAGCTATTTACAGTTGGCAGCACAGTGACCTTTCCCAGGTGGCAGTCTGGAATTTGTACTGTGCTGGCAAGTTATGAGCTATTGTTTCTCTCCTTGACAGAATGGCTGTGCAAGTCCCAGCACAGCATGGGCTATGGATTTTCTTGTTCTGTTCATGACTGTAAGGTTTTGCATTGTTTCTGCTGGCCTGTGTGACAAAATACTTTTCCACTCTTGTGAAACTGGTGCTTGCCTTAGAAAATTTGCAAGATCAAGAAGGCTGTACAATGGGAGAACTGAAACCCAGTTTCATTTTTCCACCTTGTTTTTCTTCAGTGGTCCTTCTGTTCCACTCAGTGATGAGATAGTCTGATAACTGATACATGGCAGGAGCAGACAGACTGGTCCAACTGAGAACTTGAGTTGCTTCCAAAATCCCTATAGTGTACTTCCCAAACCATATCTGATCCTTGAAGCTCCTTGTTCTCTGTAATTACACGTCCTCCATCATCTGTAGTCACCCTGTCTTACCTGGGGCTTCTTTCCAGTGCCCTTGTACGGCTCTTTTGGCTGCTGCTGCCTATGTTTAGTGCAGGCAGAAATACTTCTGGAAAGGAGAATGGCATCCCCTGCTTACCCAGGCAGGCACACAAGTGCCCTTCCCCACCTGAACAAGGTCCTTGCTCCTGCAGACGAATAGCTTAGCTCTGGCTGGGAACCCAGAGGTCCTGCTCTTTGATAAGCATCTCATAATACCTGAACTGTTTCCTCAACGTAAAAGGGACTTAATGGCAGGATACTTGTATCGCTTTTGTGCAAATATCAGATTACAGTCTAGAAACCAAAATGTCTGCAGTTATGTGACTGAATTAAAGGGAAGACAGACAGCAGCACCTAAAATATGAACGAGGGTCTTTGTTTGCCTGCAGATAGTAAAATTTCTTCAGTTTGGTCTCAGAAAAGCACTGTTGTGTCTTGCAGAGTGGTACAAAATTTGATCTGCTCCTGCTTTCAGCTTTGGGATGGAGCCCAAAATTAATTCCCTGTAGATCACCTTACTTTATAAGAGGAGCTCCTCCTGAAGTATGTGTGCTTAGAAAAAACAGGCGTGAATGCTGCTGGAGCTGCACTCCAGGACTGAGAGTGATCCTGGCACTCCGAGATGCTTCTCCCAGCTTGGCAAGGTGCTGGCTGGCTGGAAGCAGATGCTGGGTTGTGGGTGAGCTGCTAGGGGAATGGGTGGCATGCAGCTGGTAAACTGCACTAAAGCAGAGTAAACTTTCTCGTTTATGTTTGACCATCCAAAATACAATTTTCTGTGTTTAAGGCATGTAGGAGGAGGAATTCTTTAACAGCAGGAAAGCATATGAGCAGTCAAATGTGGTTTGCCCTTAATTACACTGCAGCGTTTGACTCTGGTCCCTTGTGTAGCTGGGGCTTTGATGCTTACAACTCTGGCCAGCACCCCCGATTCTCACAAATCCTGCTGGAGAGATCTGCTTAAAGACTTAAGCAAAGAGACTAGAAATTTGGTTTGTAACTTCTGTTAGTTTACCGTATTGTCTTGCAAGGCTGCACTTCGGGCGTCACGATGCCACCTGAAGCCGATGCCAGGCTTGCTGCAGAAGCCATTTCCTAGTTTTTAAGCTGCTTATGTGGGAGTGGGTGAAGGTCTGGAGGGTGAAGGCACTCAGCCCCCCCGCCCCCCCGGGGAAGCTGCACCTCCTGGTGCAGTGGAGATTTTCATAAAATAGTTTGTGTTGCAAGGGACCTTACAGACCACCCAGTTGCACCCCCTGCCATGGACTGGGACCCCTCCCCCCAGCCCAGGGTGCCCCCAGCCCCGTCCAGCCTGGCCCTGGGCACTGCCAGGGATGGGGCACCCACAGCTGCTCTGGGCAGCCCGTGCCAGCGCCTCGCCGCCCTCACGGGGAAGAATTTCTTCCTGGTATCTCACTTAGATCTGCCCTCTGTCAGGGTAAAGCCATCCCCATCTGTCCTACCACTACTTGCCCTTGTGGAAAACCCCTCTCCAGCTTCCCTGTCCGGTTACAACGTCTGTAAGGCTGCGGGGGGGCCTCAGCCGCGCTCGGGGAGCCCTGGCAGGGTGCAGGCAGACCGATGTCCGCCTCCCCGGGGGCTCTGCGCAGTCCCCTCGGGGGCTCTGCCCCGTCCACCCCGGGGGCTCTGGTCCTCCCTCCTCTCCCCCATCCCCGGGGGCTCTGCCCCGGCTCCCCCCCGCCCCCCCCCCCCCTCCGGGCTCTGCGCCGCCGGCTGCTGCGGAACGCGCTCCCCTGCCCAGCGCGGCCGGCCGCCGCGGGGTGGCGCGGTCGGCTCGGGAGTGGGGCCGCCCCCCCCCCCCCCGTGTGCCGCCGCCCCCTCCCGCCGTGTGCCGCCCCCCCCCCCCGTGTGCCGCCCCCCCCTCCCGCCGTGTGCCGCCCCCCCCCCGCCGTGTGCCGCCCCCCCCTCCCGCCGTGTGCCGCCCCCCCTCCCGCCGTGTGCCGCCCCCCCTCCCGCCGTGTGCCGCCCCCCCCCCCCGCCGTGTGCCGCCCCCCCCTCCCGCCGTGTGCCGCCCCCCCCTCCCCCCCGGCCGTGTGCCGCCCCCCCCTCCCGCCGTGTGCCGCCCCCCCCCCCGCCGTGTGCCGCCCCCCCCTCCCGCCGTGTGCCGCCCCCCCCTCCCGCCGTGTGCCGCCCCCCCCCCCCCGCCGTGTGCCGCCCCCCCCCCCGCCGTGTGCCGCCCCCCCCCCCGCCGTGTGCCGCCGCGCTCCTGGAGCAGCCCCGGCCCGGCGCCAGCTGCGGCCCCGCCGGGGGCGAGCGATGGTCCCGCGGGAGCTGGGAGGCACCGCAGTCCCGCTCCGGCGGAGCCCTCCTCCTCCGTATGGGGCCTTTGTAATTTTTAAAATTTTTATTATTTTCAGTTGCAGCTCTTGAGAGAACCTTTGCAAGAGTCATTTGCCCTAAATGCTGCATTTTTTACAAGAATAATTCAAAATGCTAGAAGTAGCTCTTTGCATGTCCTCTGCTCGTTTAATAACGTGTGAAATGATTTATGCTGAGCGCATTGTGATGCTGGGGAGAAATTGCTTCTGAATTTTTGCACATCTCCTGTTTTGTAGTATCAGGTGCAGCAGTCAAAAGCTTCCATTCTGGTCCAATTAGGATGGTGCCTCTTTATGGCATAAGCGATCTGGACATACAAGCTGCTGCTTGATTCATTTAGCTAATTGCTCGCAGCCGTTAAGGCTTTTCATACTTCAAAAAAAAAGCTGAAAAAGGTAAAAGTCAATCCCCAGAAAATTCAGAAATTGATGATAGTCTCTATGCTGGAAGGAATGGAGATGAGAAGACTTTTGATTTATAATCTGTAGTGCAATAAACTAATTAGGAAGAAACAAAAAATAACAGAAGCTTTGCTGGTTTTATTTAACATTAACAGAAAACGTAAGTTAGTTAATTTTTCCTACGTGGCTTTAAATGCTGATTGCACACTGACTGCAGACCTCCCCATCCCATCGTAACCCAGAGGGGAGACTGGGGGGCTGGGTGCCTGGTGTGTTGGCAGGTGAGAGGGGCAGGAGTCTAGGGGCCCACCCCGAAGAGCAGGATGCTCAGCAGGGAAACCGGGTCCCTTGGGAAAAGGGGGATACTGCAGCCAGGGCATGTCTTGCCCACAGCCTGGCCAGGCCAGGGGCGGCTCAGGGTAGTGACTTGGGTGTTTGCTGGAACTGCGTGAAGGAGTTGCAATCTATATACTCCAACTAACATAACATAACTAACATAACTAACATAAACTAACATAAAAGTTTTGGTCTCCCCTAAAAGTTTGAGCAATGCCTGGCTGCCTGTTCGAGTCTGTGGGTTTCTGCTCTGTGCCATTACGAAGATGAGCTGCGATGGGAGCCCTGAGCTGGGAACGGGGCTGGTGTCCACGTGGGTTCTGTCTGCAAACAGCCAGCCCATTGGGGCTCTGGCAGCAGCCTCTGGAGCACTTTGCCTGCACCCGGGGTCGAGCCGGGGAGTGGGCAGGCAGTGAACAACCCCTGCTGAGCTTCTCTGCTGTGGGCTCCCCCAGAGCCCTCGCCTTTTCCTGCAACACAAGGAGAAGACACAGTCTGCAGCTAAAGCCACTGCACTGCTGTGGCTGCTGTCCCCCTGCAGCCAGCTTCTTTAGAGTGGTCCCCCAGTACCTTCTCAAAGCCAGTCAGGATCAGGCCACTTATCCCTGTGAAGCCTGACTTGTAGGTGGGGTACTGTGCCAGAGCATCAGTGCTCCTCTGACACCCCTTGGGGCAGCCATGTGTGCATATGGGAAGAAAAGCTTGTCCTGTGGGTATAGTGCCCCTGTGATGCGCTGTGATTTTGATCCTTATTAGCTCCGTGTGCTGTTTCTCCTCACCCCATCCTCTGATGCACATGTGCTCTTCATCTCCTTGGTGGAAGGCAGGCTATCATACCCAAAGCCATTAAGTTATGGGGCCTGCAGCAGGGCTTAATAACAATTTAAATTAGGACCCTGAGCTGTGGCATGGTAACACTAGAGTGAATGCTATACTTTGGAAGGTAGGGATTTCCCTGTGACCTTTCATTTTGAAAGTGTTTTACATGGCCCAGTCTGGGCTGCAAAGCTCCCTCTCCCCATGAGAAGTTTCCCTCTGATGTGGGTCATGCCTCTGCTGTTTGCAGGTGGCACAGCACAGAATCTGCATTTTGTTTTTTCAAAGTTAAAGTGTCTTTGAAATATGATTTTGCATCTAATGCCGGATGTAATAAAAAGACTTTAAAGAGCTGCTGACGCCTTGTGGAAAACTGAAAAACATTCTGTTGGGAAACAATTCTGCTGGGCTGTCTTATCTGCTGTTCCCTTTGCTCATTCTTGATAGCAAGGGGCACTATAAATACACAGTTACACGCAAAAATGAGAAACCTTGGCAACCAAATAGAAGGTTAGTTGATTTCTCACTACAGGCAGGTGGGTGAGGGGTGGTGAAGATCATCCGTTCTCACTTCATCTTTTACAGCTACTGGACTGATGCTGTGGCTGTGTGTTGAGTGTTGGACTGAAGGGGAGTCATGTACAAGTGGATTGTTTTTTCCTAGAGGTATTTGTTTATCCTCTAAAAATAGCAGCAGTGGTTTCTGGGGCACTCTGATGAGGTTGGCGGTGGAACAGAAATGAAGCAACACTTCGGAGCCGGAGGACAGGAGCTGCCATATGGTGGTGGGGGCTGAGCTTCTCGGCAGCAGTGAGGCCAGTGGCCATGCATCGCAGCTTGCTGGGAAAGGCACGTGAAATGTGGTGGTGCAAGTCTGTGGGATGGCTGGCCCTTGTGCTTGCTTTCCTCGAAGCCCGAGCAGCGCAGCTCTCTCTGGCTGTGTTGGCCCTTCCTGGCATCGTGCCGGGTGGCTCTGAGTTGGAGGTGTCACCTGGAGGGTGCTGGCAGGGCGATGCCCCTCGGGAGCCAGGTGCATGGACTGCAGGGACCGTTTCCCTGTGCCGACATCCGAAACCCACAGCAATTGCTTTAACCTGAGCTGCAGGACCGAGGTATTGCCTTGTGGAACTGATAGAATTGTTAATGCCTTAAATTAGACCTGACAAAGGGCAGGATTTCTGCTGCAAGGAGTGACTTGTATTGTTTCCAAATGACTGGGCAAAATAACTTGCCTGATCCTTTCCCTTCTGATAGCTCTTGCAAAGAAATGCTGTTTCAGAATCCCAGCAGAACTCACTGAGAAGTGCTTAGCCTCCAGCACGGTGGATAGAAAAATCTTGCTTCTGGAGCCCAGGCAGCAGAGGGGAGCCAGGCTCACCTGCCCCTGCCACATTGTCCAGGTTGAAACTTGCAGTGCTGCAGCTGCTGAACTAAGCGCTCCTTGGCTGTGAACTTTCCCAATAAATTTCCCAGGCAAATTATGCACCTGCCACAGCCTCAGGAGAAAACATTTTTTCCATAGCCATCGACTGCTCAGAAAATGGAGAGTTATTTTGGCACCAAAATGTCATACTCCCTGCTGAAACTGCATCATATTCATGCTGTTGTAAAATAGGAAAACTTAAAGCGCAAAATGAGGACTGAAAGTACCGTCAAGTGTTGCAGGGCATGCTTTTTCCTTTTATTAGCATTTTTTGAAGTAAGAGCCCTTCTACAGAAATTGTGTGCGCTATTAGCAAGTCATGTGGAAAAGGAACGTTTGGAAAAAGGACAACCAGTTTTATAGCTTGGGCCTGCAAGGGCTGCCACAAGCTGGTGAAACGTGAGCAGCTGTGTAGCGCTGCAGGGATCAGTCTTGCTGCAGCTGAGTAGTGCAGGCATGGGAAAAATGCTCCTTTTCAGTAGGACAAAGCAAGCAGTTGCCTAGTAAATAAGGCAAGACAAATTAAAATCAAGGGTTAATTAGCAAGTTGATATGAAACAGATCTTCTGCATACTCAGAAGGAGTGGTACTTTGAGGTGGTACAAATCACAGATAATGTTTATGTGGAAATGCAGCTTTGTGAGATGCCACCCAAAACCAATATGATTCCTCTTAGTAGCTTGGAGTAGGTATGGTTTCCAGATGTGTCTTATTTAATGTTAAGAAATACCTTTTTCCTTGCTTTGCTGCAGTCGTGACTTGATATTCCTTGGAATTATGAAGTAGCATATGGGCATGTCCTGCAGAGAGCAATCCAGCCATGCCTTGGGTGAGTGGGCTCAGACATCTGCACAGTATCATTCCCCTGTCACCAGCTGAAGGAGGCATAATTAGAAAAGTCATTAATCCTTGCTCAGCAGTGCTGTAAACTATTTATAGCAAGGCAGACAAACAGTACCCTGCATATTGGGCTAGGGTGGGCATGGTAATTACTCCTGGTGCTGGTATGTATAGTGGGGTGCAAATCAGAGAAAGTGATTTGCTTCTGGGAGGGAAATTCCCTTTCTGGCCATATGCAGCCATATGCAAACCGTCTGCTCTGACCAAGGTATCACCCTCTGAACTTACCACAGGGGATCACTTTGGACATTCCCTGTAGGCTGTCACCATCCTAGGCTTTGAGATCCTGGTGAGGGTCCTGTCCTGCCTGTGCCCACGGGGCCCCTCCACCACTGGGACCCACCAGCAGCCAATGCAGAGCCCAAGGCTGAGCAGATCTCAATCAACAAACAGTAAGGAACCAGCTCAACTCTCCTTTTCCTCAGTGTCCCTGGGGAAAGGCATTGAAACCAATCAAAGTGGCCCTTCTGATAAATTAGCAGTGACACACAGCATATGACAGCCTGTTGTTAATACTTACACCTTGAGACTGGGCTGGCTCTTTGCTGATGTGTGTTCAGCTCTTGTCCATGGAGCTGGAGAGCCCTGGTCACTGGTTTAAATAGTGTCAAACAGTGCAGAGCACCCTTAGCAACTGATACATGGAAGACAAAGTTGGCGAACACTTGAGCCTGCCTGGGGAGGATAATGGAGCGAGTGTTCATGTAGCTGCATCTAGAGCAAGCCAAATGCGCTGCGCCACTGCACAGAGGTGCAGGTGAGCCTCATTCAGTGTTGGGAAAACACCGATACTGACAGCCCGGTGCCCAAAGGGACCTCTGCAGCAGCGCAGCATGTGTGGACCTGATGTCAGGTTTTGCACAGAGGGATCTGCGGGCAGAGCTGTGTTGTAATGTGCTCCCTTCCTAAGCAGGTTGCTCCATTTCCCTGCTGAGCCAGCTCTGCCGGTCCATTGCAGGGTGATCCTCTACAGCACTGCACCTATCTACGGTAACCAGTTACGGGGTAACTGGAATCCATTAAAGCAGTTAGCACTGCTTCCTTCTCCTGTGCAGTCTTGAGCACCCAGGTGCAACCAGGATGACCAGCCACAGGTGTGCTCTCTGTCAGGCTTTCTTGGGAGGAAGGCTCCGCTGGGTGCCTGCCCAGCTGCTCTGCATCTCCCATCACTGTGAGCAATCCTGGCAGACCACTGGTAGCCACTGCTACCAATTTTCCCCAGCCGCAGCTGCTCCTTGTGCTGGCAGCGCTGCAGCAGTGGAGGGCAGGGGGGAGCAGAGCAGCAGGCAGTGCGAGCTGGGAGCGCACCTCTATATCTGTGCTTGTGCTTGGAGCTGGTAGTTTGTCCAGTTTCCACCCACCATCTCCTCACGCCTGGCTCAGCCATCAGGGAGTTTTCAGGATGCTTTGGCAGGTAAGGGTTAGTTACTCGCCTCTCTTTCCACTCAGGGGCTCCTGCGAGAGCTGTATCTGCTCCAGTCTGTGTGTTATCGCTCTCTAACTCTAGATTAATGCTAGTGGTGTGGGCAGAGAGATTGGTCCTCTAAGCCAGAGGAAAAACTAGGGTGCTAGCAATGCTTAGAGAGCTACAGGCCGAGCAAGGCTGTTATTTACAAGCCTCTGAGATGCAGCTCAGCCTGGGCTAAGGTCCACGTTTTCCCTATGCAAGAGCCAATCTTTCTGGCAGCCTTTCCACTTGAGGGGGCTTCATCTCCACGCTGTCCCCCAGCACCTGGGCTTTGACCTCTGTGCTGGAGCTCCGCTGCCCACTCGGTGGCACAGGGGCAGCTTGTGTGCTCGTCTGCAGTAAGAGGGGCTGGGAGAAACTCCTGATTTTCTGAAGCAGCAAAAAGCAGGTGCAATGAGGGACTGCTGGATGTTAAATAGTGCGTGAGGAGCCTGCAGAACTGGCATAGAGGTAATGGTCAGTGGGAAGCAGAGTGTTGCAGGCAGCAGCAGGAGTAAGTGTTGGCAAGGTGCTGGGGAGCCTGTGATGTTGAGGGGTCAGTTGAGGTGGCAGTGTTCAGAGAAATGCTCCTGTTGTCAAGTTTAAACACTTCACTGGGTTTTGCCTAGTGAGGCATAAATTGCATGTTGGTGTGCTGGCGGTCAGGCATCAGGGTAACCACAGGAGAAATACGTTTCTGTCTGGGCTCACTGCATCTTCCAGGCTTTGCTGTGAGGATTTCACAGAAGAAAGTGTAGAATTATTTTAGCCTCTGAATTAGTGGACCAAGCCTTTCCGTCCTCAGGGACAGGACTGAAATCCCTGGCATAGAGTCCTGCTGGGTAGCTGGCTCCCCTCTGCCTCGCCTGGGGTTCAGCTGCTGGGCCCTGCAGCAGGGAGGTGGGAGAGGACCTCTTGAAAACGTGGTGACCACTGTTCTGTAATTGCAGGAAGTCCCCAGTGCTGGCCTTGGCTGACAAAAGCAGCGTTCAGGCTCTGCATGGTGCCTATGGTTTGCCTGGATGATAAAAGGTGACCTCGGAAATTGCATTTCCAAACATCTTTCCCTGTCTGTGAGTGATGGCATTATTCCCAGTGTTTCAGGCTGGGGCTGCCTGGGGCTCTTTGTTTAAGCTCCCTGGGTGCTGCAATTCTTATGCACTGAACTTAAGATGCTCTGCCAGAGCCTGAGATCCTGGAAGGCAGCTACAGTTCAGCCTTTTGTTATCCCAAGGATTAAAAACTGCAGTTGAGGATGAGCTAACAAAATCAAAGTAACCTATCTAGGGACATCCCACAGGCATGTTTAACAGTGTGATGGAGCCAGGGTCAGCCACTCGTTCAGGTTGTTTCAAACGGCATGAGCTGGCAGAAGGGCCCACAAACCTCAGTGAAGAAGCACGTAGCACTTTAACCATGCTTGGCAAACTTTGTTTTGCAAAAACCCTGCTGCTGCCTGCTCTGATTTCACTGCTGAATGTCAGGAAAGGAGAATTCTAAAGGGTGTCATGCCTCAGAAGGGAATCTGGGCTGTTACCATCCCAAGGGAATAGGGACTGCCGTGTCCAGAAGAGAGAGCTGTGGAGTGGCAGGGCAGAGCGGGAACAGCCTGGGAGGGGCTGGGGGCAGAAGTGTAAAACATGTGGTCAAGGCACAGCCCTGTCTGTTGGGAACTGCAGGGGCTTGTCTGGGAGCCCGACCCTCTTAGGATGCCAAACAGCATTTTCTCCCAGGGCAGGTCCTCAGCTGCTGGAGGAGGTGGGCAACAGGGGCAGCACAATCAGGGTAACGTTTTGCCTTGATTTAGCTTTGCACACTGGCCTCGCTGCAAGAATGGCCTCATCCTGCATGTGTGTGGCTGCAGGGTTTGTGAACTGTGATCTGAAGCTTTGCTCAAGACAGTGTCTCTTTTCCCCAGGTATGCTGTGTAGCTGCTGCTCTCTGAGCCAGCGCTGCTTTGTGCTCTGCATCAGACTGCGATCTCTGCTCTAATCTGAGATGGGAATTGGATTTGGGAGAGGAGCTGCAGCAAAACCGGAGGCTGCTCTGGTGAGTGCAGCAGCTTTCACCCGCCTGCAGCCTCCTGTGCGGGTGGCACACCTGGAAGCAGGGGGAGCACCGTGCCAGCAGCTTTGTTTGTCCTGTGTCTCATTGGAAATGAGGTCCCAGTTCAGGCAGAGTTTGCTGCAAGGGTGTCTTATAATGTGGAGGTGACCATGCCTTTGCCCACAGTTTCCTTTCCTATTCATTCCCTAATGCCAGCCAGCTCAAAAAATGGAACATGGATAGCACCATATAGCCCAAGGGAGGGAAGGGAAATAGCAGATGCTGAGAGGGACGCCAGCTGCATTGCACAGTAGAGCATCATTTGTCTTCTCTCCTGAATTCAATCTGAATCCACAGGCTGATGATGTCCAGTTAGTGGCGTTTCAAGGGAAGGCCTGAAATGATGCCCTCCGCTGTCCCCTGGATAGCATGGCATTGGCCACATGTCAAATGTTTTACCAGAACGAGGCAGAAAGTAGATTTTAAAGTGCAAAATGCAGCTACTTCTGGCAATCTCCCCTCTGTCTGACAAGGTGACCTAGACCTAGCTAGTCCTGGTTATGATATGCTTGGGCAGATTGCAGTGTCCTTCAACATGTTCTGATGTGCAGGTGCTGAGCTGTGAACGCACAAAGGAGCTGGGGCTGCCTGTGCCTTGTCAAAAACCTAAATCCTATTCTTACTTATTTCCCTTCCATGCGGTGCCTTTGCCATGACCTGTGCAGTGACTGCTCATTAGGAAAATGGCTTTGAAGACAGCAGGTTTCTGGTTTTCTTCTTTTGGGGAAAGGGGAGTAAGACCTGAGCTTTTACACCAAGTGTAGATCAATAGTCCTGCAGGGCCTGGTTCTCATTTATCCTCTGGCCACATCATGCCACAAGTTACACTTCCACACTTGCTGTAGTGCTAACGTGTAGTCTCAGCATAAGAGAGAACCAAAGCAATGGTGTATTCTCCCGGGCAGCAGAGCAACATGGAGCTGTGCTTACAGCTGTGCCAAGAATCTTGTTTATTTCTGGAGATTTTTATAATTATTCACTGAGCTATGTAGTGCCTCAGGAGCTGGATGTCACAGCAAAGCAGATTACTAGCAGTCAGACCCAGGGTTTCACTGGGGAAAGTCTGGTTTCCAGTTTGGGTAGGTCACAAGTCTAGCAGCAGCACTGGGAGCAGAGCATCCCAGGTGCCCGGCAGCCAGCTACGTGTGCTCACGCCGGTGCAGAAGGTGTCCTGCCTGACAGCACTGGGCTTCGTGGTCACCCTCATGCCCTCCTGCACCGGCGCTGCCCCTTGTCCCTGTGTAAGTGAGGTCTGCTTGGAGGTGTTGGAAAGCAAGGGGTTTGCCTTCTCTGGTGAGAAGGAAGGTGATGGGTGTGGGGTTATTCAGGCACCTTGAGGCTGTGACTCTGTTCCCTGGGGCGTTTGTGTTGTCTGTCTCTTTAGCCTGTGTCAGTGCTGCAAAGGTTGCTGCAGGTAATTACACCAGTCTGGAAGCATGAAATGCCATGTAAATGCCCAGTGTTCATCAAGTGTGCTTTGGGCTGGACCAGCACGACCACGTTTGGTGCACCTAAGCAAGTGAGAACATTTGAGAGTTGAGTGACTGGTTCTTGTATCTTGAGTGTGCCGGCGTGGAGGGGAAGCCACCCGGGAAGAGGCGTTCCTGTTGCCAGCACAGAGGCAAGAGCAAGGATGTGAGCTCAGAGCCTCTGGGTACCAGGGCAGGTGTATTTAATTGTCCCTGCTGCCGCTCCTGGTTTGGTGGGTGCATGAAGCCGGCGGCTGCCTGGGGGCTGTGGGCTCCTGTGCAGCTGGACCCGCGCAGTGCTGCATGCTGTGCGAGGGCTGTTCCTTAGCATCACTGTGGGGGACTTGGCTCTCTGCACACCCTGACATTTACGCCAATTAATTGCTGACCAGATAATGGTTCTGTATTTAATTCATGGTTGAAAAATATTTTGCTGAACAGCCCCATGGGGTGATGGTTACTGTACCACGTGGTTGCTTTGGACAGCACTGAGCTTGGCCTTTGGGAGGAAGCAGAGCTCGTGGAACAGGCAAATTAATCAATGTGACTGCCCACCAGAGTCAAATTAGAGATATTTTTTTTTTCTTTTTGGAAGGGAGAAATGTAGTCTTCCCATAAAATACAAGGAATCGGAAATATTTCATAGCCGTCATGTGTGAGAGGAAGGGGAAGCTTATTCTGGGTGAGGAGGTTTTCCTCATTTCCATTCAGTTACTCTGCTGCAGGGCTGTCGGTGTCTCTGCAAGCCAAGGAAGGTTTTGTGCCTCCCTCTTGAGGCAGAGAGGAACTGATGCCCTTCGTGGGTTGGGATTTTTAGCAGAGGCTGTGCATGCTCTCATCCCGGGCAGCCCTCTGGCAGTGAGGATGTGGGATGATGAGGTATGAGAGTGAAGAGGACTCCCAGACAGTGCCCAGTGACCGAAACAGGCTGGACCTGCCCTGGCTGGGCTGTTCTGAGGGGGGAAAACCACCCCTGCTGGCTCTTGCAATGCTGTGTCCATCAGGCTCAGGGCGCGTAAAATGCTGAGGGGCGCAGCCTGTGCAGGATCAGGCTGTGTGTGCTGGCGAGCGGTCTGCCCGTGCAGGTGGCGCGTGAACACCTCGGTCAGGCTGTTTCCTTCCCAGCCAGCAGCAGCGTGGCAGGTTCGCTCATCTGTCTGGATCGCCTGCTTCCCAGAGGCACCATGCGAGGCAGCAAAGCCTGTCTAGAGCCTTTCCTGGAACAAAACAGCTCCAGCTTGTGCTCTGCTTTATTCTGTGGCTGTGGTAACCTCTCCCTCCTTTACAGAATAAGATGTTAAAGAGCTTTTGAAAATGATCAAACCCTTCAGCTTCACTACTGTGATTAATCAATCACAGCTGCTGCTTTACAGATCCTTGTTTTGATGTGTTTCAGGTTGTTCCAAAGTTAGCCCAGCTCAAGGCCAGTAAACGCATTCCTGAGCCCTGGCAGGATGCTGGGAATGGAGCAAAAGCTGAATTTTCCAGTCCTGCACTTTGTTCAAATCCAAGGCTGCCGAAGCCTATATGGGAGAGCCATGGGGCAGCTCTTTTCTTTGGCACAAAGGAGGGCAGTAATGAGTTACTCATTCTTGCCATCCTTTTCTGCAAAAGGGAGTTCTGATCGGAGGCTTTTTGTCCAGGGAGCCTTGTGTGGGCCCCCTGGGGCTGTGCCATGCTGAGCCGTGCTGCAGGGATGCTGCCAGGCTCTCCAGGAGCGTTAGGGGCATTGCAACCCCAGGGAGAGAGAGGAAAGGTTCCTGGTGCCTGCGTGGCAACAGCAGGCTGTGTGCAGCTGGCATGCTTTCTCCCAGCTGTTGGGGACCCAGCGGTGGGGAGCCGTGCAGCCTGCTCCTCCAGCGTTTGGTTACCTCTGTCCATCTCTCTGCTGAGAGTACAGAGCTTGGTCTCTGGACTGGTTTGGAGCTTCCCCACCTGCCGTGTTTGGGGCGACAGGGTGGCCTGGCCCCGCAGCTGTATCACCAAGGCAGCTGAGTGTCCCCAAAGCTGCTGCTTCATGCTGGCACAGGGCTTTTCCCAGCAATGGTGTGGTGCATGAACCCTCGTGTCCCTTTCCGGCGGCTGGGGAACGGGCAGCATCCTGAAATGCTTGCTGGGTCAAGGAGCCACAGGCAATCACAAAGAAAGGCAGCTAGTGCTCCGCGACAGACAGCGGCAAGTGCATTAGAAGGTGAGAGGGTGCACCTTGAAAAAATGTAAAAGATTTATTAATTTGTAAGTTATTTCCAACATTTCTTGTGCTGATGCTGCCATTACAAGGGAGCATGGGATGCTCCTGGGAACTATGTAATCCTAAAAAAAAAAAAAAACAACCTGAGGAAGAAATCTAAGAAATATCTCTTCCCTGGATGGCAGCTGCATCATTGCAAATACTGGCTCATCTGCCCTTCTTAGGATCGAAGTATCTGAGGCTCCAGGTGGCAGCTCTAAGGGGTTTGTGTCAATTTTGGAGGCTTAGATGCATGGCTTAAATGCTCTTTAGCAGTTACTTTTTTTACAGCTAAAGAGCCAAGCAGGATCCTGAAGCATCACAGCTCAGGTAGTTTGCAAAACTGCTGTCAAGCAGGTTAAGCTGGAAATGGAAAAATTGCTGGTGAAGTCTTTTCTCTTCTTTCTAATGTTTGTTTGATAGAAGGTGATTTAAAGTCTATTTCACCATCTAGTTGAGGCTCCAGATACCTGGTAGCAAAAGTGCAGCCGTGTGGCTCAGCCAGCCACTCTGCACATACAAAATCCATGAGACTCTCCATAACAGAAACAAATCAAACTAAACAGACTCACTTCTTACAGGTGCTCCAGTGACCACCCGCCAGCTGACCTGTAAGTGCCTGGAGACCTCTCACCCAGGGCACCGGTCAGATTTTGCTGTTACTCTTGTTACCTATACAACATACACTTTCTAATGAGGCATTTTGCTTAAGATGCAGCATTTTTATCAGGCTCTGGGAAAGGTGATACCTGGACAGCAGAGCTCTTTCATGAGAAAAGAGGGAGGCCCGTAATCACTTTGATTAGCCAGTTATTCAGAAGGGGAATGAAGCATGCTTCATTTTACCTGGCTTTGGAAGTGAAGGCCTAAAGGAGCATTTCCATATCTCTGCATGCAAGTTGAGCATCCCCCAGCTCCTCCAGGGTGCAACCCCCTATTGCCTTGCACTGCACAGACCTTTGAGACATCTCTCCTTCCCTGCAGAGACCCAGCACCCTCTTCTCTGCTGAGAAATGTTATGGGAAGAGGGAGGTGGAGCGGAGCCAGATTAACTGCAATTTCACCTCCCAAGGCTTGGAGCACAACCTCTCTCTGCTCCATCATGTCCCCGTAAGGCCCACGTGCTGGCAAGCGAAGTGCCTGCCGATTCAGCAAAGCTGGGACACAAACCCTGCATGGTACCAAGCCAGTCCTCGCCCTCCTTATTTTGTTATGAGCAGAAAGAAGGGTGGTGAGAAGACATTGCCTCTGAAGTTCTGTGTTGGCAGAAGGAAGATGTATGGGATTCTGCTCGTCTACACCCCGGTGTTCAGGACTTTCAGTCCAAACTCTGAAGTGGCTTTGCCTGGAGGATATTGTGCACAAAAAATAAGGAGAGTCCACCCTCTTTCTGAATTCAGCTGTTACTGGATTTCAGAGTGGGGAGATCGATTTGGTTTAAGCCTGGCTGTGCAATGCAGACTCCTGGGCATGTGTGCGTGGTGCTGTATTAGGGGTTGTCTCCTTGCGTATGGTTTGCAGGGGTCTGCATCCCCCACTATTTCTCTTTCCCCTGTTCACTGCCATGCCCTCTTCTGTTCTGCCCCTGGCCTTGGGCACTTGGTTGCTGGCTCCTGCGGCCCATCTGGTCCTGCCTGAGGGAGGCCACCACTACCTATAGCTGATCATGAACCTGTCCCATTCCCTCTGGTATCCGCTCTCCTCTGGCCACTTCTTTAAGAGCTGATCCTGCCCTCCATCCCATTCCCTCTGGCATCTGCTCTCCTCTGGCCGCTGCTTTGAGAGCTGATCCTGCCCTCCATCCTTGCGTGGGGGGCTTACCCCCGCCGTGCCGCACGCGGCGGGCGCCTGCAGCGCGAGGCGTGCTCACTCCATAAATCCAGGGTATTAAAATAAGTGCGTCATCCGCAAAAGTACGAATCTGAGAGTAAATACGTTCCCCCCCCCCCCCCCCCCCCCGAGCCTGCGATATCCTTCGCAGCCCGTGCCCTGCACACCGGATTTGCGCATCCTTCCGTTTCCACCGCAAGGAGCAGCACCACCACCACCACCATCCCCTCCCCCGCCCCCCCCCGGCGGCTCTGCCCTCCCCCCACCTGCGAGCCCGCCCGGGGCCGCGGGGGTCGCTCCCGGTGGCGCCGGTGGCGGGGGCTGCTGCGGCGGGGGGGCTGCGGGCGGCGCGGCCTTGCGGAGCGCGGCGGAGCCAATCGCCGCCGCCGGGGGCGGAGCTGGAGCCGCAGCGAGCGGCGCCCGGCGCCTTCCCGGCACAGCCGGCCTGGGCGGCGGGAGCAGCCGGGCGGGGGGCGCCGCGCTCGCAGCCCCGGCCCTGCGCCTTCCCCGGCGGCATCGCTGGAGCGGCCCCGCTGGCCGCCGCGCCGCAGCCCGGCCGGTGGCACCAAGGTACCGGCGCGTCCCCGCCCGCCCGCGCGTTGCTTGTTGCTGGGATCTGTTGGTGAGAGTTGGAGGAAAGTTTGCCGGGAAATCGGAGCTGTTTAATTGCAGCGTTTGCGGGAGAGCGGTGGGAGGTGATCCGTTGCGCTTGCTGGCATCAGTTGCCAGGTGCAGCCAGGCTGCCGGAGCGGTTTGGGTAACGCAGGCGCTGCCGCGGAGGGGGAGCTGGGGTCGGGGGTCCCACCCAGCGGCTGTGCCCGCCTGGACCCGCGGCGGTGCTCCGGGCTCACCCGCGGCGGCTGTGCGAGGGCTCCGGCCCCGCGCCGGGCGGGCGGTGCGCTGCTGGCGGAGTTTCGCTGAGCGCTGCATCCACCTGTGAGCCGGGCAGGCCTGGCGGTGCGGGTAGCCCCCCGTGCCGGGCAGCCCCTCGCAGCTCAGGGTGCTTTTAATGAAAGGACTGGGCACAGGCGGCTCCACAGCAGCGTGGGAACGGGAGCTGCTGTGGGATGGGGCACGGCTGTCTGCAGATGCAGGAAGACGAGCCCATTCTCTCTGTTTAGGAAGTTTGGAGAACTTCCCAAGTCAGCGCCGCTTGGAGACCAAAAGCCGGTTTCCAGGGAGGCAGCGAGCACTTGGGGCTGCCATCCCTGGGGACACCCCTGGCCCGACTGGCCGCAGCGGCTGGCCTGCACAGCTGCTTCCTGGCTGGCCAAGGGGGTTCAGTTTGTGGTCTCCGTGGGGCTGGCAGACCCCCTGTGTTGTGACGGAGTTGCCCATGGGTCTGAGAGCCTAAGCAAAAGGGGTCTTCATGCAGCATGACCGAGGTGACTGCTGTTTTGGGCTGCATGAAAGATCTCTGGTAACTGATCCCTGAGCAGGCGATCTGTATGCATTGATTAGTGATACCACACCTGGGCAGTGCTCCTTCAGTTCCTGATGCCAGACTTGCTCCCACTGCAGCCCTTTGGGCAGCCACAAGCTCCTTTTGCCCTCCTCTGACGTTGAAGTGACCTTAGCGTTCAGCTGGGTGAAGAACAAGGTTTGCAATACGTTGAGGAGGCAGTTCAAAATCACCAGTTTGCATTTTCCGAGTGAGATTGTGCTGTTGGTTCTCGCATGAGCACGTGCAATCTCTCTGCAAAACACAAACAACTGGCCCTGGAATGGAAGGGGTGAGCCTGGGGGAGCAGGGGGCTGCTGCTGGAGAGGGGCAGGGGGACACTGGGCAGAGGGGTTTCAGCTCTGGGGCCCTCATCATTCCACGGGAAGGGGACAGTGACTTGGAGCATCTCCTGCTACTTCTCCTTGCGCTGTGCTGTGAGGCGGGGAATGGCAGGGACTCGACAAACAATTTTGTAAGAGGTATTTTTGATAAAGGTTCTAGACAGTGACTCATCTGCTGTAGGAAGGGACAGGAGGGAGGGGCAGCACAGGAGCTTTCTAGAGTAAAAATGGGTCTTTCCCCCTGATTTTATCAAGGGCAGGAGTGCAGGAATCCTTTACTACTCCCAGAGCAGTGTGGACCTGTCGATTATAAGCCTCCTAAATCCCAGTGCCCCTGCACCTGCTCTGGCACCTCTTGCATCCCTTTCCCTAGGGAGGATCCTGCCTTCTGGCCACATCCTGGGATGGGACTGTCCCAAAATTCAGATTGATTTCCACCCCTCCCAACTGATTTTATCTGATTATTCTTAGTCCCTTCCAAGTCACTACAAATAACGAATCCTTGCCCATACATTGCGGTCCACATCGCATTTCTGTGTGTACCTGGCTGGTTTGTGTGTGCAGGTTTCAGAAGTCACTTCTCTTGGCTCTGAATTGTGCTGTCTTAACTTTCCTCCCGCATCCAGCCTTCCTCCCTCAGGCTTTTCTGCCCTCTCCTGTGCTGAAAAGCCCAGAGGAGGTGGACTGCTGCTGCGTTTCCACTTTACCAGGTGTGCTATAGAGCACGTACTGCACCCCTGACAGGCCTCCCTAGCTATTCACAGCATTGCTGATGAGCCCTTCTTGAAAAGGCGTTCTCTGTGTATGGACATGTTTTGCTGATATTTGCCTGGATCTGGTTTATTTGCTGCTTCCAGTTTGCAAAAGAATTAGGGCAGCCAGTTGATCCTTGCTGACTTAGCACCTTGCTCCCAGTGAGCAGCCCAGCTTTCTCTCTCCTGGGGGATTTATGGCTCGCTGTGTGGCACTGCACCACCAAGCTCCCCCCTGTCATGCCCAGAGACCTGCCTGGGAATGCTGATGGCCAGTCTGGTCCAGCTATGGATTTATCATCCCTCCGTGCAGGGGTTTTGCTGTTGGGGGGAGGAAAAATCTCCAGTCCCACCAACAAACAGCCCTTATCCCCCACGTCAGTGATCAGATGCAGACACTAACAGTGGGGATATTTTGAGGATTATTCCTTTGCAAGAAGTGACTTTTCACCAAAAGTCAACATCTTTTTCAGACCCGTGAGTCTCTAATCAGACCCTTTTTCATTGCAAGGTGCTCTTCAGGGTTGGGAGGGCTCCCAGAAGTCCCTCCAAAATCACTGTAGGGTCTGAGACGATCCAGGCAAGGCTGGGGCTCCTGGGGCTGCTCCTGGCACTGGGCACTGTCAGATCTGGGTGTCTCGCTTTATCTGGGCTAAGCTCCCAAGGAAGGAGGTGCGACTGGAGATCCAGAACTGGTTTGAGAGATCAGAACTGGGCCAATTTCTAGGCCAAAACGGGGCTGCTGATGTTCCTCAGAGTGGATTTGAGTATGGAAACCGATGAAGGTCAAGGCTTCCACCTCCCTCTGTTGCACAGGTGCCTTCTCTGGCTGAAGGTGGAGGGGGTCGCCTCCCTGACAGCTGCCAGGCAGGTAGCAGGACATACGGGAGTTCTGTTATTCCTTACCAAGTGTGAAAAACACCCCTTGCTGAAAAGTACTGGAGCTGCGCAGTGCAGATGGGGCTGCCCTCAGGAACAGCAGCAGCTTCAGGGAATGAGGAGGAAGGCTTTCCTCCATGCCATGCCACCCTCTCTTCTGCAGAGAGCGTGTACTGTGTTTGCATCCCCTGAAGGAAGGTTTTACAGAGCCAGGCTTTGCTGTGTCGGTTCTGCAGCTGTGACCTTCGGGCAGCTTGTAGATGAGGCTGGGTGGGCGCTGGCTTAATGGGATGGTGCGTCTTTGTCCCTTTGTTTCAGTTCTGCAGTTTCTTGGTCACCACACTGTGTGCCCTGCCCTGCAGGGAAGGATGTGCCAAACGCTCCTTTCCAGACTTACTGGCGTGGTGGAGAGGCCAGCCCAGGCAATGCACAGGTCATGGGGCACCCGTGCCACCGTGGACTGCCGAAGGCTCCTTGTACTCCAGACACAGCAGAGACCGATGCCCAAGTGGCATCCTGCTCCTTTCTGCAGCATACTCGAGCAATTCGGTTAAGCAGGTGTTTGTCTGTATGCATGTACGTGGGTAAGTTTAAAAAGTCAAGAGGAATTAAATACTTATTTTCTGGGCAGTAGCTTTTGTGGGAGCTGTGTATAGGAAACCAGAGGGTTTTCCAGGGTCTCTCATGCTCTGCTGTCTGCTCAGCCTGGCTCTTGGACAAGAGCATTTGGGTCTTTGCGTTTTTGGTCACCTTGCAAGAGACACAGGCAGTGATTTCTGTTCTCCCTGCCTTTGCACCTTGTTCTGCTGACAGCTGCATTTCTCCTCAGCTCAGAGGTGTGAATGCTTCTACCTGCCACCACCTTCTGCTCCTGCAGAGCAAGACATGGCATTTTGCAGGGGACAGGGAGGGGGTAGCCATGCCACCCGCTTCTTCATTTATTGATTAGAAAGGAATAAAGTTGCAGAGAGATCAGATTTTGAGAAAGACCCAGAGTTCCAAAATGCTCCCTGAGGATAGATCCCTAATTGCTCTCTGATTGCATTAGAGTTTAATTTTTTGTTGTTTTTACTGTAATGTTCCCATTTTTCTTGACAGTTTGCTTTGTTCCATTAACTAGAAATGGCTGGAGATGAATATTCTCTATATTAAAACTTGCCTGTTGTGTGATGCTTGACAGCTTTTAGGCCTTTAATGTGCTGGTGGGGGATGCTGGTGGCCCACCCTGCCCGGCTCCCTGTGCAGGGGGAATTCATGTGTGTGCTTGGCATTCACCCCATGATGACGGTTTGCCCCTATGTAAAAGGTTTGGTTCTGGGAGTTTTTGCTGGAATGTGCAGATCTGGTGGCACCAAGTCGAGGGTCTTTTGGCCTGTGGGTGCAGTACGGTTGGTCCCCTCCACTGGGCAGCATTGCTGCAGGTGCTCATGCAGGGGGTCGCCAGCCGTGCACCACTGCGGGGCACCTGGGCAGATGGGGCAGCTCGCAGGGCACTGCCCTTGTGCCGAGTGGAGGGTGGGATGCGGCAAGAGGGGAGGGGGCTTGCACCAGTTGCGAGGGGCTTGCTCTGGAGCTGGATGTCGCTTTTGGAGGGAGGTGGTGGGTGGTGAGGACTGCTGTGGGGGGAGCACTGTGTCCCCGCTGGGGACCTGTGCCAGCTCCAGCCCCGGTGCCCCTTGGCATCTGTGGGATGAGAGGGAAATGGGAAGGTGAGTGGTGGTTGCTGCCTTCCTTCCAGGGCACGACGAAAGCTGAGCTGAGCTCACACCAGTGGCTCATGTGCAGCAGCACTTCAAAGGGCTCATTTAATGCATTTCTCCAGAGCACGGAGGGGGAGCAGGTCTGGAAATACAACCACAAAGCTTCAAAAAGGGCTTTCAGGAGCTTCATTTGGAAAGTGATAGGGGGGTAGAATGTTGCTCCTCTTAATTCCAAAGCAGAAATACATTTATTTTGTCTGGTTAAAGGGAAAATGGTGTAGAAGATGTAGTTAAGCTTGGACCTGCTTCTCGCCAATAGATATTTGTTGGTGAAACAAATTCTGAAGGCAGGAGAGTATAAATCAATCTTTCCAGTATGTCAGCCTCTGCAATAGAGGCCTTAGAGGTGTCACCTGTGTCCCCCATTGATCGACTTGCTTATATATTACATACGTGTTAGCTGTGTGTCACATAGAGTACCTGAAAAAGGCCCTGACTGCCCATGAGCTGGATGTGATAGAGCTGCATGTGCGCTCTCAGAGCACAGTATCAACACTAGGAGATGCAAGGAACTGCGCTGTGAACTTAAAACCACTCCTAAATTTGATCCAGCTGCTTAAAAACGGTGGGTGGACTTGGTGGCAAAGTGAGACATTGGTATTTAAAGCTTTCTTAGAGGATACAGCCACAGACATGACACCCAGCAGCTAGCTCTGGATATGAGGCACGCACTGCTTTCAAAATTACGTAAAGAAAATGGGAAAAGCTCTGAGCACTGGATCTACAGCACCCAGAGCAGCTTGTCAGAAGCCCCAGGAACAGGATGCAATTGAACACCCACTGCTTTTTAAACCACAAATTAATTGGTTAAAGCCCCTGTTGCATGGGATGCTGTGCAAGCTCCTTTGTTATTGGATGTGTAATAAGCACGTGTGAGCTGATGGTATTAGTAAGAAGCAGAAACTTGCACGGCCAAGGTGTTCAGGCTGGCATAGCCCCTGGGCTTCGATCCGGATTGCAGCATGGAGGTGCTGCCCGCCGTGCCCATACCTCGAAGTGCTCTGGGGTCTGTGGCTGCACCCACGCGCTCTTGGTGAAGAAGCGGGAGAACGGATCGGTTAGCGGGATTTTTCCTTCCCACCATACAAAAAACCAAGCTGAAATGTTCGTGGGTGGGGCACGTTAGCCGGCCGCGTGGGCTCTGTGGTTGGGTCCTGCGGTGGCTGTGGGTCTGGCATGGCTCGCAGCCTGGGCTCCTCCGGTGGCCACACCAAGTGGTGGCAGGGGGCTGGGGCCACACTGGGGTCACAGACTGCGCCTGGTGCTGGCTGGTGGTGCCTGTGTTCCTGTGGTCAGAGCTGGGCTGAACCCGGGAGAATTTCAGCTGCTGGCAGCTGTAACCATGTGTCACGGGAGGCTGGTGCTCTCCACATCCATGCTTACTGCCTCTGTGAGCTCTGCGGAGCCTGGGCTTCGGTGGCAGCACGTGGCAGAGAGCTGGAGTTTAGCTTGACTTAAAATGAAAACTAATTAATTATTTCTGTGTTTTCTGTCCTACAGTGTCACTGGTGAAAGCATCAGGATGATAACTGTGGATCCAACTGTTCATTTGAAAATATTAAGTGTTACACAAGTTTATGACAATGTTATTTCCTGTTGCCAGAGATGCTTCATGATACTACTAATTGTAGCAATATTAATCTGTCTAATGTTCAAGCACGTGGCTGTAGTTTGCAGGAGTCTGGCAGGGACAGGAGCCACACGGAGTGTGGGAACCTGTTATTTTTCTCTCTTTAATTGTCAGATGTTTTTACTGCAATTTCAATGTGCTGGGCTGCAGCTCCTGTGCATTGCAGCGCTGCCCATGCCCGGGCCCTGGCTGCTTCCAGCGCAGGCAGGGGGCTCACGGGGGATGCCTGGCACGTGGGGATGGGATGTGCTTGGATGGGGTGTGAGGACAGAGGCGTGCGAGGAGCTGATTCATAGTGCACTGCTCTGATGCTGGGCAAGAAATGACATTGCAAAGCAGGATGGAACTGAGTTCTGGGTGCCATCTACAGTTATCTTCACTAATTCATATTTATGAAACTCTTCAGGAGTTTCACAGTCTCTTTTCTGCAATGCAGGCTGGTTTGTATTCCAGGGTTTTTCCAATTACCAAGCTCTGTTACTGTTTCAGAGTGAGCTCTGTTGCTGTTTGTGCTGGGAGGTCATGGGACTGTTTTGTGTCATCGTTGCCAGTGATGCAGATCATGGTGAACCCCATTACATTCAGTTTTCTCAGGAATAAGGCGTGTTTTAACGAGCGTTCAGTTCTCATCTGGCTCTGATTGTACCAGGTGATGCTTTGCTTTGGGAATTTGGTGTTACCTGATGGATGCTTTCCTGTTTCGCAGAAATCCTTTACTGCCAGGTCTTGACCTCTTTGCTTCTGGTAGGTGGTATAGCTGAGATGTCTCTTCAGTTTGCTTTTCTGGAAAAGTCTGCACCATTTTAGAAGTTTTGGGTCTGTGTGTGCGTACTTATAAAGGTATTTTCATGGCTCTACCAAAGCACAGGGATTTTTTCTTGTTTTGCAGAACATACAAAAAGCATTTTTCAGCCTTATTTCCTCTTTAGCCAGAAAAGGAAGGCTGATGGCCATGACTGAAGGCTAACTTAGAAACCCCAATTTGAAAACCGATGTTGTATGAAACACATTACCTTGTTTTAATGCCTTTCTGTTGCTTCTTGCTACCACAGGGGATGCCTGATAAATACTGTAGGAACAGGAGTCCCCAGACTATGCAGAGAGAGGGAGACCTTTCCAAACCCTGGCAACAGAGCCAGTCTCCAAAAGGAGCAGCTGGGGCCCAGCCTGGAGTGTGCCGACTCCGGCCCTTCTGCAACAGCAGTTTAATTTCTCACTGATGAAATAGAATAATTTGCATTTCTGGAGACCCTTTCACATGTGGAGCAGGAGCACTACAGTGGGCATTGATAAACCATTTCTCATTGCTTGTCTGTTGGTAAGGGACAGAATAGTGCTGTGGATTTTTTTCTAGAGGGGAAAATGAAGCACGAATTATCCAAGTGGCTTGCTGCTGAAATGCTCCCAAATATAAGGCAGGTCTGAGATAAAAGTCCAGCATGCTGCTGCTCTGTGTGGATGAGCCTGGGAGATGCCTCTTAGAAGAGAACAAATGCAAACCAAAAAAGGGTTGTGTTTTTTCTTTTTTAAATCAAAGATAGGCAAAGAAAAAGAAAAGACTGTAGGAGACATGTAAATGTTTTATGTTTTACTTAAGATAAAGCTCCTTGTTGGTTACTGCTGCACACAAAGCTAATTGACAGATGACACGATAGTATGAAGAAGTTTAATGAGATCTGCTGATACCCTTTAAAGGATGTGGAATTTGGATGTGCAATTAAATTAGGCCAGGGGTTTAGCTGCTCCCTGCTAACTTAGGGGACTTAGATAGAAAGCATTTGCATTCCTGGTGTCTTGTTTCTAAATCATTTCATTGATTACAAAAAGCCCTGCTATGGCAGGGGAGCTGTAGCTGAAGGGAACAGAGTCCATCAATCATGACAAGTAGGGAGGGTTCCTGGCCAGCGCTGCTTGGCTGCCTCGGGAAGACCTGGGCTCCTATAAATCCTCACTGGGTGGCTCTTGGCGAGGCAGCTCTGGCTGGCAAATACTATATGTGTGGAGGGAAAGGAGCTCAGCCTCGGATGACAGTGAGGATAACCAGCAACATCTCTGCTTCTGCTGTCGCTAACTTTGTTAACCTTTGCTGGGCAGGGAGCTTTTAATGCTGTCGGCTAGCAAGCAGTGACATTAAACTGATTTGGGGTTAGTGTTGTTAGGGCTGAAGCTGGTTTTGGTAAGAGATGCTTTAGCTTAGCTAGTTAGGCCAGCATGCAGGCTTTTATCAAGGAATGCAGTATTAAAATAATCCTCCATTAGCGATGGGTAAATTTGTTCTCTGAAGGCTTCTTCTAAGCTTGTTGCCACCTTACTTGGCTTTGCCTCTTGGGTTTCTGAGCTGAAGCTGATGGGGAATGACAAGCCCTGATTATGCAAAGTACCAGAGGCTACGAGCTGCAGGCACGGGATTCAGCTTGACTCGCTTCCTACTGTTTTGTACATTATTAGGGAGCCACAGGAAAAAGTAGGTCCTGCTTATCCAAAAATAAACGTGGCATCCTGATTGTAATTGCAGAGAAAGGCTGCGCAGGAGCTGCTCATCGGCTTCTCCCCCTGCAGCGGCTTGTGCTGCAGCGCAGCCCTGGCACCGGCCCGCGGACAGGGACTGGGGCATGGCAGCAGCACCCCCCTGACTTTCAGGGTGCCCGCGGCGTGAACTGCACTCCGTGGAGGCTCCGAGACTATTTATGCATCTTTTTGTGAGAAGCCACTGTTCCCATGGCAACCACAAGCATCACATGGTAGCCCTGGCGCTGCAGCATGTTAGCCGCAAGGTGCCTTGCTGCACCCCATGCTCCCGGCCCTGCGATGCCCTGACGCCTCGCGGGGTCCCTGGGGGGTGTGGGTCCTCAGAGGGGCTGGGGGAACATGGTGCTTGTGGCTGGGCACCATGAGAGCTGCCAGAATTGCATCCCTGGGTGGCAGGGGTGGGAAGAAGTGCGGAGCAGGGAGCGGTGGGAGGATTTAAAAGGGGAGGCAAGCAGGAGGGAAAGGAGCGGGTGCCAGGGCTTCATGCCAGGCTGTGTTGGAGGGGTGGGGGGTTGGCCAGGGCTTAGTTGAGGGGAATCTGTTGCTGCAGGGAGGCACCAGTGGCAGAGATGTCCCAGGCCAGGGTTCCTCATTTCTTAGCCATCCCAGTTCTCCGCATCCCCATACAAGTGAGTCCCTCCGCTCTGCCATCTGACTACATCAACTTCTGTGTCTCAGTATAGCCTCTGTGGAAGCCTTCATGGGTTTTAACTCCTTCTTTCAGGAGGTTTCTGGGCTGTCCCTGCTGCTAAGCAGCCAAGCTGTGCCACCCAGCCTTGCTGGAGCAAGTGCCAGAGCCCTATCCTTGAAGTGTACAGGATGCAGAATCGATGCCCTGAGGCACAAAATGTGATTGCTTTTTGTTCAGCTCCTACAAACTTTATTAAAGCTGTCACAATATATCAACTTCCTCTTAAAAATATATTTTTATTCAAGTCAGCACATGTTTGCAATTAAATCCTGCCACACGATGTAGTGTGAATAGTTAGAACAATTCATGTGTGTAACCCGGTACACTCATTTGTAGGGAAGGAATGGTGCCACCCTCAGAACGGTGGTGTAGCTCCCTTTAAACCTGGCAGCATCCTTTTTTCATCATCCCCCAAGGCAATTTGCAGCATGAGGGTTTGCTCTCTGCTGCTTGCACAGGTCTTTCCTTTGCTCTCTAAATCTACCCACCTGTAACTTCCTCGGCTTGCCCTTTGTTCCCACCTCAGACAGTCAGTCAGTCAAAAAGGCACCAGCTGCGTTTTACTGCCATGCGTGAGCTTGCACGTCTGTCACTCCCGTGCCAAGTGGGTGCCATGCTGTGTGGCGTGGTGCTGGCTGGGGGATGCAGAACACCGGGTGCACCCGCAGCCTTGGCCTTGCTGCTTTTCTGCCTGGGAGGCATCATCTGCATTTTGTGGCTTTGCTCTGGCCGGAGGGCACTTTTTCCTGAATGCTCATCAGTTTTTTTATGCTATTTGGTTCTGCTATTTCTAAATGGTACCTGGGTAGCACCTGTGATAAGGTGAGGAGGTGGGAACATCTGGTAGCTTTCCCCACCCTGCTCATGAGTCTCAGGGGAATTTGGTGAGACATTGCTGGTGGGATCCTGCGCTTGCAGCTGAATCCTGTGCGGAGGAGCGTGCAGCCGGTCTCTCTCTGTGTGCCTGCACTCTTCGTCCTGTGTGGTGTTCCTCGCTCTCTGCGGCGGGGACAGGCACCAGCACGGGTATTCTCCTCTCCACAACGTGGGTGCTGCCAGGCTCCCTTCAAAAACATCGTCTCCTCCACTGAGAGGACACTGTTGCTGTCCGAGTGTCCCTTAGTCCTGGCAAACATCAAGAAGGATCCCAACGAAGGAGCAGTTTGGCTGCTTACGCTGGGGGAGGCAGTGCGCAGTTGTGTGTTCGGGATGCTTAGCTTAAGACTGGTCGGCACTGATGCTCCGTCTCCTCCGTGTTGCTCTCTGCAGCGTCTCCTCTGTGTTTTGACACATGCAGTGGCCACGTGCAGGGTTCTCTCCTGCTCCCCAGCTCGTGCCACACACAATCTTGTTCTGATTTTCAAGGCTCCAATAAAGTGTGTCAAAATGCATCAGAGGCTGAATGCAGAAGGGAAGCAAACTGACTCGAGAGAGGATTTCAGGAGCGGAGGGAGCAGGGAGATGACAGATAACCCCCAAACCAACCAAAAAACACAGGGAAGACAATGTGTGGCAGAGGTGGCAGATGTGCAGCACAGCTGGATGGGCACGGAGAATTTTTGGTTTGGCAGGAGAACAGGAGACACTGAAAATAGCACGCACGGCTTGTAGTGAGGCCTTTGTGGGTAGGGACGCTGCCACCATCACCATCGGGATGCAGGATTGCCAGGCTCCGTCATGTCACTTGCTGGTGCAGGCCCCATCCTGCTTCCGCCGGGGCTGTGAAAGGAGAGCAGGCAAATCCAGGTGCTGGTACAGGCAGGGGCTGCAGACCCCGCAGCTGCATATTTGCCCTCTTGCACTAGGCTCGGGGTGGGCTGCACAGGGTCCCACCATTGCTGCGGGACGTCCCGCCGTGTCTGCTGCCTGATGCTCTTCCCTGGGGAAAGCTGGCAGTGCAGCGCTGCTCTGATGTACTGCCCCGGCCCCTGCCTTTTTCTCTCGGTAGCCAGTGGTGCTCTCTGTGGTGGGATGCTGCTGTGGTCTCCAGCGCCCAGAGTGCTCCTTTCTCAAGGCAATAAATGCAGGAGGAGAATTGCACTTGTGGAACAGGCTCAACCATCCATCATGCTGATAGTGGTGGGAAATGAGGCACTTCAAAAGGCAGTATTTTGCATGTCTTCAGATGCCTTGTTGTAAGTGCAGTGACAGAGTTGCTGAAAGCACATTAATTATTAGTAAAGACTTTTTTTCCTTTTTATTGCAAGACAAATTAAACAACAGAAGAAACCAGGAAGTGTTACACAAGGTGTTGATCCATGAGAGAGTGACAGCAGCAAAAGGCACAAATAATAGATAACATGAAAATCGGGACATTTGGGTTTTGGATCGTTTGCATTTGGCATTTATGCACATGCTCAGTTGCCATTTCTCTAGTGCTCCAATACGGAGGTTTCAGAAGCTGTTAATTCTGGGAAAGGTGATTAAGGCTCTTGAGAGTAAATTGGATAAGGGGCCACAATTATTTTTTTTTCCACTTGGCTGGGAGAAACAGAGTTGCTGAATTCCGTGCTTTATCATATAGTGCTCTTTGTCCTTGGTTGTACAGTAAGGGAAATGAACCGGTGCAGAAATTCCTGGTGCAGTGCAACAAGCACGTGGTTGAATGAGCACCCACACGGGGCAGCTCTGGCACAGGGTGAAGCACGCTGGCATGTGCCCAGCACCACGGGTGGGCCAGACCGAGGGGCTGATGTGTCCCAAGCTCTCAGATACCTGCTGGTTAAATGACGGTGCAAAGCCAGTCTTCTTTCATCAGCTGATGGTCTCGGTGTGGCTGCTCTGGGTGGATTTTCCCCGGTGTGGTTGCAGGCAGGGGTGTGGGTCCGAGCTGCGTCGGGGAGAGCAGCCCTGAGCAGAGGGTAGCTGGGGGGATGCTCCCCTAAACCTGGTGGCAGTGTTTGGGCGTGGGCTAGGGGGAAAATCTGGCACTGAGAAACAGTGATTTAAAAAAAAAATAAATTAAAAAGTTCAATTGGAAAGGCAGAAATACAGCTGGAAGCAACCAGAGGGAGGCAGAGCCAGCAGAGAGGGTGGGAAGCGGTTGCCTTCCCGCTGGCACTGGGTGCTCTCGGCAGAGCGTGGTGAGGCAGTGCCCGCAGCAGGGCGGGGGTCGCCTCTCCTGCTCGGTCTGGATGGTGTCCACAGGTCACTGCTGCCTCCTGCTCAGAGTCCTCTGGGTCTGCAGGGTCTCAGCCGGGTGAGGGCAGGGTTGGGGTGTGGGTCTGTGGTTGCAGCAGCTGAGTCGGCAGCTTCTGGGATGTCTGCCTGTAACTTTTATCCCTGTACCTGAGACGTGTTGTAAAGTTCAGACAACGGTTACCCAGGGACTTGGCTGTAATCTCAGATTTAGATCCTTCATTTGCTGCCTCCACTTAACATGTCCCCTCCTGAGCAGTTGCTGTAGGTGCCACGGGATCCGCCAGCAGCAGCGCAGGAAGAGAATTTGGAGAAGCTGCAAGGTACCTGCTTCCGACAGCGGGCTGGCCAGGCGAGCGGTGGTGCTGCGTTTGCTGGCCAGGCCAGTGGTGGTGCTGCGTTTGCTGGCCAGGCGAGTGGTGGTGCTGCGTTTGCTGGCCAGGCGAGCGGTGGTGCTGCGTTTTCAAACTCCCTACCCCAAAGTGGTATGAAGTCATCTGCAGCTTCTTGGGGTTTTCATGGGTTTCTGCTTATTGTTGAAATACGGAAATAATTGGCAGTGAACAACAGCAAGGGTGGTCTGTGAAGTGATATAAAAGGCAAAACTCAGAATTAGAAAACCTCTGTCTTGTTCCTCTTTGTTGTGTACTCTGGAACTTTTGCTACCAGTCGTGAATTTCCCATTACTGAAAGAACTTATTTTCCTATTCACTGAGCTCATCGCTCAAAAAAAGGGGGCGATGAACGTGATAACAGGGAGTATACAACAATAAAAATAGAAGCAGTTTGCTGGGGGAAGATTGCCAGAAAGGAGACTGCAACAGTATTTGTCAGAAGCATGGTGGGGAAGCATTTGCTAGCAGTGACTGCAGATTGTGCTTCTGCTCCTGCCTTGCGAATGAGGACCCCCAGGGCTGTTACAGCAGCAAAAGGCTGCTGCGACTGGGACCCACCCAGCTGGCACTTTAGACCGAACTGAGGTCCTGTAGCACTTCTGGTGTCCTGGCTGGGTCTGGATTGCAAAAGCACTTACTACAGGTGTGCTTCCACTGCTCTCCTTTGTAACAGGTATGCATTCAGCGCGTGTCCATGTCTGGTGGGGTTCAGCTGGTGCAAAGCATATCCTTAAAAAGGAATTTGGCTTTGAATATGTCTCTGATGTCAATATGTGAATTGCTGTCCTCTGAAATTTAATGCAACTTAGTTAGCATCTTTCTAACAGTTGCCAAAAACTGGAGTCAGCCTCATCAAATTGATTTTCATTAAGCTGTTATAGTCACTGAAACTGCTGAGAAGAATCATAGCCATATGGCACAAGGTATTTAAAATGAAGTCTCTTATGACACAGTTTGCCATTCCTGGAGATGCTGAGCTGACATGTGCAGAGGTTACAGGTCTGAGGCAGGGAGGGGGAGCCTCGACACTTGAGTGCCAGCATGACAGGCAATAATAAACCCCTCTGAAAGGAGATAGCGATCCGTGTGCGTGGTGGAGGCCCCCTGCTCATGACCCCACCTGAGGAGCGGGAGATAAAGAGTTTTAGATGTTTAGACCTTGGTGTGCAGACCAAGTGCTTCTGCTCAGCTGAGCAGTTTGAGCTTGGCTGGAAGGCTGCAATCGCGTGTTCGTTCTCAGCTGTCAGCAAGAAAAGCCTCTGAGACTGTGCAGGGCACATGTCCCTCGGTGCTCAGCACCTGCAGGTCTCCCCCAGGTGTCCCGGAGGCACGCGGTGCTTCGCAGCCCTGTACGCGGCAATGGCTGGCGGTGGAGAAAACCCTTCGTTCCATTCTGCTTTTTGACAAAGATGGGCGGCGTGGTGAGGATCAGCCAAAGGCTAGTCAGTTCTAGGAGCTGTTAGGCACTTATAGGCAGGGAGAGTCAGAGTAGAATTAAGTGATTAAAAAAATATAAATATTAATTGCTTATGAACTCCTTTTATGACATTTGCAGGTGGAAGAAATGAGTAAATCACTGCTAAGGCTGACCCACAAAACAATAATGCAGAGTGTAGCTGAGACAAGGCTAACAGGGAGGGCGGGGGAAAGGGAGCTTTTCTGGTGCAGGAGAAAGTGCTGCTTTTAGGTCAGGTACCCACACAAGGCTGTTCTGTTTTTCCCAGGGCTTCGTGCCTGGAGCCTGCCTCTCCCTGCAGTGGGGAGCCCTTGCAGTTCTGCACAGATGCCATCAGCTGGCCACCTGCGGCTGCCTCGCTGCTAACCGCTGTACCAACCCCTTCGTAGGCAGCAGGCAGGCCCCTCGTTTGGTTCTGGCATCATAAACGGGTCTCTGCGCAGATCCCAGGGGAGATACCAGCCCTGGACCTTTCCTATGGTCTACATGCAAGACCAGCCAGTTGCACCCTGGGGACAGTTGCAGAGAGAGAGAGAGAGAGACTGCTGTAAAACACATGGCAGGGAGAGATGCGTGTTCGTGTATTCATTTCACTGAGTATTACCTTGAGGTCCGTTTGATGTACTGCTCTAGCATGTTACCTTAGAAAGGAAAACAGAAAAGTCCAGAAAAAAATGTATTTTAAGAAAAGCAAAGGAACCAGCCACCAAACGTAAAAGGTTGCAGCAGCCAAATTCAGTCCTCTGGAAGGGACTCAGGGGAGGAAAGCTATCTGGGGGCTCTCCAGCAGCAGAGAGATAATTAGGAGGCTACTGAGAAGGGGAAGAGGCTTTTGCTCTTCTATTGCATTTATGTGGGACAAGCGAAAGTATGTTTTCTCAAGGCAATAGCTGGTACCTGGGTTTTAACTTGTTCTTAGGCTGTGTAGGTTTTAGTTGCAGCTTTGCAAGGGTGTTTTGTATAAATGGGTGCTGGTAGTGGATTGCTTATGTGGAAATCTTCCTTGCTAAGGTGAATCTATTATTTTTGTCAAACCTTTCATAATAAATTTTGCCTGAAGCAGTTATTGTTACCAGAGCTTTCTAATCATTTTAAGTAGCCAAGCTTACATATGCTTGAATCCTCTCTACAGTTTAGCCTAATATATTCATGCAGAAGCATGAAGGAGGCTTTGCTTTCATTTGTTCTCCTGTTCTCCCTAATCCGCATCCCTCACTCCTCTGCCTTGCTGTGCTTTTCATCACTATTAAAAAGCAATGCATTCAAAAACAAGCAGTGAAACCCTCTGCCAGGATCCCAGGTATGAGGAGGACACATTTCTGCTCCCTGACAAGAGGCTCTGCTGCCCTGCAAGCTCTAGTGATCCTGGGCTCGCTGTGCTTCCCAGGGGCACGGAGGGCTTTCGGGGAACCACCATCTCCTGTGGCATCGCTGCTTGCTTGTGCATCCAGTGCTTGAAGTCAAGCAAAAAGACCTGGTCCCCGAGCAGCAGTTTTCACCGGCAGTTCAATTGGACTATGGCAACGAGACAACAGTGGGACCCAGCCAACTGCTCAAGGAGGTCAAAGCAACGTGGTGCCCGGCTGTCCCGCTGCAGAGAGCAGGGTGAAAGCAGCCAAGAAAGAGCTGCTCCTTGCTGAGGTGCTCAAGTGACGGCTGGGCAGAGCAACGTGGTCCTGCCAGTGGGGATGATGCACCCAGTTCTGGGAGTGGGGCAGGAGAATGGGAGCAAAGCAGCTGTTGCCCCGAGCCACAGCTGTGAGTTTGCTGCATGGGTAAACAAAGGGCATGTGGTGAGAGACAGCCCTTCCTTCAGGAGATACATGTGTTCGAGGAAGAACAGAGTTGGGATCTGTTATCAGAACAAGAAGGGCTAAGCTAATACTGAGCAGCTTTTGATTTACTCTGATTTTTGCAATGAGAGTTTATATGGTGAGCGTTGCAAACCGCATGCAAATGAAGGCGATGCTACCTGCCTCTGCCTTGGTTGCTGGATTGAGGTTTAATGAGATTCTTTGGTTTGCCTTGTGTCAATCTGTTGTGTTTAAGCAAGATTTCTTCCCCCCACTTTATTTTGCCTTTGATGCAATTTTGCAACACATCTTGTACTCTTAAAAGGGTCTTTGGGTGTCTTTGAAAGCTTCTCAATGCAGCGTTTCTGTAGGCAGGATAAATGAAGATTAAACCTAGGCAGACAGCAAAAGAAAACAAGCAGATGTCTTTGCAGAATCAGAGAGCAAGGGCACCGTCAGAGGAGCTCTGAGATCTGTGTCTTTTGTCCATAGACCATGAACACCCAAATAAACCTTTTCCTGGAGCCAGGGTCAGGTCAGTCTCACCAGGACCTCTGTTGTCCACTCAGCTGCTTGTTTTCATAAAACGTGCAGGGTTCTTAATAATTGTGAGGCAGCAATGCATCTAGGGCAGGGGTCCTCAAACTTTTTAACCAGGGGGCCAGCGCGCGGATGAAGTGGCAGGCAGTCATCTGCGGCTGCTTGGTTTCCCCCCCCAACCCCTGGCGGGGGTGGGGTGGGGGGGCGGGGTGTGTGTCTGTAAATACCGGGGGCCGGATGGAGGACCCTGGGGGTCCGTATCTGGCCTGCGGGCCGTCGTTTGAGGACCTCTGATCTAGGGGTTCTGTGCAACCACCTCCAGTCAGCAGCTCTTGCTGTGTGGGCTGGCAGGCAGGTGTGCACAGAAAGCTTCATTTGCTGAGCCCAGGGAATGTGCTGTCAGGCCGGAGCGGCATCCAAGAGAGGTCTGGGATGTACCCAGCCTGAGCTCCGCTGCACAGCCCACCAATGCCAGGTCTTTCTCCACCTGATTGTTTTTCTGCTAATCATATCTCATAACTTGTTCATTTCCATGTTGTTTTTATTCCCAGTCAGTGGGATAAACTCTATAAAAACTGTGTCATCAGTCTTCAATATGCCCAGGTTTGTTATGATTGTGAATTAATAGACTTTATTTTGGCATTAGTTAGAAGGCATTGGCTTCTGTTTTCCCTCTTGAATTTCCCTCTTGAAACAAAAAAATTGTTTCTTTGTTGGTTTTTGGTGTTTTTTAAAAAATACCCTATGAAGCTACTTCTGCTGTTTTCTGGCTCTGCCTGGGTTCGGTCTATTATAAGCAACAACTTTCCTGATAGTGTCTTTGTTATCGGTTCAGAGCTGGGTACCTACAGTTGCTTGCTTAACACGAACGGGTGAACAGAGAACTAAAGTATTCCTGTGAGCCAGGTCACTCAGCAAGCTGGTTTTGTAAGTAGTGTCCTTGCTGGAAGTTGGGGGGAATGCACAAATATTTAAACAGCTGCTTGAGAACAGCACAGCCCAGTAAATCACACAAGCAATTTCCTTCCGTGTCTAAATTGAGAAATATAGCAGAGCACCCTTCCAGCTTAAAAACACCTTCCTCCAGGTTGTGGCAATGTTTGTGTTTTCTATAAAACTCTTTAGCAACTCTTTGGTGTTGTATAACAAATGGTTAAGTGTGCTTTGAGCTGTGAGTGATACATGCTATAGCTGGTTAGGTATGTGGGATTTCTAGATATGAAAGGTAATGGAGAAGAACAGCCACTTACAACTGTAGCTCACATAGTAAATATGATTGCAGAGCTGCAGAGGAATCTCGCCGTATCTGCGGGCGTACAGTGGGTTGGGGTCCTCGGGCACAGGTGTGTGTTCGGCCGCCCTGGCACATCACTGGTCTCCAGCTGTGCCCAGAGCTCTTGCAGGGTGAGGAATGAACGCTCGGCACAGGCTGGTTGTGCATGAACCCGGGGACTCTGAACTGTAGATGTTGGGGATGGTGGCAACCGTCCGTGTTTAACACTTGCACCTGTATAATGCTGGTTTTGTTCCCTTGTGGTGGCAAGAACCGCTCACCTGGGACGTTGTTTTGCTCATCTCTTCAGGGACCCTCACCAAATGTGTCCTGTTCTGCCTGCCTTTTGTAACTGATTCTGCTTGTTGTCTCTTCTCTCTGTTGTGAACAGATGAAATCCTCTGACATCGACCAGGAATTATTCACTGAAAGCTACTGCAAAGTGTGCAGCGCTCAGCTAATATCAGAGTCCCAGCGCGTGGCCCATTACGAGGTAGGATGCTCTTTGGTAACTCTGCCAGTTTGTAACTGCTCCATCACTGCTGCTTCCAGCTGCCTGTTTTATGGGGTGGCATCAGCTACTGCCTCCCCAGCAAGTAGCTGCGCCAGCAGTTAAAGTTCCTTTCTGAAAACTCAAGATTCAAAATACTATTTTTACTGGTGGCCTCTTACTCTGCAGATGATGTCACTGCAATGTTGTCTGCTGCACGACTGTATTTTTCTTCTGCCTTGATTTACAAAGTCAGGCTGCAATTTGAATGTGACTGAAAGCTAGTTTTCAAAGGAGCACGGTTAGAAAGGGCATCAATTAAGAGTTCAGCAAAATGAACTCAAGGTTTTGTGTTAAATGTGCCGCAGTATGCTTTGAGTAGGAATCACTGATTGTGCAGAGAATACATTAGTATTTGTGAATGTATTTAAGGTAGGTAAGCAATAAACAATTAGAAAGGATATATTATTAGAGACGTGTTAGAACTGCAATTAACAGCACTGCGTATCTTCAAAACAAAATTAAGTAACTTCTTGTTAAACAAGGGAGGAAATTACTGAGGGATATGCTGCTGCAAAATCCTTCGAGAAGGGAGACCTGCTGCCGGTCTGTGCCGTGGCACGGGCTCCCTTGGCCGTGGGAAACGGTCCTTGTCACGGTGAGTGGCTGCTGGATGTTAGCCCCACAGGAGAACAGACGTTTTCTCATTCACGTTGGGGTGGAGAGGAGGGTGCAGGCTCGCGCTGTGTGCTGGTTGTGCAGGGAGCAGAGGACTCTCCCCCCAGTGCTGCCTGGCTGTGTCAGCCGTGCCAGGTGGCAGAAGCACTCATGCTATGGTCCAGTCTCTCCTGGAGGACTCCTGGAGCAGTGATGCATGTGGAGAATCTGGGGAGCTTAGCTACATTTTGCCCCTGCTTTTGGATACACGGATACTATCAGTGTCTGTAGTATTTCAGCAAAACCAGAATCTGTGGTAAGAGGCCTGGAAGATTTAAGTTTCCTTAAACTTTTGCTCCAATTCGAGCGTTTAGCAATGGATATGCGAGGGAGACATTTGTCTCAGGATGGCCAGTGGAGACATATGGGAAGCGTAATCAATGTACGGTATCCAAGGATGCTGTGCCACATTAATAAACAGTGCAAACAATAATGCACGTTTACTTGTAAGGCACTTATATATATATATAAAAATAAAAATATCGGTAAATTTCTTAAGACCTCTCCTGTAAATGCTCCTCTGGCTGCCCTCAGTGTGCAGCAGAGGTCCCTGGCAGCCGCTGTGAAGTCTAAGGCTGCAGTTTTAGGGACATCTTCCAGATCTTGATAACGGGGGATGTGGATGCCAAATTTTGTCTACAGGAGGCAGAAGCATTGCCGCAGAAATGGGAGTAGGGACTGGTGAGCAATGGGATGCTCAGCCAATCTCTTCTCTTCTGCGCCTGTCCTGTAATTGTAGGTATGAGCTGAATCATTAATTCATAGATGTTTTTGAAATGTGGAAAACAACACGGGTTTCTGTTGTGTATTTCTAGTGTGAGGTGTTGTGCTCATTTGTCATCCCTTGTGAAATCCCAGCAGCTGCTGTAGACTTTTGGCACAAGAATGTTGTTTCCTGACCTTGCCTGCTGGCTTGCCTAATGCAAAGCAGGGGGGTGGACAGGGTGAGCAGGGCAGGGGGATGGGCCCCGCCCTGGCTGGGGGTCTCCTCTGGTGGCCCCAGAGGTTGGGGATGCCTCTGCCCCACAGCTGTGCCGTGCTTTGCCGTGGCCCCACAGCTGCCTCTGCTCTCGGCTTAGCGCCTTGGAGTGTCTGTTCTGGTCACTGCTCTGGGGCGTGACACACATCCTCCTCATACCTGGTCCCAAGAGACCCACAGATGCAGCGAGGGCTGGAAACCTGCCCCAAGGTTTTACAGGGAAGGTGGTGCGGGGTGCCAGGCGTGCCCACGAGGAGCCCCGTCCGGGCGCAGCCGTGCCCCAGTGTTTTCCTCCACGCAGGCGACCGACAGAACCTTTGGGCTGCTGGCAGCTCAGTGCAGCACGGAGCCTTGTGGGGGAGGCTTCTGAGTCTGTGTGCTTTGACTGCAAATGTGAATGGGAAACCGCTCTGCAGTGCTCCCAGCTCCTTCCCAATGCGAGCTGGACGGGGTTTCCAGAGACCTGAGCAAGTCATTTGCAGTGAGTCACTTGTTAGGTGAACTTGGCCTCTTTTTGTAGTCAGACATCGAACGAGCAGCGTGCGTGTGATTTCCCTGTGTACATTAATCATGGAAAATTATTGGAAGATAATTTCTGCAAATAATTCTTGCTCTGACGCTGTTTCGTAAGGAGTTTGGTCCGAGCATCTGCCCCACAAAGGAGACAAAACTGTGGCGCTGAATGTCCCCAAGCTCCGTCCTGTCTGAGAACGCCGGCCCCTGCTGCAAGCCTGTTAGTTAATAGCAGGAATGTAAAATTCACTGTTTCTTCCTAATCAAAAAGCAGCTGGTCACAATTTTCACACCTTTCTTTTTTCTTTTTCTTCTTTTAAAAAGCAGTCTATGGTCAAAAGTGATTATTTTCGTAGGGTAGATATCAACTTCAGAAGGCTAAATTTTCTGCAAATTAATTTTCATTTCATCTTCTAAAGCTACTTTGTTTCAGCTTTTTGATTGGGAAGAACGCTAACAACTGTCAGTAACAAAGCACACAATAAAACCACAATGTAAATGATCTTTTTGCACAGAGCAAAACTTTTCATTTTTAATTGACTTGAACTGTATGGAGAAAAGCGAAATACTGCAAAACAGAAATTACATACTGGTGTGGTATATGCGGTTTAATCAGAACAGTTCAGCGTCTGCAGCCAGCTCAGTGTGCTCACTGACATCGGGAGAGCTGCCTGGGGCAACTTCTTGCCCAGCCCGGACCCCTGTGCTCCTGAGCATTTGTTTCCTTTGGTCGGCTGAAGGAGGGACCAGCGGACGGGGAGCACCCGGGGCTGGTGCCAGCCTGGCCACCCGCGGGCACCGGTGGACCTCCGTGCTGGTGCAGCTCTGGGGTCTGCTGGGGCACCAGGGGTCTGTCTGCCTTTGCCAAGAGGCGTGTGGAGCAAGCCAAGCAGCGTGCCAAACGCACCGAGCCCGGCGCTCAGAGCTGGTGAAGGTAACTGCAGAAGACTGTACTGGAAACCAGCGATCACAAGCTGCTGGACTGTGCTGGTAATGCATCTTCTCCCTCTGTGGCATGGTTTGTTTTGATCAGCAGCGCCCTTACCCTTGCTGAGCCAGAGCTTGGAGAGAAAGGGAAATTATCTGCTGCCTCTCTAGCACAGCAAATAAGATCTGCAGCCTTTGTGCCAGGCACTGAAATCTTGGCTCCTTTGTGCATGCAAAATAAGACATTTCTCTGTAAGAAAATAGAGGGAAACAGTGTATGAAAGGGGGATGTTTTTATCTTGCCAAACAGGAATAGTCAGTTCCAATCGCTGTCTCGTTTCCCTCTCCAAATCATCAACCAATAACTCTTTCCTACTTCTGCACTACTTTGCCAGGAATAAAAAATAATTTGATGTCAGTCGCCCAATATTAAGTGGTATTATTTCCAAGGGCAAGTGTAGTGGAAAAATGACAAAAGAATCAGGGTGTTCACAGCATATTTTTAGTTCCAGCTTGACATACAGCAAAATACTGCCCTTATTTTGTGTGCTTTGTGCAACTGTGTCTCTGGCTTTGATATGTCTGCACCTTTGCTCTCCTTTCCATCCCTGTGAAACTGCCAGGTACCGCTCTCCTGTCCAGGATTCACCTTAGGGCAGAGCTGATCTGAGGTGCTGGCCTTGGGATACTGACTCGTAATGAAGTTGCAGGCAACCAAATGAGAAAAAGCCTTCACAAGCTCTCTGTGTGCTGTGGTGCTGAATATCCTGGGAGGTTGCTTTAAAGGTATCAGTTAGCTTCCATACAGTGGTAAGAAAGAGATGAGAACGAATCTTACTGGTTGTTGTTGATGCCTGAAAGATCATGCGTTTGGATATTTTAACTCTTAAAGTAAGTGAATATCTTAATTTATCCCCTGAAGTATCAGAAAACTCCCTTCCCATTTCTGCTGCTGGAATAAAGCATGCAAGTATGGATGCCTGATAAAATCCCTGTGTGGTGATAGCTCACTTTGCTGCAGTGATGTGCCAGGCTTTCCTCACGTGCGCTGGCTCTCCTTTCCCCCTTGGAGGAGCACAGAGGAAACGGGATGACTGATTAGATAAAGAATCACAAAGAAGGGCAGAGTGATGCAGAACGTTCTAAACTATAGCTGGCTGCATCAGGCAAGTGGTGGCCAAACGTGGGGTGCCATCTGGTGCAGGGAGGGCATTCCAAGGCTCCTGGCTTGCTCGCTGCCAGGCGTGGGGGCACAGCAGGCAGACCCCTTCCAGACAGGATGCTTGGTCTGCACGAGGTTGGGACCAGCATCCTCCTGACACTCTTTAATGGCCATCAGCACCAGCTGGCTCCTGTGGCATATGTGGAGCGGGGGGATGCCTGGGCTGTGCCATGGCAGCTCCTTCCTTGGCCACCTCCTCGTAGTGCCCTGGGTGGCAGGGAAGGGGGGGAGGGCATGTCTGCCAGCACCATCCTCTGGGGCACCTTCTGTGCTGGCCGTGGAGATGGGGAGTGTCTCGCAGCTATCAACCTTTCTGCTCTGCTTCAATGGCACAGACGGTGTGTGTCTTTCAAGCACAACTTTGAAATGAAGGGATTGATTTTTTAAAATTTTTTGTGTGTGTGTTTTTAAATGACATCTGTGGGTGGGAGAACCAGAAGGCAGCTACCCAGCGTCTGCACCTTCGCGCAGAGCCCTGTTTGAGGAGACAGAGAGCCTGTCAAAGGCTGGGATTCTGAGCACATGGTTTCTGCTACATCTACATCAGGCTCCGGAGACTTTTATCAACAAAGCATCGCTATTCAAATGCTATTCATGCCTCAAAGGTATTGCAAAGAAATAACTGGGGCTCCTGCCCTGTGATCAGAAGCTCTAGGTTTTGTGTGGCCGCTTTACCAGCTGCTTAATATGCTCAACAGTGGCTGCTGCCCTGCATGGGGAAGAGTGTGGGAGGCATCGGGGAGGGTCAGAGGGCACCAGTGATTTGGGAAGTGGCCGGTGCCAGGGAGTTTGCTGAACAGGAGAAAAAAATTAAAATGTACTGTACTTGCTGCAATGCGATTGAAAGTCTGTGCCCCAGAGATGAGTTTTTCCTTTTCTGAATGTCTGCATCTCACCTTCCTCTGGAGTGGGAAGCCTCTTTGCTGCTGGATACTCTCTAGATCACCTGTAATTTAAAACTTCCTTCCAGCTCTGTCTTTGAGAGAGGCCGTATCAATCACTTTGGTGAGCTGCTCCATAAATTTAAAAAGCTAAGCTTTCTTAGTTGGCTCCGCATCCTCATCTCTATGTAGAAGTGTTCACAGCCATTAGGAAGATGTTACCATTTATTTTCAAGTTTCTCCTTGAAAATCCTGCAGGAAAATTACCAAATATGCAAAGTTGCTCTCAGATTCCACCCTGAGCTGCATATTCATCACCACATTTGCTCCTTAAGCTGCTATAATGTTTTTCTCCATTGTAATCTTTATTGCTTCAGGTGTTCAGATGGTACTTTGCTTTTTCATTTAAAATGAAGAAATACACTGGCTCTGTAGGAAGAGAAGCCTGGGAAGGTGTCCCGCGATGCTGGCTTACCTTGTGAGATGAAGGCACCATGCCTGAACGCATGTGGTGGAGCCTGAGCAGCAGGGGTAGGGCAGAGGCAAAGTGTATTAAAATTCAAATGCAGAGGAAACTGGGGAGAACAAATAAAGTGCCGTGCCCTTTGGCTTGTCTCCAGAGCTGAGTGCTCTTTGGAATGTCTCGCCCTGTCTCTGGAGCGAAGCGGGTGAGTGGTATCGACAGCCTCATCAATACTCCTTGTCTGTGTGGGGCTGGGGTGGTACTCGGGTTAATCTGCTTCCAGCTGGGCTGTCCTTCTCTGGGAAACTGCATAAAATGATGGCTTGTCTGAAGGAATAATAAACATTGTTTACTATTGGCACATTAGCGCCTTAAGGATCAAGATGTGTGTGCTCAGAAAGGCAATTCTGTGCCTGAAATATTAATGCAGTGGAAGAGCACATACTCTATTTAACAAAATAAATGCTGCACTAGAACACAAGGAGCTGGAATATTCCGTGTCTGGTGCCAGCTCCCCGCACGAGGTGCTGCAGGCATTTCCAGGATGGGGGGGTGGAAAGGAAGTGCTTCAGCTGGAAATAAAGACTGCCCAGGGCTCTCGTGTGTCAGGCAGTCTGGTGATGTTAATTGGGTGTTATTGAAGGGAATGCAATGTTTGCTAGCAATGCTTGCTCTCATGTGTTCTGCCACTGCTGCTACTTAACCTGCCAAGTTTTGGCTTGCTTTGGTGGCAGTAACCTGTAAATACTTCAGAGGGTGAAGGAGGAGGGGATGTCCCACCTGTTGTTCCCACATCCTTCACCATAACTGCTGAGAATCTGCTCTGCCGTGGTGTGTGCACTCTATATGGTTTTTAGCAGCTGCTCAGACGTTACTGTTCTGCAGATTGTGCTGGTGTTTGGTAGGAGAACCTTGGCTTGAGGAGGAAAAAAAATACCAGGCTAAAGAAAGCTTTGTTGTGGTTCGGTTACAAAGATGATGAAGATGCTGTTCTGTTTTTCATATTGCACATACTGACCTTCTGGAGATTGCCCCGGTACCCTTTTACCTGTGCTAACAGCAGCAATGAAGGTATGTTGAATTAAATGTGGCCACACATTGTATACGAAAGAGATAAGTGGATGTTGGTGTTTTATGGCAAGGTGCTCGTGCTGCCTCTTCCCTTTCCTGCATACAGTAAGTATGGACTCACCAGGGCAGCATTAGCTGCTGGATTGCAGCGTGCTTCAGGAAAGCAATGTAGATTAAATGATACTTTACAAAGCTCCGTGTTACTACTCTGTTGTCAACATTAATGGCTAAACGTTATTTTTAATGCACTCCCAGTGGCAAAATCTATCATGACGTAGCAGCAACAGCAGAGCAGATAAAGCCCTGTCATACAGCTCCCTTCCAAGGTACCTCTGTGCAGAGTCCCTTTTCTGGCTAAAAATAGTTGCAGTTCAAAGGTACTTTCAGAGCAGTAACAGAATGAACCTAGGATGAGACCCTGGGGCTGGCAGCAGTGGAGGGGCACAGGGGATGTCACATTAAGCCGACATGGACTAAAAGCGATGACACGTTGCTGTTAGCCAAGACAGGTGCGCCGTGGCCGAGCCGTCCCCGGGAGAAGCCCCGCAGCTACCGCTTTCCTGCAGCAGCCCCTTCCTGCTCCAGATGCATGGGAGGGCACCTCTTTGTTCCAGGTATTCACTCTTCGTTTTCTTTAATATTTTAAACTTGCAACCGGTGTTTGGATTTGGATGCCAGGTGTTCGAAGGCAGAGTCTTTAGTTATCCTCATGTGCTGTGACAGGAGCCGTCCGCGTGCTGTGACGGGGCTGAGCGGGGTCTCGGAAGCGGCTGGCACTGGCTTTAAAAGCGTTTGGTTTCAGACACGTAAAGGTAAAATGGGAGCAACGGCGGTGCTGCCAGCGTGTGCCATGCTGCAGAGCTGGTGCTGGCCAGCCCGTGTGCGGAGGAGACATTGTGTTTGTGCTAACTCTTCTGTTCCCTGTTGACACCAGGGTGATGGTTCTGTACCAGCAGTGAAGGTCATCTGCCCCTTGAGCACCGTTACCCAACTGCAGAGTGGCCTGAGCTGAGAAACCCGAGCTGCAGCTGCATGACATCAGTTGGCTGCAGGCGAACAACAAGGGTTTATCCTGCTGTGCGAAGCACATTTTGGAGGTTCACGCCCTGCTTGCTCCATCCCCCATGTCCCCATGCCCTTGGTATGTTTGCAGGGAGGTCTGTGGCCTTGAAAAAATCCCGAAACACCAGTGGAAAAGTAAATTTGTGGTTGCATTAGTCTAGGTGTAGGATCCGCACACAGAAGAAGTGTGAGGATGTGAAGTGGGAAGGAATGCTCTGTGCATTTGGGGAGGAACAGAAGCCTGCGGGCGATCGCGGGTGCTGGGAGGCAGGGCGTCTGCAGGGTGCCAGCAGCCTGCGAGCTGGGTGCTGAGCCCTGCTGCTCGTGCCTTGCTGCTCCAGCAACAGGCTGTAAAGAGAGTTATTTTCCTCTTCACAGGGTACACAATGGTGCATAGGACAAGAGATAATTTGACTACAGTCAAAATCAATATAGGAAGTGGTAAAGTTAAAGATCATGTAGCTGAAATAGCGGTTCCTGCAACAGAAAATTCATGCCTTGCCGTTCTGGAGGTCTGCAGGTGTCTGTCACACCAGGAGCTGCAGAGCCAAGGCTGGATCTGTCTGCATGGCCAGTTGTGAGAGGCAGGGCTGAGTCCCCGGGGGCAGTGGTACCCTGTGGATACCCGTGGTACCCATGCTGGTGGGCTACCAGTGCCATCCTCCTGCTTTGTCTGTGTGATGGGGATTGCACCAAGGGGAAAAACCAAAGGTGGTATTTTCTTTTCCCTTGAACAGGGGTGGTTTAGAAACCCTTTTCTCAAGGCCCCCCTGGGCTGTCAGTCTGAGCCCTCTCCAGCTCTTTGCAGCTTCGAGATGTCAAGCGCAGCACGAGGGAGGATGGGAAAAGGGTATTTCTGAGCTCTCCTGGAGGAAATGTTTTTCTTGTGGCTACGGGAGCTCTGAGTTCACACTGCAAAGGAGGATCTAGCAGGTGAGATTTTTCTCTTATGAAGGTGACTAAAGCAACAGTGTTGATTGTAATTAAATTGCCATGCTTGGACTGGATGCTTTGACCCCCTGCGACTGCAGAACTGTAGATGCAGCAGCCCCTTATCCTCCCTTTGGGTGCAGCAGGTTGCTGCTATGTGTTTTACTTGGAGCTTCTGAAGTCTTGTTTTTGCATTTTAAAAATTGCAGTGATCAAGATTTGGGAAAAGCTGCTGGGGCCTGTGAAATGCTTCTGGCCACGTGGGACATCTTTAAGGTTGTTGGTGACCCGAGTGAAGGGATCCGTGCTTGGCTGGCAAGCAGGGAGAAATGATCACAGATTTAGAGAAAACAAAGTGAGCTTAGTGGTTGCTTGGCTGAATAGATCATCAGTAATTGCCTTTATGTGTAAGCAAACCAACATCCAAATCAGTAATGTGTCTACTTGTTGCTTTGAAGAAGCCAGTTTCATGGGGGTGAAGATTCAGCTGTGTGCAGCTGGGAATTACGGACACGTATCTGTGTGCCCGGAAAGTCACAAGCATGAGCAGACACTTTTTAAAAAATTAATTCACAGAGGAAAAAGGGGAAGTGGATAGAAATGACCATAAATTATAAATGAGGCTTTGCAAAAATTACAAAAGGAGAAAAAGGACATTGGCACCCAGCAGCGTCTGGAATAACAGACGGGAGTTTGTCTCTGTGGCGAACAACGGGGATCTCGACAATAGTGTTTGCTGGTCGTGTGGGTAGAAGAGGCAAAAAAGGGAAGGCGTTTGCTGAAAATACTTCTGTCCTCTATTAAAAAAAGCAGAGGATGTTGTTATATCACAGAATGATGGGTAAATTGGTTCTGTTCCAGTAGAAATCTGGAAGTTTGTTAGGCAGCGATTATGAAATCTAGAATGTTGTTTTTTGAGTCAGCAGGTCCAGTAATTTGCGGGCAAGTGCCTGAAAAGAGCAGGCCACGTGCTCTGCATCATCACTGCTGATCCTTCATGGGACTTGGGAAGTGGAGGAAGTTTCTAGGAGGAAGGCGAGCGCGGAGCTGGGCATGGCAGCACCGGGGACCAGTGCGGGAGTCAGAGCCCTCCCAGCTTGGCATGGCTCCTGAACAAAGCAGGCTCTGGGAAGGGACTGGAGTACGTAGCTTCAGGACAGTGCAATTGGTATTCTGCATCAGGTTTAGAGAACTGGGTCTAGCCAAAATAACTTTTATCTCTTTTGATGAGATTACAAGTAGGGCCAATACAGATAATAAAGTTGGTGTAATCATATGACTGCATGTTTCATGGCAATTTAATTAAGAAAATGCCAGCATACAAAAAATCAACACAGTACAGACTAAAGGGATTAAAATCCAACCAACAGGCTTCTGAAAAAGAATTTATTGCAAACTAGGAGAAGCCACGGCCATTCGGGGTGCCATTACAGTTCCATTCTTCATCTCCCACCTGGCTGTCTCTGCCTGTGCTTGGCACGGCCACGTGTCCCCCAGTGTGGTAGGTCCCTGGGTTTTGGCTGGAGGACAGGGCACAGAGGAGGGAGAGCAGGAGAGGAGAGGCAGACTGACTGAAAACGTGATGCTGCCAGCGGAGGAGTGAACAAGCGGATGATAAAGGGAGCTATGGGGAATACAGAAATTGGATCAGATGCAAGCACAGCATGAGGAGAGCAGCAGAAATGGTTGATTTGAACCTGGCGAGGTGGTTGGGGATGTGGGAGGAAGTCCCTTACAAGATGGTGAAATGTTTTAGACTGTCAGGTCAGCTTAAATCAGTGGTGCAAAGTGGCAGCGGATCCCGGGGCTGCAGCAGGCTGTGGAGCTGGTGCTGGTGGGGGCTTCTCCTACACCCCCGGGCAGCGCTCGGGGAGGGAGGGATCTGTGTGCATCTCTGCAGCCCGGCAGACCCTGGGCTAGAGCCTCCCCTGGGGACTTCTGGCCTTGTGAAGGGAGATGTGTCTTTGTCCTCCCCAGGGATGTCACTGCTGTTGGTAAATTGGTAGAGAATCCGTGAAGTTATGGTGGCAGTGAGCAACCCCTCCATCAGCCAGGGCCAGCAGGGCTGCAGTGTCTGAACCAGCCTTGTCTGTGGCTACCAGGGTCCTGCCAGCTGCCGCTGCCGCCACAGAGCCGTGATTGTCTCCTCTTGCTGTGCTGCTGCTCGCTCTGGGCAGAAGTGTGCTGCAAAACTTGATTTATGCAAAATCAAATTGCATTTCATAGCACAATTTAGGTCTGCTTTGCCCTTTTTATGTTTTAGGGTTGAATTACCAGAACTCTGCTGCCTCTGCCACAATCTTCTGTATTAAAATAGATTTGATATAGATAGAAATGATCCATTTATTTACTTTTATTGATGAGCGTTCTTAATAATAGCACATGAGCTTGCAGTGCAGAGGTCTGCAGTTGCTATGTGAAAACAGGCTCTTTCTCAGCTTCCCCCTGCTCCCTGCATATAGAGTGTTGTTTTTACAGCACATAGTGTTAAGCTAGACTTCTTGCCTTCTGAAGGAGTTGTTTCCAGACAGTAGGGACAGAGAATTTAAGTGAAAATGCCTTTAGCATAACGTTTTATAAAGCTACAGAAGAAATATGCACGGGCACAGAAATACTCTGAGTCACCCTAAGGTAAAGGTGGGGTGGCTGTTGATGGGCGGGCAGGTATCTCCGAAGGCAGCGTTCTTGTTCCAGACCATGGGTTTACAGATGTGTCCTCCAGAGCTCCTTCAGACAGGCGGGACCTCTGACCATTCCATGGATGCTGGAGTGAGTGAGTGAGGGGGGCTGTGCCACCCCCTCCTGGGCACTTGCCCTTCTCGCCCCTTGGAGCTGTGGATTTCAAGTTGCTTTTGCAGAGGGGAAAAGATAACCCGCAGGGCTGTTTGTGAGCAGCATGCTAAGAATAATCACTTTGCTCTTGCCGTGGTGTTAGGATGATAAATACACATGTAAATGTAGAAAATACCAGAGATAAAATGGGTGACAAATGGGCTGTGCTACCTCCGCTCCCTGCGAGGGGATGAGATGCTCACTACATACAGGGATGATTTTAAGCTCTGCTTTTATAAACATAGGATAATAAGGCTGCATAAGGAGCCGTGTAGTTTTAAATTATGCCAAACATAAGTTATTTCTTTGCTTTAGCTTTCATAAATTCAAACAAATGCATAAATAAAGGTGAGAGGTGTTTTACAGAAGTCTGAAGCTTCGCTGCCTTTTAATGCCGACATTTGGACATCATTTATGGCACAGCTGAGTGCCATGGAAAAGAACACTAAAAATGGTTACTGTTAAAATCTTGCCTTTTCATCTTATGAAAAACCAACAGAAAGCCCACAAACTTTGTAACCTCTAAATTGAGCAGGCTGTGGCTGGGTGCGGGTCGGCATGGTGAGGTGCTGGGTTAGCTCACCTGAGGGAAGACCCCCAGGACTGCGAGAAGGATGACTTGAGGCTGGCTGGCTGCTCCGAGGGGTGTAAATACTCAGTGAAGGAATTAAGCTGAAAAGCTCTGTCCATGTCGCCTTTACGGTGCGTTTGACTCTCCTCCATCCCAAGCATGTGGTGCGAGGGAGGACCGTGGTGGCCTGTCCGTGGCAGGGGCTCCCTGGTGTGCAAACCTTCCTGAGGTGAAACTGGACGAGCCGAGCGTCGCTTCAGGCAGAAAGTAGGAGTGCTGCCAGACTCTGAGACTGACCTCGCACATCTGTCCTTTGCATTTCAAACATTTATTTTGTCATTTTTTAATTACGCCATTGCTGTCTGGACTGTTGGTCACTGATAGCTGAAGGTCTGGGTTTTCCTGCATTTAGCTCTGACTACAGCAGGTCATGCTTTCTAAATGCGTGCAGGAAGACAACTTAGGGAAAGGTATTTGACATTATTTATCTTGACTGATTTGCTCTATTAAAAAAAAATTATTGCATAGTTACATTTACACATACAAATAACAGTGCTCTTCAAATTTAGCTCCAAGTTCACACCACAGGAAAAAGAATGTTCCAGAACATGCTAATGATAATTTAATATTTTAAAATTGCAAATCCGTGATCTGAAATTATAATATTACAGTGCTGCTGTTCTGTGAGGCAATCAGAAATGGAGATTCAGAGAAAACATTTGCATAATAATAGCTGCTGTGCATGTCTGGGTGCTGGATGCAGGTATTTAGTAGCTGCAGTCTTTCCCCCTCCCCTTTACAGCTACTGGAAGACCAGAGCTGGCTGTAAGTTAGTCTTTTGAAGGTTTATGTCTGTGCCTCTGCTGTAGAAGCTTTTAAATCTCCCTTTACATTTTGCAAGTTATGAGGATTGCTTTGTCTGTTGGTGCTGGTGTGAGCAGGACATCTCCCTGTCTTTCCTTGTCCTCACCTGCTGGTAAGCTCCAGGCGTGCCCGAAGGCAGTGGGAAACCTGCCCTTGCTGTGTCCCTCACATGAAGAGTCTCCTCCGGGCATCCCTCAGCTCTTCCTCACCCCTCTAGAAAAATACAGGTCCCCTGAAAACTTTCCCGTGGTATAAACAATGCTTGAGAAGTACCTGCCTGCTCAGTGCTCTTCTTGAAGGAGAAAAACACGAGAAGTCCCTGGCCCACCTCGCGGGGGGGTCCAGCCCCCTGGCTGGATGGGGGCTGCTGCCAGGAGTTGGGTGTGGAGGGGCAGAGTGTGCTTGGGACCAGCAACCGCTGTCGGTGCTGGAACACATGGGCTGCATCCGTCCTCCGCCCGTGGTGCTGGGCAGCACTCGGGGAAGCAGAAGGACCTTGCAGCGGTGCCCGAGCTCCCGGGGCAGGATTCTGCAGCAGGGAGCATCAGGTCGAGCCTGGGCTTTCCCCGGCTCCTGCTGCTTAACCTGGAGCACAAACCCCGTTGTTGTGCTCCGGGAGGTTTTGCTCTTCTGCTCCCATAAAACCTCGAGGGAGGAGATGGGGCTTAGGCTGGGGACGCGTGTAGTCCTTATTCCTCTCTCTGCATGAGGAAGGCATTAGATTTCATAATGCACAATTATCTGGTAATTTACCTGTGGGAGAAATTTCTTTCAAACCTTTGGCAGGTGTCAGTTGGCGTATTTCCTGGAGAGTGAGTTTTTATACCCTTTATGTATTTTATTCTTCTGGAAGCTTAGGAACCGTGGGTTTCGGTTTGTGTGTGCGTCTGATCCCTCATGATGCCGTCCTGTCTCTGCCTGAAGCTAAATACCCCTGATCTTTGCAATCTCTCCCGCTATGGAAATGGCCTTGATGACAAATGTTGCTCTGCTCTCGCCACCTTCCTTCCCGCTCTGTCTTCAGGGGGCTGCAGGCAGCAGGACTTAGCAGAGAGCAGCAAGAGTGGACCATTTCTCCTGCTAATAGCAGGTGTCATAATCATTCCACAGTTCATTTCAGCTCGGGGGAGAGCTCTGTGAAACCTCTGTGAAATGCAAATGTTCCTCACCTGGGTCTTTCCCCCTTTTCTCCTCCCATGTCAGATACATGTATCAAGGGGATGTGAAATCTTACGGCAGATAGGTGTTGTATGCACAGCAATAGAGCCTCTCACTTTTTTTAATGTCATTTCTTCCTTTTTCTTTTTTTTTTCTTTCTTTTTTTTTTTTTTTTTCCAGAGCCGGAAACATGCCAGCAAAGTTCGCCTTTATTATATGCTTCATCCCATAGATGGAGGCTGTCCAGCTAAAAAGCTCCGGTCAGAAAACGTGGGTATACTTTAAGTCCCTGTTTGCTCAGCTGCTTTGTGAATCATTGACTCTCTGCTACAACATTTTTTCTGTTACAGCCACAGATGATCAGGTACCCAGAGGTAACATTTAGATTAGCTGAAATGCTAAGTAACTGGAAATAATTTTCAATAAACTATACAAGAAATATTATGTGCATCAGCAACAGTAATTGCATTTTTAGTTATTTGAATGTTCTTTCATGGGAAAAAGAAATGTGCTGCTAGCAAATACCCAGCATTTATTCAGTTTAAGTGCAGTGGCTAGTTTTGTGCTGGTGAGCTCTGGCATGCAGGTGAGGCAGGATGATGGCAGTGGGAGGCTGGTGCCTTTGGGCGGCTGGGTAACGGCGAAGGCTGCTCTGCAGCAGCTCTGGCACTGGCTGTGGAGAGGCTCTGCTTGGAGCAGCACTCCAGTCGCTTCCAGGCACGTTCTCCCAACTCTCTATGTGATGCCGTTCCCGAAGGTGAGGGTCGCTGGGCAGGGCTTTGCTGCCCGGGCAGTGGTGCTGGTGCACGTGCCCCCGGCACGGTGTTGCTGACCCCCCCGCCCCCGGGGAGGTCATTGGAGAGCATCATCACCTCTGGAGGTGTCTTCAGACCCAGTTTTTTCCTGAGAGTTTATGAAAACGAGAGTGCTGGATCCAAAAGGCTCCCCACAAAGGTTTGTGGTCAGTCTGCAGTTTTAAAAATTGGCAGCTGGGTTCCTTGGTTGCATTCAGATAAACAAATGAATGTGTGGAAATTGGACCGGCTCGCAGCCATTTGTCAGGCAATAAAAGGAGACTAAATTTATAAGGGACTGATTCACAGTGAATTATTCATTCAGCTCTTTCCCATATTCTGAGGCTGGTGTGAGAGCTGTTGATGAGGTTCCCGGCAGATAGCATCCAAACCATTTCAGATCTATGGGAGTGTGACTGTGGCTTAATGCTATCAATATTTAGTGAGATGTCTTCTAATTAAAGGGAGAAGCATGCAAGTTTTGCCAAAGGAATCTGAAAGCTCCTTGACACGGTAATTAAAATTTTAGTGGAACTTTTATGTTGCCCACAGGGTAATTGCAGATGCGATCTACCCCTTAACAACAGAACCTCACAGTATTTTTATCAAGTTATTAGTTACAGAGCACGAAAGGTACAGTGGACATGCACGTGTAGACTTGGAACATGGTCCTCTATAGAGCTTAGTTACATCTAACAAGAAACGGCATAGCTGTGCGTACACCGTAGTACAGGGATGTGGTGGACCGAGAATCAAAGAGACCTCAAAGAAATTGAAGCTGAACTACTTCCCGTCTCTGTTGTGGAAGGCAATAATGAGAAGCAATGTAGTTTGCTCAGCAATTCTTGATTGCACAGGGCAGCCCTTGGAGGGGGACGGATTAACAAGTCCTTGTGCACTAGGTGAATGATAAGCTATACGAGATCTACCTTCTGAAATTATTTGTTATGAAAATATAGCAGGGAAAACCTGCCAACATTTACAGCTCAACGTAGGCCTATTGCTAGATAGGTGGATATTATCCAAGCCTTTGCATTTAAAGAGAACAGAAATATTTAGGACATCTCTAACGCTGCATGATACCATCATTGCTGCGTGCAGAGTGCAGCTGCGTTGCCCGATCCAGGTATCCAGCAGTGTTAGTCAAGCTATGGCACACCGACTTTAATGAGTATTGGAAACAATCTGTGAAAACCAGTTAAATTTCTGTGCAGAAGCGTCTGCAACTAAGAAGGGAGTGTTAGCCTTTTTTTATCCATCAAAACCTGCACTGTTACATGACTCTATGCCATTTGACGTGTAGCCTTTGGACCGCCAAACTAAACACCTTGTCTTTCTTGCAAATGGCAGTAGGAAGGAGAAGCAGCTGCAGACACTCACTGCAACAGGCTTAAAACCAGCGTTTGCTACCTGACCTTTCAGTGAGGCGAAGGGTAGTGTTTGCTGTTGTTTGTGGACTATAAAACCACTCTGCATTCCCAAAACACCTGTTATCCTTTCCTAGTAAGAAGTAGGAGGCTTATACAGTTAGTCTTGCCCTGGATAACGACTCAGTTGTTGGGCTGTTCATTATCGTTTTATTTTTTTGTGGAGGAGGGGAAAAAACCCTCATGTCTTTGGTGTGCTGAGGGATTGTTGACCTTTCATTTTAAATTTCCGCTTAACATTTCAGCTGAAAGTAATTGGAGAAGGTTGCAGGCTGTGCCAGGGCCCCACAGAAACTGAGAGTCAGATCCTCAAGTACCAGAGTTGGTGAATCAGGTTTAACGAGCCCTGTCTCACTACCTTCAGAAAATAGGACCCCTATTTACTATCAGGACATATGTGATGAAAACTTCTTATGTGCTATGAAATGTGTTTTTTGGGATGGGAGAAAAGCCTTCAAATTCTTTCTAGCCCTACTTGTACTGTAAGATGGTAAACTGCTTTGACCAGCATCATCTTCCTTAAAAAAAGAAAGGGATCTTAATAGCAAGGATAAATTCTCTGAGGGAAAATAGCAGGTTATTAGGTTTTGTTGCTGAGGGTAATGCATGTCCTGCAAGGTGGCTCTGGAGACAGTAAAGCCAAGAGCTGTGCCTCTCGGAGGCAGAAGCGTGCCGACGGCTGCCTTGGGAGGCTCGCCTTCACTTCCCAGTCAGCAAGGAAATCGCAGCTTTTATAGCTTGTGGGACAGCATTTACTGTGTGCTGTAACTTAAATCTTCAGTGATTACACTGAAACCAGGATGAAATGGCTGGGTTCAGGGCCAGCATTCTTACTGTGTGTTTTGCACCTGATCAGCGATTTTCAACCAAAAGGTCAGGTATTAGTGTCAGTGAAAGGAATTAGTGATGGAAGAGTTGAATTTATTCTTGGACCAAAGGCTGGGACTGGCTCTGTGAGGGCTGCTGTTGCTGTGACAGGCTCTGTGCCCCTTGTCCTCCCTCTTCTCCAGGGCTTTGTCCTGTGTGGTTTTAAACACCCACGGAGCCACAGCTGCGTGGTGGGAGCCGGGGTCTCTGGCGGAGGAGTTGCCCTCGTCCTTGCCCAGCTGCCTGTGGCTCTGTCCCTGCCAGAGCGGGACCTGGGATGTGTGCGTGCCATGTCACACACCCCCCTCACTGACCTTAGGGCTGGCTTTTCCTCAGAGAGCGTATCGGTCCTAAGATGCTCTGAGACTTTGAGCAGGCGTTTCAGATTTAGATGGCCATAAACTGGTGCTTGCTCTTGTGCCACAAGAAAAGCATACTCTGAAATGGAAGTAGTCTAAATTTCACACAGAGCGTTACAGAAAATAGCTCTTTAACAGCAACACCCTCTTCACATGCAGAAAATTAACTCAAATTTAAAAGACACTTCACAGTGCCTTGAGTGCTGTGTTTTATATTGCTATATTTCAAGTGTCTGTATGATATTTTCTTCTTAGTAAAACCTAAGAAAGGAAGACAGCAGATTTGTATTTGTGGAATAAAAATCCTTACTTTTCCTGAGGATTGCTTAAGGAGCATGCAGCAAGGGACTGTAACTGCATGGTCCTGTGCGAAGATTATGCCTTTTAGCAGCTTGTTAACAGGCATCTGAATAACTGAACTCAATTCTGTTGGATGTACAAGACTTGCTTTGAAGTTTATAATATTACAAAAAGAAGGCCTATAAACTAGGCTGGCCCGGCATGTCTGTGGAGCTGGGGGAGGATGAGCAATGCCAGTGTTGGGAAGCGGATGCTTTATCTCCGAGCTCGTGGTGTGTTCCATGGTGCTTCAGTTTATGCGAGGCCATTCGCCCCTGTCAGTGCTGCATCCCTGCAAAGGTTAGCAAGAAGGGATCATCTGGAGAAGATTGCAAAAACAAATGGTAGAAGTATTCCTTGTGCGTTGGCTGGCTTTATGCAGCGTGGGGTTAGAGAGTTGCTTGTGTGGGTTTTATGGAAACTAAATTGAGATGTTAGTGCCTATTTACTGCTGCTGCTTTAGACTGAGCTGGGTGTGGGAGCCAGGGAAGCAGCGGGGAGTGATGGATGAGTGCACGCGTGGGTGCAGAGCATCCCTGGAGAGCGGGCGTCTGCCCCAAGCAGGCTGCAGGTCGACTGAGCCTTGTGCCCCGGCTCGGGCTGGGCTCGCCTGGGCATCCTGATCGACACGTGATGTTATTTTACCAGCTGGCTGTGTACGATCCTGTCAACGCGGTGTCTTTCAACAGGTGACAAAAGACACCCAGCTTGGGTTCCCCCCAGCCCATCTGGTTACAGGTAAAACAGCCACCGACAAATGAGAAGGCATAATTACCCTTCAGGGCTGGATCTGGCCTTGGGTGCTGGGCAGCTCTGTGTGGGGCATCGGGGGGGGGGGGTGGAGGGGAGGGCAGCGATTCTGCTGATGAATGGATGCACCAGGCTTAGGCCAGCGCTTAATAACACTTGAATCTGAACACCTCCTGCATCCCACTAACAAAGAGCATGAAAAACGGCTGGCTGTTGGAGAGCGAAGGTCTGTGGGGTTTGCACAGAGGCTGGGACGCTCAGGCCAACCAAGCAATTGGGGACATCCCGTCCTGCCCACGGGTGAGGCTCTGGTGGCCAAATCCCCTCCGAGATGCGCCCAGAGACCTGGGTGCGCTTGGATGAGCTGCGCAGCAAACTGTGGATCGGTGTAAATGGAGCCTTGGGCTCTAAGTGGAGTGTCTGAGGGTTGTTTGAGGGAGTTTAACATCTTACAATTTATTTTTTTTAACTGCAGTCTGTCTGTGAAAGTAGGTTGCAAAAGAGAAATGTCACTGAAGAGCAGACCAGGCAGAGGAGGGGACCCTGGTACATAAGCACTGAAGTGTATCAGCGTTTCAAACGAACTCTGTTGGAGGCTCTTTATATGTTGCCACCGCAGATGATCAATAGAGTCTGGGAATTTTTTACGCTGCTCTTAACTTTCAAGTGATTTCCCTTTGAAGATGTAAAATATCTTGAGAGAAACCTATTTAAAAGAAGTGCAAATTACACTCAGAACAGTACTAATCACCCCTGGAGATGTTTCTCTAAGGTTTAAGTTGATTTATAGTTAACAGCAGCATCAAAGGGGTGAAAATTGGTCCTTTTTCCAATGGTGCTTATTTTGGGGGAGAAAATGACCTTTACACAGTGGGTTGGGTGTCAGCTGTGTGGTCAGTTCCTGCTCCCAAGCGTTGCAGAGCTCGTCTCCTGCCCTGCCATGGTGGGGATGTGTGGGGGCACAGCTGGGGCTTGCCATGCTGCCCCGGCACCGCTGGCGGCTGGGTCGGGTGCGTTGGCCTGGGCTCAGGCTGTGCTTTGGTGGGGGACAGCGGGGTGGCCGCTGGTGCTGGTGCTGATTCACCCGTTTGTTTATGTGGAGAAGCTGAAGAGCTGTGCTCTGCATTCTGTGTCTGAAGATGAGCGTGACATTTGCAGAAGGGAGCTGGCTTTTGGATGCTCTCTGGTTTTCCCTTGGCCTGTGCTGTCCTTTCGCAGCGGTGCCATCGGTCCCAGCTGGGCAGACGTGCTTTGGGCACTCAGGGGCACGGTCCCGCAGGGGCAGTGGCGAGGGGCTGGTGGTGTTGCTCCCACCAGTGCCTGAATCTTTGTGCGGAGATGAACCAGAATGTGGTTACGGCTTGTTGTGAAGTTCTTGTAAAATGAAGACTGCAGCTCCTAAAGCAGTCTGTTTGCTGTTTTGACTGTACACCAGCATTTGGAATATTCGCTTAAAAAAAAAAAAAAGTGCACAGCTGTCTCTAGATGGCTTGTCACTGGGGGTGGGTCTGGGGCCAGGTCTGTCCATCTCATCCAGGGAATGAGCTGGGATGCTAACGACCTGCACAAAGCAGGTCATTTTCCAGCTTTTGAAAGGTCTTGCTCTGCACGGAGGAGTATTTTCAAAAGACATCATTTATAAATTGTACTCAATGGCAAACACAACATACTGAGATCTTTGGAAAAGCAAGGCCACGTATATGCACCCCTAAACGTGATTCCCATTTCCTTTGTGGAATGGGTTGAATAATTAGTTGTGACTAATAGTGCAAGTGTGCTTTTCCCCCTGCTTGCTCGTTGTTGGTACCCTTGTGTCTATGGAACCTGTTTATTCTAAGCCCTTGCTGGCAGCTGCAGTCAGGTTTTGCTCACAGATGTTCAGCCCAGGGGCTGTTGGTGAGCTCTCTCTTCTCCCAGGCCCTCCCCGTGGCTCAGCTTCTCCCCGCCGGGCACCGGTGCCTCTGCGCTCAGCCTCCGCCGGGGGGTAACAGGATGCTCTGTACCCCCCGGGGTGATGGGTGCCTGGGTGAGAGGGAACAGTGCCAGGAGCTGCTGCAGGGTCCAGGACGTGTGGTGGCACGGGCAGCGGCACCACTCCTGCCGTGGGGGAAACCGGCAGCCTGGAGCCACAGCAACCCCTCCTCGTGGGCTTTGCTTAGAGCAGAAGGTCTAAGCTCAGCACCCAGCTGGGCAGAGGTCGCTGGCTTTTATTCTTAGAAGAATAATGAAGAGTAAGGAAGGTTGGAGACAATATTGTCATTAAATCAGGGTTTACTTGTAAAAATAAAGATGCAGTGATTAGTAACTGTGAAGGATGGCCCCTTGCTGGCACTGAAATACTGAATGGTGATGTTCTTAACTTCTTCACTTTTCCAGTCACCTCTTAGCTGACACTAGGATCTCGCAAACCCCCGCTTTGCACCAGGGAGTTTCATTGTACAGATCCTCCAACAGGACTATGGGCTGCAGCTCTGAGTTTGCTTTAGGCAGCATCAGTTTCTGGGATGTGTTTTTTCCTGGTGTGTGCAAAGTGTCTTGGACTGTTATGATTGCCTGTTTTTTCATCTGGTAGTGTTCAAGAGCCCAAAAACAGTCTCTAGGAAAGGAACAGAACATACATGTGGTTTTTTAGGTGTTTTGCTGGTTTTTTTCCTTGTGCAAACCTTGCAGCGAGCGTTTTTTCCTGTCTTCAGTATGTGCCACAAGGCTGCTCTTGCCTTCAGGTTTATCTTGTCAGCAGTTCATAGTAAATTGTTGTGGCGAGGTACGAGCCTGGCTGCCCGGTGAGGGGCAGCGGACAGGCAGCCCAGGGTGGCCAGGTGGCTCATGGAGCTGATGGGCTGCAGAGAGGGTGCAGCCAGGGATCCCTGCTCCACCGGCCGGTCTCCCCTTGGTCTCTGCATGATGGGAGGGGTAAAGGGGTCTCCACCAGGGCCTCATGAACAGCAGAGCAAAGGCGGAGGGGCAGGAGGTGGCCAGGGCTGGCTTGGGGGACCTGCGCGAGTCCTGCTGGTTTGTTTGCTTCTCCCACCTGCAGAGAGGGCAGCCCTCCACCCTGTCCCCCCAGTGCTCTGGGGTCTCTGACAGAAGTGTGGCTGGAGGAAGCACTGGTGTCTGCTGGCAGGGAAAGCACCAGCTTTGTAGGATTCCCTCAGCTGGAGTACAGGAATAAGGACTAAAGGCAGGCAGGCTGGCTGGTGGATGCGAGGGGTGAGCTGCACGGCCGTGGGGAGCGCAAGGGTGAGCTTCCCGTGCACGAATGAGAGTGGAGGGGCTGGGGGCTCGGGAGTGCCCCGGGGGTCGGAGTCACCCCCAGGCTGAGCAGGGCTGGGACCAGGCAGGAGCGAGTCTGTGGGAGACGAGGAAGGGAATCCCCTTGGAAACTGCGACCTTGGCATAACAGCCTGGGTCCCTCTCTCTTCTTTCTCCGTGACTGTGCTTGGTGGGCTTATACACCTCTTTTTTTTTTTTTTTTTTTCTGTGTTTTTGTCTCCACCCAGGGCAGTGATGGTGACTCAGTGGATAAGAACAAATGCTGCACACTATGTAACATGTCCTTTACCTCAGCAGTGGTGGCCGAATCGCATTACCAAGGGAAAATCCATGCCAAAAGGTTAAAACTGTTGCTAGGTGAACAACCGGCATTAAAGGCCACAGGTAGGTCCAGAGGCAGCGAGCCGGAGCAGGAGGGTCCGGCGCGGGGCGGCGCGGGCTCGCTGTGCCGAGGAGGCACGGCCAAGGCGCCGGCTTGGTGCCTGCGCGGCAGAGAATGGATAGCTGAGTGGTGATGGCCGGCAGAAGCAGCTATTCATTTGTGTTGCTGTCATAACAACCTTTAAAAATTGCTGATGCTCATTATTGCCTGCTTTGTTCACATAGATTAATGGTTTATCAGCCAGGCTGGCCTTTGTACGAGAGTCCTATCTCTGGCTCCATGCTTCTGAAATGTTTTGCTCAGTGGAAGATAATATCTCCTCTGGGCACAAATAGCCAAGCCTCGCTTTAATTATCAGAAGTTATTCGACAGCTCAGCTAATATGTTTAATAAACCTTTCGTGCTACTGTACAGAGCAGCATATCATTTGCTTTTACCTTAGAGGGAAATCTGGTCTTTAAAAACTGTTGGATCGATCGTCTTTTGATTTTTGCCCAGATGGGTATTCATGCTTTCCTCCACGGTGATTCCAATAATGCAAGCCTATTAACTTTCACATTTAAAAAGTCAAATGTTGGAATCGGATAATTTAACCATCTTACTGTTTGCTTAACCATAAAGCACCTGCAAAGTGCTAATTTACTGAGAAACAAAACTTCCTCTGTGGTTGTCAGGCCAGAGGATACTTGAACAAACTGTTTTTCTTGCTGACCAGGCGGGATGACTGGGCTGTGGTTCTGCAGACAGTTGTATTTTAGTATTGCTACCAGTGGCACTTCCTTCAGAGCAGAATATAAATTCAGCTGTGCGTTGTGCATCCTGCCTAACACAGAGTGCATGAATCCTAGATGTGATTAAATAAGGGGGGCTGGCTGTGCGTGCATGTGTGTGTGTGTGTCGCTTTTTTAACTTTACAGGCTGTAGGTGCTTATGTGTATAGAATATAGTCTGTCCTTTACCAGGACTGGCTTGGTAAACATTATCCCCTTGGCCTGAGGGAGCACAGGGTATCGCTTTAGGTGGTGGCTTGCGTGTTTTAACTAACAGGGAAGGTGCAGCAGAGTTTGCCAGTTGCTGAGGTGCATCTGAAAAGTGCCCGGTGCTCCAGGTGCTTGGCACAGACCCTGCAGGAGGCGAGGGTGCAGCTGCGGGTGGCAGGGGGTGCTGGCAGCTCCTGACCGTCCCCGTGGAGAGCTGGGAGGATGGATCTGACATGAACTGATGTGGTAATTTGCAGCTGAGTGAGGGCTCCTTAGGCTGTTCTCTGCAGCTGGCAAATAATTGCAACGGCACAGAGAGAAGTAGTGTACTCGTTTATGGTATGTAATTGTCCAGTGCTTGCATTGGTGCTCAGAACCCCATCCCTTGTGTGCAGCCTTCCAGTGGTTTCTCCTCTGGCACAAAGGACCTGGCACAAACCCTAGTATTTCTGCTTAAATCCAGGTGAGTCTCTGAGGGTCACAGGAGTGACCAGGGAATAGCGCATGGACCAATTCCCACATAAGTCAACAATTCGGATTCCCCCGCCAGCAGGGAAGGAGTTGCTGTTTTTACCTGTGGGGCCATTGTTGCAGGCAGGACCCTGGGGGTCTGGTGCTGTTGGGGCAGGTGGGGCAAGCAGCCAGGAGCCAGGGGTCTGCCTGCAGTGCTGGAGTCCTGCAAGGGCAGATGGACAGGCTGTGGGCAGGAGGGAACGGATCTGGGTGCAGCAGGTGCCAGCGGAGAGCTCAGTTACTGGTGAACCAGTGTTTCCATTAACAAAATCGGAGAGGTGTAGGCTGGCATAGGTAGATGAGAACCAGCTATACGCCCTCCGTTGTTAGAGACCCCTGCAGGGGTGCTGAGGCTGACTTGCTGTGGGCTCTGTGCAGGATGGTGCTGGGGCCAGCCCTGACGTGCTGCCTGTGGATGCAGGGGCTGTAGGGCTCTGTCAGGGCAGGGCTTTCCAAGAGCTGCAGCTTTGTGTTGTAGTGTTGTCTAATTTTTTAATCACCTGGATCAGCCTCGCGGAGGCTCTAAGTGAGCCACACCGTGTGCTCCGAGAGTGATGGGCTCTTCAGCTGTTGTAATCACTAGGAAAGAGTAACTAACTCAAGGACTCATCAGCTCTTCCAGACACTTGATCTGGAAGATGGGGCTGAGCTGCAGGAATACATTAATAAGCACCTCCTCGCTCTCCAGTAGTTCTCAGAAACGTGCCCTTTGGACACATTTTCCTGGGCTTCCTACAGTCACCCAGCATTTTTCCACTGGGTTTTTTGTCTCAGTCCTTCATGGCTGGCACTAGGGAGCTTTTAGTTTCATAGACAGAGCTTCGGAAGGTCCAGGGCTCATGAGTCCTGGGAGCTGACCACACACAGCCCTGAGCATGCTGAATGCTCCCGGGGAGGAGGGTCCTGTCCTGGGGGCTTCACATGTCTGTGACAGCAGAGCAGCCAGGCTGCGGGTGGCTCTGCAGGGGAGTGGTGGCTGCACTCTTTTCAATAGGAAGATGTATTTTCCAGCCATTTTTCTTCCCCAGCTCCATGGAAGGGCATTCCAGAGGCTCTTGTACGCCCTGTGCTGGGACCAGTGGTGGCTCGCTTTCCCTTTCATTTTCATAAAGGAGATCGATAACATTTAAAATTAATCTGCTCAGAAGTAAGCTGCTAACTTGCAGCAATTAAGAGGTATTGATAATCACCTGTGTGTTGCTGCGGAGGGATCCAGCACCTTCTGACATTCCAGGGACCTGGAAGCTGAGCCCAGTGACCAAGGAGCGGGCGCTGGCAATTCAGGAGGCAGGAGCTCATGCCTGCAGCCTGACTGGTTAGCATCTTTAAAAGGGGTCAAGCTGCTGTTCTGATCGTCACACGGTAATCCTTCAGATGGTTAAATGGCTTGAATGTTTTGTTGGTGTTTCCCTATGCTCCTAAAAGTAAAGTGTTTTTTAACTTTCACATGTGATCAAAAAAAAATGAGAAAGACTCTATACAAATACTTGAACTCTCATAATCTTTAAATTAAAAAAAAAAAAAGCATAAAATGTTTTCAAAGTTCCCCAAGTGCTCTGATTGTAGCTGAGATTAAACACAGTTAATCTGAAAAGGTATTTTTAGTGCCAATAGGCAAGTAAAAGTCAGTAATAACCTCCAGTTTTCAACGTCTGATTTTCAGCTTTGCACAAGAATTTATCCTGCTACTCTAAATTGTTGTGAATTTCCATGTTGACCATTTGTTTAATTAGCGGTCTTTGTGTAAAGGGAGGAAAGAAATGGCGAAATTCTTTGCCCAGCTGTCTTTGCAGGAGTCATTTTGTTCACACAGGCATACAATTGCCTCTGTGGAGCATAGCATCTCTTTAAATTGAACAGTAACAAAATGTATTTAGGGGACAAAATTAAGACTAATGAATGCAGTTGAAACTGCAAGGGAAATTCAGGAAGAATTCTTGAGCTGTTGGAAGAGCAGTGTTATCCAGTAAAAGGAAAAGGAAAAAAAAAAAAAAGCATTGAAAAATACGTAATACTCTCAGCGAAGGTGAAAAATTTGAAAAATATCTGCAACCGGAATTCTGATCCTGGTGATGGTTCCTGGAGGCAGCAGCTCTGAAACACGCTCTGCTGCCAGGCTGCGGTGGGACCTGGAGCCACTGCTGGTAGCCAGAAATTCCCCGAGGCTTCACTCTGCAGAGCAGCTCCTCTCCAAACGCCGAACTTCGCCCTGGCCTGGCATCTGTTTCCAGCCGGGAAGCGGCAGAGGGACAGGATTCTGCAGACACCTCCCCTGCTGCTGACATCCCGCATGGGTCTGAGTGCTGAGCGTTCTTCCCTGCCAGCGGTGTTGTGCAAGAGCGCTGCTTCATATTGTACCTGAGAGCAGCTCAGGCACTTCCCAAGGGGTTTTGTGTCACGAGGTGAGATGTTTATTATGTCTGCTCTGCTGAACTGGGAAAGAACAGACTTCCCTGCCCTCATCATGGAGGTTGCATCAGTCCTAAACTGAAGCAACCTGTGCTCTGCGCAGCGTTGGAAGATGCGAGCCTATGTCCTACTCTGTGCCCCAACAGTTCTGTTCCCGCCCACCCCCCACCCCCCCGCCCCCAATTCCTGCCGGATAATCCAGATGTGCTTTCTGATCACCTGAAGCTGTAGCATCCGTCACCTGCCTTTGGGAGGGCTTGGGTCTGTTTGGTGGATGCATGTGGACACGTTCTGCCTCCGAACGGACTGCTGCTTGATATTCTGAGTTTTCTGTCTTAGTGTTACACCTTCCCTTTCAATTTTATCATTTTAATGAAGTACACATCTCTCATTTCTCAGCTGGTGTTTTCAGGAAATGGAGAAGTGCCTTAACAGTTGTTTTTTTTTGCAGTAGGAAAGCGATGTCTCCTCACTACAGTGAAATATTCGTGATCTTTTCCGTTGCTTCTGCTGCACAAGGTTGTAGCCCTCTCAGAGGCTTTATCTCACCACTATTGCTGATGAATTTCTCTAGTCATTTCCAACATCTTCCGTCAGCTTGCATCCAGTCATCACTATGAGTTATAAAACAAAGAATTGTGGGGGGAAATAGCTGCTGCTTTCATTGATCGAAGTGCGGGTACCTGCAGGCATTGTTTCAGGAAGGTGGAAATCGGCCCCTCAGCACCGGTAGTGCTGCGGCGTGAGTCATGGCTCTGTGGGGGCAGGTGCCTGCACGGGGGTCCCCTGCGTTTGGGGTGAGGTACAAGGGCAGGATTTTGCCAGCAGGAAAAGTTACCTTGGCTTCTTTTACCTTCCTGTTCTCTAGTTCCTAGAGCAGGGTTTGCATTCAAGGGGACAGAGTAAATGGCTTTCAGGTTTGGGTGCAAGGGTGCCCCCAGCAGCAGCTGGACTCTGCAAAAGTCCCAGATTTGTCTGTTGAAGAAAACTGAGTTTCTCCATTGCCCCACTGTCGTGGCTCAGTTACTTCGTCATTCTCATGCACAGTTCCTGGAGAGTGGCAATGATAAAAAGTTGGGTGCCATTTAAATACAGCTATGAATAAAAAGCTTTGCATGCAAGAAATGTCAAACATTAGTTCATTGCAAGAGTGCTAAAGTGTTTCTAACTTTGTATTTTGCTTCTTGCAGCAAAGTAAGACTTTCTCACTTCCCTCCCACAGCAAAAGGGAACGTAAGGCAGACTGTCAAGAGCTATTTAGCATTTTGAAATACTTGAAATAGTCAAACTAGCAGCTTTTATGTTTGTGTTTTAGATGGAGAAACATTTTTAACATTTGCTGTTTTGTGAGTGTTTATTATTAATTTTTGTGTCGCTGCTCAGGGAACGATCATGTTTTCTGTTCTGTAGTAGTTATGCAGTGCATATCAAAATGATAAATCGACATGTGCAGAGAAGTCAACTTTCAGCTGTTTCTCTTCAGGAGGATTTGGAAGACATGGGATGTTTTTGTTAATTGTCAGGCTGGGTTCAACGTGCCTTAGGACTGGTGGGAGTTGTAAATGGAACCTGGGGATTGTGGCTTTGCAAGAAAGTACTTGGTATTCTGAGTGCCAAGAGGAAATCCCTGCCATGCAGGAGCACCCATGTGATGCGGGCAGAGGGTCCCTGCCATGGGGGCTGCAGCCTGCAGGGAGGGGAGGCAGGCATGGTGGGCTCGATGCAGGGCTGGGGTGGAGGGGGGGGCTCTGGCGCAATCTCTCGAAGCAGGAGCGCTGCCAGCCTCCTTCCTGCACCATGTTTGGGTGAGCACAAGCCACCAAGCTCATCAAGAGGGACTTGGATGCACAGCCATGGGGCCACCAGTCCAGCTGATGGCTGAGCAGCAGGGGATGCTTCTGTCGTATTTCTTTAGTGAGTGAGAGATATAACTCCTGCGGACACCACCAGCTCTGCGAACTTCAGCCTCCCTGGTTCCCCTCTGGCAGCAGCTAACATATAAACAAGGAGAAAGCTGACTGAAAGATCTGATAGATTTAACTTTATAGCCTAGGGCCTGCAGAGCAGCAAGTCAGATATATCACAGAGCTCCTGGACCGCTGTAATAACTGGTTGTTTGCAATGGTCCAGATGCCCAGGCATCGCTACAGCCCCGTCCCGGCGCCTCGCAGTGCTCTGGAGCCACTCAGCCCTGTCGCGGGGCACAGGAGCGGGTCCCTGCAGCATCCCCGGGCTGTGCGCGGTCCCTGCAGCATCCCCGGGCTGTGCGTGGTCCCCGCACCCCTGGGCACTGACCGCCCCCCCCCCCCCCCAGCAAGGCTGCTCGGGGAGCACCTGCGGGTGGTCACAGGAACATGTGAACAATAGGCAAGCTGTGCTCACTTTTCATGAGTCAGGTGTATGCTAAGTCTGCTTAGTCTTAGTTTGGATGCGTGATATTGCTATCTCCTAATTTTCTTCTTAATCAGCCTGCAGGCCCCCGGCTCCGCTCTTCAGTGTACTTGTCCTGTTGTTCGTGTTGCCTGCACCTCGGCAGGGCTGGGGATATGTCTTCTGCTGGCACCGTAGGTGTTGGAAAAGATGATGTTTTTAGGAGCAAAATAGAGCCGTGTCCGTCCTGAGTGCTGCCTGCTGCCCGTCAGCTGTGCTGGGAGTGTGTCTGGGGCAGCAGCGCGGCCACCACCAACCTGGGCTGCACCGGCAGAGCCGGCGCATGTGCGAGTGATGCTCCGGGCCCGGCATGCTGCAGTGAGGCCCCAGGCAAAGGGAAGAGGTTTCCCCAGTTGGTGTTGTGCTCGGTGTCTAACTGGGCTGGTTAAATGGAGGGCGGGCAGAGATTAGGCAGTGGAATCCTCTGGTGGGGTGAAATGAATCCAAACGAGCAGGCGGGCGGTTCGCGAGACAGCAGAATGAGGAGAAGAAATATCTTCTGCAGAAGCCAGTTGTGTAATCACTTTATTAACTAATCCCCCAAAGAGCTGGTTTGCTGGTGCTGTGCAGAGCGCTGGTGGCAGCAGCAGCAGAGAGGATGCTCCTCTCCAGGCGTGTCTGCAGAAGCAGTCGGGCGAGGAGGGTGACAAAGCCCCAGCCCACCGTCCGGGCTGTGAAACTCTGATACCTTGGCAGTTGTCATCAAAAACAATAGATGCTTGTAAACCCCTGGAAATCGATGAGGTTGTAAGTAATGCTATACGTAAGATAGAGTTTCCTGAGGAAAGTTAATAGACATCCATTCCAGAGCAGGTCAGCAGAAGATTCGTAACAATATTAACTTTCTTGAGCGGTGGAGCCAATCACGGCGGGCTTCAGTCGCAATTACATGTCTAATTATATCCCTGTTTTGCTCAGTGCTGCTGCTCCTGGTATCAGACGCTGAGGTGGGTTCGGCACTTGCCAACCTGTGTTCTCATCAGGACTCGGCTGGAGTAGCATTGAGCCCCTTGATCAAAGGAGAGTGACCGAGCTCCTCTTCACCACCTGAAAATTTGCCTATTCTTGTGTCAGAGAGAGAGTGGTTTGTTAATTATTTAGATAACAGATGTTTCATCTGGAAAAGAAAAGGAAAACCACATGAAAGGGAATTTTTGAATGAGGTGTGATAATTAAGTGCTAGTCACCGTATATTTTTGTATCCCAGTGTTACCTGAACTTTATTTTACTGTTTTTCCATGGCTTTGTGACTTATTTTTTACAAAGTAGGAAAACTGTAGCAAACAAGGTGCAGCTCCATTATGTAAAGACTAATTACCCGTTTTTCTTTGAAATCATTTGGGGATCATGTTTGTGTTCCCGGGTGGCCTCATGATGAATCTGAAGGGAAATGAGATTAAATTCAGATTGTGGGTTGCTGGTACCTGTCAATTCACAATATGAAGATATTTAAATGAGGGTGCTGACTATTAAATTATTTTCTTCATCTGTGACAATTTACAATTACTGCAGCTTTCCCTATTCTTTCTGAGAGCTTTTTCAAATACATTGAAAAAGAAGAATCCTGATGTGATGATAAATCTGTCTGTCTTGAGAAGTAGATGGCTTTGCATGTTTTGTTTATTCTCTGCTGGCAGTTTTTCCTGGAAGTAGCAATTTAAGCAGGGTAAGTTTAGCAAGTTTAGTCACAACAGTGGTAGGATGCGTAATGAGACCGTCTTCCTTTCCCAGCTAGTGAAGTGCAGCTAGCTGAGGAACAGCCCTATGCTAGCCTTTCATGCTGCTTTTTTTATGAGAAATGGTAGATTTCCAAGCAGTGCCATCCAGAATATCCAGTGGGACCCTGTAACTGCTGCTAATTACTCCCCGTGTCTAATGTGGGATCTGCCTCAGGCTCTGCTGTTACTCAGACAGCAACACCAGCCGGGAAAGGCTCATGTCTTAATGTTTTCATTTTACAGAAACTGCTCTGAGCTCCCTAAAGCCGCCGCACACGGATAGTGCCCCGGTGGTACCATCACCACATCAGCGGCGAGACTCGGACAGGTACTGCCAGCTCTGCGCAGCCTGGTTCAACAACCCCATGATGGCACAGCAGCACTATGACGGCAAAAAGCACAAGAAGAACGCGGCCAGAGCTGACCTGCTGGAGCAGCTGGGGAAGACCCTGGACCTGGGAGAGCTGAGAGGTGAGAGCACCAGTTCCAGAGAGCAAGGACCTGCTCCCGCGGGACCCAGTGGCCACAGTGATGCAGCCCTTGCCTGCTGTGGTTCCTCTGGTCAGGTGGTGCAGGGGAGACCATGTTGCTCTCGCTGCTTTATGAGGTTCCTACTACTGTAACAAAAATCCTCGCCTCTGCAATGGCGCTCTGTGATTTTGGCAGTATCCTTTAAGAGTTATTTCCTGGGTGTTTCTTTTGCCTCTTCCTAAAATAGTGCCTTCGATTAGCACACACTTCTGTCCTTGAGCAAATGTGGACTGTCCCTGTGAGCTGAGAGAGGAGGAGACGTTAAAGTGCTCAGCCCCACAGGGACGTGGGGATGGGATGTTTTGTGCTGGAGGCAGAGCACTCCCTACATCTCCCTGATGGAGAGCAAGGCATTAGCTGTCTTCTGTGATTTAATTAGTGCTTGTAAAAGGCTGCAATGGCCCTGGGTCAGCAGCAGCAGAGAGGAACCGAGCACTTGCTATGGCTATGTTAAACACAAGTTTTCTGTGTTCCCACTGAAGGGAGAGCAGCCATCCGTCCATCCATCTGTCTGTCCATCCATCCTGGCCATGCCCTGCCAGGAGGGGCTCTGACACCCAGGGGGCCCCAGGCTCACCCAGATTTGGGCTTTGCACCCCTCTGGGAGCCCCCCACGTGCAGAGTGGAGCCACAGCTAGTGGCCATGGCTGCTGGAGCCCCCGCACGTCCCTGGTCCCCCCAGCTGCAGCCCCTGCCTGGTGCAGATGAAGGGCCGGTTCCGCCACACTGCGCCTGTTGATGGAGATGTGCTAATTTATACCGGCTGAGGATGTGGCTCAGGCTGAATTCTGAAGAAAGTGCCTTTTTAATATAGAGGTGTAATTACAGGAGAAGAGGTGCGAGCCTCCTGTTGGAAGTTTTCTCTGTGGTCTTGATTACAATTCTGTATGCACACAATGTATTTGACTGAAGTAGGCAGAGGAAAAAGTGCAGGTTTGATTTTCAAAACCGTGCGGGAGAGGAAGTCTGGTTTGCCAGCAAGACGTTGCATTAACATTTTAAAATACCTTTTCTTTTTTTCTTGCTAAATGAAATAATTTTCCTTTAAATACTAATGACTGTGCAGTATATTGTGCGTTTCTTGATCTCAAACAAACCTTGTAATAGTTATCCAGGTCCTTCGTGTGCTACCTAGTGTGACTCACAATGCCATAAATGATTCATGGGACTGAGTCACTGCCCGCTGTTGAAAATATGTGGGGAAATAAAACCTGGGACAATAACATGGAAGTGCTTAGTACTTTGAACTGTGCCAAGCTCAAGAGTGGCTGAGGATATCATTAACTGTAAATAAATCAGTTGTGAAGTGTTTTATTCATTTAGCTTGTGCCTAGGAGAGTTGAAATTGGAGGGCTTTACATACTCGTCAGCCTGTGTTGGTTTTTAACTTTACGACAGTTCTGTGCATGGTTGGGATTTGCAGCTGAACCTAACGTGGTGCTGCCGGTGCCCGTTGATCGCTGGGGAGGGGGGCTGCGGTGCTGTGCTGCGGCTGGGCGCATCCCCAGGTGCGGGGGGGAGCCAGCTTTGCTCCTCCAGTCGGGCCCTTCCAGGCTCTTGCTTTGGAGCCTGCGGCTCACAGGTGTCCAGGGCTCCCCAGTGAGCTGCGCAGCCAGACTCGGTGAGCTGAGGGAGATGTCCTTGAGCCTGCTGATGGTGTCCAGCAGAGCTTGAGAAATCCTCTTTCTCACAGTTGTTCTTAACTAGGGGTGTGAGATGCTCTCCTGTGTGCATTTAGCTGTGAGGCTGGAGCAGATGCCTGCAGAGGCAGGAGGCAGATCCCTGCAATGGCCAACATGGGAGGAGATCCACCTTCTGTCTGAGAAAACAGCTGTGCCTTAGCAGGTAAAGGCATTTCTGGCTTCAAGAGAAATGGCAATGGTGGCAGTTCAGAGGTAGCCAGTGGCGATCTATCCCAGCTCAGCAGCAGCACCTTGTCTGACCGTCGCTGCCGATGTCCGGTGGGTTTGGCAGTACCTGGTGGGAATTCCAGCTGTGAGCTCTCCCTGCTCTGCTCTTGTTTTGCTACCTTGGTATTCACTAGAATGCAAAGTCACTTCCTTTCCATGCTGCCCCCGGTTGCTTCTCCCATCACAACTTAATATAAATATTAATTCTATTTTGACTGCTGTGGGAGATGAGCATTTGATGCATTGTGTGAGCCTGGAACAAGCAGTGTCAGTTGAAGTACAACATTTCAGCAGCCTTTGATGTTTTGATAATGGCTATGATAAAATATTTATTGATAAATATGAATGTGTATTTGGAGAAATAAGAATAGAAATATATTTTTGGACAACTGATATTTATAGGAAACAAAAGCATTGGTTCTTCTCGCCAAGTGCTCATCCTGCAATTTTGAAGTCTTGTTTTCTACTCAGACATGAGAAAGAGGAGAAAAAAAAGAAGGAAGAAGAAACCTCATTAACAGCACCTTTTCTCTTGTCTGTACAGAGTTAAAGCTGCAGTACGCATGGTGGCACGGCCAGCTGCCTTGGCCGAGCAGAGGGCGCGTTGCGGGTTTGCCAGCAGTGCCCACAGCCACTCTGCGGGGTCCGACCCAGCCTCGCTGAGCAGCTTCGTGGGGCTTTCCAGCCTGGACAGCAGAGCCGGTCCTGGACCCCCTGCTCCCAGGGATGGGCTGGACACCAGGGGAGCTGGAGGACAGCCCCTGGAAGAGGAAGAAGAGAGTTTTCCTGCTGCAGAGCTGCCGCCTCTGGCTGCCGCGGTGCCCAGCCAACCCTGGAGCAGATCATGCGAAGACGGAACGAGGTGGGGATGGTGACAAGCCCTGAGTTCTGGGCTCTGCCCCCACAGCTTGCACCTGTTCAGCAACACGGAGCTGAAGCTGCTCCGTCGGAGGCACCGGTGCGGCTCCGTCTGGCGGCTCTCGCCTCCCCGCAGCCTGCACCAGGCGGCGAGGGAATTGCGTTTTTGCTCCATCAGCTCACATTTCACCAGTGTGACTTCATGTTGGCGTTATCCATCACGGAGTTCTCTTGTTCCTGCTCTGACGCAGGTGGGCTTGGCAGGGGCAGGGGCCTTGCAACAGAGACTGGCATATCTCAGTCGTGGGGAATTTAATTAATAACGAACTCTGCTTATTGCTGGTGCTGAGCCAAAACCCCGCAGCAAAATGGTCTCTCTGTGAAGGCTGGCGCAGTGTTTGAAAGTCTGGGCTTCGTCACATGGATTCAGTGTTGCCCTTTCCTGTATGTACGCCTTTGAATGAATAAAATGAGCACAAGGCTTTACGTACAGGGCGGACCTCCCTTCATCTCGTCGGTGTTTATAACCTGCGCTTCAGCACCTTTTCGCGTGACAGCAAACAACTTGCCCAGGCACCCTGGGCTCTCTTTGGTGCCTGCTAGTAGAACCTGAATTTTACATAGTGATGGAGACAGATTCTGGGCCAGCCTGGAGCTGATTAGATGGGATCCTGTAAGATCCTCCCCATGCAGGAACATTGGTCTTCTTCCCAGGACACTCAGTCCCTGGAGAATAGGAAAAGCACCATGCCCTGGGGCAGAGGCTGGTGCCTCTCAAGGGCATTACACTGTGGATCCCTAAAATAAAATGCAGCTGCCTCTCCATAAAGCAGGATCGGGAGGGCTGCACAGGGATGTTGTCACCTGAAGCCTTTGTGTTTTCAGGTGAATTGTCACAGTCGCAGGTGCCATCTTGTGAAATCAGGCAAGAGCTGAGTTTTCTTTTCCTTCTCAGCCTATAATTTCTTTGTGTGCCTTATAAATATTTTTCATTCTGTGCTGTCACGTTTGGTTAGTAAAAAGCGATGTTATTAACAAGTCCTTCCCTGGAATGTATTTTAGTGCATTTTATGCAGAATGACATTAATGACTTTACTTGCTAATATTTTATTTAATGGATAAAAGAGCACATTCCATTTTACATGAATGCATGTCATGATGTAAGGGAGGGAATGCTGATGTGTCGTGAGGGTACAAAAGTCGGTGTGAATACAGACAGAGCCCAGCATTTCCTAGCACAGACTGCTCTGGTTGGGACCGCCTTCCCGTTGCAGAGTGCTTGCTGTGCTAATACTCAACTCCAACATGCTTTGGTTGGTAGCGTTTTATGGAACCACAGTTTCAGCCAAGTTGGCAGCTTTGGTGAGCTCCAGTGAGATCACATACTGTTAATTTTGATGTTATGGAGGTGATTATTGCCGCTGGTTTCATCCTGCAGCTCATCTCAGGCTAGTTTCCTTTCTCCGTGTCTCGTTTCGGTGGAGTTCATGTCACACCCAAGACTCTCCCTGTACAAGCCCATCCAGGATGGGGGACTCAGCCAAGGGGTCCTGCAGTCCTCGTCCTGCCGCAGGTGCAGATTGGTGCTGGTCCAGCCCCAGCGACATTGCCATCCATCTCAAACCTATCTGTGCACACTAGCAGGTGTGTGATTCCGCCAAGCGCAAACGAGTTCATAGCATCAGCCAGTGGGAAGAGCTGCTGTGGTGGAGCAGTGCTGCGTGCTGCCGGTGCTGGGCGTGGGGGACAGGGTTCCCCCCTTGTTCATCATCATGTGCAGCTGTGACATGCTGGTGGGAAAAAAAACAGTGTCCTGAGTTAAAAACTGTAATTGCTGATGGCGTTTCCACCTACACAAGTAATTAAGATTCAATAAGGCTGCTGTTAATGTACGCTGTTAAATTAGCTGCTGAGCATTAGAACCTTATTACCTTAATTTAAAGTATTACCAGGTTTTTCGTTCCCCAGCCCTGATCTCTGCCGTGCAGCAATCACGGCATGGTCTGAGGGCTTGGTCTGCAGCAAGGTGCTAACGCAGCGCCTGTGTCAGCCATGCACTGCCTTTTCCATGCTCTCCCCTGTGCTGTGGCATGTGTGTAGGGGGTTTCTGATGCCTGTTGGCTTAATAAAGGAAGCAGGAGCTGCCAGCTACGGACAGAGGGTTTGACTATAAAACCATTGCTACTGCACCAAGAATAAATTCAGTAAGGAGAGCATCCATAAGCATATTTGCAATTTGAGTTTTGTTCTGTGCCACATCATAACACACAAAAATAGAGGTGACTATTTAAATACTTACGCATAATCGCTTGCTTGCTATTCTCAAGTACTCATCTGAATTTTTTTGAAGTATTTCTTAGAGAAGATGTTTAACTTCATGTTGGGCCAGATTCCTAGGTGAGAGATGTATGAAGTGTTTGAGAAAAGTGGGGCGGGTAGTATAGCTTGTGTCTGAAGTTCAAAAAAAGACAAGTTATTTTTTTTGGAGTCTGTAGGTGCAGCTGGGAAATGGTAAGTTTGTATATAGCCTTTGCAGCTGATTATGGTATGCATAAACTGATCAAATTCAAGAATGCCGTGCATTATTTGTTCTAAATGAATTGTTTTAACAATTTCTGCAAAGAAATAATACTGCAGAAAGTCAAAAGAGACTATGATATGGTACATTAAAACTGTTTCTAAAGAGCACAGCAGCCCATGCTGAGAATCCCACAACTCTGGTATTTTTAAGTGGATCCCTTCAATTAAGCTTGAAATGATCTGTTCAGATCTTCATGAAAGTGAATCAGTGCAAAGCAGAAACCTCACCACAGAGACTCTAAAATCGCAATTCTCTTTTTCCTAGGAGTACAGGGCAGAAATTACTTTAGCATCAATGGTTTGCTGTGATGCTGATGGACATGTAATGTCAGTGATGCTAATGCAGTCTGTGATGCCAAGGGAATTATTAGGATGTTAAAATACAAGAGAGAGGAGGGCAGAAGAAACCACTCTCTGACACTCAGCATAGTAAGGGAGACAACAGAATCAGAGTCTGAAACACTTATGTCTGCATTTAAATGCTTAATTCATGTCAGGTTTTGGCCTGCATACCAGGAACAAGAGCCCTCAGACTGCTCTACCTCTCAGGGATGTCCAGAAGAGAAACAGGCATTCAATGTACGTTCAGCTGCACTCCGTTCCCTTCTGCAGGACCTGGTTTTGTTGCTGCTCTGGTTCTTAGAAGAGGCTTCTTATTTCTCCCACAAGAAATAGATGGGACCACCCAGCTAGCGGTCCATCTCTTGGCCCAGGTCACTTATGGAAGGATAATGAAGAAAAAAAAAAAAAAAAGAAAAAAAAAGAAAGAAAGAAACTAATTGGATCTGCTTTTGCAGGTTTTGCAGGTGTGGAGGAACTTCCCCAGTAGCATTGTGGTGGTCTGTGATTACAGAAAGTTGTGAGGAATGTTTTGGGTGAAAGCTTGTTGAGAAAGTCAAAATAGAACATTAATGTGTAAATAATTACATGATCTATCCTGTGCTAAGCAGGCTAGTGTCCTCTCCAGAGGGAGGGAGGAGTGTGCCAGGGCACTCAGAGTAAATGCCTCAGAACTGGACCAAACGTTTTTCCAGGAGACAAACTGACATGAATTATCAGCCGTTCCCAGCAGCTGCTGGGCAGCATGCTGCCTTGGAAAAAGGTCTTTTCTCCTTCACCTCCAATTCTGACTGCTGCCTGTCTGCTGGGTCCCTGTTTCCAGATTTTCAGTTTTCCAGAGGTGGTAGTTGAACCCAGTTTGAAGATGTTTCTAAGTTGCATACAGAGAAACGTGGCTCTTCTCTTATTATCGTGCCATGGTCAGCAGTGCCTGCAGATATAATTCTGCAAAGTCTCCTGTTCATGTTCTGTGCGTGCATGCTCTTAGGTGAATAAATGTCTTGTCTGCTGTGGATGTCTCAGAGATGTGAAGTCTGATCTTAGCTGAATAGACAAAACACAGGCTGATCTTGTTGGGTTTAGTTCTTCAGCTCGGATTTTTCCAGTGAAAGTGCTGAGGGACTTTCTCTGACTTTGCTTATAAATTGCTTTGCAGTTTCTGTTTGAGATGTGCATGAATCTGCTTAATTGCCTGGGTTTTTTCTTCCCTGCAATCTGTGCCCAGAGGCAGAGCAGTGAATTAGGGGAGAAATGCTGTTTAAACCAAGTGCTTTTCCCTTGCAGGGAGCCATGGGTGGTGCTCCTTGGGGTGGGGGGTGTCTTTCCCGTGGGTCCAGCAGCCTCTTCCGAGGTGCAGCCTTTGCCCTGTCCTGACCCAGGGAGCGGGACAGGCCATAGTCCACACTTCTGTTGCTCTGGAAGTGTTTGTGTGGTTTGGTTCAGTGCTGCTGACACCATTTGTCTCCTTTTTGCTAGCAGATAGACAGACCTTGCGTGCATACGACCAGTGCACATCTCCAGTGTTGCACGGTCGCCTGCCTGGTCTGGTCCTGCCTTAACTTGCTCGGCTGACAGCACTGCTGCACTTAGGTAGCGTTCTCTGCAGTTTGCATCACAATCCAATGAAATGCAGCATAGTTACCTAGCAAATCACTTGTAACTGTGGCAATCCAATAAACAATGAAGTGGAAAGTAGCAGAGGCAGCTAAGAGATTTGTTAGAAAGTAAAAAATAAACAAACAAAACCCCCCAAACCTCCCCAAAACCAAAGCCAACTGAATTTCATAACGTTTCTACTGTGAACCCACTGAGATGTTCTTTCTAGTTCAGTGGTACTCAGTTGGCCAGCAGCAAGAGCAACAGCTATATAAATAGTTGGTTGTTATTGTGTCTGTGAAGGGCTAAAATTAGCAAAGCAAGGGCTGCTTTGCGGTCAGGGGCTGTAGACAGGTATCGTAGCCAAGAATAAATCTGTCAGGCAAATGAGCTCCTGGCATCCAGCTTTTGTATGGCCACTTGGTACCCACGCCAGGCTTCCAGCTTTGACCTTCAGACAAAGGCTGCCGAGTCACCAGCTCTCAGTGATCAGCAGCTCCCAGCAAACATGGTGTTTGCTTTGGTGGATAAATCAGGGTGGGTCCTTCTGGGGGAAGAAAAATAAGATCCTAAGTGACCTAGCTCCTAAATACACTAATGAGGAACTGCCCTGAATTTGATCACTATCAAAACCCAGGGGAATGAGTAGGGCCTCATGTGCTGGTTAGTCTTGAGCGCAGTGGTGCCTTGTGAGAGTCACAGGAGAGGGATGTGGGCGCTGAGGAACTGTGGGGACTGCGGTGTCCAGGAAGTATTTGCCTGTGAAACCTGCTTCATTCTGCTCAGACTGTGCCTCTTAAGAATATTCCTTTAGGCTTCACTAATGCTTGGATACCCTGGCCTGGAAAAGTAAATAGATGGGTAACTGTAAAGAGAAATGTCTGGGCAACTGGAAATGAAATTTGAGACCTGAGTATCTTCTAATTAATTAAAAGTTGGCTGGGAGCAAGGGTTACTGCTTTTTTTGTTGTTGTTTTTTTTTTCTCCCCCCCCTCCCCTTTCTTAAGCCATTATCACTCAGTTGTACTTTCCAGCTGCCATGTTGATTCTGAGTAGTCTGTAGCCCCGACACGAAGATGTTTTTCCTCCCAGTGCAGCCCTGAGCTTGCCCTCAGCCTGCACCGACACACACGGCTGGTGCTGAGGGCAGTGCACAGTTAATGACTCCAGGTTTTCTTTGCAGGCCTGAAGCGCAGCTACACGTGCAACATCTGCAATGTCACCCTGAACTCGATAGAGCAGTACCATGCGCACCTGAAGGGCTCCAAGCATCAGACCAAGTGGGTACCTGCGTGCTTTTCCTGGTGGCCTCCCGCCTGCCTGTGCCTGCCTACGTGAACGCACACGTACTGTAATGCTTACGCTCCGATAACCCCGTCATCTGAGGAGCTCTGGGTGTTTTGCTAACACAGATAGGGGTGGCCCCTCCAGCTTGGGGCGTGCAGGGCTGAGCCCAGCTGGGTGTCCCAGCGTCCCACCGAGGCGCGGAGGGCAGTTCTGCTGTTTGCTGGCAATCTCCCACCAGCCACAGCATGCCCCAGGAAACCCACCATCGGGCCATGATGTGTCCCACGTGATGTGTCCCATGCAGCCTCCGCGCCGGCTGCTGGGTGCTGCTCCTGCCTTCCCGCGTTTCTGCCCGAGGCTCTGGGGTTGTCCTGCAGAGCCCTGAGCCCGCAAATGTCCCGTGGATGGGGCTCCTGCCTGGAGAGGTGAAGGGTGCTAAGGGGTTGTCCTGCTTTCCTGAGCATCTTCCTTCTCTCCCGCAGACCCCTCCTCTAGCCGCTCCTTCTCAGGACACCCCCTATCCCCCCCATTCCCCTGGCTGTTGTCCTGCACATCCTCAGGGATGCCCCTCGTCCTCAGCTTGTCCTTCATAGGTTATCAGCTTTGGGGCAGGAGCACTCCTTTAATCCTGCTCACAACGGTGCCCAGTGCCGCAGGCATTTGCAGCACAGATTACCGTGGAGCCCTGCGTGTCTCTTCCCCACGTCCTCAGCCCAGTGATGGGTTTTCTGTCCCTCCCTGCTGAACCATGCCAGAAGATGCATGCTGGGAAACCCAAATAGCTGCCCATCCTCTCCTCAAACTGCGCGGTGCCTGCTGGTTTGGGAAGGGTGAAGAAGGAATGGGCAACAGTGACCCAAGATGTTAACAACTTCTGGTCCTGATGTCACAGGCATTTGTGCTTAATGACACCGAGTTTGCAGCATCTTTCATGTGTTAAACCTTGGAAGAGATACTGGGAGTGTAATGGGATTAGGTGTTTCCAAATGAAAATGTTTATGCTGTGATTTAGAGCAATTATGTATTACCCAGCTTTGAGAATTGGAGGGAGTCTGCTCTGTCAATTAGTACAAATTATTAAAATGAAGTGATAAAGATACATGTTACCAGAGAGGAGATTAATCAACTAATCTCTCTTAATACACTTATGTGTGAGCTTTGGGAACCGTTTCAGGCTGAAGCACTCAGGACTGCCCAGATTAGAGGAAGGATATAAAAGGTGTCATTAGTTACTGAAATATTTCAGGTAGCTTTAAGGGCAGTCTGAAAGATGAGGCAGGATGATCAGAACCAGCAATATGTACTAATGTCAATGTCTAATTTTACTTAAGCTACCAAAGGATAAACGCAGACCTTCCCCAGATGATGTTAGACCTTCAAAGATCCCCAGTATTATTCGTGTTGCCTCTATCCTGTTTATTCACAGAGCGTTTGAATGTCTTCCAGATGCTACCCTTTCTGGACCTGAGCATGTAGTCATATTCAGGATCCCAATTAGCAGAAGGAACTGATTTTCTAATGAGGTGGTGTTCTTCCTCCCGCTCCTTGCGAAGGGTGGGTGAAGTGGAAGGAGAGGCGATTGTCGAGCGGCTGTAGTGATGCAGCACACCTACCAGCCTCCATGTTTTGTGGAGGAGAGGGCTGGGGTCAGGCAAGCGAGACGTGGGCTTAGGCTGTGCTGCAGGCAGTCTGGGACCTCCAGTAAGCCACTTCTGCCTCCACCCCCTTCCTCTTTTAGCACGTCTAACTGGCTGCCCATCCCGGCTCCAGCAGGTTACGTGTGCAGCGTGCAGGACGGTGCAGACAGGGTCGGTGTCCGTAGCCAGCGCCACAGATTCCCACTGCTGGAAAGTAGAGCTGACAGCTTTCCCCGTCGGAAACCTGGAATGAGAGCAGCTGTGATGTGCTGCCCAGGCACAGAGCTGTAATTTATCCTTCCCCTGCCAGTCCTTCTGAGTTTGTGTTATTACTGCTGTTGTTGCTGCTGGTATTATTGCAAGGGATAAAGGAGTTCATTTCAAATCAGAGCAGCCTCGTGGACAGGGATAGAGATGTGCAGGAAAGGTGTGCTGCTACTTCTCAGCATTGGGAGGGTGCCTCACCCTGGTTTATACCTACACCTTCCGCTTTCGGTGCTCAGTCACCTGCAGCTAGCTGAGTGTCATCTCCACACATAGATGGTTCTGCAGAAGGATCATTCCTTCTGCATCTGCTGCTTTCCCAAATATTTTCTTCCAGCTCCCTGCGACAAAAACTGCAAAGACTCGGGGTCTTTCTACTTCGTCTCATTCTGTAGCTGGAGTAGGAGCCGAACGGGGAGTGTGTTACCACAGAGCTCAAGATCGAAAGGGATGTCTGGGTAAAGGATCAGCACGAGTCGAGACAATAATTCACAGTGGTTTATCGCTGCCCATCGGGTGGAGACCCTCAGCTCCCTGCCTGGCAGGCGTGGCGGGAGGCCAGGCTGCGGGATGGGGAGCTGGAGGAGTCCCCATTCCGTGGCGGGAGGCATTGCTGCTGTTTGGCTGATGAACCTCCCGCAGCCGTTCAGACCTGGGAGAGCAGAGCGCTGGGGTGCCGGGGGTGCCGGTGAGCAGGAGGGTACAGCCGGATCCTGTCCCGAACACATGGGGCGGCCGGGAAGGGAGCAGCACCTGGCGTGGTGAGGGCTGCGCTGGGTTTGGGGAGGCTCCCAGCATCCCAGCCCGTCTCACTGGGATGCCATTCAGCCAAATGTCACCACGGTATTTTAGTGCCAAGGCTTGGTGGAAGTTGCAGTCATTCCCAGAGCTTTCCGGAGCTCTGAAAGCATGTGAATTATTGATAGGAAGGCACATTTCTCTTTCATCTTGGTGAGGATCAAGCCAGCCTGTGCAGGGAACACCAGAGTAGTGCAGAGGCCTGCAGGACTCCTGCTTTTTTTTTTTTTTTAAGGACCTTCCTCTTCTGCAAATTAATATTCTTATCAGTCTTTCTATATTTAGTTTCTTATCATTTATTCATAATGACTTAAATCTGGTCCCAAGAGATTTTCATGGGCATTCAGTACAAGAGGAAACAAAGTAATAAATTCAACAGAAAGTATGTTACAAATGTAATAATGGAATGCCAATTAGAGACATTCGTCTGACCAATTTCTATGGGAAATTGCTCAGATTATTCTATTTCCTCCATTCGTTGTTCATTCTTATACAATTTTCTTTGAGGCTAAGTATCCCAGAGCGGCAGAGATCTCTCCAGCGCCTATAGGAAAGTGCAGAAGCATGGGAGACAATAGGTTGGCAGCTTGGGTTTGTGCACAACAAAAGCTTTTTCCACCCTGTAATTAGGATGTAACCAGATTTTACTCTCCTTGTTTAAAGCTGCCTTTGCAGCTTCATTGTCCTCTCTGTGGGACTGAGGGGGTGAGTTACCCGAATCTGTTGTCCTGAATCAGTTCTGCCCCCATAGCCTGAGGGGTCTGTAACAGCCATATAGGCTGCTCAGTGGGCCGGACCCAGCGGGCAGCCCCAGCATGAGTCTGGGGGAGGTCTTAGGATAGTTCCTCTGTTTGCCCCGCACAGTGATGACCTTGCCCGTGGTGTTTGTACAGAGCTGGCTGCACAGGTTGGGTGCTTGTGATAGTAGCAGGTAGCAGAAGAATTCAAGAAGGTAAATACAGTTTATACAGCTAACGTTCCTGGGTACAGAAATTGTCTGTAGTGCAGACAAAGAGGAAGAAATCTTCATGTCTAGTGCTGTAAATTAACACATTATGGCAAGTTACTCTAAAATGTGTTTTGACTGTTGTATGAGTGACTGAAGGTGTGCTGGCCGTCAGCTCAGCCCTGTTTCCAGAACAAAGGGATGTGCAGGGCAGCAGAGACACAGCAGATTTTGACAGGGCTGCATCTATGTTTTTGTAGCTTTCTACAAATGATTGCCTCTTCTATACAAAGAAAGTTAATTTTGAAACCCAGAGCCGATGCTGCTGTCGAGTTTGCGCTGAGCAAGGCTGGGTCGTGGCAGCACCTTGGCTGGAGAGCGCAGGGTGAGGCAGATGCGAGTGTGCTTGGCATTGGGGTGCCAGGGGAGGAAGCCGTCCCTCCTGCAGCCCTCCTGTGGACCTCGGCGAGTGTTTTGTCCGCTGCTTTTTGTTGTTCTCATTATTGTTGGTTAGTGTCAAGACTGCCCTCTTCCCTATAACTCAGTCTGAAGCCAGTGGATTGCAGTTGCCAAGGCAACAAAACATTTTATGTAGCTGCCATACTTCATATAATTAAATATATATATATATGTGTGTGTGTGTGTGTGTGTAAAAGGCGGGGAGCAGTTTGTAAAGGAAAGGGATTTTGCTCTGGGACAGATTAGCAGGGAAGGTGATTGCAGGTGGGAAGCTGCCCAAAAATACCGGGCAGTTGAGCCTTCTGAAAAGCTGCATTAGGAGAAAAGACCTTTTGTGAGGAACGAGTCAAGTTGTGGGTATTTATTATGGTCCTTGAGAGCGCTCCAGAGCGCAACACACAACTGAGCCACTGCTACAGTTGCTTTAAATAATCCACCATATACAGCCCTTGAACTACTGCTTAGAGGGCCACGTTGCTTGAACCTTCGTCCCTGCTCTGTGCGGGCACCGACAGTGCTGGAGCTCCGTTAGCGGCGCAGGAGCTGGAGGCTGCGGCCCCTGCAGCCGGCCTGCTCTTCCTTCGGGGTGTCTGGTGGGGAGGGCTCAGCTGTTTGCTTACAGGAATTTCAGGGGCTCACCTGAATGCCTCCAACTCAGTCTGTTTGACCAAAAGATGGGGAAAACAAGGGTTGGAGGGGGAGAGCTGCAAGTGTCTTGGCTGGTATTTTGGTGTTGAGTAAAAGGGGCAGGAGGAGGTGGCGAATGCGAGCTAGTCCTTATCCCTCTGATCAATGAATATGCAAGGCAAGATAATGTCTGCTAGCTCCCATTTTTTCCCTGGGGTGCAGCTACTTTAACCTGTATGTTTGAAAATAAAGGAAAAATGCATCCTTTTTTTATCCTGTCGTAAAGTCAGGAATTGGAGCGAGAGTCAGATACAGGAGAATATTTCTTTCAAAGCCTCGCAAATCTGGCATCCAGTCTGTTCACATCAGGGGTCAGGCAGTGTTCATCACCGCTCCGATGGGAATGCGCGTTCGCACAGAGCAGCTGAGCAGGGGCTGCTTCTAAATGTGCGGGGGGAGCAGTGCTCCGGCCCGGGGCTCCAAGGAGTGACGCGGTGGCGGCACACACACGCGCCAGCACAGAAGCAGGTTTTGAAATGAGGCTGGACTCTGGAACATCTGCAGCGGGGAGGAGCACTAAACCTTTAATTAGGGATTTATGAACTGTGTAGAGATGATTGAGTCATTGTTTGACTTGCTTTCCAGAAATAGATGTGGGTTTTTTTAATCTCCCCTTCTCCCTCCCTCCTCCCCGCAGTGATCAGAAGAGCAGCAGAATGACGAGCAAGGTGCCAGGCAAGCAGCGGTGCTGATGCCCGCTTTGGCTGGATGTGGTCAGCACCAGCACCTTTCTATGGGGACTGGTGGCAGCCAAAACACTGGCTGGTGCGGGGCTGCAAGGAGGAGGGCATGTTGTCTCTGAAATACCGGGAGAGAATCACATGCCAGCCTTGCTCCTTGCTGCTTGCAGTAGGCTGAAGGAAACAAATCTTCCCTCTTTTCTGGCTTCTGTAAACTGCAAGATGAAAGATTGCTGCTAAAAGTGATTTGCAACAAACAACAGAGAATTAAGTCCTGGGTAGTTGTGAAAGAAGCCAGAAGACATTCAAATTCTGGGCTCAAAGAAAGGCTCATGTGCAATATTGACTTCGGGCTTTGCAAAAGGCACTTCCCTCCTTTAATTAGCGCGGGCAGGCGGCGGGGGTGGGACCAGGGTGCTGTGGTCATGGCTACGTCCTGGAGAAGATAGCTGTGTTTGGGGTGAGTTTCACTGGAGGACCCAGCTCCAGCTCTGAAGTAGCTCCTCAGGGGCTTGTGGATGAAAGGATGAAAGATGCTGTTGGCAGAGTACCAGAGCCCAGACCCACGTTTGATGTAAGTGCCATCTCTGGGCTGGTTGCAAATATATTAAACGCTGTAATAATGTGCCGGATAGTGAGAGCTGAGAGCTATCCTCCACCGTTCTGGCTGTCAGCAATTGGAGGCTGAGATCCAGCCCTAGTAATTAAGAGTCTGACTATATGGGGATAATGATTCCCACTTCCATAAAGAAGAATTTTATCTTCTCGCCTTTATTTTGTCTCTTTGATCAGCCAGACCTCTCTGCCACATCTAGAGCTCACAAATGTATACTGGCATTTTATAACCACTCATTTACACATTCATAGATGCTAATACCCGTCTAGGTTTCTCTTTCAAAGTCATGCTTTCTGATTAATTTTAGGATTTTCGCAGAGAGGGGACCCAATCCTGCAGCTATCATTGGGGTAAAATCCATCCAACCTACCAAAGGAGAGAAGTATTCAGTTGAGATGAAATTTTTGTGGTTGAAAACGGTCCTTTCTGATTTGGAAGGTGTGCTCTGAAGACCTTTCTGCACAGCCCTTCACCTAGTCACTGGGTCGCACCCTGTGAAAGCCCAGATGATTAATGGCCTGCTGAGGAGCAAGTGACAGCAGGCGTGGTGCCTCTGCAGTTTTTTTTTCTTTTTTTTTTTTTTTTTATTTTCCCTGATTGAGAACACAGATGTCTAATTGGAATAGGGTATTTATTAACATAAGCTGCTTGGCTATTCAGAAGTCGGAGCTAATCAAAATACTGTAAATATCGTGCCTGGAGAAATGTCACCCTTCACCATGATTGCATTTCCATATTTTTTTCAATCTATTTAAGAAAGTGTAAACAAGCATTTAGAGCCCGTTGTGGCTGAAACGTGCTCCTGGTTGCGGTGTTTGGGGTGGCAAAGGCGCAGGCAGTGGGCATGGCGCAGGCAGGTCCTGGGTGCTCTGCCCACCCTCCTTGGGTGGCATCTGCGGCTGTCCCTGCTCGGGGCCTTGGAAGTTAATTAATCTGCCCAGAGGCAAGATGTGCCTAGAGGAAGGCTTTGGTGATTCCTGGCCTGGCTTCAACTGTGTCAGGTTTTATGCAAAATGTTATTTCTGTTTCCCCTGGATTTTTCCAGCTCCATCCCAAGTGATGGGAGGCTGAGCTCCCGCCTACACATCCTCACCCAGAATGAATGCACTCTTTGATATAAGATTTCTAATAAATTTCAGGAAATTATAGTAAATACGTGAGTTGTACCATATCCTTCACAACCAAGCCAAATTATTTTTTTTTCTTACCTTAATGACCGCAACTTTTATTGGTAGCGCTAACGCTTTCCATGTGCTCTCTGTACCGTATAGTGGCTGATGCCTAAAATATGAAAAAGCCTTTAGAGTGATAATAACTCCAGAAGATGAATAGTTATAAAAGGTAGATGGAATTGAAAGGCATTTTAATTTGTCATTATTTCAGTTCCAGAGAGCAGCTGAATAATTGCACTACCTATGAAGAGAGAGTGTGTAATACTTTCTCTTGTTAAAGAATTAAATATTCTCTCTTCCCTTTAAATGTAAGTGGAAATAAAGGTATCTCTGGTATCTTCTGTTTTGATCACAATTTGAAAGCCCCAGAATGGCTCGTGCAACTTTGCTTTGTGGTGTCAGGTGTACAGATTATTACTTTAATGTGAAGCATCAGCATTGGACCCATTTCCCGAAGTGTAAGCCTGAGATCGCCAAACGAATGAGAAATTCCTCACGTATACGTTGGGTCACAAATAAGGCAAGTTTTGCAGGGTTTGGTAGGCTCTCGAACAAAATGAAACTGAAGACCTAAAGAAAGTACGCTTTTTGCAAATTGTTACAGCAGTTTTCTTTCATAAAATACAAAACTGTCCTTAAAATTGCAAGGGTGCTTTAGGTAGAAAGAGTTTATTTATATGGGATTTTTTAGAACTGACATCTCTTCATTGCTCACATTAAAAAGTTTCTTAGTCATTATGAGAAGGGTTGCAGGTTTGTCCGGTCCTGCTTGGCCCAGGGTCTGCCTCGGGCACTGAGTCTCTCTGGAGCTTTGGCTGCTGAAGGGCGGTGGCGGGGGTGGGCACCGTCTGCTGGGGAAGGGGAGCCAGATGGTCCTGGGGCTGCCCGGGCAAGGGTGGAGGCAGAGGCATGGGCAGACCTCAGGAGATGCTCAGAAACCAGCTCTGAACTGGGAACGCAGGGCAGAGAGTGACTTCTGCTTGTTCCTGTCTTGCAGCTTGAAGAACCAGTAGTAGCCCCACAGGCGAGGAGCACCACCGAGGCAGATCCTGCAGAGAGGAACTGGCCAGCGAGGAGAGAATGCTTTCTTGGACAGTGATCCTGTGTGGATTCAATAATTAACATGTAACTAACCTTCGCTTTGGACAAATACATGGATTTTTTTTTTTAATTTTGTGGTGAGTTAAAATATTTCAATGGATTTTTTTACCCTTTCAAGATAGTATTTATTCAGCACAGAGTCTAGAGTATGATAACTATCCTGTAAATACAGCACTTAATCATCACTCATCTTCAGAGACAGTGGAAACAAAATATTTTACTTTTTCATATTTATTCTTAGATTTCTCCCAAGAGTATAAAATTATTCTATTACATTACCCATGATAGTGATGTAATCAGCCTTCAATCAGAAATAAACATACTTTCTTCACCTTCTCCAGCATGGTTTGTGTCAACACATAAAGAGCAGCAAAAAATGAATCACGGGGATTGTATAACAGATGAATTTTTAACTTTCCTCTTTGTCTTCAGAGAAACAAATGGTTCACTGAGCAAAGAAAACTAAAATGAAAGTCTTAACTTTTCCTGCTGGTAGGATTCCTACAGGCTAGACGGAAGCTGTTCGCTCTACCGACTTTGCTGAGGCAAACCCACAGCCAGACGCTGCTCTGCCCGCCGTCCTGGGGTGCTGCAGCCCTCCCGGAGAGATGCGGGACAGTGGGACTGGAGCAGTGGCCGTGGCTGAGCTCGCTGGGCCACCCTGTCCATCCCGCCCCGCACTGGGGGCACTGGCTGCGAGCGTGTTACCTGCGCACCTGCAGGGAGATGGTGGAGAGGCAGCGGGGACCGGTGATGGGGACAGTGGAGAGGCGGCTTGTGGAGGCTGGTTTCAGGACACCGAGGCCAACTGTCCCCGGAGCTGCCCTCACTATGCAGCGGGTGCCAGGCTGGGACCCGTGGCCGTGGTGGAGTGAGCCCTCGCCGGCATCTGGGCATTACCAGCACGGCCGCACCGGTGAGTTTTGCGCTGGGGCAGAAATCTTTGTGCCCCAGGATGGGGGGCCCAGCGCTCCCAGAGCCGCACCAACGGCAGACCTCTGCCCAGGCACTGCCTGGCACGGCACGACACGGCACAGCACAGCCCCCCATGCACTCGCTGCTGGGGCCTGGGTCTGCAGAGCCGCGCATCTCCCGCTGAGCTCTGGCCCTTCCCTCCCCATGGGCAGGGGGTTCAGGTGAAGGCTGTTCCCGTATCAGAAGACCCAGTGTGTTGCAGCCATGTTGGCACTGCGAGCGGCGAAGCGTTCGGCAGGGTCGGGTCTGCAGGGAGCCTCGGGAGCTGGACATGGTGGAGACCCTGCGGGTGCTGGGTGTCGCTGGCAGCTCCTCCAGCCGGGGTCCCGCCGCCCACGGAGCACCCCGTCCGACAGCACCGCCGCCAGCAGCTCCGTGGCAGACTGTGGCTCGTGGGGGTCCGTGCTCACAGGGAGGAGAAAACTCAAAGGATTTGAAGGAAGAAAAAATTAACAGAAAACCAGCCTTAACTGTCCCAAAGGATCAGTGTTTGTGCAGACCCCAGCCGGGTCCCAGTCTGCAGCCGTTCGGTGCTTGGCCGTAAGGAAGGTGTTTATTCCTTACTGGCTTTGGGGGGAGTGGAAACAAAAGTAACTCTGTCCACTGGAAGGAGCTCATGAAGATTTTAGTTTTCCTACTACAGTCAGCACAAAGAGACCGGGCTTCTTACCCAACCCGCTGCAATGCAAAAAGAGCTGCAATAAACATGGTCCAGTTTCACGTAGGTACTACAAGCAATGCAAAACAAACAGCGCTGTGCCCTGTTAGACAAACTCGGTGAGTGCACTTTGCATGCAGAGAACCTGTCTTGTGCATGCTGCTAGAGATTAAGCACCACTTCTTTAAAGCGCAATCTGGTTGGTTTATGTGTGTGTAGTAACACAATTCTTCTGAGGCTGTGGCCATTTCCCTGGTTCTGCAACTCCGAAATAACAGGCTCTGACATTTCCTTGTTGTGCACACTTGGCTAGAGGCTCTCTTGTGTCTTTGGAAGGGAGCAGTGATGTGTGCGGATCCATCAGTTCATTTACCAGGAATCCCAGCAACGTGCACGTCCACTTCGCCAGCGTCTCAAGGAAGAGCAGTGACCTGCTGCTGCTGGCTCTGCATCGCAGAAACTTTTAATTTAATCCACAGCTCACCACTGTGGCCTGCAGGTTTGTGAATTTTCTGCCGAGTGAACAAATTGTACGTAGATGATTAGTCTGCGTCCTCCGTCTGCTTCTCTGCACCTTAATAAGCCAAAGCAAAGCGAGGTGTGTTGCTCTGCATTTTGCTGTTAAGTAGTGCTCTGTGTCTCAGATGGGACACATTTGGGCACGTCACTTGGAAAACTGCAGTTGTGATGCAAATGTCACTTTATATGTTCATAGAATTATTACTATTATTGTATATTTGTCATATGGTAGCCCATAGGATAACCAGGTTCAGTAGCAGCGGATGCTGTAGGCACTGCTCAGTAACCTTGATCTGTCTCACTTTGAGGGTAGCAATACCTGAAGGGTTTGTACAGCAGAGCAGGCTTGAGTGGCAGATGTGCATGTGAAATCAAGGCAGCTTCATTGTCAGCCTGGGCTGAACCATATTTGGAGGAAAGGCAATATTTAAAGTCATTAAGTCACAAGGTAGCACATGCTCAGAAGTAATTGTCCTGAAGCCAGTGCTGGTACCTGTAGGACGCTGTCAGTACAAGCAATTCTACTTGCAAATGAGCCCGTGGGATGAAGTGGGAGCAGGCTTTTTGTGGAGGGGACCTTGTGATGCCAGAGGAAGAAAAATAGTCTTAGTCTGCTGCTCACAGGGTTCTGTTTTTCATATCTTTCCCTGCTGTGGGAAGAAGTTCATCTCCGGTGGCTGGCTGGTGCGGAGCATGGGCTGCAGGCAGCTGCAGGGTGTTCCTGCTGCAGCTCTGGGATGCGTGCTGCAGGGAGCAGTGCCACAGAAAGCTGCTTTTGGCTTTCTTTTGCAATGATAACGTTGTGTAACTGGCTTCTTGATTGCCACCTCATCTGGGACTCTGAAATCCCTCACTACCTCACTGCTAGGGTCACCCTTTTAATGAAAACAAACCTATTTTTATCGGTGGAAGTGACTCTGTTACCTTGCAAAGGCAATTAAAAGCCCAAACTGAATAGATTTATTTTTAAAAGACTCTTTCCAAACCTTCAGGAGAGAAGAGAAATAATTCTCCTAAATAAGGAGGAAGATCGATAATAAATGTTGCTCCACTGAACCCTGTGTTATGTTGCCTGCCAGCAGTGAAGATTAAATAGACCCCTTCTAGTCTAGGAAGAAATGAGACTCCAGTGACTTGGGTTCGGGTTTTTTTTTGCCATAACATATGAAATTTGTTGGCAAATATACTTAATAGGCAATGTTCAGTGCTTTATCTTCATTTGGCATTTAATCAAAGGGACGTGCCACATCTGTATAATACCTGGGCTAATTGACTTGACAGAACAGAGTGATGCTATTGCTCATCTTCATATTTGGTGAAATGAACATGAATCTCATCATGTGCAGTGACAGAGGTTACAGACAATGTGGGACAAAGACCCTGACTAGTATGTTTGAGCTGTGATAGGCAGGAGACATAGATGCAAAACTCACATTGAATTTTAAAGTTTGCCTGTCTTTGCTTTGAGAGTCTTTCCTGTTGCATTTTGTTTGTGCTTAGTTTGATTTAGCTGAAGTGGCACATGGAAAGAGAGAGAAGCACCAGTCCTATTTGAAGTCAGCATTTAATGCTTTTACAGCTCTCCCCGCTCACCTGTGGGGTGAGCAGTGGCACTTCGTGGCCCTGGGGATGCTTAACGCCCTGGGTGCCACCTGAGAGCAGCAGGCACCGACTCAGGTGCTGGGGTTTGTTTCAAGTAGCCATACAGGGTGCTGCTATGTGCTTGGAGAATATCTTCTGCTTACAAAAGGGACAAGTGAAGTAATTTGTGAATGCTTCTAGTGTACAGTCTGTGTGGAGGTGATTTTTCCTTTCACCCTGCTCCCTTACGTTGCTGGGGGGGAAGAGTAGGAATCCGTGGAGCTCATCGCAATGCCTCGTCCCTTCAGTGCTCTCGCCTCTTCACCAGCTCTTGCTAATTTCCTTCTACATGCTTAAAAACCGTTGTGTATCCAAGTGGGGTAGCTTGTGTGCCTCTCTTTGCATATGCTCACACTTGTGTTGTTTTTGTGTATACGACATGGCAGTTGTGCTCAGAGGCTCCTGCACCAGCAGCTTTCTCCCGTTTGAAAGCTCGTGGCAGAGGGAAGGTGCCTGCAAAATGGAGTCAGCCCCTGTGCTGTGCTTTGCAGTGCATCTCATTTCTTCGGCCTCGCTGAGGGGGTGTAAACAGAGAGAAGGAACCGAGTTGGAAGAGAGACCTTTGCTCTCTGCATCCCAGTGCCTGTTGGAGCTCTGCTCACTGGGAGCCCCGGCTGGGCTGCAGGATGTGCTTGTGCCTCCAGCCTTGCGAAGGGAAGGGTCAGATGCACTGCAGGACCTAATTGTTTACTCTCTGGGGGCAATAACAGATCCTGAAGATGCTCTGTATGATTAATTTGTGCTCTTGCATCGATGCCTTTCATGTGTGGAGGAGAATGGCTTGTTCACAGATGAGTAAGCATCCCCTTAGGTTTCGTAGCTGTGGGGCTGTTTTGTTTATTGTGTTTTGGGTAGTAACATAAGATGGCAGGGTTTCTGAAGCTAAACTGCCTCTTTACAGAGAGAATGATTTACAGAAACAGGGCACATCATTCATGCATGTGCAGCCTGACTTTTCTGAGCCTCCTTTCCCTCAGATTCTTCCCTCCTGCAGCCCATGCACCTTCCTCCAAGCTGCACCCAGGGTGCTGCAGAGGTGATTCTGTCAGGAGAGAAAAAAAAACCTTCTAAGTTGTGTGCTCAAGTAATCGCTACAAGCTAATTGCAGCAAATTAATTACAGCACAAACACAATTTCTTTCCCTAGGCAGGTGTGTAGACAGCTCTGATGGTGCTGCAGTGAGCGGGGTTGAACTCAGCCTTCAATACTCAGCCCGTACGAGTCTGTCTGCCCTTTTCCCCTGGCTGTCTGGCTTGGCCTGCAGCTGGTGGCTTACTTGGTCTACAAGAATGACCACAGACAGAGGGCCTGTCTCTTGTTTAGAAAAATCTAGATTTTTATGCCACTCTGGCAGCATTCGTGTGGATGGTTTCTCCCATGACACTGCAGGGGTGATGCAAAGATGTACACGTGCAAGAGCAGGAGGGTCAGTGCTGCAGGTGAGGTTGCCGTGTCCCATGCCACCCGGCTCTGGTGAGCAAGAGGTGTGCGAGGCGAGAATGAGATGCCCCATCACATCCCCCTGCCCTGTTCTGTTGCAAACCAGAGAAACTAAAGCAGTGCAATATTTGCATTTGTTGCCAATATTGTCCTGGTCCAGTCAATCAGGCTTTGGTCCATAAATCCTTCTAATCTCTTGCTTTTCCTAAGTTCATTAGGTCTTCAAAGAAAGACATAAAAAGACAAATCTTCTAGCGGTAAGTCAGCGATCCCTGCAGAAATGCCTCCAGATTGCATGGCTCTTCTCTGATGTTGAGAGTAGTACACCACCCCAGGCTCAAATGCTGTGTGCAGATATATTAAAGATCTTTGAAAATGGATGCAGTGCAGTAATTGCATCCCCCAAGGTTACTTTAAATTGAAAGGGTGAAAACATTTGCATATATTTTCTTCATTTAAAAAAACCCCAAAACATAGTCTGCATGTTCTCATGCAGAACATCTATACGTTACAAAATTTAATTTTGTCTGTTCTGGCCAAACATTTTCCCAACTTAAAATTCGGTGCAAGGTACTCTGTAAAGAACGTAAATCTCCATATTTGTCAGTTTGGTTGTGTCTTGCCACACACACACTTCTAATGGGCAGTGCTAACTGGAATGTCACTGGCACTGGAATACCGCTGGCACTGGGAGACAGGTCAAAATGCAATTATTAACACCAAAACCATATTCTTTTAGACATGTTTCATTGGAGTGTTGCAGCACATACTAATATAGTTCTTTAGGCTCTGGTGCAAATGCAGTAGGTTATGTTTCGGGAGGCGAGACACTAATTTTCTGTGGTGTTTTATGCTCAGACATAATACAGCACGAAATAATACATGTTTTTTAACTGGCTCCTTGTGCGAAGGCCATAGAGCTCTATGGTAACAGTGTGTAAAGTGACTCTACCCTGAGACATGCTACTTAATACAAAGAAATTAATCACAGGAGAAGAATGCTCCTAGTAACGTAAGTGGTGCTTTCTTTGTTAACTTCCTATTGCATCAACTTAATTAGCAAGTCCTGACCTTTAAAATCACCTTCCATAATCTTCAAATTATGTATGTGAAAGTCTGCGTATCTCCTCCTGGCTGTGCCAGCAGCTTTCTGCTCTTGTCTGGATTCATTTGAACTCCTCACGCGTGGGACCAGCTGAAAGTCCTCTCCCACCCATGAAAGGCTGTTGGGAACCTCCAGATCTGTTGCAGATCTGCAAGACGGGGAGGAGCCAATTTGGTGGTTAAACATTTAGGATCTCAAGACAAAGCAAATACCCGTTAACATTGCAAAGTGTTCTTTGCTTCAATTACTGCACGGAGCTCAACTGCAAGACTTTAGGATAAATTTTCTAGTCTAATTTCTGTTTCCAGTGTCAGAATAGGGATGATGGAGCTGGTCCTGTCAACTCGGTGATGTTTATCTTCGCTAAGCGTGTTCTGCTGGCTTTGGGGAGCGGGGTCAGGAGACGGCTGCAGAACTCTTCAAGCCAGAGCAATGCATTGCACTTTTATACTGCTCTCTTACATATTACTCATACCCTAAGTCACAGGAGAGCTAAAGCAAACTCTGTAAAATTATTTCTCTATATCATATCCTCATTTTCCCAGCACCTTTGTGCATCTCATAATCCTGCCAGTAATACTAAAAATCATCTCTGAGTGCAGAAGGCTTGTATTCTTGCCAGAACCTTGTTTCATACCCTTCAATAGAGGGGTTGCAGATCAGGGTTTTGCTAAAGGCACAGGGCCCAACGCGAGCAGCTGATGCTGAACAGTTGTCCGGGATATCTCTCCATGATGGTCTTGTCCTCTTTCACCCCCACTTTGATGTGGTGACCACAAGTGCCAAGCCTTAGATGTAAAACACATTAATTCCATCTTGTCTTTGGTGGGGCTATTATCACACACTGTGCTTGATGTCATCAATACAACATGCCCCAAATGCACCAGGGTGCTTAATTGCCCCAGCCAGCCTCACCTGGACCCCCAGCCCCCACGCATCCCCAGCCTGTTGGCCCTGGAGCTGCATTTAAGGTCCATCTGCCCTCCCAGCCCTTCCTCCAGCCAACGGCTGGGAGCTACTGGAGCCAGGCTGCTCCCCAGGAAGGAACCAGAGGGGGCTGCAGGCACCCGGCTGCGCAGGAGGGGTGGCATCATCTCCCGCAGAGACAGTCCCCAGGCAGGGCTGGTGGTTGCGGCAGGTCCTGCCAGCAGGACCGGAGCTCAGAGGCAGAGCTCGGTGAGTTTTTGTCGGTCTCTGTAAGAAGCCCGGACAGGAAGACTATATTTGCAGATACTTTCCTGGAGGCTTTGCTTATGCTGGTACAGCAGTGACAGTAACCACTCGCTTGCCTCAGTGGTGTGAGCTGGGCTTGCCATGCTAGTGCTTGAAAGGGAGCAGCTGAAGCAGCGTCCCCTCCGTGGGCCACTGCTCACTAACCGAGCTTTGTAGTGTGCTCACGGGTCTTTGACAATAGCCTTTGTCTAATATTTTTTTAATCAGTGTGTGCATTTCAATTTGCATATTAATAGCAAGGAGATGTTATTATACACTGCTGTTGTTGAGATGGTTGTCAAGCCTATCTTTGCAGTCTGGGGAAAGAAACTGCATCTATTGTATAAAAAATGAAATTGCAGAAAACACATGTTTTAGGATCTACCATTCTCTGCCTCTATCTTTCTTTATCTCTGCCTTTATTTTTCTCTTAATAGCACATATGGATGCATTCATTAATCTCTTTTTCTTTCCTTAGAACAAGGATCATTTAACAGCGGAGTAAGAGAGGATTTTGTGCCTGTTGTGACAGCTCGAAGCTAGCCTAAATATCGCATTTTTGCTGGGCATTTTTGACTTGTAAAATGGCAAAAGGTTGACCCAGTCTAGGAATCCATTTATTGCAGCTGACCCTGGCAGAACAATTAAAATGCCAGTAATGAATAATGGCACCGCTCACTCTCCAGGCTTCAGCACTTCACCACTCCGTAGGCGCCGAAGCCGGGTGCCAGCAGCTGCGATGTGGCGCCGGAGCCGCCTGTGACAGTCCCACGGCCGTGGGGGCATTGCAGCCAGCGAGGCCTCCTGGAATGGCTCACAACAAGCCCTGACTACAAGGTCCTGGTGTTGGCAGCGTTTCCTACACCTTCACCTTGTACAAGCCGCAATGTTCTTCTCCCAGGTCCTCAGGCTGGGGAAAGGGACAATGTTCCGGAGCGCCACAGGCTTCCGACTCTCCTCCCCCACTGTCCATGCTTAATCCCAAATCCCCCCACAGCTGTTCTGCAGATCACAGCATGAGGAGGTTGATTCTCTTGTTTTCTTTCTGCCTTTTCTAGCCCCTTCCTTGACTCTTCCCTGCTGTTCCAGATGCTCAGACCTTCAGCACAGCCACTTCCCGGGGCTCTCCCCGCTTTCAGCTTTGGGAGGTGATTTTCTGTCCTCTGCTTTTACGCTCCACCTTCCCTCCCCCGTGTCTCGGCAGGAAAATGGCCCGGAGGCAAAAAGCCAAGACTGAAAGGGGAGAGATGAGAAGAGAAACTAAAGAAATAGGAAACGGGGAAAAAAAAAATCCAGAGGGAAAAGCACATGGCCACCAGCCTGGCTCCACTAATTGCCTACCTAGCTCCCTGCCAGAGAAGGGGGCTGGAGGAAAAGCAATGCTTGCTGGCCAGCGAGGGTGGGTGGTAGGGGAGCATGCCGAGTGCTGCTGGGGGCACAAGTTCAAGTTTAGCATCACTAAATTTTAAGTGTGCTTTCCTAATCCGGGATCAAAGGACACAGACAGTAAAGGGCATTTGGAAAGGAGAGCAGGGGAGATGTATATGTATCTCTTTTCTCTCCATTCTCCTCTGCCAGCAAAGCTGCCCTTGCTGGTCCTGATAAGTAGCAAGGGGGGACACCAGGCTCCTGCAGCAGGAAACAAGGAAGAAAACCTTGTTTCCTGCTTCTGCCTCCTATTGCTCTGGGAAGAGCAGAGTAGAAGATGGGGAAAGCCACTGTCAGTCCTCTCTGGAGCATCCCTGTTTGCTGTGCAAAATGACAGCAGCAGGCATGTGACTGGAGACCAGAATAGGCACTGCTCGTGTGAGCGCTATATAAATATTGAGTGACAATATTTTGAAAGAGAAACCTTTCAGCGATCTGTGAGCAGGGAGGCAGTGCGGAATTAGGGGTTTTCAATCACACCAGCTCCAGAAGAAAAGAAGCGTGGCTGCTGATCTGAAATCAGTCTGCAGCTTCTGCAGCCACCCACTGCAGACTGTGCGGGACAAAAGGAACAGTATGAGGTAGAAAAAAAGCCTGTGAGCATTTGCTGTAAGGAAAGTGGCTGGAGGAATGAGACCAAGGAAAGGTGTGGGATGGATGTTTCACTCCAGGGCTTCAATCCATTTATATAATCATAGTTGTTATCATAGTAAATGTAAATAACTGAATGAGTTCAGATTTAGTATTTGACAACACTGGCTCTTTGTGAATACACACTGAATTCTTGCGGAAAGCCTTTATTTTATCAGACAATCCAATAATGTTTTAAACAACCATTCAGGCATTTAGTTAAGCACATATTTTGTGATTTTTCTCACTCTTGGAAATGAGGGCTATAGTCTCCAAAGCATAAAGCCTCCTACAAGTTCATGTTTTAAGAAATTACTTGAATCAAAAAATGTGACAGTTTGGCAGGTTGCCTCTTAGTGCATCGCTTATAGCCTGTAACAATAGCAATAACGTTATGGTGAAAATACAAAAAAAGCTGTTTTGTACCTTGTCAGCCCAAAGCAACAAATATCCAGGCTAACCTTAATTTATTTTTTATAGCATGTGGCAGCCCTCAGCGGCATCCAAGACTGGTGTCACAGCCACAACCCACCTCACCTGGCTGAGGAAGCATCCTTTCTAATTAGCACCGTCTGCAGGGGAGCAGACCCCACAGTTGCTAGCAGAGGTTTGCCTTGGGTCCGGTCTGATGGGGACTTCAGTGTCCATCCAGATTCCCACTCTGCGCCTCCGTGGGTGCTGGAAGTGGGACCCGGGCCGTGTGAGGTGGGGGGCGGGTAAAGCAGCCCCACACACCAGCCAGGGTGTCTGCAGAGCCACTGCAGCAGCATCTCCTGGTGCAGAGTACAGCAGACCCCATGCTGTCTGTCTGTGCTCTGCTGGGGTGGGGGCTGCTCCCTTTGCTGGAGCACAATGCCCCCCCTGCCGCGGTCTCCAGGCCCTGTGCAGGTGGGCTGTGGCAGAAAAACATGGCTCTGTGAGGTGAGATGAATGCATTGGGCTTGGAAGGGGGGGGGGGGGTGTGGGTAGGTTTAAAAGGCCTGGAGATAGCTGGTGTTCAGAAATAGATCAGAGCAAGCCTTTCCGTCCAGAAAGGAAGAAATAGTGAAAAGCTGGTTCAGAATAGCATCCTCTGTAAAGTCCCGCTCACACATACACTTTAATGAGACTGGTGCTGGTCTTAACAGACAAATGACCTCAATTCACTCACAGCTCTGTGCTATTGATTCAATAGCTTCCTTCTCTTAATGAGCAAATTATTATCTTTGTTAGGGAATGTGGAATCTAGCAGGTGCACAGTATTAAATAATGAAAAAGTAACTTTGCTAGTGCCAGGAATATGATGGTGCAGTGCCAGAGATGAGAGGGGCCCTCAGATGGACTCTGTGAGGATGCTTCCTTTATGGCTGGCCTGGCAGAGTGCGAAGACAAAGATGCTGGTGCCACTGGGCATTCTGGTTTAGGGTGCCAGGAGGGAGGCTCTGGTTTTAATAGGTGCCGCTGCGTATTATTGCTTGACCCTGCCCTTGATAGCGGTGTGAGGCACAGACTGCTCACATCTATGCCTTCCACCCTTGCTGCAGGTTTAAGCAGTGTGTACCTTTAGAGAGGTCTGGCCTGAGTCCGTCTTAGATCATGCATCTTTAAATCACCAGGAGTGCTGTCTTGATTGCTCCCCACCCCATATGAGTCACTTCCTAATGCAGATTTTTAGTTCATTAGTGCAGTGATGCATTAAAATGAATCTCGGTAAAAAGGCGATTCTAATTTAAGAAAAAAAGCAAATAATTTCCACACACAGACACACATTCTCGGGCTTGGTTTTGCCTTGGCTTGGGCAGAGGGAAGGGCCAATGTTCTGCAAAATTGTGTCCAGATCCCGGCTGGAGCTTGGTGCAGCCAAATGGCTTCTGAATGCTGAGCCAGGGGCTCCTGCCCAGACTGGTGGCAGGAGGGACTCCCCTGGCTGGAGGTTCACTGCATTAGGCTGCAATTGCTTGAGCTGTCAGCTGGTGCTCGCTGTGCCACCCTGTCCAGCCCTGAGGACTGTATGTCTGTTGGCGCTGTGCTGACTTCAAGATCCATGGTCTGGAACGAGACCGAAAGGTGACTGAATGGCCACCGTGTTTTGCTTTAGCACTGATGGAATTAGATGATTTGTGGTCTGTTACTCCACTGAATCAAATGGGAAAAGGCAATGTAAAAGTGAGGACATGTATGCCTTCTTGGCTGGCAAGAGCTAAAGCAAAGCAACTTGTAGAGGAAACCAAAATCACCACTGTGCTAAGACCTTACGGACTGAGCTAAAAGGCGAGATGACATGCTCTTTTCTAGCGATTTTACTCAGTGGGCAGTGAAGCACCGTTGGTAAGCAGGGCAGCATAAATCAGCAGAGTCTCTGATACAACTCAGCATGCACTGAAGTGACCTGGAAAGCTCCTTAAGCCAAGCTATTAAATCATTTGTATGAGAAAAGCAGACAAGCCCTGCTTTACCAGCATGAACCAGCACTTTGGTAAAACATTTTTATTTTGTATGTTTTCCTGAACATTACATCTATGGCCACTTACCAGTAAGTGCCTACAAGCTCTGAAAACAAGAAGGCAAAATCACAGACTTTCTGCTCTTGTGACCAAAGGCCTGTTTCTTTCCTTCTCCAAATACCCCGGCTTCAGCTTTTCCCCAACACTTCTTGGGTGGGACGCTGCTAATGTTTTCTAGGAGTGAGCTCTGCGGAGGGCTAGGCAGCCCGTGCACCCCTCCGTGCACTCCTCTGTGCATTCCTCCATGCTCTCCGATGCAATGCTGCCCCAGCCCCACTGACAAAGCCACTGCAGTCCCCGGGGCAGGGACAGGGGACTGGCCCAGCACCCTTCCGCAGCACATCCACGTGTGCTGCCAGCGCCCTGCAGGACAGGAACAGTAAGTAATGCTTTGCATTTGTATAGTGCTTTTCTGTTGAAAGATGCTGGTGAATGAAGGCATCCCAGCCTTGGAGAGCAGCTGTGACTCCCACCACAAAACCCACACTCAGCGATAACACAGGTTGCCCGGGGAGCTGGCAGCTGGCGGAGCCTCCATCCCTGGAGATGTTCAGAAGCCCTCGGGGCAGCCGGCTCTAGGTGGCCCTGTCTGAGCAGGGGTTGGACAAGGTGAAGGTCCCTTCCAGCCTCAACCCTTCTGTGGCCTGGCAGAGCTGGGACTGGTTGAGGAAGCCCTCCTGGCTTCTGTGCTGGGCAGGGTCTTTCATTTTGTTTAAGAGGACAATACACTAACACTGCTTGATCCAAAGATGTTGCCCACAGGATCTCTGTTATTTCACACTTGACTTTGGCTGCGGCATCTGCCCCAGTCATTTTTGGTACTGCTTCTGGAGAAGGGCAGCGACATAATCAAATGCAATGTGGTGAGCGCAGCACAAGTGAAACAACAGCAGCATCAGATGCTGAGTGTTTCTTTCTGGGACTCCAATGTGAAGCCCTCTGAGCCTGGACTGTGCAGTCACGCGAGGGGTGGTGCCGGCAGGACAGAGTCGGGTCCCGGCAGGCGGCCCTGCCGTGGGGTGGGGGCAGCCCCCATGGCTGGCATGGGTTGGGGTGGGGGGCTGCCTACCGCTGCATCCCGGGGCTCAGCTGCGTGCAGGTTGGCGACGGCCAGTGGCAGGGAAGGCACCAGCTGGTGATTATTCATCCTTGTGGCACCGCGCTCAGCTTGGGAACAGGCTGCTATGCAGAAAGCCTGCTCCTCCTGCTAACTAAAAACACTGCGTGCACTTGTGCAGCCGGGATGCTTCCAAAGACCCAGCTGCCTCATACTAGCTCCGGGTCAGATCTGCTCATGCTCTTGCACTAGTTCCACTGGTAACCTGCTAGAAATGACCTGTGAGGGATGCAGAGCCAAGGGCCTCCACAGCAGAGCACAGAAATAAAGTCAGCACCAGCCTCCCACGGCCAGCTGTCCCATGGTCCCGGCCACGCAGCGAGGGGCTCGGTGCTGGCTGGCAGACACGCAGCTGCCTTTGGGACACAGGTTTCTACTCACTGATTTCTTTCTGGCTGTAATCTTAGCAATAGTGATGCCTGTTAGAGTTCCTGTTGACTTTCACCTTCGTAATCGGTTCTATGTGATTTAGTGTTGTAGTAGTGGTGATCTAAGGATATAGGCTAATTAAAGTTTGTAGTGAAATGTACTGCTTTTTTATTAGACTATCCAATATAGTCAGAAAACAGACAAGCTTTAGGGCACACAGATTCTTCTGGGTCTGAAATAGGAACAAGAAGCTTCAAGCTAGATGCAGACTGGAAAGAATTTCAGCTTTAGTTTAACGTAATTATGGCAAGAAATTAGACATTTTGGAGGAGAAAGGTAGTAAGCACCTGTAAAATTAAGTAGTATAAACCCTATGTAATATTTCAAATTTGAGAGCTTTAAATAGTGTTACAGCCATCACCTAATTTCACAGGATTTGAAATAAATTTATTATTTTGCATTGGACAGAAAATTGGAACTGTCACTTGACAGATGTGAATCGCACTTGTTGTGGTTTGTGTTTAGGGGGTTTTGTACAATCCTCTCTGTTGCCATTCAGCATTGTGTGTTTTGTACATGAGTGCCTAACCCAGTAATTTCTGTTCTGAGAACAGGACATTTGTGTATGTACCATTTCTAAAGTGAGCACAATCATAGACGTGTATTTCAAAAGGAATGTTAAAAATAAATTACTTGAAATCTGTGCTATATAGTTGGATGGTTTTGTATTATTTTTTTTTTAGGATTTATTTCAGTTGCCATTTTTTTTTCACCAGCCAAACATTGTTCACCTAGGAGATGCTCTGGGGCAGTGGAATGTCTGGTTGGTTCACACAGACGCCTTGTAGCCTCCAGCCTTGCCCTCTCCCACCCGCACCTCTCCCATGTTTCCTCTGTGATTAAAATGGGAACTCCACTTGTGTCACCTGCACCTGTCCCAGCTCTGGAGGGAATATGTGACAGGAGAATGGAGAAAGCCCTGCCCGTGGGACTCGTGTTGGGCAGAGGAGCAGTCTATCCCCTGCGCAGCCGGGTGCCTCATGCCCAAGGAGCCCCTTTGTGCTCTGGGTGATGTCGCACAGCATCCCCGGCACGGGGCTGGGGTCTGGGAGCAGGGAGCAGTGCCTGGGGTGGGAGGTGCAGGGGGGTGACCAGTGTGAACTGGGGCTGGCACCTCCCTGATGGGCCCAGGCAGTTTCACCCACCAGCTCCGTGCGCGCCCACCAGCTGAGATGCCTTCCCTGGGCACCCTCCACACTCCGTGCCCTTTGGCATTCGCACCCACTCTATGAACGCGCCTCGCCTCCTGCCAGAACAGCAAAACAAACCTGTGCCATTCCCTCTGAACTTCACAGTGCTAGCACAGGTCAAAAGAAAAGCAATTTGGAAAAGCACGTTAATCTTCCAGCCCCAGTTCACCCACAAATGAGAGACACCCCACCCAGGCTCCAGCATCACCCCCTCTGCCGACAGCACCTTCCTTTGGACCTGCTTACCCTGCTGGGGTTTAACACAGGGCTTATCACGGGTCCCATTCACCATTCTGATGGACCCAGCAGTTGCTTGGAGGGCTGGAAGACGAAAACCGTGACCAGACTACCCCGGTGCTTCCCTCATGGGCTGCCTCACTGTGGCACTGCCGGGGGCACCGTCAGCACCAAGACCACGACCCCAGCACCGCACTGCTGCTTTGTGCTGCGCGATGCTCTGGCCACCTCGTGAACTGCTGCAGCACCAAGCCTAGCCGGTACCTTTTGCTCCCAACATGTATTTTAGGTTGGGGTGGGTTTTATCTCCAGAGAGAGCAGAGGCTCCGCGGGTACATAGGACGTGGCAGCAGCTGAGGTCTGTGGTGTCAGGGAGCTGATTTCAGCCAGGGCCGCAGCCACAGCCTCAGCGTCTGTGTGGGGAGTGGGAGCAGTGGGCTCCTACCAGCCACCAGACCTGGCGCAGGGCTCAGCAGTGCCATGGCACCAGCCAGCGCCCACCGAGGCACAGCCCGGTGCCAGGGGCCGGCAGCGCGCAGGCAGCTCAGTGAGTCACTGTCTGGCAAGGGCAGAGCCCACGGCAGGAGGAGAGAGGGGAAGGCAGTGCTGGGAATAGCAAGTGGAGCTCAGAAATAATCCACTGCCCTCCCAGCGCTGAGGGCACCGTGGCAAACACCCTGAGACAGCAACCCCTCTGCCCAGCCCCGCCACCCCTCGCTTTGCCAGTAGCCTCCGTATATTCACAGTGAGCAATAAAGTAATATTTTAAATTCAAAACTGATGGCTCTGACCCATTTCTCTTTGCATAGCAACACCAGGCTGTCGGTCCCGGGAGGGTCATTTGGAAAGACCTCAGAGAAATTTAGCAGTGTTTTCTCTCAGAAGTTGAACAGCTCTGGAGCCATTCCCCTGTTGGCCGCCTTCAGTATATGTGTTTTAAATAGTCAGCTCTGTGCAATTTTAGTATAAAGCACAAGTATTCTATTTAATTAAACACACAGTTAAAGAATATATACAACTTGCAGAGGGATGCTCCGTGGCTCCTCTGCACCGTAACAGGTCGCCAGGTTGTTGCTCCCTCCTACTCGCTGAGCAAAAAAGCAGGAACTGACTTGGGTTCTGCCTGGTCTGTGTGAGCTCACAGGCAGCACCAGCATCACCCTTGGGGGTGGCACTGGTCCCGGGAGGTGAGTCACCCTCCCTAGCGCAGTGTCTGTCTGTGGGGAGCCGCAGCATGGGCACCTGCACACGGTCCTGCCCGGTGGCAGATGCCCCAATGTTTCCAGGTGACCTGGGCACTGGGGTATGGTGCAGCTTCTGGGGCTGGCACCAGCAGGAGTCAGGGAGCTGGTGATTTATGATAGAAATAAAGGGGACCTGTCTCCAGAACTTTGTTACCTGCTGTGCACCTCTTAAGCAACTCTGCTTTATTACCTAGTCAGTATCCAAGTTCCTATTATAACATTAATGTAAATATTAATGGTCTACAGAGAAACAGACTGTCAAGGGCATTTCAGCAGCAGAGTACTGGAACCCAATGAGAGGAAGGAGGAGAGGTGGTGTCTGTTGGTAGGGGTATAAAGAGTGAGATGAGAGCCTGTGTAAGGTCAGGCGTGCAAAGGGAGGAAAAGCAAAGAGGAAAGAGTCCCTGTTAGGACAGTAAAGCTGAAAAGAGACACGGAGCAAAAGGGCAAGGCTTTAGAACAAAAAAAACCTGGGGGGTGGGAAGGGCTCTGCACGATCCCAGTGCAGCAGGCACAAATGCAGGAGCTGCTGAGTGCAGCACCAGGACAGCAGCAGCCAGAAGGAAAAGCGAGGGGGGCAAGGGGGATGAGGGGCATGTGGGGGGGAGTGGGGGTGGGGGTGCCACCTGGCACCTACCCCGGGCAGAGCAGGGACTGAGCCCTGGATTTTGTTGAGAGGTAGCAGCAACCCTGCATCTGAGGCACACCCAGGTCAGCTAGGCTTTTTCACGTCAAAACCACCTGGCTGAAATTTTTGCAAGGGTTGAAGAGGGTGGCTACGCTTCTCAGCACAAGCCAAGGCTCCTCTGCAGCTGTCGGAGCTCTTGCACTCTGGGGCCGTGAGCTTTTGCTGGCTGCCCCGTGAACTGCCTGCCTTGCAACACGGTGCTGCCTCCCCATGCTCCCTGTGCGCTGCGAGGGGCTGCCCCGGGGCAGGAACACCAGCCAGGTCCGGGCCCCAGCCACTCCAGCGGCTGGTGTCCTGCCTGTGGCCTTTCCACCCAGCCCGGCTGTCCCGGCACCACTGGGACCATCGGCTGCAAGAAACGGGTGGCTAGATGGGAAAAAACCACGCGGTTTCAGCATCTGGTTTTCTACAACATCACCTTAAAATGTGAGGGGCTGGTGGGGCTGTGGGAAGCCATCAGGCAGCGCTGCTTGCGGGTGGAGAAGATGCCGACCTCCCTGAGGCAGCAGGGCTGGCTGCTGAGCCTGCGCGCTGCATGCCTTGCCATGCACGTTGCCACGCAGCTCGCCGTGCGCGCTGCCACACACCGCGCCATGCACCTCGCTGTGTGCCATCTCAGATGCACCAGCTCCCATTGCTTTTATTTTCGATGTTGTTTGATCATTGGCAATATCCACAGCTGGAACAGTGCAGTGGAAATAGTTTTCCAAGGTGTATTGCCACATCTTCACAGCATTTGTGCTGTTGCAAGGCAAGGTATGATGGATCTCAGCTCTCATGTACACTGCTTGTTTTCAGAAACAGCTTTGACAGCAGCCAAAGAGCTGGTACAGAGAATGACCCGAGACTTAAGTCATTTGGCCTCTTTGGAAAGATTTATTCCTGTGACAGAGTGCACATGATGGACCTCGGTCTGTGTCATGGACAAAACCCCAAACCCTGGCATGACATCTCTGTGGGCTGGACGTGCTATTATTTCTGACGCTGTTTCAGACAGTCAGTCTGGGCCATTAAATATCTCCTGGCTCTTCTTCCCTAAAACTTCACCTCATTTTTCTTGGCCAGGTAATTCCTCCTGCAGTATCTGTCTTTCCTTTCTTGTTTCCTCACAGAGCAGCAAATGGCCACACATCAGAATCTGCTGCAAACCCCGGCAGGCAGGGGAGGTGGCTTTGTAATGAAAGGCTCTGTGGAAATTCAGTGTATTGTTGCTAGTGCTTTCACATAGGAAACATGGATGCTGGAGGTCACAGTCCCTGAAACTTCAGGGCAGAATAGCACCACACAAGGTACCAATGAATGTGCCTGGCTAATGGGATGGCTCTTTGCTAGATCTGCTGCAGAACTGTTTAACTCATTGCTAGCCTGCAGTGTTGCAGTCATTGCTCTTGCTTCTCCTCAGCAATATGTACCCAGTGTGTCCTTGGCTATTGCAAAACCATTTGTTAATCAGTAAAGCAAAATTAGTTCTTTTATGCTTCCTACATGTTAGCTTGAGTGACTTCTCGAAAAAAAAACAACCATTGGCCATAAAAAGAATCCACAGCGCAAAAAGTGCTGTTTTTTACTGTTTGTCTGTGCTAGTGTTTATCCATGCCTCAACCAAAAATAGCAGACTTTGTAGATGTTTAGTATTTTCTTCTTCAACAGCTGGTAACATTAATGTTCCTGGCTGTCTAGCAGAGATTGATCTGCAGAACAGTTTCTACTCCCCTTGGCAGCTGTGCTTAGTTTTCATTTTGCACGATGATGACTGCATGTTGTTGCTCACAAGCAAAACCTGGCTTCTGCTTGTTAGGTGGTCCCTGAGGAGGGATTGCCCACACCTTTGAGCTCAGCTGGCCCCTGATGAGCCAGGCTCAGTACCACCAGCGCTGAGCATCCCATAAAGCTGCTGGGCAGGCACCTACTACTCAGGGCTGGCTGGTGGGGGCTCTGGCTGCCGGCAGGGCTGTTTGCAGGAGGGGAGCCTGGCGGCAGTGCGGTAGGTAATGCAGAGTGGCTTGGGAGCGTGCAGGGGCAGCAGTGACGTGCTGTGGGCACAGTCCTGGCACCAGCAGAGCCAGCTGCCCCGGAGCATCAGGAGCTTTGCCTTGGGCTCCTCTGCTGGGAGGATGCATCCAGCCCTGGGGCTGCCAAGAGCAACTGGTGCCTTCCTGGGAGGAGAGCTGTGTGTAGCTGGGGTGGGTGAGCAAGACCCTGCAGAAAGGACGGTCAGAGCCTGTGATGCAAGGAGGTGTGACAGACTGTGCTTGGAGCCACCAAGCATGGAGAGTCCTAAAGCTGTGGCCTTGGCAGCTCCTTCCTGCCTGCAGCTCTGGGGTATAGTGCTCTGGGAAGAGCGGGTGACCAACAAGCTCTGCCTCCAGAGCTTGCTAAGCCTGAGTGGAGCGTGCCCCTGGGAGGAGGCAGTGGCTAAAGACCCCCTCCTACAGAGATGGGACCCCTGCCTGGGGAGCTGGCAGAGGGACCATGTAGTCGAGCCCTGCGGCAGCCCCTGGCTTCTCACCCTTGTGAGCACCAGCCATGCTGCTGGGGGACCTGGCTCACGCCAAGGGAGACCCCAGGGCTCTGGGTGAGGATGCCAGCCAAGAACGCCCAGGTAGTGTTTGATCTGCTGGGACTGGGGAGACTGCTGGGCAGAAGAGGACCCAGACAGACTATTTTCTTAAAAGTATGTTTGCCCTTGCTGCTGTCAGTGTGGGCAGATGGTACCACGGGACCCCATGGGGCACTGGCCCAGGTCCAGTTCGCACTGCTGCACCTTATGGGATGGATGCACTGTTTCTGTCAGCATGGACTGTTGAGCTGCCAGCGGTGGCCTTGGCGCTGAGCTAAACAAGCTGGCATTGCCATTTTAGGGGTTTATTAATAAGCCAGAGGTACGTAACTTTGTTGTGAGACCTGCAATCATTGCACACTCGGTACAAGTTGAGCTCTAAATAGCTCCGAGTGGTGACTCCTGGGTCTGTGTATTAAATTCCAGGTGCTGCAAGCCAAATGCTTTTAGGGCTGGAAGCATTGCTTAACCTGGACCTGAGCAACTGGGGCTGTGTGTTGCTATGGCTTGGCATGTACCTGACCGGAATGTGCTGGTGGAGCTGGAGATGGGACTGGTGCATCAGTGAGGTGGGTGGTGAGAGGCACTGGAGACCTGCTGGGGACACCAGGGGGACAGAACCCTGGAGGTCCTGGGCAGATACAGACATGAGGTCTGTGACTGTACTTGAGCAGATGAGGCCTGGTGAGTTATTGAAAAGTGGGGTTTTTTTCCCCTGTTGCTGTTTTTGTTGTTCTTCAACAACAAGTTGAAGTTAACGTCCACAAACAACTTGTGCTTGAGCTGGCTTACTCACAATTCAGGATTTCTCAGCAATGTTCACTATTAAGTTTATTCAGGGGCTTGCTGTGCAAAAGTTGCTGTTGTTGGCTCTGTGCTGTTAGGATTTTAGCAGTGAGACAGCAGAATATTTTGTATCCTTCAGAACAAGGTATTTGCTGGAGGGGCAAGTGCTGGGCAGGGCATAAGGTAGCTCTGCAGGGCATCAGGTGAGAGCGGCTGCAAGTGCTGGCCAGTCCAGGGCTGCGGGAAGCACTGGCCATGTCAAGTAGCATCCTCCTTGTCTGGTAACTTCAGTGTAGTGATGCTGAAATAAAGACCATGTGTGAGGAAAGCTGGTGCTGGTTGCAGACAGGACATGGTGAGGGTGGTGGCCTTGGCTCTGTAGTGTGGATGGGACACTAGGTCATGTGAAGAAAAAAGCAAACAAAAATGCCTGAAGGCCTGGGGAGGTGCTATGGGTGCTTGCCCAGGTGCCTGGGCAGCCTTTGGTTTGTGTGTTGGTGCCTGGGATAGATGTACAGGCAGAACAGAGGTCCTCTGTGTTCCTCAGGAGGGGCTTTTCCTGGTCCTTGTGTGTCCTGGTTTCAGCTGGGAAAGAGTTAATTTTCTTCTCGGTAGCTGGTGCGGTGCTGCGCTTTGGGTTTGGTGTGAGCGCAACGCTGAGAGCACACTGATGGGTTTGGTCCTTGCTGGGCGATGTCAATACCAAGTCAAGGGCTTTCTAGTTTCTTGGACCCTGTCAGTGAGAGGGCTGGAGGGACATGGGGAATCGGGAGGGGACACGGCTGGGACAGCTGACCTGAACTAGCCAAAGGGATATTCCATACCACAGACCCTCACGTCAGCGTATAAAGTGGGAGAAGAAGGAAGAGGGGATGTTGAGTGTTACACTGTTTGTCTTCCCAAGTCACTGTTACGTGGGATAGAGCCCTGCTTTACCTGGAGATGGCCAAACACCTGCCTGCCGATGGGAAGTAGTAAATGAATTCCTTGTTTTGCTTTGCTTGTGTGCGTGGCTTTTGCTTTACCTATTAAACTGTCTTTATTTCAGCCCATGAGTTTTCTAGCTTTTGCCCTTCTGATTCTCTGTCCCATCCCACCACGAGGGAGTGAGTGAGTGGCTGTGGGGCTTAGTCACCAGCCAGAGTTAAACCACAGCAGTGTGCTAGCTTGCTGTACCATTTCTGTGACCACTGTAGATTGCCCAAGATTCAGCCAGTGTCATTGCAAAGAATGAACCAGGCAGGCACATGCTTTCCAAGCTGCAAGCCACCTCAGAAGCTTTTGCTTTAAAACTGTAAAAAATTGTTTTGCATGTTTAACACTGCTATAATAGTTGCAATGGTGTTTACAATCCCAATCAGCCAAAATCTTTGCCAGAAATGTTGTAAGTAGCAGCTTTATAAAGTCAGTTTCTGATTTCATTACAGAAGAGAGAAATACAGGGTTCACAAGGGATTGCTGCAATGGTCATAGCTGTGAGAAGAAATGCTCATTAACTTGCTTATCTCCTGTGAGTGTGCAGAACAGATTGTCTGCCAGGCGCTTGTAGGCACTAGTTGGCACAGGCAATTCTGCTGGGCTTTGGCTGGAAAGACACAGAATAAGCCCTTTGGAAACTCCTGTATGGAGCATTTATTAATTTGTCTGTCTTCACCATCAGTAAATGTGCTGCAGAACCTCAGACAGGCACAACGACTCAGTCAGGAGAGTGCAGTTGATGGCACCATGAGTTAATTAAGGAAGAATTAACAGAATGGCTAGGGAAATCCTATTGCAAGTGGCAGAATACCTTATTACTCCTCCCCTCTCCCAGCTCCTGCAGGTTAGTCTCTTCAGTGGGTGGCTCCTGCTGTAGCCTGTGTAGTGAGCTGGGCTGCTGGGCTCCTGCTCTTTACTGGGAGCAATGCCTGCCTGATCGCTACACCGCAGTAACGCACTTGAGCCTCCTGATGCCTGCAATTGCCTCTCAAGAGGGAGTGTGTGAAGGTGGAGTGAGCTTGCACTGAAGGTTGGAAAAACTGGACTCTCTTCTCTGCATCTGACCAGCTTAGTGTGTAGGTGATGTGGGAAGTAGAAAGGAGTTTCACGTGTGCAGTTGGTGTGAGAGGAGATGGTGCAGATGGCTGAGCTGAAATTGCAAAGTCCTTGGAGTGGAAACAGGGTGTTTGGCCTCAGGCAGGCAGCAGGACAAGCAGAGATCCCATCTCAGCAAGCATAGGTAGAGAAATGCCTGGGAGCAACAGGAAAATTACACCAGAGCGGCTTAGCCTGATTATCCTGCCCTAGGGTGCAGCTTATCCCTCCCTGTAACAACTGGGAATAATGTCTATGTGGTAGAACTGATGTCTTGGAAATACTCCAGGTTTCTGTCCCACAGTCTGAAGCAGCGACCTTGCAACAGCTTTAGCCTTGGCCAAATAAAATCAAATACCTCTTTTGATTGAGAGATACAGGACTGCTTAGCTGGAGCTATCTGTGCTGCCTGGCAGCCAGGTTCCCCAGTATTAATGACTTCCTGCAATAATTTAAACCGGTGGTATTTGTGTAACAAGTCAGGTGAGAGCAATGCAGCAAGTTGATAAAGGCTGCAGTGGCAGCCCTGGGAGGTTCAGGCAGGCACAGGGATGCAGCGGGGCTGTGCGGAGCTCTGGGCATGGCTGTCCTGCAGTGGGGACGTGGGGCAGCACCATGCTGGGCAGGCATGATCTGAAAGGCTGGGGCTTGCAGGGCTGCAGGGTCATCAAGTAAGTGTCCCTTAATGCATGTTATCTGAAATACCCTTAAATTTATAGTAACAGAAAGTACTCAACCTTTCCAAGGAGCCTGTTACATGGCTGCTTTGTTCTTTCCCTTAAAATACTGTTTTCCCTGTGTCTAACCTGTGCTGTCTTTGCTGCAAATGGAACCTGTACTCTCTCAAAGGTGCATGCGGAGGGTGGGTGGTTTTTTTGCTTCAGCCTTTTTATGTATTTGAGTATTTAGCATGTCTCTCTCTTGTGTCTTCCCTTCTCCAGACTGAAGTTGCCATGCAGTACAAGACAACCTGTGTAATCAGATGGGTGCAGGTCCACGGGGTGGGACTCCGTCAGTCTGAATGTATTGCTCTGCTCCCTGGGGTGACAGGCAGGTGATATGATGAGCTGAAAAGGTCCAGTGCTGCATCCCTCTGATGTGTCTGCACATGCAGTTTGCAGGGAAAATAAGTGTCTGAAATGGTAAGCGTGCAGGTTTCAGATATCCTCCCTGCAGTTAGTTTTCTGTGCCTGTGTTGTCTCCTGGCCTCTCCTCTGTAATCACATGTGCTTTGCTGACATCTTTAATGTTTGCTAAATTACCTTGTTTGTTTTCCTTCTGAAATGGATGTGTTTGCTAACACACACTGCGCTCTTGGTTTTCATACATTTTTTCCAATGATGCTTGGGGTTTTTATACAAATGGATTTCTCGCAGTATTTCCTGCATATGTATAGTGCCTCCGATGCTGTATGAACTCAGAATGTGTATTCGATTAGATGCATGAACTGAAAGTTGCTGGCTGCTTTTTCATTTGGGCTGAGCTGGGGTGTGAGAAAACTATGTTAATACTTGCTGCTTTCTAGGCATCAAAGTTTGCAAATCTACTGTCTAAAACTTGTCCATGCAGCAAAATGAGTTTCTGCAGCCCAGTTTGGTCGGTGCCCATGCAATCCATTAAAACTAATGCTCCCGGCCTGCCCCCACCCCTGAACTTCCAAATGTGTTTGTCCTGCTGTGCAGAAAGCTGCTGCCTTTTGTTTTACTCTTTCCAAGCCTGGTGCCTCCTTTACAGACAAGTGGTCTGAAACTAAGCCCATCTGGGTGCTGGCAGCGAAGCTGCCCCCCTGGGCAGGGAGGCTGGGGTGGAGGAAAAGTGTGTGTTTAACAAATGCTTCACATCACAACCAGGAATAGAATGAGTTTGTCTTAAGAAGCTCCTTGTGGCTTAAGCACGTATTAATGGTAGCAAAAAAAAAACCCTCAACCAACCCTGAGATCTCGGTTACAGGAGTGCAAGTCCCAGTGATGCTTCCCAGGGTGCCTGTGCTGCAGTGCCTGCTGTGCCCCCACCTTCCCAGCCCCCTAGGAGCTCCTGGGCTGCTGAGCCCCCCAGCCTGGTCCACCACCAGAGCCCCAGCCTGGGGGCCGTGCCAGCATCGCACACTGTCCCCAGCAGGGAAACAGCTGCCGAATGCAGACAGCTGCCTTTGGAGAAGGAGCAAAGGACAAACGCAGAGTTTGAGGAAAAGAGAGGGATGTTATTGTATTAGGGAATTGTAAGAATATGGGGAAGCAGCAAGAAAAGGGGAGAGGCAGCATGGAAAGCTAATGGTGATAAACTGAATAATGGGCCATATCCGATTTATTTAAAGAAAGGTGTGCTCATGTTTATCTGAGGAGACCCTTATTGTTGACTTGAGGATGTACTAAATCCTTAAATGGGTGACATAGGGAGTGTGCTAATTGTCCAGGCACAAGATATATTCAAGTTGTTAACTTGAAGGTATACTAGGCCCTTGAATGGGAATGTGCTAGTTGTCCAGGTGTGAGATATGTTAATGAGAAAGTTAATGAATAGACATTATTAGACTGATTCTTTAAATCAAACCACTTCTGGTGAAATGTAATAATAACACTTTGCAGTTATCTGGTGTCTTTCACCTCAGGCTCTCAGAGGTCCTTAGAAATATTGGCTAATTAAACCTCCTTTGTTAATGATTTAAAGAATCAGTCACCAATATTCGAGTGAGTGGAGGTTATCTTTATTCGGCAGCGCTGGGTGTGTGGGGGATCGCTCCACCGAAGTCATGCACGCCGAGGGGATTTTTCAGTCCCCTCTTTATACAAGTCACTCAGACCTATTCATTAACTTTCTAGGAAATCGTTTACATATTCATTACAATTCCAGGAACTCACTTACATATCTCCCTAAACTAGTGACCATGATTTAAGTCCTTGTCTTTGCCACGCTGTATAAACAACAGGAACTTGGGACCAGATAGCCTTTTTAAAGATGACAAATCCAAGGACTTGGCAATTAGTACATCCCTCATGTTAGCAATAAGGGCCCTTGGACGTTTCCCAACTTTTAGATAAACATAAGTACATCATCCTATAGATAAGTGGTACATCATTCATCATTTATTAATTAACCACACTTTGCTAGATGAGAACCCAGTTTGGAGAGCAGCTGTCTGTTCTCCAGTCATTGCCGATGTCCTCATCGTGCTTTCTTGCTGCGAGGAAGAGGATGTGGCCATATCCTGGTGCAGTGATGCCTCCTGTTCCCACCTCGCAAGCACCAGGGCAGTGGTGCTGGGGCTTGGTTGCCTGGTCAGCCTCTTTCTGTCTGGATGGAGCAGATCCCGAACTGCCTATCTGCATTTCCTGGGTTCCTCCTGTCTGGCCCCTCTGCAGCTCTGTTAATGCAGGGAAAACATGAAAAATAGGCAAAGGACATGTTCAGCATGAGCTTGTTGACAGCAGTATAAATTGAAAGTGGAGCAGATCCCTGAAGGCTGGGGTGGAGCTGGGATAGTGTCTGGCTCCGGGCGGTGGAGATGAGCTGCAGAGCCGGTGGTGTGGCACTGCGGGGGGAAAACCTCAAGGACAAATCAAGGGTGACAGAAGGAAGCAGCTGTTTAAGGAATGCTGGTGCTGCCTCCAGAGGGGTCCCTGCCCCTTATGCCCCCATCCCACAGTCCTTATTCTGGGAGGTTTGGGACCTCTGAGCCTTTCCTTTGCTGTTGACACCTTGTCCTGGAGTGGAAATCCAGGGGCATCCCATTTGGCTCAGCCCAGGGGGAGCCTGAGAAGAGCTCTGTGGTCAGATGGGAGCATCCCTCCAGGGGATTGCTTCATGGGGGTGGAGAAGTCCCAGGTTTGTGCTCTTGAAGGTACTTAATGAGAGCACAACTGGATACAGAGCAAGGGACTGGAGAGGGTGATTAGAAGGTCATTTGTATGAAAGTATTCTGAATCTGTGTGCTGTGACTTAATTCTCTCTGCAAGGTCTAGGTTTGAGATGATATATATTATTCATATAGTGAGAATGGGTGTCTTTCCTCCTGGTTTTCTTATGAAAATATCTTCTATTCATAGCTCTGCAGAAAGCCTGATATAATTTATCTGAAGGTACAATCAGAATGTTTTAAATATTCCAGAGCTGTAGCAAGTGTGGACTGTGGTGGTTAATATTCAGGGCCACAAGCCTCCCAGATTTTGGGTCACAATCATTTCTTCAAGTGTGAGGCAAGAGCCGTAGCCCTGACAAGGGTACCTGGACACGCAGGCAGAGCTCGCTGCCATCACTCAGGGCAGCCAGCCCGGCTGGAAGGTGTCCTTCGGCCCTGGCTTCCTGATGGAGAGGTGATGGGATTTCACCAGATGCCTCTTCGTACTCTGCCAGGAACTGCTGCCTTGCAAAGTGTGTGGGAAAAGGGCTGTTTATTTATGCGGGGTGTGCCCAGGACAGCAGCAGGAAGACATGGGAAAAGCAAATGCTGCTCATCAGAAATCAATCTCTCTCCAGGCAAGGCAGTAGGAAGTAACTGGAGACAACCTGGAGTAAGAAGTATTTGGTGTTTTACATTAGAGCTCTCTCTAGGTTTATTTTTCTACTGTAGAAATTTGAGGCAAGAATGAGAGGCAAAGATCCCTTGAGAAATATCAGGTTATTTATTCAAAGTTGGTATTTGTTAATTATCTGTCATGAAAGGTGTTCACTTCTGTAGCCTGGAAATCTACTCCTTTCTCTTGGCCACTAATGAACTCCAGTAGGTACCTGTGGCTTCCTACCCAACCGGGATGTGTGGTGCTGCTATGCATGTTCTTGCAACAGCCAGTGAAGGCTGCTTGCTGTGCTGCTAGAGCTGCAGAACCCCTTGGCAGGCACAAGCTTGCTCATCGCTGCTGCTCTCTGCAGAGCCTTCCTCACACCTCCTCTTCCTGGAGACTGGGGAGGCGCAGGGGTGAACATCTCCTTGCTGCCCCTCAGACCCCCATGCGTGGAGCCCCGCGATGCTCAGCTCACTCCAAGGGCCCAGGGCTGAGCAGCAGCCAGGAGAAGCTGCTCCGGGGGGGCTTCCCTTCTCCGGTATCACTGCAGTCATGGAGCAGGATTCCAGGGCCAGTACCCTAAAATCATTAATGTGAATTCTTCCCAGCTCATGGTTTTCACCACTGCATCTCAATTTCAGGTAAGAAAGCGATCCATGCGCTCTGCAATGATCTACAGTTTTCATTTTGCCTCCAGTGATGGCACGACCTCATTTTGAAAGGTCTGAATAATGTTTGGCCCTTGGATATGACACAGAATGATACTCCTTTCCTCTTTATTACATCTTTGGCAATAATTATTCTTCCTCTCCAAACAGCATTTTCTTTATGAGAATTTCTTCTCATTCCATTCTGAAAGTGCTGTTTTCTATTTTATTTTTAATTGAAAAGGCTGGAGGGCAAATGCAATTAAACTGTGGTGCATGAACTGTAACTTGTAATGTGTTTTTTAAAAAACAAAATCACCTTGCCATTCACAAATGACTTGATTTCTAATCTGGACTTGATCGTAAATCCAAGTTTCAGTTCTCGTGATCGGGCCAAATGAGACTCAGTCACAGAGGATGGGAAGGTGGGGTGGAGGGGATGGGTGGACTGAATGTATTTGCATTATTGAAGGGAAATGAAGCTCTGTGGTGCAGAGATACAGCTCAGATCTGCAGGTTGTGGCAGTGGTGTGATGCTCCTGGGATAGGTGCCTGCAGGAGCATCCAGGTGGGTCCCTGCCCAGCCTGGGCTCTGCAGGGCTGAAATGTGCTGCGACTGCAACTGGGGCCAGGTCCTGCATGTGGCAGAGCTGCTTGGGGCAGGGGGAGGGAGCTCTGGGCTCCGGTTTAACCAGTAAGGCAGCATTCCTCTTCACAGTGTGTTTTGAGAGGGGAGCCCAGCTGTGCGTGAGCATGGGACTGCTCCTCTTGCATGTGGCACCAGGGGTTATAAAGATGAATGTACTATCGCCACCTCTGCTAAGGGCCTGTGCTCTGTGCTGTTGCCTAAGTGCATTGATTAAGTGTTCTAGAAGTTACTCTGAGTAACTTACATTGGTTTTGAAATGGTAAAAGGATTTCAATGAAAGTTGAGAGACCTTGGAGGTTCCCCCACTGGGCCAGCTCTGGCAGCTTCCACATTAATTATCAAATCATTATAATTATAGATTTGGAAGATATTTAACCCTTGAGCCCCAGCTGCAGGGACCAAGACCCTTTGGCTGATGCTGTCCCCTGTCCTGGTTGGTCTGGGGAGAAATCGCTCCTGACCAGCAGTGAGAAACCTGTTGGAGTAATGCTCTGCGTACAAAAAGTGATGGCAGTGGTCTGCTTGGAGTCAGCCTGTGCAGCCACTCTTTGTGCCTTCTTGCAACAGGGGAAGGCCCATTGCTTCTCAGAGGGAGTCACAAGCCACCTTAAATGTCCACACTGGCCACAGGTGAGGCCCTTGGAATGAACCTCTCCGAGGCCGCCTGTCCTCTGCTGCGCAGACAGTGCATGCTCGTGCAGTGGGAGAGGGAGGCAGCTGGGGAGGATGGAGTGACCTGCTGCTATTGCTAATAGATAGGATCAATAATATGAAACGCATCATCCTTCTTCATTTTCTCATCATGTTGAAATCAATACCCTGCCTTGTGCAGAGGCCGCTGCTGAAGGCTGAGCTCGTTTGTTATTGCACACCTCCTAGATTAACACCAAATGTTACATTTTTCTCATGTGAAAAACGGGCTGCATGTCAGTGTTGCTGATAGCATCTTGGGCTTGGTAACCTCGGAGCAATGGCACCAAAATTATTCTATAAGAGCATCTGCATGCATAAGTGATTTATCCAAGAAATTGCATGCTCTCCTGTGATGACTCAGTCTGGTTGTCACTGCAGAAAGTGAGAAAAGTAGGGCTGCTTCACTGAAATCGTGCATTTCCATGAAAAAACTGTGAAAGGGGGAGACACATTTAAATGATGGTTACTGAGGAATAAAAGTTCAGTAAGGGCTGGGGTAAGTGTATCCATTTAAGTTATTGCACCAAAGTCTTGCTCCGCAGAATACGAGATCTAGCGGGGAAGCCTCTCATGGGAATTGGGGCTGTGTGTATCTGCATCTGTCAGGGGCTAAAATGAGAGATACCACTTGCTTAGCATCTTATCTGGCGTTACAGAAGCTCATCAGTAAGGTGCAAGACTTGAAAACGGGCAAAGTCTGGGCACATACAGAATGGAAAGTATAAATCAGCTGTGCCCTTTCCATAGTACCTTCGAGCTTTGTGGGAATACTCTCCTGGCGTCCTTGCGGCTGCCTGAGCCCTCATCACCTTCTGTTTAACTGAATTTAGCCTTTTCATAGGTTACTAATGGGAAAAGTGTATTTGTTAAAGTCGATATACTTTAAAGCAGGAAAGCAAATTTGTCCTTTTAAATGAAGAGAATGAAAACTGCTTGTCACTTGGCTGGATCATTATGGGACTTGTGTCACTGGAAGCTTTAGCTCTTTTATTAGCAGCAACTTTTCCCACTGCTTTAATTACTCTCCAGATGCAATGCTTCTGCAGGAGCAGACTCCTGCATTCCTGTCTGTCTTCCCATCGCTCTCTCATCTGCTTGCAAATGAGTTTATTCCCTGGATGGATGTCTCTGGGCTATGGATGAGGCACAAAACAGGGAGACAAAGAAATGTCTTGTCCATCACTTGTCTGTCCTGCTCGTGCTTTGTGTGAGAGGAGGCAGAGACGTGCATTTCCAATGAGCACATCCCAGGGCTGATCTCAGGAGGGTTCATTCTGAATGGTTCCCAGAGTCTCCTGTGTGTAAAGGTGCAGTGCTGGCTGGTCAAGTTGTGACACGTTTAGACAAAGTTAATTACCAGTTCTATAAAACTGTCCACATCAAAGGTTTAAGCATTGTACTTATTTGATAAGGAGTCACTTGTAATACCTTGTTACTTTCCCAGTTCTAATTATGCTTATCGGTCCATGCTGATAATTAGCATTGTGTGCAAGGCGAGCACTGGTGTGGTGCCCAGTGAGCAGATGGAAATCTCTCACTATTAAGGCTGGAGAGACATGCCAGAGACAGCATGGTGACAGCCAGGTGATAGCACAGGCACATGCTGGAGATGCTTTCCAGCCTGTCCCCATCACGGTCTTGCAGGACGATTGCTGGGGTAGGTCACACTTCTACCCAGAGCCCCGAGGCAGTGCGGAGGTGCAGCCTCACCAGCACGCTGCATCTGCTCCGTGTCCGAGGTCCCTGGCAGGCAGGCATGGAGCGAGCTGCCCATTGGCCTGTTAATTGTGCAGAAGGAGCAGTCGTCCAAGGGCTCGTTACTGCTCAAAGCTAAATGTCAGTCTCTCACATTAACACAGCCTTTTTCTAGTTCCATTAAGTTACGAAAAGGTTTAAGGCAAGCTCTCAAGAGCTGTTATAGCAATAAGATCTTGAAGACCGTTCAAGCCATCATCCAGTGTAACTGCTTATAAGGGTGTCCCCCTTTCTCCTGGGGGGATGCTCAAGAGAACATCTGTACGTGCAGGTATAGGAGATCTTACACTACGGCAGATGTGCTGCTTTGCTGCAGTCTGCAGAAGGGCGGTGCAGGTGAAAGGCAAAATTGCAGGAAGCTCATAAACTGCACCATTTACCAACCTATTAAACATATTTTTAAAGCATGACTTGGCTACCCAACCAGCAGAAAACAAGGTACAAGGAAATACAGCCTGAAATAACTGCCCTACGGCCATTCTAGGTATATCTATTAAAAAGCTGAGGTGCTATTAATTGCCAGTCTATGGTTTTTTCTTCCTGGGAATATGCTTTTTGCAAGTTTTTCTAATTTTTATTAGATGTCCTTTTTTTACTCAGTTCACAGTGCTTAAAAAGTTTTTAAGTCGATTAAAAATAACACCAAATGCCACCTGTCTCCAGGCTGTGGGAAAGACTTCAGTTAAGAGGAAAACTTCCCTGTCCATCTTGCTGATGCCAGACTTTCCTCCTGCTGTAGTTCATGCCATTTTGGGGTTTTTTTAATTAATGGCTTATTGAAATTGAAATACTGTGTTTGCATGTGCTATTGCTATCAGTTTAGTGGCTCACCTTTCAGAATTCTAGTTCTCCATGGGGCAAACAGAAGTAAATTTCAAATAATAGGTGTATGAAAAGGACACTCTTGCAACTCTATACAGAATTCCTTCCAAGAAAACTGCTTTAGAGGTAAAAGCTTTGAAGAAGTCATCTAGGAAAACCAGGGTAGCTCCCCAGGGCAGTTTACATTTGTGTGGTAAATTATAATCTCAAAAGAGATGTTTTTAAAATTGGAAGAACACATTCTTCCCTGTGGTAGTTTCTTTAGTATTTGAAAGAAAACCTTAAAAGTCTACATGGAGACCTACAGTTAGCCTGCAAAGTAGTGATAGAAAAGATACATATTCATTTAACAGGCAGTGTAGTTTCTCCTGTCATTTCTAATAAATGACTTCTCATTTTGGGCTACCAGTCTGTTGTTTGGCATTAGGAAAATATGTATATATTCTATATTCATAGCGTTTATTGTGCTGTCCTCCTAAACACACAAAAGGGGTTGTTAAAAATAAATGCTTCCAGCTTTGTGCTCTACAGCATCCTTACATTACTGACAAAGCACGTGGTGTTACCAGCAGGGTTTGTATCTGTTTTAAGTAGGGAAGTTATTACAAAAAACCTTAAACAGAAAAGCCAGTCAGAGGCAAAGAACTCTTTGGAGTATTATCCTATTATGTCTAATACCAGAAAAGATCAAAATTTCCCAGCAAGGTGGAGTACAGTGATCTGCTGTAACTCATGTTTTCTCTTGCAAGTGCAGTCTCAGCTCTGGCTCCCCCCACTTGGCTGTGCTCCAGAGGGTCACTTTTTGGGTGGGAGTGGGATGCTGGGTGCCACGGGCTGCGGGAGGGGGCTTGCAGGGGCTAGGGGCATGCAAGGCTTGGGAAGCAAAGAGCCTTTTCTGCAGAAGTGAACCCCAGCTGCTAAAACGCTGCTGGGGCTAGAGGTGTGCCTGGCAGCACTGGATCCGCATCCAGCTCCCCACAAAGGCAGCTCCTTCCGTGTCCATGCTCCTGTGCACCAGAAGCAGCATGCTCGGAGCAGCTTCTGTGCCAAAACGCCAGCATCAGTCAAAGAACATCCTCCTTCCCAGCCCTGCCTGGCTTGGGCTGCTGCGGAGCCTCCCTCTGTGCCCAGGGTTGGTGCTGGATGCTGGCGCTGGGCTTGGCAGAGCCCAGGCCTTGTGGTGTCAGCACAAGTTTTAGCAGAAAATAAATAGAAAGCATTGTGTTGAGATGGTCTGCACGTGGCAGATGTGTCCTGGTGTAGGAACTGGGGATTAGTCATTCCTAATTGTGAATTGGTATCCCTACTACTTCATTATTTATATGCAATTGATGGGGTTTCATGCTGCAAAATTACTCCAAGTATACCAGCACCTGTGCTTTGTTAGCTGTGAAATACTGCTTTATATTTCTGGATGGCATCTACTTATTCAAGTTTGTATTCAATAAATGCCTGACACATACGTGAAGGGAAACAAAACATTAATAACGCTCTGGTTTGTCCTTACAGAAATGAATTATGTGAATACTTATTGTTAACAAACTACAGGAAAATGATAGGTGTGTGAGCCAGGGAGAGGCAAATTGTACAAGCAGAACTGTGTTCACTTGCATTCGATAGATGTCTCCAGCATTGTTGTCACGGGGCCTGACCAGAATATAAATTGACGAATGAGCCACTGCTCTAAATTCAGTTTTAAGCTGCATGGCGTACCGTACCTTTGAGGCTGTTTTTGGATGGGTGGGTGCTTGCCGCTGGGAGCCCCAGGCACAGCATGTGCGGCTGCCTCGGCGCTCCTGCCCTTGTATGCATACTCAGTTGTTCATAGCACAAACCTAAAAATAAGAATCAGCCAGTGGCTGAAAGGATGGAGAATTTCTCCTGGGTCTCCAGAGCATGGCTGGAGCAATCCCCTACCTGGCCCGGCTCATGCTGTGGCCACCAAGCCCAGCAGCTCCTGAGCGCCTGGGTTGTGCTCTCTGAACACCTCCGTACCGCAGGTTTTATATGATTCACAACAAACAACAGGGGTCCTTAGGATGGACCATCCACCCTGCTGCCCATGGCTCCTGAGAATATGCTAATTTGTCACTTTATATCTGTGAATGCTAATGCACCCTAACCAGCCAGGCTCCTGCTTCTGTCATAGCAGTCAAGTTCAGCACAGAGGCAAAAATAAAGTGATCTACCAGCTGCGTCTCAAAAGAACTGCTGCAGTAAATTCAGTTACACTTTCTCGTCCAGATTAAATGCAAATAACCTTCCTAGTGCTGCAGATCTCGATTATAAACTTCTCTTGCAACGCCTTTTGGTTGAACTGTGTTTTACTGCCCCCAAATCTGGAATGTAGCACTTTTTTTCCAAACCTCTTGCTGCTGTGTTTACATCAGTAACATCACCCTTACAGAGCTAAGTGCTAGATGCTGAAGGTAACAGATTTTGATTATCGCCACCAAAGATTTTAACAGCCTCAGCTTGTTATATATGCAGCTCTGCAGCTAGACGTAAACTGGGAAGAACCTGTTGAGACCCAAATGATTTTTAAATGCGTTACTGGGTTAAGTGCCTGTTTGTTTCTGCCAGGACGTGACACCTTGTTGCAGAACTGAGTAGCACGAGAGTGCAAATGTCAGGTCTTTGGCTTCCTGGGTGACAGAGCACTACACACGCTTGGGGTGCAGTTGCTGTGTCCTGCATTCTGGAGACCCCCGCTAGCAATGTGCCAAGGAGGGGGTTAATTAGCAAAGTGATGGGCACAGAATGACAAGTGAGATGGGGAAAGGAGATCCTTTTCCAGGCTCAGCATCTCTGCAGAGTCTTGTGGGGCAAAGCCAGCTGATCTCTGGTTGATCCCACCCTGGGTTTGGTCTGGCTTTGCAGGCAGTGTGTGTGCGCTTTGCTGGCATTGTGTTGCTGGTGTATGGTGGTGTCACTGGTGTTGCCGCTACGGCTGTAGAGGCTGCTGTGCTCGGTGCGTTGCGGTGCCTCTGCTGTGCCCTGTGTGGTGCCCCGTGAGTGGCCCTGGTTGCTGTTGCCAAACTGGTGCGGCAAGTAGCACATGGATGATCGGTTGTCTTTTTCACTGCTAAACTTTTGCCTCTGATATCCTGACCATTTTGGAAACTGCTTGTTGATGACTACACAGCAAAGGCTAGCTGCCACAGGAAAGCATTGCATCTCAGCTTATTGCACGGTTTTCAAGTGCGTGGCTTTCCAGAGGTATTGAAGCTTTTTACTGTGTTGCTGGCACTAGGACATTATACCCCTTCCAGTTAACCTGCAAGCATTGTGGTTTCAAAAAAGCAGCTTTCAAAAACCTCAGCTGAAAAAAAAAAATTCCCACTGCAATGGTGGCAACTAAGCATAAAAGGAGAAGCAGAGACAATGGAATCCAGACTGTAAAGACTCCGTGATGCTTCATCGCAGAGTTGCTGAGTGGAGTAGGAAATGGGCTGAAATAAATATGTGGAAGATGGAAGAGTTATAAAATGCAAGTAAGAGAGGAGCTGTGCACCACCTGGGCTCCTGCCAGAGCACAGGAAGCAAGTATGAGCTGCATGAGCTCAGTACCCACAAACGCAGCCAAGCTCCTGAGTTCGCCAGGCTCCTACTCGCAGTCAGTGACTCGGCAGAGCAGAGATCAGCTGGGCCGAGGGCTCTGGCAAAGGCGGGCACTCGCTCTCCCTTGGGCACCTTGTGTGGTGCCTGTCAGCAGCCCTGCTCTGCTCCGCGTCGCCATCCTGCCCCTTGAGGCCGGGCAGCGCTGGTAGCGACGGGGATGCCAGCGCAGGTGCCTGGGTACTGCAGCATGGGCCAGCCCCAGGATCCCTCCCCACCCCTGCGGCCCTTGCTGTCGCTGCATGCACTGGAGCCATGTCGGTGCTGCTCGCTTGATGCTGCCCCTGGCTGGGGACCAGCAGAGTCCCTGGGGACAGGAGCTGTGTGCTGTCCCATGCCCTGAGCAAGCAGCTGGGAACTAAACTCATTTATTCCTGAATAAAGGCCATTTCTGGCGGAGCCAAATGTCTATGGAGGGGAGTACTGCTGACCTAGTGCATGGTGCTAATTTTTGAGCCAATTCAGTCTCGTTAATATATTTCTTCCCTTGTTATTAGCCTTTCCTGTTGTGACTCAGGGCAGATGCACTATCAACAAACAGCGAATCCCCTGTAGTGCCTGTGGGCTGAAAGCGGTGTTTTCCCGCTGGCAATGCAGCTCTGCTGCAGCAGGGTCTGCGGGGCGGGGGGTTCTCCTCGGGGTCGGGAGCTGCCTGAGCTCAGCTGCAGCTGTCGGGGAGCAGGGCTTGGAGGGAAGGATGTACTGGAAAGCAACTCACACTGTCAGGTTTGGAGTCAAACAGAATAAAACTGATAGCTTTTAAAAATTCATGGTTGTGTTAACACACTCAGTCAAGTGTAATTAAATGTAGAGAGACTCAACAGTTTCATATAAATACTTTGTAGGAGCCTGTCAATCTTCCAGGGAAACGAACGCACACACAACCACACCCCCCAACAAACGAACAAATCTTTAAAGTCTTCAGCTTTGCCTCTTTCAAGAGCAGAGATGGAGGCTGTGGAGAAGCACCTGGGGGTCTGTTTGCACCTGCCACAGAGGTATTTCCAGACGAGACGCGCGTTAGCTATTGCTGCAGATGGCTGAGGGAAAACTTTACATCTTCTGTCATACGTACCTTTGTGCTACAGCACAGACTGGCAGATTAGGGGCTGTAAAAAGCAGAATTAATGATCTGAGCATGTCCTGGGCTTCAAACGCCGGCAGATGCTGTACCTGGAAGTCTGCTTCACCCACCAAGAATTTCTCCTGCACCTGCTTTGTCCTTCAGGTGCTGCTGGAGGTACAGGACCAGGAGAGCTGCTGGCTTGTGCTTCACTGTGCCTGGACCTCTCTGCTCCAGGGTCCATTGTCTATCTAAATAGAGGCTGCCTAAGTGAAAACAGTTGTCCCAGTTTTAAAATCTGGAGAAAAAAACCAAAACCAAAACCAAAAAAGCTGCACGCACAACTAAATGACGGATGGCTGTGTCTTGAAAAATGAGTATCTTTGCCACAGACGTTTTCTCCTACAAATTGCACTGAATTACTAGTAAGTAGTGGAAACCAGGTGTGAGCAAAGGGTACTGAGATCCAGAGGAACCCCTCCTGAGGCCCTGGCCTGCTGCCCGCGCTGTGGTGTGGGTCAGGCAGTGTTTGGTTTCTGGCAGCTCATGGGGGCAGGACGCTGCCCTGTCCACCCTGTGTCTCTGTACTGTGCATGCCAAGGGTTCGGTCCATCCTCATGTTCCTGCAGATTGGCTCGGACGTCTTGAGGTGTTCACTCAACAGATGTGTTTCTGTGGAAAATCAGTCCAGGACCAGAAGGATGCCACCCTGAGCGCCTTCATGTGGCTCTGTCCCCAGCAGCATGCTTCTGAAGGGATTTCTCCTAAGTTTCTTCCTAGGAGCTCTTTGGTGGTCAGCAGCAGAATTGGGAAAACCATCTAAAGCAGAGCCAGAAAGGGAGAATCAGACAGTACTGGTATCTGATAGAGCTCATTTTTTTTTTTCCCATTTGTGGTCTTCTCTTTCATTTGCTCAATTGAATTCTAACCTTCTCAGAACAGGTGTTGAATATCACTGTAAACTTAATTCATTCCTTTTGTGAAGTTGAAGTAAATATGACTGAAAGGAAAATTCACGCTGTACTTGATGTAAAACTAATGACATGTCCCCCAATTAGCTTCAGTAGTGATATAGCTATAATCAAATTTAGAGAGCAGCTGTGTTGCTCAGTGCCGTTGACAAGGATGCAGTGAATTAGAATTTATGCCTGCCTTTTACATTAATTTAGCAACAGTCCGCTGGCCCCAGCAGTGCTGTGCTCACACCGCCTCAGCACAAGGCTCATTAACACTTCTGAAGCAGCATCAGGCACTGCCAGAACCTGCTCTGCCCCTCACCTTGGAAATGTCCAGTTGTTAATCCTTTGCCCCTGGTGCTGCTGCTCCCAGTTGGTCCTGTAAATTCCTAAAAGTGGTGGCAAGTGGGACCTTCCCTTGCTGAGCCGTCATGTTCCACCTGGGGGAGATGTCTGTGCCTGACAGCTCCTGGGAAGCAGAGAAGTTCTTATGTCAGTCTTCAAAGCCGGTAAAGCACCTGAGGTTGTTTTTATTTTTTGGTCTTTTTTAACTTCAGCACAGATGGGTGTTTGTGCAGAGGACTTACTTCAGGTGTCAGTTTTCTCAAAAAAATTCTCACCACCTTCCCGTTGTCCTGGCTTCAGCAGGATTCAGACCGATGTGACACGCTGCAGCAGGGAGATGTTATTCAGGAACAGTGGGGGAACCTGGTATTAAGATATGGCTGGTACCTTATGTGATGCTATTGGGTTTTCACAGTCAATCTAATAGCAGCATTCAAAATAATTGCTATAGAGGAAAAATGTGCTTTATCACAAAGAGCAACACTTCGACAACGAAAGTGTTTTAGAGCATATTTTTAGGACTGAAAAAAAATTGATCTAAATCTTACACTTTTTTCATCATATGCCTTGAGCAGTGAAAGAGGGGAAAAGGGATCAGCGTTTTTGTGGTACTTCTCCATCACCAACCAGTCTTTAGCAGGGAAACGAACTCAGCGGACAGCCAGATTTGGTGGGCTCCCCCTAAAACAAAAGGCAGGTCCTGCATTGAAAAATAGCTGCAGGCATCTGCAGCCCGTTCGGGCTGGCCATCGGGTGAGGTTCACCATGCTGGGAAAAACAGGAGACATGGATGTGCAGCCTCGTGTTTCAGGCACAGTTCTACTCGTTACTAGCAAAAAGTTGGTCAGCCTGTACTTAACGACCTGCCTACCTCTTCTGCCTCCCCTTAGCTCAAAAGAGGGATTGTTAATGCTTTAAAAAGTTGATCAGATGGCAGCGAGGTCCATGTGCTCCCTGAGTGCTGCTGTGATGCGGCACAGCAGAGTTTTGCCTCTCCTTGGTGCCTGTTTGGGAAAGTCAGACATGTATCACCTAAAAGAAAAGACATTCCGCTAGTGTGAGCTATTTGGTAATAAAACGCAGAAAGGCACTGCAGCCAATAAAAGTAAATTAATAACTAGAGACAACAAAACTCTGCTTCACTGACTGGCATAAAGCAATCCTTTGCTGAAGGAGGGAAAATGTGACAGTTTGAGGAGACAGGTCAAGTCTGAGAGGAACAGGCCACAGCATTCTGTGGGATATTTGTGACCACGATCTCTTTTCCCTGTGTGGTTTATTCCCTCTGTGCCGCAGGCAGAGCTGTAGAGCAGCATCCTGCTGCAACAGGGCACACCAGGACTAGGAAAAGGGACTTTGGAGGCTGTCGATCCGAGCTTTGGGAGACAGTCCTTAGGATTTGCAGCCCGGTATGCCCCTGCTTCTCCCCTGAGCACTGATGTCTCTCAGAGCGTGAGAAACCACCCCAAGATGCTGATCTGGAGCTGCTCGGGCGATGCTGACGGTGCCCGCGGTCCTGCTGCCCATGGCACGGTGCCCGTGCTGGGTGCAGGGGTCCATGCCAGGGGCTGCCCTTGTCTCTGGCCAAACCCTTGGTGCACGCCAAGCAGCAGCACCGCAGAGCGGAGGGAGAGCTGCCGTGAGCAGTGCCAAAGCCTGTGGCAGGAGGGAGCACCTCGGTGTGGTCCGGTGCCTCCTGCCCGCTGCCCACACGGGGCTGGCTCACACCTGCCCCTTCAGTTGTGCTGCTCGTGCAGCACAGATTAGGAGGCTTAATTATTTCAATAGAGGTTAATTACATCAGTAACTGCAGCAAATCTCCAGGTCACGCCATACTTTCTACTTCATTTAATTCATTACTCCCTATGAAATTCAGTAGATTTCTGCATAGAATTGCTCATTTATGTCACATATGTCCCTTCCAACAGCAGTCCTCCACACCTGCACCTTCGCTTTCTTTTCTGTTTGTTTCTGTTCCTCTAAGTGTTCATGGCCAGCAGTGACAAAGCAGTTTGGTGGGAGCAGGCCAGAGCAGCCTGGGACACCCTCTGCTCCCCATTAAGGCGGGGGGTAACACAGGGCTGAACCCCACTTGCCCACAGACTCCTGCCCGCCGGCGCCATAGGGACCAGGGCTTGCAGGCAGGTGCCCTCTCCCTGCTTGCGAGGCGAGGGGGGCCGTGCCCGCAGGTCCTCCTCCACGAGCCTGCTCTCTCCTGACTCCGTCATCTACAAGAAGGCAGTCCATCATGGGAAAAATTAGTCAGTTGTGCACCCCTTGTAATGATTCTTAAAGAGCTGTTCCTCACAGTTTAATGTATTTCTGTAATATTAATAAATGGTAGTGCTAAAGCTCTTGGATGTTATTTAATTAGTATTACTGTGCCTTGTGCCTTCCGTACTTGCCAGAGATATATCTTAATAGCTGAAGGATTAATACAAAAGCACGCTTTAAATGGAAATTCAAACTCAAAATAATACAGGACAACAAAGATCTGAAAATAAACATATTTAAAAAATAGCCCAGATGAAATTGCAGTGCAACAGGCATGCAGTGCTCCTGTTAAAAGTAAGCTGACGAATTGCTGCCGTTGGCCAGAAGCCTCATTTCTGACCTGGCTAGTGCTGGATTGCACCTCTAACCTTCTGCAGACACACTGACTTTGGGAAGGGTATTTGCCAAGCTGCACCAAAGGCTCAAAATGTCTGTGCAATGCTTATCCCTGAATTATTGTCAAATTGGTGCACACTATCATTTATTCAAGCATATTTATCATACCCTGTGCTGAGCACAGATTGTAATATTTTACCAGTGTCAGAGTGCTCATAACAAACCTATTTTGGATGTATGAAAAAAAGGAAAGTGAAAAGGGCACTGGAAAAGGCATGTTTGCCTTTGGAAGCGTTGCCAAAATCCAGGGAACAGAAGCTCTCTGTGTTACAGCCTGGCTCTTTTTCTCCTATTTCTTTTTTGTTTTTAACCTTAGTTCATTCCTTTATCATTGCACCTGGGCGAGGTTCATCATTCCTGTGTCTCCAGATCCTCCAGCATCCCTGCACGCAGCAGGTCAATGGCAGTCCTGCCAAACACGGCCACGCACAGGTTTCCTTGCAAGAATGGCTGCGTCAGGCAGGGCTCCCGGTAATGCTGCAAACACCAGACAACTGAACCCCTTCGTACAGCAATCAGTCCTGCCAAGGGGTGGGAATAATTGGGCAGGAGCAGCTACTTTCTGCTGGGTTGCCTGTGTGTGTCCACGCAGCCAGTGCTCCAGTGGGGGGCTATAAGAGCTCATGAATAAATGCTCTTTCTAACTCCCCATCTTGTACAGGAGAGGGAAATCAGCTCAGAGCTGGGATGAGACCCCCATTATCATCCCCGAATCTCAAGTCCAGAAAAAGGACATGGTGACTTCCACTCCCCTGGAGGGAGGTTGGGAATCTGGGAAACAGGTCCCTGCCCTGGGAATGCCCACTGCGGGAAGGGCAGCAGCATCCCCCATAGTCTGTCAGCTGAAGCTGCATTTTACCTCCCTCCTCTAACAGGACTGTTAACAGACTGGAACACTGAAACCCAACGCGGTTCATTACTGCTACGTTCTATCCTTCAGCATTGATCTAGCTTATTTGTTTGTCTCTTCAGTTGTTAGCACGGGTGGTTGTTTGCATAACTATGCAAAACGATGTCTGTTCTTTCAAGAAGCCACAAGAGTGAAATGCAATTGCCTGCACTAGCAGCAACATCAGACCCACGTAGTCTAGGACTGCCTCTGCTTCCCGGCCGGTGGAAGCTGTCAGCCTGGATGCTAGAGCGGTGGCTGGGTGAGATTCTTCAGCAATTCCAGCTCTGAAGGACCGGAGGGAAGAGGTGCAGGGTCTGTCCTGCAGTGTTTTGCCTCTTGCTTGCTTGTGCACAGCCCTGCTTCAGCAGCGCAGCTGCGAGCACCTCCTGGCCTGAGCAGCGGTGACGTCCCCGGTGGGCAGGGAAGCTGCCTGCGTTGGGCTGTGCATCTGCTGCTCCTCAGGTACACGGGGGAGTTACGGTCAGGTGTGGGAATGAAACACCAGGCTCCTGAGGAGCTCCTGGGGACAGTAATTATTCCTTCTGAGCCCCAGTGGCCTCTCTCTGTTTCAATCTGATGCCACCCAATAGTTGGACATGAATGATGTTGTTGTTGCTAATTATTGACAGGGGGAGGTTTATGCAGTCATGTAACCCAAGTGTCCAAATCAAGCCTGCTGACATGTGCAAGGGGGAGGTGAGACATTTTCCACCTGTTCATCTATTTTGCAGCCTGGTGGGATATTCCCTATTTTTAACTGCAGCTGCAGTTACAGGAATAAACTTGTAAAGTCAAACATAAGGTAACAACCAAAGGAAGTACTTTTTAGATGCCGATCTGTCTGACTTTGATTTAGTACGTGGTGAAGATTTTCTTCAGCATAATGATACTTCTTAGGGTGCATGATAAAAACCTGTACTAATGGACAGACGCTTCTCAGTTATCAGTCTCATCATTAGCATTTTGCTAACATTAACCTTCACAGGATAAATTGCCTACTTATAAAAAAGAGATTTCTTTGCTGGGCATTAGCAGGTCTAGTTCTGGATAGGGATGTGGAAATCGATCCACAGAGTCTTGCAGACATGAACATGAACTATGTGTGGTTCTGAGACTGGCAGTCAGGCCAGTGTAAACTGGGGAAATTGTTCCAGATTTTGATCTGAATTGGGGTTAGGGATTTAAAGACACACGTGGGTGTTCACTTCGGCTGGGAAACAATCAATCAACCTCATCATCTACAGGTGGAGGGACTACTCCATGAGCCTGACCCACAGCCATTGCAACCAGAGGCTCCTATCAGCTGCTGTGAGGGTGGGAAGAAACTCCTGCTGTTTGCAGGTAAGGGTCTGACGTCTCTCCTCTCCTTTCTTGCATTTTAACACTTTTCCTCTGGCCAGGGCTTTAGAGATGCTGCTTGTGCATGTTTTGTCTTTGCCTGCATCTGCTGCTGCTACAGATGTCTTGCTTGACTGGTGCAGGAGCTCAGTGGGGGTGCTTGCCGGGATCCCAGCCTTGGCTGGGAGCACTGGAGGGGCACACAAAACACTTCAGCTGCCAGAAAATGAGATATGCATTTATTTGGGAATCTGTAGTACACAAAGCACTTTAATAAGCATGTTCATCTAAAGGCTGCATCAGTAGAAATAGTACTGCCTGTTCCCTGTTGAATGCCAGTTAGTGGGGAATGCTGTTATTAACATTTAGCAGGAGCTCCAGGTCACCTTGATATAATCGAGCTAACACACATTTTAATGGCTGTTTAATTAGATTTACCATAGGGAAGACGCCATGTAAGAGGGCTGCATTTCTGCTTTCAACACTTGAGATGGTGGCTGGATTAAATAAAAATGCAGATAAAAGACTGCAAGTAATAGACAAAGGTGAGCTTGTTTTTCCCCTGTTCAGTGTAATTTTTCAGTCTGGTTTGAGTGGATGTGTCTGCTGCTGCCCTGCACGAGTGCGGCCCCTCCTCGCTGGGCTGGAAAGCTGCTCACACTCCCACGGGACAATGCTGTTTTCTGACTGCAACAAAATCTAGGGTACTCCTCAAGGGGCGATTTGCTTTTAGGCGACCTGATCTTTTAGCACCTTGCTGTGAGGCTCTTATTAAATCACTCATCGGGAGCCTGCCCCTGTGCTATAAACGGGATTGAAGCAGAAGGGAAGGAATCCATCTCGTTTCCAGCGGCAATTTCCAAACGTTATGGCAAACTGGTCCCTGCATTAGAGAACAAATAGCTCATGTCCATCTCCCATCAATTTTGATACCTTTGTAAGGCCATGGGAGACTCCGAGGAGCATTTTGTAAAACTGTCAGTTGCTCCTTCATAGAAAATAAAACACTGAAACATATTGCTGTGAAAGATATGATACTTCTCTCAATGGATTTATTAAGAAAACCCCTAGAGTAGAGGGTTATAAAATGTGATCAAGTCAGCAGTTCCAGCTGTGTAATTGATATCCATTATTTCCTATTGACTGCTGTGCAGGACTTCATTTTCTGTAGCATCAACAAATTCCTCTTCTGCCTACTACAGAACTACCAGGGGGTTCAGCAGAAAACAAAGCTGATCAGCAAATGCAAAGCACAAATCCCAGGAGAGCACCAAGGCGGTTTTCCTCAATTGCTTCCCATAAATACACACCTTTATCCTAATCTGCACTGTTTCACAAATTATTCCATTTGCATAGGGCAGTTTTACAGGTATGTTGTGGCTTTGCTGAAGAGCAGAGACTGGGCGACGGTTCCGTTTCCCAGATGACACAATTACTTCTCATCTGCTTCATTTTATGGCAATTTTATATGTTTTACCAAAGTAGGATTATTATAGCAGCAATTTTACTGAAAGAAAACAGGCAGAAAAAGGCTGTCCCCACAAAATGCCACTCGTCGGTTTGGTTTTGTACCAATTCTCATGCCAGCAGCACTGGGTTTATCGTATGTCGGGTTTATCATACGTCAGGGCAGCCCCGGGTCGTTACGGGGCTGCGGCACATCCCTGTGCCCGTCTGTCTGCAGCGCTTCTCTGTCACCTGGCAGGGCAAGGAGGGCAGATCACCTCGCAACGCTTTCACAGGTGATTTAGGTATTTGATTTCTTTTTGGTGGATGTTAGAGCAATGGAAAATAACTGAGAGACTGATAGTAACTGTCCTAACATTGTCAAATATTTGTAATAAGTAGCTGCATATTCCAGGTCTAAAAGCATATTTGTCTTCCCTCCTCAGCCGAGCAGGATTTGTTGCTGGTAATTGCTCATCTCGTGGGAGAGAGCAAGATAAAATAGTATGGGAAGAAGAGAAACAGCATTCTCTGTGTGGTCTGGAGTCATTAAGACACAGAGACTGGGGTGTAGCTACCACTGCAGGGCGCGCTGCTGGCAGCCCAAGCTTTCTGGGGGGCTGGGGTCCTGGCGGTGTTGGCTGTCCTGGGGGGCTGGTGCCCGCTGCTGGCTTCTTCCCTGCTGGCATGACTCCTGGGGGGCTGAATGCAAGGAGGGTCTTGCAGACTGTTCCGGCACGGGGGTCTTTGGGCCATTTGTTGCTCAATCCGTTCGCGTGAAGTGGCAGCATGACGGGGCCCTGAGTCGCAGGGTGCAGCTTATCCTGCCTTTCCAAGTCCTGTTCCTCGGTAGGAAGGAGATTTGTGGCACGGGACAGAAATGCCACCAGTGGGGAGCAGGGGTGTGCACTGCCCCGCGTGGCTCAGGGACCCCGACAGTGGCCCTCCTCCGCATGCCCGTGCCGCCCCTCCTGCCTTCTCCCCTTTGCAGGACAGCGTTAGACAAATCAGTCATTTGTCTCTCTCATTATTTAAAGCTTTTCTATGCCATTGACCTCCTGCCCCTTCCTCCCGCAAATCATTTGCTTTTCCAGATGCTTCAGTATTAACTTGTACCGTTTTGTTACTTTTTTTTTTTTTCTCCTCCTTATCTCACCTCAAGAAGGAGAGGGATTACCTCATTCCCACCGCCTCAGAAATAAATCCTCATTACGGATTTGTACCTGGAGAGGAAGAAACTGATTTCCACTCCCAGCCAGTTCTGAACAGATATTTGAAGGTAATTGTTCAGTCCAGGGACATTTCACTTGTCTAATAGCCATAAAGAGCGCTTTTATTAGCGCTGTGTTTGAGGTTGGGACTATTTAGAAGATATTTATGGGGAAGATATTATTGCAGAAAACTCGAACATGGACATCAGATTAATGTTTTTACATTGAGGTGGAGCAAAGGGGAAGAGCCTAACATCCATTACATGTTTGAGTGCTGGTATGGGGCTCATCCCCGGTTTGGGCAAGCGCGGTGGTGGGCACTGCTGCTGGCTCGCAGGGCTCACTGATGCTCCTGTGCCCTCGGCGAGGTGTGCTGGGGCTCGGCAGCGTGGCTCCTGCCATGGAGCTGGAGGGGGCCCAGGGGGGGATTCTGCTATTTGGGAGCAGGAGACAGCACAGGACAGGGGGTCCCTGTTCATGTTCACATGGAGGATCTAATAACAGGCAGTAAAAAGCCTGGAAGTGGGAAATTCCAGTTTTGTTAGCTGTCTTCTGGGATGCAGGCTCAAATCAGGATCAGAAGCAATTGCTCGTTCTGCAGTGGGCTTAGCGCAGTAGAGTGCTCGTGTACTGTCAGGACAGCTTGATCCCTTGTACAAAACCCTTCTGCATATCCTCCCCCTCCCAGCGCATGCACGTTTTTGGGATTGCCTCGGATTTGTCAAAAGTCATCTCCTGAGATGACTAAAACCCAGCAGGGATGAGTAGCTGTTATCTCATGCTGTAGTTGTGAAAACTGATGTGTGCTAGCAGACATTAATAGCGTTTTTATTTGGGATCCAGAAAGCACCTACCTCTAGGTTCTGTCTCCCTAAACATGCTGGAATAGATAAGGCTGAAATGATGGTGTGATGAAGCCCTTTTTTTTTTCTTGGCTAATTGCTGCAGGATGAAATAAGGGCCAGAATAAATTGTGGTCATCTGCTAAATGGCTGCTGTGCCTGACTGTAGGACTCTTTACTGCAGCTGACAATATATTGACTGTCATGGCTTTTGAATCTCCAGCTTGGGTGAAAATCGTGCAGTGACTTCTCTGGGCTTTTACAGACCTGGATCAAAGCTTGTCTCGCATAGCTGGCAGTGGTTGACTACACGGAAATAAATAAAGAACAACCAATATGAACTTTCTAGAAGAGCAAGTGGTCCAGTTTTGCAAATGTACCCTGAGATACATCCAGGTGTTTTCACTTCTGCAGACGAGCAGAGATGCTCGACAGAAGTCAGCAAGTACTGAGGCTCTGGGACATGGGGACTCCTGAGCCTGTGCCTTTTTCTTTCTGTTTGTGCCATGTTCTGCTTTTCTGCCAGCTTTGGGAGGTAGCAAGGTGCCCTCGCCCACCTGTTTAGTATCCAGCTCCTGGTAAGCTTTTTAGGAAAAGTCCTTAATTTTTCATGAAAAATGGCATCTCTGTTATACAACTCATCTCATGGATGGACTACAATCGTTTAGTACTTGATACTCCAGGGTAATAATGTTTCTTCTCATGCTCTGAGCCTTCTTCCCAGCACTCTGATCTCACCCGTAGAAGAAGATGGGGGGATTTGTTTGTGCAGATCGCCATACAGACAAGTCCAGAGGCATCCAGCTGAGCGGATGCTCCTGGCTCAAACCTGACTAACCCAGAGGTACCCTAGACTCCCTTGGGAGATGGCATTCGGGGTGGATGTGGGGAGCTCTGGCACCCCAGCTCACTTTCCAAAGGGCTGGTGGTCAGCAGCCATCTCCTGTGCTGGTCTGTCCTACCCAGCCAGGATTTAATGCTCCTCCCTGCCCACCCTCTGTGCTCGCAGCCATCCCACTCACAGGAGGATGCAGCAGCTCTCTAACGCAGCCTGGCTGCATTTAGGATCCTCGCTGTTAATCCTGGGGGTGGAGATGTAGCAGCCAGTTTACGTTACATGGGTCTCCCGTGATCCTAGTGAAACTGGGAAAATGTGAATCAGACTAAAGTGCCAAAAACGAACACGGCAGAGGAGCGTGGGCAGTGCTGGAAGCCCACAGCAGCCTGTTGACTCAGGTGCTCGAGCCACTGAAAAACTCTTTCCGTGTCTGCAACCCCTGGGGACTTGGGAGCCGGGATTGAGAAGTGCACCGTATGCTTGTGTGGTAATTAGCTGCTCCGTCTCACATGGATTGATTTCAGGAGCTCGCATCTTGTGCAACCAGTCTTGTTGAACATTTTCTGTTGCTGCCTGATACGCTCCTCGAACGGGCCCTGGGCAGGGAGGGTGATTAAATGAATGTTGCAGCTGTCGGTGAGATATGCAATTCTGCTGCTCTCACAGGTGGATCTCCGGACACCACGCGTGTCCTGGGGCTGATCATTAAAGGTGAACATCAGTCCACTGCTGAACTGGGGCAAAGGAGCTGGAGCCACGGGAAGAGCATTCCCCATTTAATGTCTTAACTCTAAAGCTCCTTGACTGCATCCACACCATGCATGTCTGCAACACTTGGCCAATGCTGGGCTCGGCTGTCCTTCATCAGTGTTCACCCTGAGAAAGCTCAGGACCCTCGTTGGTGCACTTGAGCCATTTCTGTAAGTGGCAGGCAGGGCTGCCCTGTCCTGTGCTGTGCCAGCCTCGGGATGGGGCTGCCAGGGTCTTCCAGCGGGACCAGCACAGGGATGTGACAGTCACATCCCTCAGTGCCCCAGTGCTGAATCTAAGGCAAGGAGGCACTCTGCTCACCCTACGATTTCGGCAGGCTTTACAAAACGCCAGTGCAGCAAACACATTCTCCCATCAGCTCCTGTCACTGGCAGGCAGGATGATGAAAGCAGTCTCTGCTCACAGCTTCCAGTGCAGCACGCATGGTCCACAGAGACGCATCTGCAGGAGAGCAGCAGCTCAGACATCAGCTGCACTTCAGCCCTGAGCCACAGCCTCCGGTAAGTCCATGGGCTGCCTGAGACAGAGCAGGAAAGATAATAAAGAGAAGCAGTTACCGTCAGTATGTTTAATTCCCTGGACCTATTTTAGAAGGTCCAGAAATGGAAAAAGAGTAGAGAAGCACTGCCCCACAGGTCCAATACAGTCCATGTGCTGCAGCGATGGCACTGTGGATTGGGCTCTTAAAAGCCTGTGCAGTCGTCTCTGGACCTAAACAGTTGTGACTTTGTGTTGTCCAAAGTCTGTATAACTTTGTCATTTTCTACTAGCCTGTGCATAAGAAAAGCAAGCACTAGAAATCTGTAAAGCTGGATGTTTTAAAGGTAAACTGAGTCCCTATCATGGTTTCCTTCCCATGGAGCAGTTTTGGATATAAGAAGATGATAGATTAAATTATGTTTGACTGACAGATTTAAATTGGGACTTCTTTCTGCAGCCTCTACATCCATGATCTAAATAGCAGGCTTGGGATTAGGCCATTAAATTAGTTTATTGGAAAAATAAAATATCAGGAACAGATGAAGATGAAAAGAGAGGGAAATCCAAACTGAAAGAGTGTTAAAAAATGATTAAGGTAAGGTAGCAAATGAAACAGAATAGTACTAAAACTAGATGACACATAAGAAATTCTCTCAAAGTGGCAGTGCCGAGGAGTCACTTAGCCTGTTAAAATACAGAGCTGTGAAGTTAAAGACAGATGAGCTTGATATTGCCAAGAGCCTGAAATAGTTTTCCAGCCACCAGGGGTGCTGAAGGTCAATGCCCTGGGGCAGGGTGCAATTTAAAAAAGGGAGAAACAAACTGCTTTGGAGCATTAGAAGTGTCACAAGTTACATAGCTTTTACAAATGCAGAGCACAAAGAGACGCCTTGCAAGGCAGCTGCAGAAGCAGCCCGCCTTGCTGGGTGGCTGTCCATCAGGAGAGCCTGCTGCAGCATCGTCCGCGTAGCCCGGCTGCCTCTGGTCACTACAGGCAGACTTGTTTCACTGCTGATGAACGTGCCTTCAAGAAGGAACTAAAAAGTGTTTTGAAAATTATCTTAATGCCAGGGTAATTATACCAGAAGGATGCTGCAGGACTAGGTCCATTCCACTTCACTTCCTGACGACCCCTTGGTGGTCTTGTCTGTGGGATGCTCTGGGCATCAGCGCTCTTCTGAGGAGGGTCTCTGTGCCAGGGCTGCAGCTTGCTGGAGCATTGCACGCTGCTTCACGCACACACGCTCCCCGCGCCAGACCAGCCCTCTGCCAGTGGGAGGGTTGCAGGACGGGCTGTGGATGGAGTTGAACCTCTGGCCGTCGTCATTGCAGTTTGAAGGCAGTAATTGCTCCTTCTTTCTAGATCCATGCACCAATCCAGGGAATGTGCCCCCAGCAACTGGAGTTTGCAGGGTTGTTGTTACTGGCCCTGGTCCTGCCTCCTTGCTTAGCAGTTCCTTCACGCCTCCCCCAAATCCAAGCAGAGGTAGGTTTCCGTCTGCTGCCTTTGAATAACTTCTTTTAACTTGTCTGAGTCTTTGCATCTGTATTGCCTCCCACACTCTCCAGTAATTACATACAAGGCCATGGAAAGAGATCAAATTCTGCCGTCTCCTTTGAATCCTGGAAACTGCCTCTTATGGTACCCTCGAGTGTCTTTAAAGGAAACAAATTAAAGTGCTGCAGCCCAGATGATTGCAGGTAAAGCTGTACACCGGAGGACCTTGCGTTTTCCAGATAGCCCTCTGTATGGCTAGTGAAACATTTCCAGGAGATTGATTTCATATCGGGTCTGGGGAAATTCCACAGCTCCACAGATAATCTATCACTGCCTGCCCACAGAGGAGTGATAAATTCTTCATCTTCCTCTCCAGCATCCGTCGTGATTGCAGGAGCAGCAGCAGTGCAAACTGTTTTCCCTGCAATTGAAAAAAACCTAGACTTGGGTCAAAGGAGCAGCTTTCAGGCTCTCCTTTCCTCCTGTCATTGTTCATTTGAGTCAGGCGGCTGCCCCATCAGCTACTTTCCCATTGCACGCTTACAGCTGCGATGTTGGCAGAAATTATTGCTTGTTTTCTTTTCAGCCTTTGCTTTAGATTCATTGTTATGATGGGTTGTTAATTCTATAGAATAGCAGCATGTGTCCACTTGAATGATACTTTATGTCCTTGCTGACACATGCAGCTTGACTTGATGAACATCACTGTCCTCATAAGCAAAATGTCTTTGGGTAACCCAAAGGCTTGTGCATCCTCCCAGGGTGATGCTTCCCAGGGTAGATGCCCCCCTCCTCCTCCTCCTCTCAGCAGGGCAGGCATCCAGGAGGGGCAGGGACTCTGCAAGGTGCAAGGTGGCACTTTTAGGGAGCAGGTAAGTGCCACGAGATGACAGCATTGGTCTGCAGGTGTGTGGCAGAGAGACAGCTCCTCTGCCTGAGGAGGTGCAGGATGCAGGTCCAGCCTTTGGACTTGGTTTAAAGTCGTTTGATGAAATCTCGGCGCAAAGGGGAGAGTTTGGATAAATGGTGTAAGAGAACATATTCTCTTATGTTACATCACCACCCTGGGTCCTGTTGCCATTGGCAGCCTGAGGGTATTTTGCATAGATGCTAAAACACATTGTAAATTAGGAAAACAAAACAGAAACCAAACCAAAACACCATATTGCGCTAAAATCATTTCTCTTGATACCAGAAAAGCTTCCCAGAATGAACCACCTCATTCGTGTTTACCCTTGTTGTTGTTGGGTTTTTTCTTACTCTGAAGAAATGACCTAATTTCTGCTTTTCTATAAATATAGTTATTGTCATTAATATAATCTTTGCAGTCTTTCCTTGCTGCCTGCAGAGGTCAGTCGTCCCAGGCAGAGCCCTGGCAGGATGTAGACAGCCCTGCCTCCGGGAGAAGATGCTGGTCCCAGGCGAGGAAGAGCAGAAAGCACCGAGCTGGGGTGGGTGAGCCATGCTGAGGCTGTGGGGAGTGGGCAGCGCACTGGCCCACGCAGGTTTGACTTGCTCAGACCTCCCTGCCAGTGAAACCATGGGTGGGGAAGGTGCATCTTCTGTGTGCCCAGACATCACCAGAGATGCGCAAGGGCCTCCTGATGGGACACTGGGATGCATCCCGCACCCGGGCTCCTCACCCGGGCTCTCCCGCCAGGGCCGAGCAGGCTGCAGCAGTGGAGCATGGCTTGGAGGAGCCTCCTGAGCTGCCACACACAGCTCCCGCTTGTGTTACAGTTCAGCACCAGCACCAACGTCACGGCTAAGCACCGTGTTCGGTGCCAGAGCAGAAGCAGGCAGGGAGGGCATGAGCAGGTCTAGTGGGTGGCGTAGAAGAACCCAGCAGTGAGCAGCCACGGCAGCATCCCACCAAGAAGAGCTGTCTAATACTGAAGGTTATTGATCCTTTTGCCAGGTTTCAGAGCAGCTTTTCAGTCTCAGTTAGTGCAGGTGTTCCAGTAATTGTGGCAAACTGGCAAAGAAAAGAAACACCATTTCTTGATCCTTACACCTGTTAAATTCCTAACTTGAAAAGGCTCGCACAGAAACCTCAGCAATCCCAGGTAAGTTTTTTTTCTGCCAGCTTTATTATTTCTCTACAGAGAAAGCAAGCTTCAGGAGGGATGAATCCAGTCCATAACTACTTAATTCCAGTCCATAATTACTTAAGTAAACTGCAACAGTTACCTAGAGAGAGCATTCTGGCTTGCGCTAGAAGGAGAAAATTGCAGTGTTTTGCCCTTTTTGATCTGTTATGTGAGTATAGAGGGGCCTGAAAAAGAGCAGGTGAGGGCTCGCTGCAGCGGCTGCCTGGGCTGGAGGGTGGCAGCAACCAGAGGTTTGGTGTCATGGTGCTGTCACCAAGGAGTGCAGGAGCTGGGTCCCACACGGGACAGATTTGTTCAGCAGCTAGTGCTAAAATGGCTCTAACTTCAGAGACTACTGCTGCTAGGAAAGGAAGCCCTCCCTGACTGTTCAGCACCTTCACAGTTCCAATATTTTTTTGCTGTTTTTAATGCAACTGGTCTAAAGTTTCCAAAAGACCTGTAGGAAAGCCAGGGGAGATCAGATGTGCCATTCTGGACTTCTTATATGAAAAGCAAGGGGTGGAGGGAATAGACGGAAATAAAGGATGACAGAGGCTTCTGCTTATACTGCACACATTTAAAGGAGAATAAACAGGCACAAAATCACATGCAGGTCAGTTTTATACAAAACATCAGGGAGGAGCGCCTGCTCACAGAGATTGCTGGCACACGGGAGCAGCAGCCTGGGAGTGATTTCCAAGTGCAGCCACCCAGAGAGCCCAACAAAAATACTGGGGGTCTTTGTATGAGGAGTGTCCGCTTGCTCACGCACGAGTAAGAAACCCATGCAGTGTCAGGGGAGCAGCTCTGATCTCTGGGAGCCATTGTTGTAGCAGTGGGAACCCACCAGGCAGCCCCCAGGCTCTGCCTGGCCGCAGCGTGGGCAGCACAAGCCATTGTGAGCCCCGTATGTGACAAATACTGAGCTCCTGTAGCTAGCAACTATAAGCCTTTGTAATGGCCTGGTCACAAGCCTGATGGACGTGTGCCACAAGAGGCAACTGTTTTGTAAAATAATACAAAAGTAAAATAATAAACCTTTCGTACTGCTAAATCTCTGAAATTTTCCTAATTTCAGGCTGGGTTTTAGGGTGAACCACAGAAAAATCCAACCATGAGGCAAACCAGGGACTTGAGTCTGGCTTCCCACATGGTAAGTGAATTATTTTGTACCAAGGCACTGTTATGCTGAAGTGTGGTTCATGACCACACTCATTTTTTTGAATGAAGAACAATAAAGGGTCTGATTTTCCCTGTCACAGAGAACAAAACCAACTCCTGAAGTGCTCAAACTTGCCTAATTTTCCTACTAGCCCTATTCCATAAGTATGTGAAGGTTTTACTTTTATTTTTCTTATACTAATTTTTATTATTATGTGTATTTTTCCTGATTTTTTTGGGAGGAAGATGGTTAAAATTTAACTGGGAGGAGAGACGTTAATGCAATGGATGTTTCCTTCACGGTTTCTTTCTTTCAGAAGTTCTCACTAGGGTGTAATACCAGTCCAGCCTTGAAGTCCCTATGTAGTCGGCTCCATCTGGGGGCAGATTGGCAAAAGGCTCAGGTGTCCTCCAGCTGCACGCGTGGCCGGAGCTCGGAGAGGGATGCTGCGGGCAGCCCGGGGTTGGGGCTGGGGTGTGCAGGGGGCTGAGCAGGCTTGCTGTCCGTAACGATGCGCTCAGAGTTTTACTCTTTGTGAAAAAACCAGGCTGGCTGCAGAGGAGGCTTCTCGTACGCTGAGATTGCTGCCGAGGCTGAGCAGGAGGACTTGCAGGTACGTGTCTGCCGGAGGCACCCCAGCGTGATCTCGCTTTGTTCTGCTGGGAGACATCTCCAGCTGCTTTGCTGACGGTAGTCTCCTGCCCTGGGGGTGGGTGGCAGCCCACCAGCACGGGACCCGGCTGCAGTGGTGGGTGCCGCAGGAAGGGAAGGACCAACCAAAACACACATAGGCATCACAGCCCACCTGTGGGTCCCTGGCCACCGCTCTCCGTGGCCGCGCCAGCAGCTCTGCAGTTAAAGGCCACCTCCTGCTGAGAGCTTCTTAATGGTGGATGGTTGAGGTAAATTATAAAATTAAAAGAACTAGGGTGAGCATACAGTTAAAAGCAGTGTCTCTGAACTGGAACCACTTTGCCATGAATTGAACATGCCTAAACCTAGTCATGGTTGAGTGGAGCTATTCCACTCAGCATTGGATTAACTCATCAGCAGAGAGCCCAGAATCTGATTTAATTTGAAAGACTACAAAATTATATTTCTCTGCTGATTTTCCAGGTGGCAGGATTAGATGTGGAGCTTTTAGTTTTCTGCTATTTCCTTTTAACTTAATTTGACAGAAATGGCTTTCAGTACAAGACAATGTTTGATGGGTACTACATAGGGGATAATGAAAACGTCAGACAAATGGCAAAGTGTAATTGGGGGAGCTTGTTTTCCTCTATCTGGAAATGTGCTGGATTTGATAAACCACAAAGAATGAGTTTCTTGGAAGAGCATAAACCAGGGAAATTCGCAGCTTTCATGGGGCAGTTAGTGCTCCACCGGAGCAGCACCTCTTTCTGGGGAAAAAAGGGAGGCCAAGAGCTGCAGCAGCACCTGGCAGGTTTGGTGTGTGCCGGCCCTCGTCGGGGCATGGGGAAGGTTTTTTACATGGTTGGCACAGGTACGGTCACAGGCACCGCGGCTGCAGGGGAAGGAAGGGTGGTGGCCCGGGAGAGGGGTGGCCGCAGGGACACCCTGCCGCGGCATGTGGGAACGGGAGCTGCCCTTCCTCCCCGCTTTGCTGATGAAGGAGCTCCTTTTTTTGGCAGTTTGAGGTGGAACTAAAATATTGCTGGGAGGGAGACCCGGGGGCAGGCAAACAGCTTGTTCCCAGCTGGCTCAGCACTTTCCTGTTTGCAATTCCACCTACCAGAGCTCAAAACAGGCTCTCCCGAAGGCGGCCGGCTGTGGGGCTGGCAGCCTCCGACGGGCCCGACACCCCCTCCGCCGGAGCGGTGAGGGTGGGCAGCGGGGGGGAGGCAGGAGAAGGCTGCGCCCGGGCTGATTTGGAAGCAGTTGTCTGAGCACTGAAGCAAATGGGCTTTTTTAGCAAATTGCTTTCCCTTCTCTGTTTTGTTCTCTGTGGTATTTTAAGCACCTGCGTGTGCAGAGGGGAATGCTAATGCAATACACGCTCTGTGCAGGTATTCACAGTAAACCTGGTCAGGGGATGGAAACGAGCCACCAGCCCTGTTTTCTTACCTCCAGACAGCTCTTACCTTGCCTCCAGAACGCAACGTGCAGGCAGAGTAAAAGGCAATGCTTGTGGCATCTACTCTCTTTTAGGAAGCCGTTCCTCCTGTCCCTTCCAAGCCTTTCCCAAAGGCATAGGTCTCACAGGGATGCACAGCCCCAGCAAAGGCATCTGCAAATGCTCACGTGCTGCGGCATGAGCATTGCTGTGCGGACTCGAAGCTGTGCCCATCAGGGGACTGATGCCGACGCCAGCAGGTGGAGGCAGTGATGGAGGGCCAGGATCCATCTGGGGCTCCAGAACCCAGCAAGGCCAGTCATGCTTTGACTCTCTCTACGAGCCCATTGAGAGCTCCAGGATTTGGATGAAGCCCTACAGGGACTTTCAGGCAACCTATTTGAATAGGACTCTGCCCTGTTCACTGCAGAGCTGATTTCCCAAAGCCCTTTGGAAGGGGGGTTGTCCCTGCATAGGGACAAGGTGCCTGCAGGAGCCAGGGGCTGCCCAGCACTTGCCGTGCAGAGATGGTTTGTGATACAGCTTGCAGACAGTGGGGACGCAAGGTACCAGAGCCCCCCCAGCACAGCCTGAACCAACCCAGCCTTTTCCAGAGCTGCCAGTCCCTCCGGGAGGGGACAGGGGTGTGGATTAAGGGTGTCACTGCAGGGCTCTCTACCTGCTGGGGTGGAAGAAAGGCTGGGAGGGGGTTGTTGGAGACCAACTCCTTGCAAGACACCAGCTTCCCGCAAGGAGCAGGAGGCTCTTGCCCTTTGTAAGGGGGAAGCTGGAGCAGTAAAAGGTTTGGCAGAGTCTTGGAAGAAGCGAGGAGGTGAGGGAGCTCTGGAGCTCTCTTCTGTCCCTAAAACATCTGGGGTTGCTTTGGTCCCTTTGGGTAGAGGCTGCCTGGCTCAGAGCCCATGTTGTTCTGGCTGGGTGCTTATGGGGTCCTGGAGGCTTCCAGGGCTTCTTCCCTTCTCTGGGGAAGAAAGGGGATTTTCAACCTGACCTCCAAGCTACAGGAGCCTGGGGGAAGTGTCTGCCGCAGAGGAGGACCAGGGCCATGCTAGATGGTTTAAAGGCCAAGTTATTTGACTGCTCTTGTTAGCCTTCTTCCCAAGTCATGCACCCCTCTGACTGCTGGAATGATGAAGCTCCTCTTTGCTCTGGAAGAAGAAGGGACAGACCCAGGTGAATTGACCCCTGTGCACAGCTCCCATTGCTCTCCTCTTGGTCTTTGCTGCCAGGCCCAAGCGAAACGGTTTGGCTGGGAAATGATCTGTAAATTTGCAAGCAATGTGCTTATGAGAGGCAGGTTTTTAATGACTCCGAACACCAAGATTTTCTCCCTGTAAATGCAACTAGGTCTCAGTGTCCCTGATTAGCTTCTTGTGATAAATTCCATCTGCCTGCCTGGGATCAACAAAAACCTAAAAAAACTGAGCACCAGACATGCAGCCTACTGTTTTCATGCTGAGCTTTGTTCATTATAGGAAATCAGTTACAAAACAGGAAGCTCTTCCTTGTTCCACTCAATTTCTTGGGCTTACTTGCCATGAAATGTCACCTTCTCAGATAAAAGGATGGGATTTATCACCATTAAAGGAGGCTTTGACGTGTCCCTTTAAGTGAATCAAGGGTGCTTTTAATTCTGAATCTGTGCAGGATTTTGTTGATGCAACATGAGTCCCTGGCAATTTATAATACTCATAAAACATGCACATTCTTGGGGAGTGGTTGCATAATTTTTGTTGCTTCCAGCAGTGCTCACTGCAGAGAGTCAGCTAGCCTTCAGCCTGTGGAAGCTAATGAAGCATGTTTACGATGAGTGACTGTGCACATGCTGATGGAGCGCTGCACGGGGTTGGTTGCTGGGTATCAGTGTGGCATAATTGCTGGAAAGGCTCCGCAATAAACCAGGGCAATCACAGACAAACAAGTGCCTGACCGGGTAAGTGCTGAATGAGTTAACCTCTGCTGCAGAGAATAAAGTGTGTTGCAATGTGCAAGGTAGCTGGGTGGTCCCTGTTCCTCTGTGGTGCTCCCAGAGAAACCCCAGTGCAGGTTAGCTTGCTGCTCCCTGTGCAGCACCCACCCCTGACACCCCCGAGACACCCCCAATGCATGAGCCCTGACAGCGGCGTGCTACTGCGAAACCAGTCCCCAAAAATGTTCCAGGCTGGGGAGTGCGACCGAGCAAAGAGCCCACTGAGGACCTCAGGGAGACATTCTCTACTGAGGGGGGCTTTAGCTGAATGCTACCACAGGTTTTACTGCTGCTTGCTGTCATTTGATGTGTGCACCCGAGGGAGAAGATGGAGGTGGGAGAAACTGGTGTTGGTTGAGCAGGGAAAGCTGAGGAAGAGGTTAATAAAAGCGCTGGCGTCACTTTTAAAAAATAACTAGGGTTACAGCTGGCTGGGGGGCTATATGGCCAGCATTGCAGGCAGCAGTGGGGGTGCTGGTGGGCTCCACCTGCCCAGGGCAGGGCTGGGCTCCCGGGGTAGTGCTGGCACTGCTGGCCGTTGGGTCATCATCGCTCTCCTTGGCTCATGCCAAGTGCTGTGGTAGCTCACGTGCTTATGACTTGCTTCCCAGTCTTTGTGCTAGCTGTTCTGGTAGATGTTGTTTCTCAAAGTGTAACTCCCTTGAACCACTGGGGAGAGCACCGTTGGGAGCCAGCACTGTGAAGCACCCAGGGCTTGGCTCCGCGTTCCCTCTCGCACTCTGCATCAGGAAACAAACCTCGGTTGTGCTGCACCTTGGCGAGGATGTGGTGGGTGAAGCTGTCAAAAGGGCATAGGGATGCATTCCTGGGCTGTCGGCTGCCTTTAGATATGTGTTGTTGGTTTATAGTTGCATTGATATAGTATGCATTTTGGAAAAAATCAAAAGGGTTATTAGGAAAGAAAAGGTGTGTGTCTCCTTCCTTAGGAATGCAATGAGAGAACTCCTGGGCTGGGTTGTTGATTGATTGAGCATTTTCCTGTATATTTTGGTGTTTTACATTCACAATGTACAAACCACCACATCTGTACCACCGGCCTCATCAGTCACCCGCTTTGCCAGAGAGCTTTCGTGGGCTGTTAGTGAGAGGCAGAGGAGGTGAATCTGTGAAACACAGGTTCTGCTCCCAGGACACTGATGTCAGCAATTGCAGTGCTTAGGGCAGGCAGTGGAGCAGGGCTCCCATGTTCCATGTCCGCGCAGCCCTCTCCCTGCCCATGACCAGTGTGGCTTGCTCACCAGCTCTGCCCCTCGCCTCTGGCAGGTCTCCTGTGGCCGAGAGCTGCCTCACCGGTGCCACAGCCCTGGATCAATGTCCAAGGTGTGGCAGCACCATTTGTACCGGCATCTTGCCAGCTTCTTTGGAAAATGTTTGCTGTGGCTATACGTTACTCCACAACCCTGTCTGGAGCTGTGTGGGTGGCTGCCTCTCGCTGGGGTGCTGGCTGTGGTGCTTTTTCTAAGGCGTGCCTGGACTCTGGCAACTTGAGTTGCTTCAGCAAAAGCTTAGTGTATGAAACACCCTACAAAAATGTGTTGCATTTGCTGTTGCCATAGCACAAGTAGGAAACCCAGAAGGTGTTGTGGAAGCTGGTGAGTCACTGGGGTGAAACATTTGTCCCAGATCCCCCTCTCCTGCAAACCTTTTGGCATGTATGAACTTTATAGAGCCAGTAGCTCTTGGTGGGAGTTTGTGGGACCAGTAAGCATGTGCAGGGTAGTCATGCCCACCTCACTGTGGTGTCATCTAGCCTGAAGTAATTTGGAAATCATCAGCGCTACTAGCAGATACGTTTTTTGACAAAGTCAGTGTAACAGCCTGCGATTAATGGTGGACCAGATGCTCGCTTGCTGCTGAGCCTGGCTGGGTCCGCCACCTCGCCAGGTGAAGGGCTCCGCAGCAGCGGGTTTTAATGAACTGACAGTAACTGCTTCTACTCAGCTCTGGAGGCAAACTGTTACTCCAGCACTGAGTACAGATATCTCAGAGCTTTCCTCCTGAGGACATGGCTGTGTTCTTCAAATATTGGCTGCAACTGCAGCCAGTGCCTTTGAAGGCAGACGTGCTGCAGCAGGGAGCAGAGGAGTTTCGCTCGCCCCTCTATCTGCCCACGCCTCTGGTGCAAGCCCCGATGGTCGGAGGAGGGTTTCCCTGTGGGGAGATGCTCCTCCAGGCTGTGCATATATGTGGAGAGCTGAGGGAGTGGGGAGGGTGCTCAGCCCTGCCTGGTACATAGTGCACGATAAGGAGACCAGCATCTGCTGCATCCAGCCCTGCAAACCCCTGCTGTGTCCCCAGAAGGGACCTGGAGGCAGTCACTGGGGTGCGGAGTGAGGAGTACAGGGCAGTGCTGGGAGCACAGCTGTGCAGCTTGTCTCCAGGTTTTCCTTTACATAAGTTATATGATTTATATTTTCTTCCATCCTGGCCAGCAAATGAGTTGCGTCTGTGCTTGGGTTGCTAGTGTTCCTTGCAAGTCTTCAGGCACCTCCCCGGTGGGTGAGCCACCCCGCCTGGCAGCACAGCGCCGGGCTCGGCCACGAGGTTTTGCTGGGACCCCCGTTCGGTGGGACACGGCGGGCAGCGCCTGTGCGAGGCTGAGACCTTGCACTTGGCAGCGCAACGGCCACAGTCTGAATCGAACGCCACCTGGCAAAACGCTGTTCGCAGGACTTTGTAAATTAAGGTTTGTTTCTACTCGAGCATAAATTCTACTGTGGTAGTAAATACAGAAGCACAGCAGCGAGCAGAACCCCCGGGATGGGGAGTGTCGGCAGCAGAGCAGCGCATCCCAGCAGCGTACCCTTTCCAGCCTCTGCAGCAGCATCACGATGCTGAGCTAAAAGATAATGATAACTGAGGATAAAACCCCATCGGCTTGTAAGCTGCTTTCTCACATTACTGCTGAGTTGCTCTGGCTTCAGATGCCAAGCTGAAGTATTTAGCGTTGCCAGACCAAAGGGAAGGCCGTTAACTGTAGGGTTTAGTTACTTGGTTATGTTACATCAGATTTTTAAGCTGTTTTTATTCCAACTCGAGCAATTTTCAAGCCACAGGAGGGCGGCACCGCCGCAAGCTGTAAAAATGCTATTTCCAGCTTGGTTTTGATAGAAAATCCAACTGCTTAACGGAAGGAAAGGAGGAGTCCTCAAACACCATCCACAGTCCTCAGGATATACATGTGGGGTGCTGTACACAGGTCCCACTCGTGCAAACCATTGCCCAGCCCAGCTTGTGCCTTTTGGCCCCACTCCCCAGCTTTTTGCTGCCGCATTTGGGGTGAGTCCGGAGAGTTTCACAGCACTGGCATGAGCCACTGAGCCCAGTGCCATTGCCAGGCAGGCAGCGGAGAGGACGGAATTAACTGGTTCTTAAATGAACCGAACATGCTCAGCTGCCTTTGGGCTAAGGAAAGTGGCCAGGTGCAGCTCCTGCAGAGGGGCACGCCAGAGCCGGGGTGTTGGCGTGCCGGCAGCATGCAGGAGGTTGTGCAAGGGCTGCAGTGCAGGGCACACTGCTGTGCTGGGACCGGTCCCCCCCGACCCCCCAAGCTGCAGGGCACCCTGCTGCAGCCCTCCAGAGCTGCTGCAGGGGCTGTGGGTGTCACAGTACCCAGAGGCTGGCCCCACTGGGCCAGATGCCACACAGGTGTTTGGAGGCGAATGCCTTCACGCTCCCTCCTGTCCTGCCCATGGGAGTCTGCTGCACGCAGAGCATTAGCTACCTCCCTTGGCCTTGCTTCCAGGGACGCAGGGCTCCCTCCAGTCTTATGAAGGAATGTGGGACTAGTCATGCTCAAGGATTAAAATCTGAAATTGCTATTATTAGGAATTTTTTATGGAAGGACCAGCACAAACTCATGGTCCTGGATTTAGGTTTGGTCCCATGCCCAAAACTCAAGCTACAAACTCAAGCGGGAGGGTGAGAGGCAGGTAGAGCTGTAGATGTTCCCCCAAAGTGCAATGGAGGGGACCTCTGAAAAATCCAAGCATCCACTTCAGGCAGCCCCAAAAGCATGTGCCCTGTGGGACAGCGATGGCATTCACGGACTGATAATAAGTGTGTGAACAGCAAGTTGCCTGTATTAGCCCCTATGGCTTGTAACAGCAGAGCATCCACAGCTCAGGAGGTTGCTCTCCTGTTACAATATTAAAATTTCCCTGCAGGGCCTCTGGGAAGCAGTGATAAGCCCGATGCAGAGGTTTACTGGAGCATCCCAAGGTGACTTAAGTTTACTGGGGGAGCAGTCCCCAGCAGCAAGCCAGGAGATGCTTGCAGCCTTTCCCCTCTTCAGCAGGCTGCCCTGGGCTGTGTTAGAAGTATGAATGCAGGGGAAAATGTTAATTAGTTTTCAAACCAAGATTTATCCCACTAAATCGGTTTTTGAGTACCAAAGGAAGGTCAAAACCCCATGAGGTGATCTAGCAGAAGAAAGAGCTGTTTCCTCTGAGGGCTGAAGGGGCTGGAAAGCCAATGGGATTTAGGGGCAGCTATTTCTGGGACCTTTCCATGATCAAAGTTTGCTGCAGGGAACGTGGGACACAGACTTAATGCACTATTCATATGCAAAAAGTATTTTCAGTTTTAAATATCTCTTGTGGAGGGGGAAAGATTTAAATTGCTGGCTGTTTTGGTTGTGTGTTTATAGCAGCTTGAAAAATAATTGGAAGAGAAAACTAGTGCAGTGTGGGTGTGGAGATCCTGGGGGTCTGAGAAGCTCAGACTTGCTCCCTGACAGTGGATTGCTGCGTGGTGCAGCTGTCGTGGTGGTGGCAGGGGCTCAAGGATGCCCCAGCAGCAGCAGAGGAGCCCGCAGGGATGGGCTTAAAGGCATTCATGTGCTTGCTTTATGTAAATAGTGTAAACGATATGAAAATGTGGAATTGCTGGGCAGGTGCTGTCGTGCTCTGTAGCTCAGTACTCGGCTGATGTTTAACCTGAATTCCTGCTCGGGTTAATGGGACTTTGCCTGTGCAAGGGGTGTGTAGGGGTAGGTCCAGGCCAGTACAGATTCAGTGATGTTTTTCTCAGCTAAAGATAATTTTGGTTTGCTTAGTCAAAGCTCAGTCAGCAACAGAGCAAAGGCATTATCTTCCAGGAAAGCTTGTTTGGTTAATTTAAATGAGATTTTTTTTTCTGAGAAAGATCCCTGCAACAGCTCAGTCACGAGGGCTACAGCGGGGAGGTGGGTGCCCGTGCCCGTGGAAGCGTGGCTGGTGCGGGAGGAAAGCAGCAGAGCTCCAGCTGCCAGCCCTGCCTCTCCTGGGGTCTGGGGCTCACCTGGGGACAGCCAGGAGAGGGGGGGGCGTCTGTGGGGCACAGGGGCTCCAGCCCATCCCCCTCCGCCCTCCAGAGCAACGGTTCAAGCTTTAACTAAGAATTGGCATAAAGCAACAAGGGGGCAGCATCTGGAACTCAATAAACCAAACTAGCTGAACCCTGAAAAAACAAGTACAAAATGGGAATTAACTCATTAGCTTCCCCCTGACATCGATACCCGGGGACTTTTATCTGGAGCTGCGTGGGAAGAGAGCACGCTGCAAATGTAATTCCCATAGGATGGGGCTTTGAGCAGCCAGTTTAGAGGGCTGTGTTTGAACTGTTTCTGAAGCAGGACCCAAACATGCCGATTACACAATGGATTGCAGAGAACAGTGTTGCGACAGAGATTAACATAGTTAGAGAACGGACAGGGGCACTTGAGCTAAAATAGTACACAAAAGGATGAAATTTTTAATTTTGTAGGCACAAAACCAGCTATCCACAGCTGAAAGCAGAAGGGAGGTTAAACCTAGCCTGTCAGCCGGCCTTCACAGGTATGCAACGTGGTTCAGCACTGGCAAGCTACTAAAATACATCAGGACGCTGTTTCAAGTTCAAGTACTTGACCTAGCTTTAATATCTTACAAAAACCAGTTCGCATTATTCAAAACGAAAGGGTCTCAAAAGTAGTGGCAAAGCTAATTTCAGTCTGTAACAGCTGACCTCAGACTGTCCCTGGGTTTTGTGCCAAAACAGCCCAGGGTTTCTGCGAGGGGACTCCGGACTCTGCCCATGTGGCTCTGTGCATTAATTACAGGCAAAGAGCAATAATTCCCTCCTTAAATTCTCCCCAGGAAGAGTGACTCTCTCGTCCCCCACACAAGGGGGCTGGGATCTGGAGGTGGTGGGTTTTCCAAGCCGGTTCTGCTGCATGCTGCCTGCCACAGCCAGCACCGGAGCTGCTCCGCAGTGTCGGGAATTAATGGGGCTCTTCATTTAGCTCAATTACTGGGCATCCACCTGAGAAGCTGTAAAGAATAGAACAGTAAATCTTACAATCAAATATTAAATTATACCTAATTTATTTACTTATGGCAAACTGTAAGCCCTGCAATCAAGCATGTAGACGTTTATAACACAAGCACTCCTGGGAGCGAGGGGACGTGCCTGGCAGCACGCTGGGAGGGGGGTTACTGTGGCTTGGTCCGAGGGGGGGCACAGGCAGAGATACAGACAGGGATCAACCGCTGTGAATCTGGGGTCTCCCAGCTGCAGAGACCGAAAGGGCGCAGCTGCCCCTCCGTGCAGCCTGGCAGATGAGCAGCGGGCAGCTCCTGCGTGCTGCAGAGTCCTGCTACCTTAGGCTTGCCTGCTCCTGCCTGTGGGGGGGGGGAGGGAGGGGGGGGAAGGTGCTGGTCAAGCTTGCCCTCAGCCCTCCGCAGCCGTCCCCATGCTCGTGCCTGGCTGCTAGTGGCCTGCTGAAAAGTGGGAGGCAGTGGCTGTCTCCGATGGGTGACTGGTGGCCAGTGACACCGGTGGTGAACACCAGGAGCCGAGCGCAGGGCTGCGTGGTGCGTGCCCACGCGGTGCCCGGCTGCAGGCATGGCCTCTCTCAAGCCAAACAGACTGCATCCCACCGCGCGGGCTGTCACGGCTGCGCTGCGGCTGCCGAGCACCTGAAGGGCAGCGTGGTCTGGAGTTCTGCTTCATTGGTGCTTGCTCTTCTTCATTGCCTACGTGGCTTTGCAGGGCATGTCATCTGGCTGAGTACATGGCTGATAGGAATTGCTGTGAGAAAAATATAGTGGGGGGAAATGTAAAAGGCTTAGCTTTAATGGACAGGAAATACCCATTTATCAGTTCATGCAGGCAGACAGAAACCAGCTGTTATAATGTCCCGATCTCAGTGTTCATTGCTTAGATAGATGTTGCTTCGTGAGGACACTCTTTCCAGCAGGGATCAAGCTAGCAGTGACTCTTGCTGTGAGCAAACATGCTTGGGAAGGGCTCTGGATGGGTGGTACGCTGCAAAAAATAGGAACAGGGAGGGGGCCTGCAATGCTGCAATGAGCAGAAATGGATGTTGTGGTTTTGCCTGCAAGGATGATGCGGGAGTTAGTTCAAGGTAACACCAGTCCTTCCTTTCTACCTCACCTTCCCTGCAGATAATTAATTTCAGAAGAATTTAAAAAACTTTCCTAAAAAAAAAAATTAAAAAAAATAATTATTTTTTGGCCAGTTGAGCAGGGAAAACCTGGTCCTTGACTTTGATAAATGTCTCTCCACCATCATAATGCATTTTTGCATACTTTTTATTGCAGCTAAACCAATCCATATGTAGGAAGAGGCTTATTGTTTGAATTGGGGCAAAACCAGCACGTTTGGCAGCACTTTCTGCAGAATATATTCAAGGTTTTTACTTCTGCCCAAAATCCTTCAAGTTGCCTGGATTTTTTCCATGGACTTCACTCGGGTCAAGATTTCAATATGTCTTTGAATTGTAGTTTTGTCCTTGAACTCTCTGGCAGCCCTGTGCAGTCATTCTGCAAATGGGCTCAGAAAATGACACTCAGGCGAGGGTGGCTGGATGTACATCAGAGCCTCCCAAAAAGTTTGGCAGAGGCAAAGGGTCTGACGGCTCACGAGCATATTTGCAAAATGATTAATTGTGTCTTGTACTTTACAGTTCAGAGAGAGGGAGAGAAAAAACTGTGCCTGGATTAGAACTTTTTTTTGCCATTCAGGATGGCAGGTGAATTTTAAATAGAAACCCAGTTGGAGAATACGTCCAATCTGGGAAGCATAATTTGACAATTTTCTCATTCCTTTTAATTATGCAATGTCAAAGCAGAAACAGTAGCAGGTGGAGAAAGTACCTTGAGCTGTGTCAAGGTTCTGTGAGATGTTTGTATGCTGGTTTTTGCCTGCTTCCTTGAGGCGTGAAAGCACCTTTACTTTGCAAAGACAGTGGAAACGCACTTTCTTTTGCATGGGCATTTAAAAAAGGGAATCGTTCTCTGGTGTTGTTGGAGAGCAGCAGGAACGGAGCAGGATGGTGTAGCCACCTGGTTGGGTCATTTCCCAGGAGGGTGCCATGCACCACGGGTGGCTGGAGCCTTGCCCAGCCCCTGGTGCCGTGAATGCCGGCCCGTGAGCCGCAGTGCCGGGACCTGCTCCTGCTTAGGGCTGGTGCTGCAAAAGGGACATCGAGAGGCAGGTGCACCTCTGTTGCCCCAGGCATGTGGGACATCTGGCTGCTGGGATCAGGGCCAATGGGTCAGTGTGGGCTGGGGCAGCCGAGAGACCCCAAGCACTGCTGAACCCCCACCCTCGGGCAGCTCCTGAGGAGGGCTCTGCCTTGGGGTTGGCACCTAGGGCGCCTTTCAGGCCCCACATTCCCTCTGAAAAGCTTCACTGCTGCATCCTCTCAGCCCGTTCTGAGCGCTCACATAGCTTCTTGATATTGTGGGGAACATCTTCCCCCGTGGAGCGCCGGGGTCCTGGCAGCTCCCCGTGGGAGGGCGGCAGGGCTCAGCTGGACCAGCACAGCTGCCTGTTGTGCAGGCAGCTCCAAGGAACTGCTCCCCGTTGTTTCCACACGGGGTGTTTTGGGAGCCAGTTGCTTTAGCATGAGTCAGCAAGCCCCCCTGCCCCCCCCCCCCCCCCTCCCAGCCCTGGGCCTGTGCTCGGTCATTCAGAGGGAGCGGGTTTTCCACGGGGGAGGATGCGGTGCTGAGTCCCAACTGTTGCTCGGTTACTGGAGCCTCCACTTACAGGGATGATGTGCCCTGTGCGTGGGCGCCCAGAGGGGCTGGACTCCAGGAGGTGAAGGCTGGATGGCTCAGCTCTGATTCACTGCTCAGACCTCCCGGGGGAGGCAGGCATGACAGAAACCTCCTGGCATGTGAGGGAGCCCACGGGCTACCACTGTGCCAGCCCTCCTGGCTTTGAGCCCCTCTGTGCCCTCCTGGAGAGGCCTCATGAGCCCTCTGTGCAGAGCAGAAGTGCAGATAAACAGCGTGAAGTGGCTAATCCTGTAAGAGATGGCATTTAGGTGCTGATGTGTTAGAAACATCTCAGTACCTTGACATCCCTTGTAAGCGGTGGCTTCTGAGGTGCTGCCTGTTGGATGGGGATGACTTCACTGCTTACCACAGCAGAGAGCATCCTCGTGCCATGCCATGTGCACCAACTTGGTGTACAGCTCCACAGAAATGTGGGGTTTTTTTTAAGGGCCATGTATTAAGATGCTTATCATAGCCTGAGTTTTATTTTTTAGCAAAGATATATGACAACTGTGCCATCTCCTGTTGGCTGTGGTATTTTGGAGGCTTTTCCTCTCATAAATAGCCTTGTCTATCACTTCAAAGCGACGCTGTGGCATCATCTTGCTGCATGTGAGGCATTTGCATTTTGAAACTCCAGACCAGCTCTTTTCTGTGATAACCATACTAACCCAATTGTAAATCTCACCACTTTGTAGGTCTTCACTCACGTTTAACACGCTTTATAGCAGATATTTTCCTTTTACAGTCACAGATGAAATATGCTTCATCTGTGCCTCTGTTTTACAGGCACGTGGCACTGCCCCACGCTGGTGCTGAGCTGGATGTGCCTGCCTGGGCACCGCTGCGCTCCCACTCCGTGCCTGGGGGAGGCTGGAGGGGGCCACCTTCATCCCAGCTGCTGTCTATCCCTGTGCCTTTCCAGGCTCCCGTGGGAGCGAGGGGTTTCCCCGAGCGCTCCCTGGGCAGGCGGTGTGCTGTTGTACTGTGCCAAAGCCGGTTGGGTCTGGCCCCGGCTACGTGTTGCTCCTGATGAAGATAATCCGTGCAAGGTGAAAAGTCTTTTTGTCCTCCTGGTCCCCGCCAGTTGCTCCAGAGCGGAGCTGCTGCCAGCCGATGGTTTCTCCCCTTGTGCTGCCCAGGGTGGGGTGGGGGTGGCTTTGCCTTGCCCTGGGGTGCCTGCCCGTGAGTGCCAGCTGTCCGCAGGGTGCTGAACCTCCCGTTCGCAAAGGAGAGCGTCTGCATGCGGGCAAAACAGATGTGCGGTTCAGCTGAACAGTCAATTTTTAACTTCCCCATTGCTCAATGACATGGAAGGGAAACTTGTCTGGGAGGTGTTGCTGTTGTCAAACACTGCCATGTGAGGACTGGCCCAGCTCTGATTTGGACTCTGATCGTGTTGTGTGTATTTGATTTCACCAGAAATTAAAAGGTCACGGTACTGGATGTTCAGATGCTGGGGAACATCCCCATATCACTCTGAACACAGTGGACCGGCTGAGTTGGGCTGTTGACTTGTTCCAGCCCCATCTTCTCGTCATCAGGATGGTTGCAAGAGCAGTTTTTTGGAGAGATGGGGATGGGTGTTTCATGGGGGGACATATTGTGGGGTCTCTGTGCTGCCTGCTGTAACTGACCCCCCCCCTTTGCTCTGGCCTGTTTCTTTCTGACACACTCCAGGCTGTCCCCCGCCTTCCCCAGCCTGCAAAACAAGCCAGAGCTTGCTTCTTCCAGCTGCCTGTGGTGGGGAGCCCACCGGCACACTCCTGGGCACAGCCACTGGAGCTGGGGAGGCACAGCCACCCCCTCCGCTGTGCGCCTCTCTATGACAGAGCATTAGAAAAGCTAGATAAAATTAGCTATTCAGACGCATGTTCCTCAGGATGCCGGGACAGAGGGACACCCAGTACAGCCAGTTTGACTCAGGGAGAAGAATAAATGGAAACGCCCGGCTCCTGGAGGCAGGAAATGCCTTGCACAGCCTTTTCCTCTGTTTGTTGCGTGGGGAGGCTGACAATGGGCTGCGCGTCTGGCTGGGGCGCTGCAGGGCTGCCCCGTGAATGCAGCGTGTGCGCACCGACAGACACCGCGTCTGCAGCACCGGGCGCACAGGAAGGGCCTGGCACAGCCGGGTGACCTGCCTCCTGCACCCTGTATGCACGGATCATGTCTGGACGTGAAACAAAGCACAGTGTGGGCACCACTACCAGCGGTGCTTTGCTCGACTGTGCCCCTGCGAGCGCACAGGCTGCCCGGTGCCGGATCACGGGGGTTGGGTCTGGGTGCTCTGAGCCGTCACCTGCAGCCCTGGGGAGCGGCAGCAGAGAGGGCAGTGCCGTGAGTGTGAGGGGACTGCAACAGCTGGATGTTTGCACCTCAAATTCTCATTGACAAATGTTTCATAACAACTAATTGCAATTTTTCCTGAGCTCACTGTGAGATGCGCTGCTGTTCAGGAAGCGCAAACCTGCCAAAATGGCATGCAGGCTGTGACCAAGGAGAATTGCCTTTTTCTACTGTAAAAATCCTATAAATGCATAACTTCTTTTATAAGCAGCCTTTGTTTATCAGGAATGCTACTTGGGCCAATAACTTAAATGTAATGAGACAAGAGGGACCATAAAGTCCCAAAGTCACAGGATCTTATCGATCATCTTATACAAAAGTTTGTGAGCAGGAATGTCTGGGCAACGGCAGGATGTGCCTGCAGCAGCTGCTGCAATCTGTGTTGCCTTCAGTTTGCTGCAATTGTGACTTCCTTCAGATTTGCTTTCTACAAGGAAAGAAAGTTGGCAGGTGATGCATTGGGCTCCCCTGAGTGTTGGTAGCATTGGGCTGGATGTAGCTGTTGGCAGTCGGAGGGTCTGCAGCACGAGTCCGGGTGCTGCTGGCCAGGCACAGGGGCATCTCCATCCAGGGGAAACAGGCAGCTGCAGCCCTGAGCAAGACCATCATCCCTGGTAGAGCTGTGCCTCAGGTGGGCAGGTTCTGGATGCGTGCTTTAATTGTGCTTGTGTGTGATGGGTCCATTCGGAGCTGTGGTTTGGTATTGGGGGCCAAGATGTGGCGAAGCTATGACAAACCCACAGCTGGCCCTGGCACAGGAGGTGTGTTGTGAAAAGCCTGTCGATGGTCTGAGGCAAGGCAGGGGGTGAGCAGAGCCCCAGCAGCAGAGCCTGGGAAGTGGAAGGCAGTAGGACAGCACAAAGCTCATTTGGTACCCAGGGGCAGCAGGGAGGTCCCTGAGAGCATCCTCTTTCCACAGGGTTTTCGCTGGGGTCCCATTGTATAGCACACCACAGAGGCAGATGGATTGGATGGCTGCATCGCCCCGCTGGTTTCTGGTTTAAACGTTTGTCACACAAGAAATGGATCTGATGGGAAAACCTATTGGAGCGGGAGGAAAGACGCTGTGTCCCAACTGCCTGGAGTGGCTGGCGCAGGCAGCGGGAGGGGCGGCACGGTGTGTGCGGGGCTGTGGATGGCCTCTGCATGGCTCCGTTTGGCCTTTCTTGGGAACAGCCTGTTTGAGGCAGTTTGTGTCACTGGGGATGGCGTGTGGGGATGTGTCAGGAGTGGGTGAGACAGCTGTGTCTGAGTGTGGGACGCTGCACTGGAACAGGTTGAATGCTGGAAAACTGGCAACTGCTTCTGGAGCAAACCCCACTCTGAGGCAGGTTTTTCTGGGCAAGGGCAGCTCTGGAAAGCCTTTGGAGGCTCTTTCAAAAAGGTCCATCCCAAACCAGGTGTGACCCCAGCTCTCTCTAGTCTTCCCAGGCAGAGGGACCACCATGTGTCACCCCTCCCCTGCCCCAGTGAGGATGCAGAGCGCGGGGGGCAGCAATGCTTGGCTGCGTGCTCCTGCTGCGGTCCCTGCCTTTCGCCCTCCAGGCTGCAGTGAAGGCTGCGGCACTTCTTCTGCCTCCTACTTTTGGGAGGCTGGTGCTGTGCCGCGTGGCCCTGGGGATGCTCAGGGGAGCCAGTGCTGCTCTGCACACTGCACGCTGCGGTCCCCAACCCGGTGCTCTCAGGGAATGCTTGGACATGCTTCACCATGCTATAAATAATTACAATTATCCATTCTATTAAGTAATTTAAAGGATTATATCTAGTCTCCCTGACTTAAAGGCAATTTGGAGTTTACTGTAGGCAAAAAACCTAGTTGGTCTTTCATTCTTCTGAATTGTTTTATCTTTGTTGCTCTAAGCAGAGTCATGGGAATGTTTTTTTCCTAAACCAGCAGGTTATTAGAGGACATACTTATAAATAACTAGTCTTGTCTATTTTTAAGTATTTTCAGCAAAGTCTATCATGATAGCATGGCATAACCTGCAAAAAGCTGAGTCCGATTCCACTGCCAAAGTGTTTATAACTCACTTCTGTTTCTTTGGATGCTGGGGAGCCAAGTGTGGGTTCTCAGTCTGCTTTGAGGAATGCCAAGAGCCTGAAGAACCGCCCTGCTCACTGTGGCTCAGAACCGGTCATTTTCTAAACCAATTTTTTTGTTATGCTATTGCAAATGATGTAATTCTCCCTTATTACATAGGGGAAACTAGCAGCTGAGTTTGATTTACAGCTAAATTTGGTGAGGTCTTTCTGGAAATGCTGGAGTCACCACAGCAACCATGGGTCGAACTGGTGCTGCTGGAGTGTGTGGCAGGACTGCAGGGAAGCCAAGGGCTGCTGCAGGCTCTGAGAACAGGCTGCCAAATCAACATTTGGGGAATTAAGGAGAGTTGCAGGTAGTCTGCACTTAGAACAGAATCTATATGAAATGACCAAAAAAGTATAACCCCACTTCTCCAGGAGAACTGAGCATTTCAGACAAGAGAATTTATATTTACTTCATAATTTATTAATTTTCAGATTGTCATATGCAATAAATTATAGTTGATATTATAATATTGTCATAAAATATTGCCATGAAGTACTCATCTAATAGCTATTGTAATCTATACAAATAAGAAATATAGTTATGATATTTAGATTTTTAGTGTTAATGGGAAGTGAACAAAATATTAGGGGTTTTCACAGTAAATTCAGGGAAATACATCATTATTATTGCTTCTGTGCAAACAATTTATACTGCACACATACAGCTCGAGAAAGAAAAGGCGCAGTGTGTCTCTAGAGCAAATGCATTCCCTGCAGGATGAACTTACTGCACCCATACGGTGCGCTTACATGCATTTTAACAAATGCAAAGTGATCCATGATCAGTAGCTGATCAGTCTCCAGAACCTCCCTCCTGGCCCTAGACAGCGAGGCTCAGCAGGGGCACAGACTTTAAGGAAAATGTTTGGAAAGGCAACACACACAGGTGAAGTCAGTGAACCCCTAGTCCATCAGAAGGTCTCAGGTCGCTCCCAGGCGTGCGGCTTCCCCCACGGCTCAGTCCCACGGCCGCCCAGAGGAGCCTGGCTGCCTCCTGCGGGGGTCTGCCCTCCCTCTGGGAGCCTCTGGCCGCTGCGCTGCTGGCCGTGCCGATGCTGCCGTGTGCACCAATGCTGCCAGCTGCGCCGATGCTGCCATCCATGCCGATGCTGCTGTTTGCACCGACACTGCTGTCCACGCGGATGCTGCCATCGGCGCTGCAGTTTGCTGCGTGCATGGTGGGGCTGAAGCCCTGCGGGAGGTCCAACAAGACCCTCGCCAGGCCCTGGAGCGCGCCGTGTGTGGCAAGAGGTCACAAACAGTCCCATCCTGAAATGTTCTCCTCCATTTCTGCTCCTTCCATCAGTTCAGTGAACTTTAATGGAGTATTTCCGAAATGTCAGGAACTGAAGCAGCTTGTCTTTTCTCCTCTGCTTTAGTGCCATTAGCGCTCTCGTTTTCTCCTCCAAGTCCTGATCGGTGGCGAGGATTATCTTGGCTCTTTCCTCTGCCTTCTTGTCTCCGGAGTTTTTGAAGAGTTTCTGTAGGGACTCTTCATTGATGCTTTCGAAGATGTTGGCCACGGCTTTCTTGCGCAGGGCTGTGTCGAAGCGGTAGCCGTGGACCGAGGGGCTCACTCGCAGGGATGTGGACATGGCTGGAATTTTGTAGCTTCTCTTTGCTTTCATCTACTTGGGGTGCTGCCGGGTGCGCCCTGGGTGCAAGTAGAGGGCTGGGTGCTGCGCTGGCTCCCAGGGCTGGTATTTAAAGGCAGCCTGGAGAAAAAGCCGGAGGGCTCCGGTTACAGCGATGAGATCACGCTGATGTCAACACTGAATAGTCATAAGCGAGTTTAACAGTTAAGTTGCCAACTTTCCTCTGTTGTGCAGCAGAGGCGAAAAGATTTCTGTGTTTCTGCGGTGGGGGTGGGTTTTCTTTCACCCGCTGCAGGACAGGTTTCACACAACTTCAAACATCACTGCGGGACTTCGAGCTAGTACGGCTCAAACTTTGTTCAGGATATATAATGCATATAATAAGCAGTTAAAACTCCAGGTGAGAAGTATTGTATTACTCGTAGGAGGTGTTAGGTGCGAGCCTGTGCATGCGAGTGAGCCCTTGTCTGTGTCTTGGTCAGACAGAAGTACAGCAACCCAGCACAACCTGCTCAGGTCTGGGCATGGGAGGCTTCCTGCTGCTCCCCGGATGAGCAGCTCACATTTAGCGCTCCTGAAGCTGTATGTTCTACTTGGCAAGTGTTTTACCAAAGGCAGATGATCATTAGTGTCCTCTGGGGTAACTTCCCCAGGACGTCACACCCCATGGCTGCACGTGGCAGTGCTCCCACCGGGGCAGCAGGTAAAATCTCTCTGCCCCACCATGCACGCTGCACTGCAGCAAAGCACCGAGTGGTTTGCTGCCCTGCTTCTGCCTCAAGCATTCTTTTTCTTGAATTTTCAGCTCACCAGTGCAGTTCCTCTGCTCCAAAAGTCTGTGCTGTCCCCACCACCCTTGGCCAGTGCCAAGCCCTTGGGCTGGGAGGACTTGCTCTTAGTCATAGGAATTGGTTTTAGGTAGTCCTATGAGGAGCAGGGAGTTGGAATTGATGATCCTTATGGGTCCCTTCCAGCCCAAGATATTCTGTGGTTCTGAGACTCCCTCTCACTGAGGACGTGGACTGGGCATGGCTGCCTGCAAGGGGCTGGCTCTGACCACTGGAGTTCCTGCTGGGCTTAGAAATGTGGTATTACTGAGCACAACTAAATCTGGCCCAGAATGGCAGTGGGCTTAAAGTCACTTGAGGCCAGGAAGCCAGAGATAAGTGTATTTTGGTTAATGGCTTAAAAGTGGCCGGATGCTGCGGAGGCACTGTTTGGAAAATTAGCTGCTTGTTTACTGGTTTTGTTGATGACCCCTGTTACTCATACTTACTGAAAAACTCCAGAAACAGCCTCTGTCCCCATGATGGTTTGACCAACGGCCCCAGGGGTTTCCCTTATTTACTGGAGAGATGTGGAGGTGGATCTCTGACCACCGTGATGAGCAGATCCAAAGTCACATGGCCCACTCACTCGCTGGTCATTCCACATTCCCTTTAAAATTTCTGTTCCTTTGGAACAGAGAGAGGGGATGTGCCTGAGCACAATCCTGGCAACCCCCCTGTCCCGTGGCCAGCGGCAGCCACGGGGGAGGTAAAGAGCCCCTGAAGCCCACATGGCAGGCGCTTGCACTGGCACAGGGCAGAGAACAGGGTGAATGGTGAGCGGGGCAGGTTGCTACCTGGCCCCCAGGATGGCTGCAGTCCCACCTCCGTCCAGGCTCCCAGGAGCATCCAGCCAGCCAGGGTTTGCCAGGGTTTGGTCTTTAGGAGAGGGAGTGGGCTGCGTTTCAGTGTTTGACCACTTTCCCACCTGGGACTTAGGGACTGATCCATAGGTGCTGGGTACGTCCTGGCAGACAGCCCTGTGCCCTGCATTCACCCGCGTTCTGCCAGAGGATGGGCTTTCCCTGCAGCTGCCAGGACTTTGCTCCATGCCGTCGTTACTGGCACAAGCTCCCCCTGCACATGCCTGCCATTTTTTCCGCCGGTTCTGCATCGCTGTCATTGTGCGGGTTACTTTTTACAAGTTTGTCTGAATTTCTTTGGTATGTGCTAGCTGTTATGTGCTTTAGCGTATAAACAACTACTTTGCAAAACCCTGTGATTCTCCTTCTGCCAGAAAGACTTAAAAGCCTCTCGCCTTGCTGTAGTCTTGCTGAATTTGTGAGAATTACACATCAGCCACTGTTTGCTCAACATTTGCAGGGCTGGTAAATCAAACCTGAAAATAGGATCTTTTTGATGTGGTTGGCCTCTGGGTCTCTGCCTGTGGAAAAGCCTCATGTTTTATAGGCTCCTGTTAACATGGCATGCGAGGGGGGAGCAGCAGAAAGCAGGGCCACGCTCATTGCAGGTCCCCTCCCGCTTGGATGCAAGGTGCTGCCTGGGGCACTGTGTGAGGAGAAAACTCACCTGTAAAAAGTGTCTGGCTGAAATGCTAAATGAGCGTTGCTTCACTGGGTGGATAGTACAGTTTCAGAGTACTTAGGGCAAAAAGTAGTGCCAGAAGATCGGCCATGATCTTGTGGCTGTAGAAAATGAGCCTTTCTTTTGTTTCCTCTGGTCAAAAACAGGAGCTGAGGCATGTTAACATATGCCTGGTTTTCACCACTCTTACTGCACGTGGAATCATTCTGCAGGTATTTCCAGAGACATGGCTGAGAGAATAAATTAGCAATATTTGTGGAAGATACAAGCTCAGAAAAGTATCTGCCATGGAAACCGAGAATAAAGCTGATGCCTGAGGAGTAAGACATCACAAAGCTGCCATGATGAAGCATGCGTTTTCGTGTAAGCTCATCTTGCGCTGAGCAGTAACAAATGTCTTTGCCCCTTCAAGCTTCTCTGCCCACTTTGTATAAATTTAGTTGTGTTCAACTCTGACTGAGAGATGAAGCATGCCTCATCTGTTTTTTCCGGTAATTTTTGTTTATATCAGTCTTTTAATACTGCTTTCCCAGTCATGCCTAGGAAGAATTACTCATGTGTTGGATTGGAGCTAAACTTCAGACAAGATGTGATTTCTACCGTGGCTCTCCTGCTATTATTGTATAATTGCTTTGTGAAACGCAAATGCTCCATTTCACACGTTAATGGGAGGATTCATTCCTATCCCCACCATCTCTGTGGAGCAGCTCAGCCACATCCCTAATCGCACTCTGCTTCTCATGGCATGATGGGCTCAGAGCACTCCAGCCGCGGGGGCTTCTCTGTTGGGGGGTCGGGCAGGTCTGTGCTGAGCTTTAGGGCGTGGGGGCCCTTCAGGGGCATCTGGCAGCGCCACTTGCCGAGCACCCACAGGCACCTCATCCCAGGTCGTGTCCGGGAAGGTTTTGAAGCTGAATTGCTAATTATTTATTGTAGGCTAAAGCGAGCCTCTGGGTCTCGCAGTCAGAGCGAGCAGTTGCCGGAGGGAAAGGTTCAGGAAGGATGGTGAGTCAGCGGCCAGCTCTGTGCTCCGCTGGCCATGCAAAGCCTGTTCAAACAGACCCAGAGGCATCTCCAGCTCAGAGCCAGAGGATCCTGCCTGCCCCGGCTGCACTGTTGTAGGAGAGGCAGGTAAAGCAGGGTGCCCACCGGGTCAAAAGCCACTGTAGGGGCTTCTGGAAAGCCCCCAGTCCCTGCAAGGAGCCGGCAGCCCTGCGCGCAGCAGGTGGAGGGAAGGCCAGGGCTGCCCTGGGCAGCAGGAGCAGCCAGTGCCTTTCCTGCAAACTCGTGCAGAAAACCTAGTCTGCATTTATGTAGCCATCCAAAATCACTCCAAAGAAGGTCATCTGGGATGCCTTTGCATTTTGCTAGGGCATGTTTTGCATAGCTTTCCTTCACTAGCCTGCCTAAGCCTGCACGGCTTGTAATACCACATTGGCACTGAAAGATGCAGCAGTCCCCTCGGAGAGCATCCGTGCTGCAGAGACTCAGAAACTGAGTCTCAGGCAGGCATCTAGAAGGCTTTGGAACAGGAGAGGAAAGTTAAATGATTGTCTTAAAATACATATACGTGCTTTGTCTTTAGCTCATTCAGTGGAAAACCTAAGAATCTGGAGTGCCCAGGAGCCTCAAGCCATCTCTTCTCTTCCCACCCTTCCCTCGCACAAGAGCTCGCTCGGGCTCGCTCACAGCCTTCGCTCCCGCCGCTGCCCGTGCAGGCTGGAGAACCCCTGCCCTTCTCAGAGGCCAGAAATGCTGCTCCTGGTGTTTGCTCGCTGCTGGGAAGCAAATCGGAGATGGAGTGCTCTGCAGCAGTCACAGCTGCGGGATGGCTGTCAGGTCACAGAGGAACTGGTTCATCGTGTTCCTCAAGGAATCCAGATTCCTGGGAATTTGTCAGACATCCAGGTCGTGCAAATGGCAGGGCCTTCGCTGGCTCTCCAGCCTGCCTACAGCTACTCACCGTGGCTCCTGTGCCTCTTTCTCTACAGCACAGAGTCCACTTTTGTGTTTGTTTGGGTTGGGTTTTCCTGTGGTTGCTGGTTTTTTTAATAGAGCATCTGGGAACACTTGTCCCACGTCTCACACAGGACACCATGCCCTTTGCTTACAAAGCCTGAGAACTTAACTTTGCCATGTGTGTTCCCTGTGACTTTTCCTGTGATCCCCAATCCAGATGTGCGGTGCAGTGAGGTGTATTTTAAGGGCATCTCTGCTGCAGCTCAGTTGCTGGAAAGTAAAAGCATTTCTTAGACAATCCTGCTCATGCAGCTACCTGCCTAAAAAACAGAAAAAAAGCTGTTGGTTTTCAGACAACAGAAGAGACCATTAAACTGGTTAAATTGCATCGGAAAAACTTTCAATAGGGAAAAAAATTTGCACTGCATCTATTTAATACTTTTCTTTATCCTAGCTATGAAAAATAAATTAGATGCTGGCTTCTGGGCTGCTAAGACAGGTGGTGGCGTTGTGTCAGGTGTAGCCTGCATGGCATTAATTCTGTGCTCCAGCCTCCTGCAACCAAGGTGAGCAAGATTTAGTGTTAGTATAATTAATTTTTTATTAGTGGTGGCTCTTGGCATCTCCCCACAGGGCTCCCTCGGCCCCGTGGCTCGTCTCCTTCACCAGCAACCCCTGCGCCATCCTGCTGCCACATGGCAGAGCCAGCAGCGGCCAGTCGGACCCAAAGCTGGTGTGATGCGGGTGTCTGCTGCGCTGTCCCTGTTTTAAGGGCAGCACAGGCTGCTGAGAAGTTGGAGAAAATAACAGATTTTCATGGCGTTGATGCAGTAAGAGGAGTTGTCGGGAGTGCAGAGTGAGAACATAGTCCTGCCCCTCACTGGTCCTTCTGCGGCTTTCTGGCAACGGTGTCCCTGCAGGCAGGTCCGTCCCGGGACGGTGGCACCGAGGCTGCAGGTCAGACTGGCTTGAGCAAGGGGGACCGTGGTCCTGGAGCTTTGCAGCACATCCCCGTCCTGCCCAGGCGCAAGGAACGCGCTGACGCTGCCAGGCTGTGTGAACACGGCTGCAAGGAGCCGAGCAGTGCGCTGTGCAGGGAGACCATATAAGAGTAAAGTTTGTGGTATTACTGGTAATGAATGTCTCCTCATTTCTCATAAATTCTCTGCTAAATGTGCGATCACCGAGTTAATAATGCAGTGCAGGACATAATGAATAGCCAGTTACAGTAAGTAAATCATGCCTGTTAAGAAACAGAACAGAAACAGAAACTTCTGGCACTTTTAAAAAGCAAAACCCTTTTGAAAAACAAGCCCTGTGTTCAGCAAAGCTGAGCTGAGGACACATCGACTTCTGGCATGAAATGCTGACTGGCACGGGGGGCTGGAGAGGCTGGGGATGGGGGGGAGGTTGGCTGCTTAAAGAAGCCATGGGTGGCTTCTGTTGCTTGAGGCTTCCCAAAGTCATCTTGCAGAGGGGAACTCTAGCTGTGGGTGCTCCCCACTTGCAGTGGCAGATAATTACTAGAGAGTCTGGTGGCAGATTGCCAGCCAGAGCATGTGGTACGGCTGAAAGCCTTGTTAAGAAAAGCCGTGTCTAGAGGGGATGCAGGCAGTAGCAGGCGAACGATGCATTCAGAGCATGCGGGCAGGGTAGAAGTTAGTGGGTTTGCCGAGGAGCCCCGCATCTGGGCAGCTTCTGTGGTGGGCAGCTGGGCTGCTCTGTCAGGTGGGTGCCATATGCTGCTGGACCAGCACCCTGCAGTGGCACCTACCCACCGTGTTTGCAGACCGGCTCAGCATGTCCTGCTGTTTCCACTGCAGCCAGGGAAAGTATTTTAATGTCCTGACTTCAGCACCTTCCTCTTGGGTCAGCAAGAAATGGTACGGCAATGAAAGTTTAGACTTTCAAGCACGAACAACCTTTTTCTTTCTCTGCTGAGTTTCCTGTTTGATCTTCCTGAAGGTCCCCGAGTACCCCTCGCTAGAGAAGGGTGAAGGCAGAGCTGTCTCCAGTTGTCAGACGGCTCATTGTCTGGTGCCGTGGGGATGGGCTCACGGGAAATCCTGCCTTGGGGCTGGGACGCGCGGCTGGCTCGGGTTATTGTCACAGCCCAGCCCACGGGCGACAGTACCAGACACACGTACTGGCGCTCAAGTGTCCCCCTCATCAGGGCTCTAATCTCTGCCGAGCCGCTTCCTCTGCTGGAAAATGGGTGACAGACAGGATGCGTGCCTTTGTGCTGCTCTGGCTCGTGGGGGCCCCCGGTGCCCCACATCGCTCCCGGAGCCTTGGTGGCTGCAGCCCAGGGCTGTGTACAGGGGTCGGCGCTGGATCGGGAACCAGATGTGCAAAATGGCATGGCACGGCTTCCCGCGGGGCTGGTGGGGCGGGATGCTGCAGCGGTCGGGGTGAAGGCAGAGCAGCGGCAATGCGCAGCAATGAGGCAATGTAGGGGACTAGGGGGGCAGTAAGCTGCTGGTCTGTGGTACCTGGTAAGGGCAGTGATGGTGCAGAGGAGATTCTGGCCTTGGCAGTGGATCACCAAAGGCTCAGGGCTGGTGGGTCTGCCTGGGACCACGACACAGGGGAAAACCTGGGTGACGTCTGTGCAATGCTGTGACTCTGCGAGTGGTACAGTCTGGTGGGGAAACAAACAGCAGGACCGTGCCAGGGTGCAAGAGAGTTAGTTAAAATGGCAAGCTCAGCCTGGAATCTGGTTTTGATCTGCGTCTGCTGCTTATTTGCCTACTTTGAGTGAGTTGCTGGGCAGCAATAAGGCTATTGCCCAGCTCTGGGGCTTTTGAGGCAATTTTTGTTCTGACAGACAGTTCTGATTTGCAAAATGCTTTGCTGGTTTGTGATCCATCCAGAAGCAAACTAAAGAGCATGTCCCCTGGTGAGGAAAGATGCACCTGCTTTGTGCAGAGGAAGCTGAGCCAGGTCCTGGTCCAAAGGGACAGGCTTTGCTAGCAAAAAACCTGCAGATTTAGTTTTCAGTTCCTTAATCTTGTGGCAAAGCAAACAGGCACGTGGCAGGGGTAGCTCCTGTCCTGGCAGTGCTCTGGGGAAGAGCAGCGTGCCTTCGGCAGCAGCGTGCAGTTGAGGCTTGGGGACGTGTAGCTGGGTAACTCTGGGAGGAGAAAACTGATAATCAGAGCTGAGGGAAACACCTAGCCTGCGCCTACAGAGATCTATCAGGAAATCAACCAATATCTAAATTGTGTGGGATGAGCTTGAAATTGTGGTGTTATCAGCCTTGTACTTCATTTCTCCAGTAACAAAAGGGTTCCTTGGAGACAACAGATGGTGTTTGCCTCCCATCACCCTCTCTCATGGCCCAACAGCTTTTGCTTTGTAGCTGCTAGAAAAGCAATTTCTGTGATCCTCCTCCTGTCACCACTGCCGTCACCGGGGCGGCACTGGAGCCCGAACCCCCTGCAGGGCCCTGCCTTCAATCTGCCTACAGCAGCAGCAGTGGCAGCCGAGTCGCAGGGGCTGGTGGTTGCATATGTTTTTTGGGGGTGTTTTTTGCATGCTGAGGCCCTGCTGCAGATCCCCTCAGCGTGCAGCTGGCCGTGCCCTGGCCGCTTTTGGGGGGTGGGAGCTGTGCTGCACAGGTGTCGCATTGTATGTATGGCTGTTGTATGGGTTTGCATGGCTGAGCACTGGGCAGCTGCCAGGGCCAGGCTCGGGCTGTTCCCCAGCTGTTCGTGGGGTTACAGCAGGTTACTGAACCTCTCCCGTGGTTGTTTTCCCCAGAAAGCTGCAACAGGCAGCGCGCGTCAGCTCCGGCTCCGAAGAGCAATAGCAGGGCTGTAAAGCCTGTCTCCAGGACAGGGGTGAGGCAGTTGCGGGTGCCGTGCCAGCATCACCTGCCCCAGCTGGGGTCTGTGCCGGGCAGAGCCAGGGCCAGCGAGCCTCCCGCCGACCCTGAATCATCGAGTGCAACGGGGCACAGACCTGCTCCACACAGCCAGGGTGGGAACCCCCCCAAGGCTTTACGAGCAGCAGCCCGCTGCCAGCCCCTGCTCTCGGGCTTGTTTAGCTCTTGCAGTGATGCTTTCTAGATGTTTCCCAACAATCATGTTGCCTAATTGTTATAATCTAAGTGACTGATGCCTTGTTTACAAGTGAGCCTTGTCTTTGTTCTTGAGATCTGCCCTTGAATCCCTGTCAAGTGTCAGCGCTGGTTTATGGGTATTTCAGTCTGTCTGCGTTGGGTTATTTATGCAAGCATTTCAAACAAAAAGGAAGATTTCTAGAACTGCAAGTTTATTTCAGCTCTGTGTAGGAGGGGAGGAAAGGGGAGAGAGATGATGCTGTGTGGATGTGTACAGGTAAAAAGTGCTTTGCAGCTCCTCTGACAGAGACCTGGCTGATCAGCTAACTGCTAATTGAGAGTATGAGCTGTGGCTGCTCCCGCTGCAGCTCTGATCTGTCAGAGGTTCGGTGGCAAACTAGAAACCAGCCCAGTTTGCAGTTTGTGCTCTGAAGTTGTCGGCATCTGCCTGGGAGAAATAAATCAGATTTGTCTTAATGCCTGCCTTCGGGAGAGAAATGTGTCCACCACGAGGGTCTGTCCGAGACTGGTGGAGCAAAGCGGGAGCTGGCATGAGAAGACGTCTGGGGAGAGAAAGGTCTCCAGGCTGTGTATTGGATCTTACAAGCCTGGCCGCTTAGCTACAAATCTTCATGTAGGTTGTGCTCTATATTTAATAGATGACGTTGTACATACACTGCAGGGTCCTTACTGCAGGTCATGGGGCTGCCCAAATCACGCAGACAAGCGTGGCGACAGGTTCCTTGCTGGGGCCGCTTGTGCGACGGTGCGGGGCTCAGCCGGGGGCTGTTAACTGCTCTTGCGTTCAGTCGCTGCTTTGTGGCCTCGGCGTGGGCCGGATCAGCACGCTGAGCAGGCTGCTCGGTACACAAGGTGTTCTGGAGGCAGGTGGGAGAGCCCCGATGCTGCTTCCAGCCGTGTCTTTTCTTTCTTACATAAAAAACCCTGGAAGCCATCAGAACAGGGCCGGAGCAGGCATTGTCAATCTTGCTGATATCTTGCCTGGTGTGACGTCAGAGCTGTGTGTGACATGACCTTCCATGGCCCCTGCCACAGCAGCCGATGGCTGCAGCCGTGTAATTCATGTGCTGAAACGCCAGCCCAGAGCCGCGTGCTTTTTCCATAATACATGAAAGAGCCATTTAGATGGAGAACACTGGGTAGAACAGCTCTCATGTGGGTTTTCTGCTGCTGATCTGAATGCACTTGAGTTGCCTGGATTGCTCCGAGCAGCTTGCTTTTGCTCTGCGAAAGCATCAAGGAGCAAAAGCTGAGCAATGCCCTGTGTTCTCAGGAGCAGCCCAGGTGAAGGCTGGAAGGACAGTGCAGGTTCTGTCCCTGCAGTGGGCAGGGAAAAAGGGAAAGGGAAATGCAAAGTTTCAAGGTCTGGGTATAGTCACGTGTGGGGGTGGTCGCTGGTGCTCCCTAAATGACAAGTTGCTGTTGGAATGGTGCCTGCTGCCCCACAAGCAGCCGTGCTTTAGGCAGGATTGTGCAGTAGAGATGTGCTGGGGGAGCCAGGGATGCTGTGGGGCTGGCGGGGATGCATCGGGAGCACAAATGAAAATAAGATATGTTACCGACGAGTAAACAGTGTTGAGCATGATGTCAAGTTAACGAGGCCGGTGAGCTCGCCTTCAGAACCCTCTCCGAGCAGAAAGCTGAGTCAGTTCCGGCCATGATGAGGTTCATGGAAAGTGTTTCCCAACACTGTTTAGGGAAATCTTATGGAGAAAGTAAACAAAATCCAACAGATATCTGACCCCAAAACCCTGCCCCTCCACAGACCTCTCTCATGTTGGCAGAGGATGCTGGCGTGGCAGAGGGGATGGCGCTTGCCCCCATCGCAGGCAGGGCTGCACCCACAAACCTCGGGGCAGCCACATGCGGGGGACGGGGTGGGACAGGTGGGATCCAAGGAAGGATGCTCGGGGGGAGGCCTGTGCTCTTGCCTTCATGCACATCACTGCCCCTCACCCATGGGCCACTGTCCACCCTCCCGGAGCTCCTGGCTTGCGTCCCCTTGAGCAAATGCACCCAGCCCCGGCATTGCCGCTGCCTGCACACGGCAGCAATGGCCTCGAGATGCTCTCAGTGCAAACACTGCAGGTTTGCACTGCCAGCACACAGGTAAACACCAAGTCTCTTGTTCAGCAAATTAATTGGGAAGAAAAAGGATTAATAGCCTTGCTAACCGCTCCTGGCCTTGCAGCGATCGTGTCCTGACTCGCCCAGTCTGTTTGCAGGGCATCCCACTGTGAGCGAGCTGTGCCCTGCGTCTTCTCAGTGAAATAGTTTCCTCTGGGAATTCTTCTCCCCCCAGGGCCATGGGGCCTCCTTTCTGTTGAGGAAATGTCTTTGATCAGTAGAAATTAAACCAGGAAAATATTTTCCATTTCTGTCAGGATAAAAATGGCTCAAGCCAGGCATGATTGATTGCTGAAAAAAATCAGAGCAACCCCAGTGCCATTTCAGAAGGCTTCCTACTGTTCTTGCATACAGTAAACACAGAATATATTTAGCAGCGGAGCCCAGCATGAGACAGCCTCTTACTGCAATAATAGCAGTGCCTTGTCTTTTTTTCCATTTTTTTATTTTCTCTAAGAAATCGGTTTGACAAGCTCTTGGGAAGCTGGGTAGGGATTGCCTCATGGGCTCACCGTGCCTGCCTGGAACGCCAGTGTCTTTGTTTGCCCTTGTTTACCGGGTCTAGCAACCACGGGCTGCAGTGACTAACTCTGCAAATAGGCGTTGAGGCAGACACGGCGCTTCCTCCGCGTGGCACCGGCGACATGCCACCACGCAGGCACTGGTTAAAGCCTGGCTCCTGGTGTGAACCGCCACTCCAAGCATTAGAGAAATTGTTCCCAGCCGTTCACCCGCTTTCCTCTTGTTAGACCGAGCACGCATCCTGTGGCTGGGGCTCAGGTCAGACCCTTGGGGGTGGCACCTCTGCACCCTGGGTCCGTGTGGCAAATGTGGCACAGCTTTGCAGGCAAGGAAGGGCTTGCAGAAATGGGGTCTGCCCCAACAGCATCAACCCCCCGAGTCCTAAAATGCAAACCCAGTGGAGCTGGAGTAAGAGGTGAGCTAAAGGGGGATGTTGGGTTATTGCAAATCTTGTCAGACACTCCAGCCAGCACCAGCTGTCCCAGATACACTCTCTTGGTATTATACATGCAAATAATGGCCATGACTTATTTATTGGAAAACCCCATATTTCATAATAATGCACTTTCTTCGTGGTATTTATTATTCAAATTACTCTAATGCAGCATCATAAACCAGGAACCTGCTGTGCTCGTCTCTGAGTAAATACAGAAAAAGGCAGCCCCAGCCTCAGATAGCTTACACTCAAAACCTAGGGGTTTTATCACCTCCCCTCTTGGCTGTACCCAGCCTGGAGCTGCTCCAGCAGCGGGTGTGTGCCGCCAGGATGGGGGAGCCGGGGAGCCCTCCGGGGAGCCCCTTGCTGCCCCAGGGTGCGTGGGGAAACCCTCCCCTGCTTCGCTGCAGGTGAAAGGATGCCCCGAAGGGGAATTAAAGGAAATTCTGGTTTCTTGTCCCCAAACACACAAGACATTTCCAGGCCATAGTCATGATGTATTTTTAATGCTCCCCCAGTCTGTGGAGGAGGGGAAGGTGCATGGCATACCCCTCTCATCCAGGGGCCTAAAGATGAGCCTGCTCACCCAGGCCCTCACCCTGCCGCGCACTCGATTTCTGCTGTACGTTTTATGAACAGGGAGGTGGTGTTTGCTGTGTCCCAGAAAACCATAAACCCCCGGCTGCTGGCTGAGGCACCCCAGCTGCTAGCGGAGAGCTCGGTGCGGGGCTGCGGGCGAGGGGGGTGCAGCAGCATGCATTTACTGCAATGCTCGTCATCCTGAAAGGAGGTCAAGGACCTTGGCCAGGGCCTGTCTTTGGCTTGTTTCCAAGCTGTGTTTGCCCCATGCGAAGTTATTTTTGTTCTAATTGTAACATTTTGGTCTCTGGTTCCTTTTCTTTCCAAATGGCATTAACAGTGCAATGGTTTATAAGTACTGGTCATACACTGAGGACTTTAGGGCTTGAAGCAAAACCCTTTCCCAAAGGGCCCTCTGGGTACCCTTCCACCTAGTGACTTGCTTTACACCAATGCCATTTTCCAGCACTGACCATCTATGGGAAAACATGGCCAGCGTTTGTCTGACACTGGCCGTGCCGTCCTTTTGGCTTCCCAGCGGGCACAAGCTTAAGGTGCTGGGAGCTGCAGCCGAGGAAGCGTGCGGCTGTGTATGCATCCCTTGTCACTTCATCCCAGCGCCACTGCGGTGCTGACACTGCGTCTGTACAGATCACAGCCTGCAGTGACGAGCGAGCAAAAAAGAGGAAAGCATTAGGCTTCAGCAAGTGGAGGCAGCTACGGGAGGTGATGGAGAGTGTGAATCCGCCGCACGGGCAGAGCGTATCAGGAGAGGGATCCTCACGCCATTAGCAGAAGGAGTAGAGACTCTTGCCCGCCTAGGGAGGCTGGGAAGCTAAAGCCCAGCAGAAACCCAGAGATTTACTGGAGGTCACAGAGGGAGCAAAACCAAACCCGTTCCTTTCCTTCCCTGGCAGAGGGTTTCTCCCAGGCTTGTTCACTGGCTGCTGTTGGGCTTGGGGTGGCAGGTCGCAGGGACGCTTGGGCAAAGAGCGTGCCAGGTAGAACAGGATGATGCAAACTGCAGAACAAAAACAAGAGGTTGGCAAGAGGTCTGTGGCTGCCTTGGGGCACCGTGTCTGGCATGTCCCCAGCACGGCAGTGTCATTCATCACCTCTCTAGTGATGGCTTTTCAATCTGTTCCTAACTCCCCTTCCATATTAGGTATAATTTAGCAGCTCTTCTCTCCTCCTCCTTCTGTGCCGTAATTAGTACTTTTTGGCTTGAGTCATGTCCTTTAATCATATCTAGACTGCATTCACTCCTGCCAAGGTGAGTAATCCCCCAGGCAGAGATAAAGCCCTCTGCGTTTCTTGTGCTTTTGCCAGGTTGAGAGGCATCAGAGGGATACAGTGCTCGGGGCATGCACCCGATGCAACATCAGGTCTCAGGCAAGCGGCAGCGTCAGAAAGAAGGTGAAGGCAATTATTTTCTGCGCCGTCCCAGCCCTCCCAAGGGGGAATTGCAAAGCAAACTTGGTTGTTACTAATAAATTGCTTTGAGACCTGTGGCTGAGCTGTGCAGGAGAGGAGAGCCCGACTAGGAGACGAGTACTTGTCTATAGAGATGTTGTCACCCGTGGGTATGCATCCATGCCAGGCGTGCTACCAGGGCACGTGCACTGCTTGCCCTACCCAGCGTGCCGTAATGTCCATGCCCAGAGCAACGTGCTGAGCTGGGACAGTCAGTGGCTGCTGCCACAGAGACCTGCTGGTGGGCTCTGGGTGGTTTGAGCTTGGGCATGAGGGGCAGCATCACTGGCCGCCCCAGCCAGTCTTCCCAGAAGAGCCCCAGGACAGCCCCTGACTGTGGTGCGGGGACAGCCAGCACTGCAGGTGTGACAGCTTTGGGGGCTCGCTGTTTTTCCAGGGGACAGTGGGCGGTCGTGTGGCAGGGCAAAATTCAGGATGTGACTGACTGGAGCCTGACAGCCTGCAGGTTCTCCCAGGAATGCACCAGCCCTGTGACCTGAGCGGGAGCTGGGGAGGGCGGGTCGCTCTAGATAAGCTTGCCAGCGGATAAAGACAGGGATAAAAATGAGCAATCTTGGCACAGAGTTGGAATGTGTAGAGAGGAATGCAGACACGCTTGGGGCTGGAGCAGGCTGTGCTTTCAATAGGACCTTCAGGGTTGTAACGGCAGCCAGGGGATCCTGAGACAGGGATGCAGACATCCCGGGCACTTAAGGAAGGTTGATGATGAAATGTTTTATAGCTTATGAGGCCCTCATAAGGCAGCCAGGACCCAAATAATGGGGGATTTTAATTACTTGGATATTGATGAACATAATAAGTGTGCAGCAAACCACAAAGGGAAACCTGCGGCTAGAGGAGAGAGCAAGACTGATCTATGCACAGCATGTTAAATAACTTAAATCGTTCAGAGTCTCCTCTGGCCCCGGTTCCAGGAGCAGAGCCAAGTAATAAAGAAGGTCGGGGTTGGGAAGTGTCTAGAATCCAAATGTTTGTATTCTTATTCGATTTCAAATATTCACAGGGACAAAAGTGGTAGCAGGAGTCACGGCAAAGCACTCGGTTGTATGTGCTGGGAGGCTGTGAGATGCCCTCGGCAGAGGGGCAGGCAGCCTGGCCCTTGGGAAAGTGGCTGTCAATGCCCAGAGGAACTTTTGCACAGATCTGCCACAGTGGAAGGTGACCTGGGTGAGACCTGGGCAAGGCGAGGAGGCCGAAGTCTGAGCAAGCAGGTGGGTGGGATGGCGGCTGCTAGGCTGGGCATAGCACAGTGGGGGAGGGGGGCAGGGCTGCTGTGCTGTGGGCAGGTCCCGTGGTTTGGTGGCATCAAAGGTGCACCCAGGCGAGGTGTCCTCCTGACACCTTGGGTGCGCACCCAGCTTCCTTCTCCGTCACACGGGTCCGACCGTCAGACTTCGTGGGGGAAACTCTGCTTTATGGAAGGGGGTAGCAAGGCACCAGCAGCAGGCGGACCCCCCCCCGGAGCAGGGCTGGGAGTGCCGTGCTGCAGATTCGCAATGGAAATGTGCGCCTCAAGCTGCAGGGGCAGGGCCCCTGTTTGCAGTGACAAGATGGTTTTCTGTGTGGGTGGTGCTAATTTGAGTCTGTAGCTGCTGTTCTGGTTGTGGCCAAGGGCGATTCTATGATTCGATCCCTGTTGGTTTTGCATCAGCTCCCTGGCAGCGCCTGTCCTGGCTGACCTGGCAGATGCTGCTGGGTTCGGGGCAGTGGTGCAAAATCCCGTTATGGTTCGTGTGGAGCCTGGGCAGGTCGTGCTGTCCCAGCCTGAGTGCAGAGAAGTTCCTCTGGGAGCTGCGGTCTGGGGGACAGCACCTCTGAAAGGGAGGTCTGCCCTTCTGCTGCCTTCCCGTGGTGACAAAAACATGCACTTTACTTAAGAGCTGCAGAAATAGGCTTTCTGTGGCAGAAGGGCAGTGGTACCCATGAGGTACCCCATGAGGTGCTGGCTGGGGAAAGGCTGTGGGCTTGAAACAGGGTGCAGCAAGCCAGAGCAGCAGAGACTGAACATTGCTGCTACACCTGTGGCTCTGTAAAGGTGATGGAGACCCACGCTCTGACACAAACCCTTCAGGGCAGAGCAGGACCTCGAGGCCACAGCCGCGTCTTGCTGTGTGGATGTGGACAGTGTGGTTCCTGGTGGCAAAATGAGTGCCAAGCACCATGTTATTCTCAAAGGTATTGTGGCATTTTTAGGTGCAGATGTAAATTATTGAAATGGAGTGTGCTTACAGTCATAATGCACCTGAGACCTTAGATGCCTGCATCTTGTGATCAATATTAGACAGCAGTGGTTTGGAAACAGAGAGATCAAAGCTCTCGTGAAGCAGCTGTCCCAGCCTGCCGGGAGAGAAGATGGGAAGGGTCTGTGCATCACTGTGCATCACTGTCTGGGTGCTGTGAGTGTGGCAGGATCCTCCCTGACTCTGACTTTAAAGGAGGTGAATCTGCTTAATGTGTGTGCTGTTGTTGGATGCATCTCTGACAAAGCATTTGGAAAAGTGAACTCAAATGTGGTGAGCTCTTGCTGTGTCGTTTGCTGACCTGGAAACACCGTGGTCTGACTCTCTTTCTGTGCAGCTTTTAGGTACCTTCCTCATCCCTCAAAAGTGATCTGTTGAAGGTGTCCACTGGTGCGGGGTACCCCCTTGGCTCTCCAGAGCCCTCTGGCATCTCCCCTCTGCTTTCCCAGCTCCCCTTTTCTCTTCCAAGGTGGCATGAAGCCATCTGCCTCCCCCCTGTGTTGGAGTGGTCCAGGGCAGGGGTGGCGTGTGCGGGGAAGGGCCCTGGGGCTTCGTGAGGGTTTGCAACAGGAACAAAAAAAACCAAGGGCCCTTTGCCCCTTCCTGGCACTGGCACCGCTGCTGCCCAGCGTGGGTTTGGGCACTTCACTGCATGCATGGAGCCCACGTCTCCCCTGCAGTGCCAGCCTGCACCAGCTGCCTGTGGCTCCTTATTGTATTTTTCATTTATCTGGAGTGATTGTTTTTTTCCTCTGTAAGTTTGCTGTTTTCCTGAAATGGTCTGAAATGTAATAGACCAAGACAATCATCAGAATGAAATATTTCCTACATAAAATATGCAGCGGCTATTCAGAAATGAAGATTGAGTGGAATGAGGGCTGCCAGGCAAAGATTTAAAGGTGCTGACGTGTTCCCATAGGTTGTTTACCGAAGTTATCGTCTCCTAAGCCCCAGTTTTAAGACTGCGTTTCAAAAGAGGGCACAAAATAAAATTTAGCAAGGAGCTTTAATAATTCAAGCTGCCATGTGCTGAGCTTTTTGTTGCCCTTATGGGAACGAAGCCTCATTTCAAAGGACCTTGACTCTCTTCTGATAGTGCAGGAGAAGTGGCACTGCCAGAGCTATTTTTGCACCAAGACACTGATTGGGTGTGAAACCTGTCTCTGGTGGCCATGCCAGCAAAACCTGGGCGGGCAAAACACAAAGGCATATGGCCTGATTTCCCTAAAGATGCCAATTCCAAGGAATTTAGGGGTGCTGTCTTGCTGCAAAAGGGCAACCTAGGCACCTGGCATTATGAAAAAGCTTCAGCACTGCTCTGAGTGCAGAGATCTGCTCACCCGCCCCAGCACGGTGGGGTGCGGTGAGCCCAGTCCCACAGGCTCACACCAGGGAGCGATGCACAGGGGAGCAGGTGGGAGCCTGGCGGCTGTGCTGAGCTGCAGGGTTGTTTGCTGGTCTTGCTTCTGCTGTGGTGTCTGTATCACAGGAACCGGCATGGCGTGTCCTGGGATGAACCCAGCATCAGACCATCGGTCTACTGCAGATACCTGGTGAGGACCATGGGTTTGTCTGAAGCGTTTTTCTCTTGCTGGCCCCTCGAGGAAACCGCATGTCCCTGCATCCCCTGCCACAGCACAGTATTGATCATTGAGAGTTAAGAAAGTGAAGGCTGTGTGTGCCCAAATGTTGCGGCTTTGCTCCTGTGACGTCCTAAGCCCTTAATAAATCAGGAGCTGCGATGAAGTTGGCAATGGAGAGTAAAACCTTATGCCTTAATGCAGCATCTCTGTGAACACCAGCTTCCTTGACACCCCACATGCTCTGCTCACTTCTCTTGTCCACTTTCCCCTCTCGCCTGGGTTTGAGTGACTTCAGCATCGTTCTCGTGCCTGGGGAGTTGGTTTCTCAGCAGACTTCCCCTGGAGTAACTGTGGCCCTGCTGCAGACGCACGGGCTATGTGAGATCTCTGCCTGTTACTCAGACTAGCAGCAGGCATTTCAGCAAACAAAACCGTCTTTTACAGAAACAAGTAATTGTGAAAGGCTGGGCAAACAAGAGTCCGAGTTTCCAACCGGACTGCTTGGCATTACCAGCCCAAGCATCTGAATTAGGCAGCGAGGTGTGATGAGAATTGCTGACTCGAGCCTGCCGTGGTGGTTTGGGACCCGCAGGGGCCTGGCAGCCCCGGGCACGGCAGGATGGCACCATGTCAGTGTTAGCACAGTTAGCACGGCAGGGCTGGCCAGTGTCGGGGACAGGAGCCGTGTCGGGGAGCCAAAGGCTGTGGGTCGCAGTGGGAAGCCCTGGCTTGGCACCTGCTGCACCCCGCAGCCCCCAGCCCCCACCCCAGCCCTCCCAAATCCTCACCCCCGTGCTTCGCTCTACCTGCCCGCTCCATGCCTCGGCTGCGGGGAGCCCGGCTGCGGCGGAGCCAAAAGCAGGTTTGTGCCGCCACCTCGCGATGGAGAAGCGCTGGATGTCGCGATGGGCTGGCCGGGGACGCAGCTTCGCGACGGACACAAGGCCCGGCAGCACGACTGGGTTTGGGAATCGCTGCTTTATTAGCCCGTGTCGCCCCCAGCGGAGTGGCAGCCCCCACCCGCGGGGAATGAGCGTGGTGGGGCACAGCAGGCAGGGCTGGGACGGATACCGCTCTTCCCAGTGCCGTGGAAGGTTGCTGTGCACATCCCAGTGCCGTGGAAGGATGCTGCACCCATCCTACTGCTGTGGAAGGTTGTCATTGCCATTCCAGTGCCACGGAAGGATGCTGTGCCCATCCCAGTGCGATGGCAGGATGCTGCACTCACTGCATGCCTTTTGGGGCTTACCAGCAACAGTGCTCTCCTCCTTTGACAACCCAGAGCACGTTCCACATCCCAGACATGCACGAGCAGGAAGGGTGCTGCGGAGAGGAGAATTTTGGTGCAGGTCGCTGCAGTTGGACTTTGGCTCGTGTGCTGCAGCATGCACCGGAGCCGTTTGGCCTCCTGCACCCGCCTTGAGCAGTGCCTTGCAAACCCTTGGGGCAAGTCAGGCACTTATCATCCCTTCCCTGGTGGTGTCCCTGACACTTTTCAGGAAGCTGAAGATGTGGGACCCTCCGGTCCCTTTGGCCTCCAGTGCAGATGGGAGCTTCCCCGCAGAGGGGCCAACCCTGTCACACAGCTCTGCCTGTCTGGCCTTGGCTTTGGCTGCTGCAACAGTGATGTACTTGGTGACAATGGTGATGTGGTAGGACCTGAAGTCTGCTAGCTCAGAGATGCACTGGTTGAAAGCTGCACGGAGCTGTGTGTCTCCGGAGGAGAGCACATGTTGCTTCAGGGATGGGGCACGGCGGATCTCCTCCACGAAGGCTCTGTGGGGTGGGGGCATGTAGTCCCTCATCCTGTGGAGGAAGGTGGCTGGAAGACACAAGCAAAGGAAGAAATAAGTTGGGGGTGAGTGGGTTAAAGCACCCCGACGCTCTCAGAGGGCAGCCAGACTGGAGCACTGGTGCTGTGGTCTGCAGGGACCACTGTGCTGGGTGGTACCTGACAGCCTGCACAGCCTCCTGGCCCCCTCCTTTCTGCCTTGATTAACTGAGGAAGAAAACCCATCTTAGGTCAATGCTCCATTAGGGTTGTTCTTAACCCTAAAGGCAGGTTTTAGCCCTTGCTCTCAGCCTTTTCTGCTACTAGAGTGGTTTTGCTAAGTTCTGATAAATATATTCTGTTGGGGGCTGGACTAACGTGGAGCTATGTGAATGGGTGAGCTAAATTACTGGCAGGATGCTGGCACACTCTGTTCCCTCATCTCTGTACCCATATATAATCTCAGTAAAAAGTTAAAATGCAAAAAGCAAAGTCTATCCATCTGGGAATTTATAAGCAGCAAGGAAGTGCCTGCCAGAGCCTCGTTTATAGACTGCCTCCCTAATGAACTGGGCAGAACCTCGTCCCAGCCGGGCTCTGCGAGGGTTTTGCAAAGGTGAGATGGGTGGGTGTCCTGTCAGCTGGCAGAGCTGGGCACAGCCCTGGGAATCACTCTGGCTCGGTTCTTCCCTCACCCCCTTGTTTGCTTAGAAAGAAGGAAAAGTGTGTCTTACTGCTCTCCTCGCTGTGGCGAATCCCCAGGAGCTCATCAAAAGCGTGAAGGACAGCGCTCTGCGCTGCGCTCCCTCCCGAGTACGCCATGGGCTCGTCAGCTACACCTTCGTATATCAGCCCCTCCGGCATGGCAGGGTTATCCTTCCAGCTGAGCGGGAAGACAGGGCAGTCAGGCAGGGAGTGGCCGTGGAGCAGCTGATAATGATGGGGGCTGCGAGAAGGGACCCTAGGCTGGCACAACTGACCAAAACCTTCCTGGCCTGGCCCGTGGATCTCCCCCTCCTCGCTCAGCCTTGCCAGCTGTCCTCAAATGGGAGATAAACTTGGACACCAAACACCGTGTCAAGGTGCACAACAAGGTCATGGGTGTGGAGAGAAATCCTTCATTATCCCTCGCTGAGGAGCGAGGGATGGTTCTACAGGATCGTTGCACACTGGTGAGCACCCCATGGCATGGTCCCAGGACGAGCTGCCCTCCGCCTGGCTGCACCTCCAGCTCATGTCCTGGTCCAGAGCTGCTTTGGGCGTGCAAGAAGGGAGAGGGAACTTGCCTGGGCAAGTGACTTAATTAACATTAATCCCTTGAAGTCCCAGCAGCCGTTTGAAGCTGGGTTGCCTCTGCAGCAGGTAGTTGCCCAAACGCTGTTCCAAGCCCTTGAAGTTTGTGCTTTGGATTTTTCTCTGTTCTTGTTACTCTTGAGATGATGTCTTTAAGGACAGCGCAGGACAGCCTGCCTTTATTTATTTCAGCAGAGAACAAGCCTGTAATGTGATTTCCTCCCCCTCATAAAGCTGCTCGTCCTCAGCAAGCCCAGGAACCGGGCAGCATCGGTGCCTCCCCCCATACACCATTAACTCACAGTCCCTGTCATGCAGTTTTATGCGCCTGTTGTGCAAAAATGGATATATTCTCGCTCACAAATGGAAAGAGGAGTTGTTACAATTTCAGAGAGATAATGTGCCTGGCACAAAAATATCTCTTGACCTTCTGAAGAATGCACCATTTCAGGAAGCTTTTGGTGCTGTCTGCTAAGGCTGCTCGACTGCTGGAGCAGATTTTGCACAAACTGCAGAGAAAATAGATTCATTATCAAATACCATAATATTTTTAGCTCTCCCAAGAATGTATTTATAGTAACCTTTACTAGTGGGAAGTTCTTATAAGCAGAAGGGAATTTAAAAGGCATGTTTTTCCAGGCTGATGACCATCAAGACGAGGTCGGCTTGGATAAAAAATGAGAGAAACCTAATCAGGATGCATGGAGCCTTTTGACTTAGGAATGCTGAGATATGCTAAAGAGAAATAAAAATAGAAACCCCCTGAGAAGCCCAGGAGTGGAGCAGCTGGGGATGCTCACAGCCCCGCAGGGAAGATGAGGGATAGCAAACCCCCAGCACTGGGCTCTCATGGGAGTGTTTCTGCCTTGCCCAAGTGACTTTCTCTTCCCCAGTATTTGGCGGGGATATTTTTTTGTTAATTAACAGATTTGTAGTGGAGCAACAGCAATAGGCTTGTTATTGATATTTCTTTAACACACAGGAGGAAGGGACCCCACTCAGCTTTGTAGCTTTCTGTGTACAGCATGCAACGGAAAGAGAAATTAGTCTTTTCCTGTCAAAACTGTTTGGGCCAAGAGCAGGAATGATTTGTTTCTGCACAGTTATGGCTGTTGCAGTGCAGAGACAATGCCGGGGCTAAGCTGAAGTGCAGGATGGAGAGAAGTGGGTAGGGAGGCAGACCCCAGCCCTCTGCTGCAGTCCTTACCCGGCTCTGGCTCCGCACAGGCAGCTCAAGTGCCTGGGAACTCCCTCCCTTGAGAGGGACGGGACTGCATTGCCCTTGGGGCCACCACTGCTGGACACAATGCTGGTTCCTACCCTGCCTTGGGGACCCCATGCCCTGTCTGGGCTGCCCCTTCCCAGCTCGTCCCCTGCTACCCCCAGCCCTGACAGCTATCAACACGGTGGCTTTGGTGGGAAATGTGCTGCACTTACCCAGAGAGAAAGATCCGGATCACAGTGTAAAATACTGTTGGATCCACATAGTCTAGGAGGAAATCAGATCATAGCTGTCACCATGGGCAAAAGGCAATTAGTTTCCTCTGCATTGGCATTTCCCGTGTGGCAGTGCTCCCCCCCGCCCAATGCCACTGAGGTGACCCAAATCTGTACCCTGAGAAGGACCTGGCAGGAGGGGCCAGTGCATTGCCCCCTCCCCACCGTGGGCTTCCCCTGTCTGGGCTCCTTGGGGCACTGCTGTGTGCAGTGCAGCATCACCGCTCAGAGCTGCTCAGCCCAAAACCACCCTACGCTTTTACCCCTCATGGTGCTCAAACACCTTGCGTCACCCTGGGAGCGCTGAGCTGCCCCTGCATTGCTCCTGCCTCCTCCCACTCCATCCCTCCAGAGATGCTGCAGGGGCCAAGTGTGAGCGCATTTACACTAATGCATCTGATGAGCTAAAGCGTGCACAGCGATGTGAGGGTGTGAGCCGCCCTCCAGCTGAAGGCTGCTGTTACCGTGCATCTGTTTCAAAGCCTTGCTCATGTCCCTGATGGCTTCTGCCAGTGCCTGCAGGGCTTTGCACAGAGTCTCCTCATCCAGCTGCAGGATGGCACGAATGGCCTGAACGACTGCCTGCGAGAGGAGAGGAGGGAGAGCACGAAATGATGAGGGGGCTGGGATGTCTGTGTACAGTGGCTCCAGCTACCCGCTGCCACCCACGCCAGCCTTGCCCCTTCCCCCAGGCCACAAGCAAGCATGCAGGGGACGGGTGCACCTCGTGGGCGCGTGCTTGCAGGTGCTTTCTGGGTGAGCAAAGAGCTATGGGGCACGACGGTACCCTACCTTAATCCCAGGCACAGCAGCCTTCTCAACCAGGAGGGTGACAAGGATGAAGCCTCGCAGGCTCTCACCCCCAGGCAGCGAGATGATGGTGTCCAGGTTCCTGCAAAGGTGACCAGTGGAGCGCCGGGTGTGTGTGGGTTAGAAGGGTGCTTGCTCAGGCTTTCCCCGCACACCCCAGGACCCACTGAGCCCTTGGAGCAAAACCCTCCTGGCTGCAGAGCCTCTCATTTGCACCCTGGGCAGAGAGGAGCTGGCACAGAGCAAACGGGGAGAGGGGCCTCTCTGGTTTTGAGGGATCCATGACCCACCCCGTGCACTCGTTAGACCAGAAGTCTGGCCCATGACAGCCAGGCTCTGTGTGGACTAGACAGCCTACGGTTCAGCTGTGGTCATGGCACTTTGCTCTTGTTGCAGTGGCATTTCTCTGCCAAAGGCTGAGCTGTTTTTGTTGTGCTCATATATCAGGAGGTAGGTTCAACCTAAGCAGAGCCCTGCAGTGTTGGAGTGCTAAGCCAATTCAAACAAAACTAATACCGTTAGAAAATAAATCAGCATCTTAAATACTTACTCAATTTCCAGAGGCCTGTGGGCATTTCAGTTATTGCCAACAAATGCACAAGAAAAGGAGAGAGAGAGAGATGTTATAAATTGCTTCAGCAACAGACTGTGCTCTGTAGGAGACAAATGAGCTCGCTGGCCCAGTCCCGGGGGGATGCTCCCAGAGGCACCCCGTTCCCCACTGGGCACCCGCATCTGCCCCCATGAGACAGGCCCCCAATGACAGTGGGTTTTCAATGTTTTTTGGCAGAACAGGAGCAGTTTGGGAACTGTTTGTCCCCGTTGTGCTAGACAGGACCTGCTCAGGCTCATCACTGTTGCCCCGATGGCGGGACAAGCCATGCTCGCTCCGGTAGCGTTTGCCTGTTTACCCGTTGGGGTTCTTTCTCCTCCAGTTGGCCAACACAAAGTCCGCATGGCTGAGGATGGGTGGGAGGCCGAGGGCCTGCGAGACCTCCCAGAAGGGGACAGCGAGATTTCGGGGCAGGACCTGAATGGCACAAAGCACAGGAAGGATCAGGGACACTGTCAGGCTGGTGAAAGGTGCCTGTCCATGGGCACCCAGCCAGGCAGGAGGGTGCTGCAGCCTCAGGAAAGGGGCTTTGCTCCTATGGGATAAGTCCCAGGGGAGCAGCATCAGCCCCCAGATCCCCAGGAGAGGTGGACTTGCTCCGTGTTGCTTTTACCTTCACGGTGCCCTCCTCGCCCTCCTGCCAGAGGTAGCCCATCGTGATGAAGCTGAGAACCAGGTGCGCCAAGTGCAGCTCCTCATGCCCTCGGAGGTGCTGGGCGCTCAGCTGCGGCATCTGCCAGGGAAACCCTTGGGAGCAAGGGGCACCACAGGTGATGCCAAGGGCCCCCGGCAGCGGGGGGCTGCCCCACCAGCAGGGGAGAGACCCTCCTAGTGCCTCTCCCTGCCTCTGCTGTCTCCCTGCAAGCTTCCATTCCCTCCCACGCTGCAGGATTTGCTACTGATGCGCTGTTGCTGGTTTGTAAGCACGGACAGTAAACCAGAGGATTTTACTCCAAGAGGCGTTCCTCTCCCTTGTGCTGGGGTGTGCACGAGAGCATCTGATCCCTCTGTGTGCCAGAGGGGTCCAGCCGGGCCAGGGGTTCATGGAGCACCTGGGGGCTCAGGGGCAGGGAGCGCGGCCGGGATGAGCCGCAGCTGTCATGCCATCCACTCCAGCCTCGCCGCCTCGGGGGGGCCGGTGCGCCCTGGGGTCTGCCATAGGAGTTACTTCTGTGTTGACGTTGGCTTTGCCCTTGCACGGTATTAGTCCTGTCTGCGTGAGTCCTTGCTGAGGACATGGCTTTGCTGTTGGTTTGGTTTTCCATGCGTTTTGCAGACACTGCTGTGTCAGACCAAGGTTTGAGAGAGCACCAGAGACAGGAAAGATAACACAGGTACCTGGTGAACTCGTGAGCGGAGCTGATGGCTTGTGATCAGCTGAGGCAGGTCATGGGCAATCTCCATCCAGGGACCGTAGGGTGCCGGCAGCTCTGTCTTGAAAGAGACAAGAGGGCGGTTAATGCAGAGTCTGACTGTTGCAAGGCTGCATCTCTTCTCTCCCCGTAGTTTCTGAGCAGTTCAGGACTGAGACAGGAGATGTGTCCAAGAGGTTAAATCTGGCATCAGCAGAGCTGGCTGTGGGGCTGTGCATGAAGCAGGGAGGGGCTCAGGGGAGAGTGCAGCCCCCTTCCCTAAAGAGGAGTCTTCAGGGCTGTGCCGGGCTTGGGGACGCGCTGCCACCATCATCCTTCATGAAACACCAAGAGGATGGAGCATCCCGGAGCATCCCGCTGTGGGCAGGTGGCAGCTGAGGAGGGACAGGTCACAGCAAACACGGCACTGCCAGCACCAAGCTTGGGAAGAAGTCACTGGGCTCAGTGGTGATGGGTCGGTTGAGAGAGACGGGCTGGCTGCCCTGGCCCCTGGGCTCTGGGGGGGCTTTTGGGGGAGCACATCCCCTGCACACCCATGAGTTGAGGGTCTCATGCCAACCATGGGACAGTCAAAACAGTCCTGCACCAGTGCAGCTCTAGGCACTGGCATGCCCCTCGGGGAGTCACTGCAAAGCGGAAGGAGCCTGTCTGTCCCAGTGTGGGGAGAGCAGCGTGCTGGGACAGGAGCAGGAGGGGACAGAAGGCTTGGAGATAAGGCCAGCCCTAGGCAAACTCTTTGGAGTTGAGGCTAGCTGAGAGACAACACCCAAACTCTCCTGCTGCGGTCCCTGCTCTGGCTGCAATGCAGAAGAGCCATAGGGTTTGGGGAGAAAAGGGGATGGGGGCTGCGATGGTGGCCAGGGGATGCATGGGGCAGCCAGAGCAGGGCTGTGACACACCAGCCCTGGGGATGGCTGCTCCGGACACTGCCCAGCTGGGGGTGTGTGGGGACCCTTCACCGTCCCGCTCCGTTCCATTTGCAGAGGTTTTCCTGGAACTGGCAGGGCTATGTTCGCGCCTGCAGGGAAGGGAGGGCAGCCTGGGCTCCCACGTGTCACATCGCAGCTAATGGCTTGTGTCTGGTTCCCCCTCTTGTAATACCAGCCTGCGTGGTTGCGAATTAATGGATGATAAATAAGCATCTGCCTGTCCCTGAGCACTCCCACTGTGAAGTAAGCCCAGTGATAAATGGCACCACTTTCAGCATGGGAGATCTGCAGTCTGACTGCTCTCCTCATGCTCCCTGAAATCCTGTAAAGCCAAGGCTGATGCATGATTTGCAAAGCTCCTTCTCCTCTCCCCTGTGGCGCTTGCTGCAGCCACTTACTCATTTTTAAAGTGAAGGGTTTGTCCTACGAAACTGCCTGAGCAAAAATATCATGTGCCTTCCTCACTGCTGTTTTAACCTCTTATGGAGTAGCATTCAATCGAAACCCAACCAGAAAGCTGCTCGCCAACCCCTCTATCTTTCTGTTCTCTGTCTCCTGTAGCACACAACTGCAGTGGCACAGCCATCTCCTACCAGAGGATCAGGAAGAAGGAAGCCGTACTCCTCGGAGAGCTGAAACCTTGTCAGCGCCAGAGGCAGCAGGGTCTCCTCTGTGCTGTCGTCGGCCTCCATCACCAGGTGCTGGCTGCAGGATCAAGATGTGCTCTGGCTCGACGGAGACGTGCAGGCTGCCCTGCTCCCGGTATGTGCTGAGCCAGCGCCGCGTGCCCCAGCCCCGGGAGGGGAACGTACCTTGTCCTGGGGGGGCTAGGGCCCGGCCACCCAATGGCCGGAGGGTCTGAGCAAACATGGTTAAAGGTTGCCGATAAGGTACTGTCATGGAGCAAACATTAATCTCCATCCCGTGGGCATCCACCTACGGGTAAGGCTGCAGGAAGCTCCCTTGCTGCGGGTAGGGGCTGTGAGCTGCCTCCCCCCAGCACCTCCCCTTGGAGCTGCAGGGATGCTCCAGGCTCCCATGGGAGGCTGCACAGAAGCAGCCTGGGGTGCTTTACGCTGGCCATGGACCATTTCCCCACAGTGCTGCCTTTGTCACCCTGGCAGATTGGTCCCCTCCCTGCAGCGGGTGCTGCTGCCATTGCAGCAGGGGAAAGCACAGGGCTGCGGCAACACTGTGCCTGTGCCGTTTGCTCGCTGTGCCTTGGGGACCAAGGGGCCCTGAGGAGGGGGCACACCTGTGGCAGCTCTTTCTCGTGGAAAGGCTGGAGGGATTTTGTGTGCCAGAGTGTGCTGGCGCTGGGCAGGGCACCCCCCAAGCCCACCCAGGCATGAAGGTGAGTGCCATGGTTTGCCTATCCAGGGGATGTGGGCTGCAGCCAGAGCAGGGAAGGGGCCGCCCAGCACCGGGGGATTTCCTGGCACGACGCCTGCTCTGATGAGTCAGGCTTCCTCTGCCACCACCGCCACAGCCCACCCTCCGGCCAGCCCCACGCCAGCGGGAAGGAGCCTGCAGCCACGGCGGGGACCACACGTCCGCCCCGCGCCCTTCCTGTGCCTTGGCCGCAATGGCCTGAGCGCCCCGGTGCTGCCAAGAGCCGCCCCAGCCTGGCGCCTGGCAGGGCAGGGTCCCACGGCTGAGGGACACTGGGGCAGCCCGGTGGGTCCCTCGATCCAGGGGCACTTGGCAGGAGGCTCTGAGCAGGGCCTGCTGAAATAGTGGTTTCCTGGGGGAAAATCAACACTATGAGCCCTGCCTGCACAGAAAGCGTCCTGTGCGGGGGGCCGGGGCTGGAGGTGCCGTGGGTGCGTGGGAAGGGCTGAGGGGGGGCATGGACAGCGGGACAGGCATCACTATGGGTCCTCTGAAGTGCGGGACTGCATTACCTGTCTGTACGACTAATATTCTCCCTGTAGCCTCAGCCTAGAAAGTGCTTCGCTCCTCAAGTGGAGATATGTTCTGTCCCAGGCAATTTTGGCACGGCTGCATCACCCCACAGGGGCAAATCCGTTGCCAGTCCTCGTACCTCTGAATGCACCAACCAAAGCCGTGGTCCCAGAGCAGATGCGCTGGGTGGAAAATGTCGCCCAGCCAGTGCCGTTGCCCCACACCTCAACTGTAGCTGCTGCTCCAGCAGGGACCCGAGGAAGCAGCCTGTGCCACTGTCGCCACCACAGCAAGCAGCATAAGGGTGTGGGTTTGCAGCGTGGGGGCTCCTTGGGCAGAGAAGGTGGCACAGGCCTCGAGGTGTGCCAGTTCGGATTTCACAAGCCCCCCTCTGCCACCGGTATAGATCTGCAAATCCTCTGGCAAAAACGCTCTATGGAGAGATGACACCCCTGCAGTCGGCATGTGGCCACATGCTGGCCACTGCACCAGGCAGTGGCCCACCCTGGTCCCCAGCCATGACCCTGCACAGCCCCAGGGGCTGCAGAGGGGCCGGGGGCCGCGCCACTCACCCCGCTGCGCCCCACTCACTGCTGCCACCGCCACATGGTGCGGGGGGTCCCCTCGATGGGGACGATGTAGGCCCAGGCGTGCTGCCCATGGGGAGAGCAGCACTGGGGGCTGCGGGGTCCAGGGGCTGCACCTACCTGCGGGGGGCTGCTCGCCACCACCAGCCATACCACCGACACTGGCCAGCCGACAGCCCAGTGCAGCCAGCAGCCCCACCACCCCCTGCATCGCCCCACTGGTACCAGCCCTGCAGCCCCCGCACAGAGACACAGACACGCGGCTGCACCCAACAGCTTTACCGGTGCCTGTGGCACGGCCCTGGCTCCGTGTCCATGTCCCGGCTGTCGCTGCCCTCCTGGGTGGCGGGGCTGTGCGGAGACCCAGAGCGGTGCCTCAGCCCCCCCCAGGCTCCCCCCAGTCGCAGCGAGCCACCACTCCCCGCTCTTACTGGGACCTGCAGCCTCTCCTGCATCCTACCTCTCCCCTTTTACAGCTAGCTTTCCCCAGGAATTAGCAAATGGAAAACCTATTTCCTCCAGCTCTTGCACACAGGCAGCGTGCTTGGTGCCAAGAAAGCCGCCCTTCATTTTGCTTCTACGCTTGTACATTTTAGACACCTGTTTGCTAGTTTCTTCCCTTGGTGGCCAACAAACAATTCCCAATTTATCAACAAATAGTTGCTGTTTTCCAAACAACTTTCACTGCTCTGCCCAAGCTGTAAATCCCACTTGCCAGCTTTTCCGGTCACTACAAATGCTCGCTGCCCATCTCCCACACCCAGAATGGAGGATTTGAATTAAGTAACACCAACTTACCTGTCTGTTCGCGATCCCCTCCTTGCACAGGATCTTTTCAGCTGGCTCCATTTTGTAATCACGACAGTGTCACAGACCAGAGCGAGGAGGACGGTGCCAAAGCTGAGCAGCAGCCAGTTCTTGAGCACGGCCAGGGCAGAGGGTTCTGCAATACGATCTAGGGAGAGAAGCAAAGGTATGGAAGGTATGGCTCTGGCTAAGGGCCAGGCGATGCCACGGCCGGCTGTTCAGCTCCAAGCCTGACAAGGCCGTTTGTGGGGCCACGGGAGATGCCGCTGCACCCAGTAAAACCCAGGGCACCCCGAGCACGGCTGCAGCACCCACCGGGACCCAGCATGCTGTCAACGCCGCTGCCGACGGAGGATCCTCGAGCCTTGCACTGTGGGGGTTCCAGCCTGCCCACCTTGGGCAGATCTCACTTTATATTTGCAATACCTCACTGCATCCTTACTTAATTTTTATTAGAGGCACCATGCTCATAGCAAAGTATGTTATTCAAAAGTGCATGCATTCAGCAGGTTGTTGCTGTCTGCTCTTAAATAATGATCATGATTTATTCTTACAGGAGCAGAAATGGCACTTCGTGGGGCTGCAAAACAGGGCTGATCTGCTTCCACTCCAACAGCTGTGCCAGCACCTCTTCACCGTGCCCCATTGTCTTAAATGTACTGTTATCCATCCAGACCCCCATGGAGGACGGCATAACTGTTAGATTAAGGGACTTGAACATCTGAAAGTTTAACAAGAGAAGTGGCTGCTCCTATATTTTTAATTTAAGTGCTGTTTAAATGTTTGTACTTATTAGCAACCATGCTGCTTCAGGAAAACAGATGGGAGCAGCTGGCAAATGATGGGCTGCTTTGTATGTATGTCATGAAAAAGGTGTAGAAAATATAAAACGGAAAGACACAGAAGTGTGTCCAAAAGAGCAAAAAAAATCAGTTCAGTAAGCAGGATCTGACAAACCCAAAGGCAACCTAAACTTGAATATATTAAATAATTAAACATACAGAATACACAAACTTGTCCTTGTCTGCATCTTTTAGGTTTCCAGGAGGAGACGCTATATTCCCTGTGATTTCAAGTCAAATGCTCATCCAACTGTGCATGCTGTGTACTATACAGGCAGGAAAAACATAAAATCACTTCCCTAAGACAGCCAGATGGAAACAAGCAGCAGTGGCTGCTGGCACCTGGGATGCCTTGGTGGAGCACATGCTGTGGGACAGCATGTTATCTCAGGGGGGTTAGGAATCCTGGACTCCAGAGCAGCACTGATTTAAAGCATGTGTTTGTGTTGGATGGATGGGATAAAATCCCCTCCACAGCTCCTGCCCCAGTCTGGACAACTGCTAGGCAAACTTGGAGGCTCTGACAGACTAAACCAAAAAGTCAAAAGCTAAAAAGCAGAGATTCCGTATTTCCAAAAAGCACATTTAATTATCTTCTCCAAAATGAGACAAATCCTACCAATACCTATCCATTAGTAGGCTGAAATAAGCCGTCAACGTTTCCATCTCAGTACGCATAAATCAGCGAAAACTTACACTGCTGAGCGAGCTGGAGACCTGAACTATCTTCTGTGTCACAACATACTCGTCTGCACCCAGGTACTCGTACTGAAAAATAACACCAGAATATAACTAGGTTATTTGCCACGCTGAAGCACATGTAGTTATCATGATCTTTCCCAGAGAGGCTTCAGCCCGATGACATGCGGCCACAAGGTATAGACCATACGGAGCCAGGCAGGACCATGGAGATGACCATGGTGAAGCTTTACTGGAGCTCGAGCAACGGCAAAGAAAACACACAGAACAGGAACCGACACAGACTTACCAAAGCCCTTCCCAAAACCACGTGGAGTGCCATCTCTCTCTCGTATTTGGGCACCAACTGGAAAAAACAAATTCTTTACTATTAATAATTCATGTCACCAATGTAGAGATAAGGCACAAGAAATGCTGACTTGTCTGAGACACTAAACCCTCCACAAAGCATTGCCATCTGCTCCTTCTGTTTTCAGAGCAGAAAGCAAAAGCCGTGTGTTAACACCTAGGACAACACTGAAGTCTTCTGCTAATAACGTTGGCTCCCAGCTAAGATGAACACCGGGGCCCTGGGACACTCATCGCGTGAACCCTGAGGCCAGAGCAGCTAGCACATCGCCACCAATCATCTGCAGACTGGAGGGAGATACACCCCCATTTTTACAATCTATCAGTAAATCTTGCAGCCCCTGGTATTGCCTCTCATTAGACACTAGATGAGTAACAACCCATGAGACACCCCGGTCACCCCACCATAAGCACTGGCACTCCCGAACAGCCAGGCACAGCCCCATCCTGCCCGGCCGGTACCCAAACGGCCCTGCCGCCCCCACACAGAGACACAGACACGGGGCTGCGCCCAACGGCTTTATTAGCACCCGCGGTGCAGCCCTGGGTCCGGATCTGGGTCTGGTTCTGTGTCCGGGTCTGGCTCCGTGTCCGGGTCTGGCTCCGTGTCCGGGTCCGGCTCCGTGTCCGGGTCCGGGTCTGGCTCCGTGTCCGGGTAAGGCTCCGTGTCCGGGTCCGGCTCCGTGTCCGGGTCTGGCTCCGTGTCCGGGTCCGGCTCCGTGTCCGTGTCCGTGTCCGGGTCTGGCTCCGTGTCCGTGTCCATGTCCGGGTCTGGCTCCGTGTCCGGGTCTTGGCCGTTGCTGCCCTCCTCGACTGCAGGGCTGCACGGAGACCCAGAGGGTCGCCTCAGCCCCCCAGGTAATCACCTCATGTCCCCCCTCCAAGGGAACCGCCTCAGCCCTGGGAACCACCTCAGCCCTGGGGAATCGTCCCCCACCTTGAGGGCATCAGCTCAGCCCTTAGGAATTTCCTCCCCACCCCTGGAAGATCACCTCGGCCCTGGGGATCAGGTGATCTGCCCAAGGGAATCTCCCTGCCCTCCCCAGGGAATCACCGCAGCCCAGGGGATCCCCTCAACCTGGAGAATCTTCCAACCCTGCAGAAGTCGCCCCAGCCCGTGCCTCCCTGGTGATCATCTCCACCCTTCTGGGGAGCACCATGGCCCCATCCCACAGCCCGTCCCCCCCAGGGATCCTGCTCACCCCTCTGTGCCAGGGGGCTGCTGGCCCTGCCAGTGGAGGCCCAGGCAGATGGCCGTGGCGAGGACAAGCAGGAGGAGGCAGATGCCCAGCACCAGCGGGTTCTCCAGCAGCCACTGAGGGGAGAGGCCTGGCAGGAGACAGCCCAGTGGGCAGTGGGCAGGGGGCACGGACCCCCCGCCCTCCCCACCCTGCCAGGGACCCCCACGCCTGTCCCCCCTCGGCTGGGGGTACTAACCACGGTCCACCACCTGGAGCCTGCTGTGAACGCTTCCCCCAAAGCGGGACCCCTTCTCTAGGCAGTCGGGGGGCTTCCAGCCGGCGTGGCAGTGGCAATGCCCCCTGTTGTTGCACACCTGAAAAGCCCGGGGGGGCGTTAAAAGACCGGCCATGGGTTCATGCAAGGGACCCTCCACCCAGACCGGTGTTGTGCCGCTGCCGCTGGCCGGGCGGGCACCGCGGGGGCTGCACGCCCTTCGCCGCTCTGGCAATTCAGGGACCGTGTCAGGCACGAAACACACCGCGAGCACAGGCTCTGGTAGCCTTGAGACATCAAACGAGTCAAACGTCACCCTCCCGCAAAACCCACGCGCGTCTCCGCCTGACCAGCAGAGAAGAGGGCGGCTCGCCCCGGCTGTCAGCACGCAGGGCCAGGCGGGGGGCCGGGGAGCCAGGGACCCCTCCAAGCATCACACTGCAGTGCTCCCACTCCCTACAGCCACACAACACTTTCTAGCTCCACTGGCTCCAACTGCCCTCAATTCCATGTTCCTTCAATTTTGCTTTCGATTTCCCCCCCCTCCATAAACCAAACGACCAAATTCTCCATTTTAGTGAACAAAATTTGCCATATTTTGATATTGCTTTAGGACCCAGAGTTTTAAATGGTTTTACTCCCTGTGTTAGCCAACAGGGTCATGATTTTGTAGTCAGCCTGAAATGGGTCTTTGACCAATTCCCGTACAAGCCACAGCAAATCCTCATGCCAAAGCCACTCACCCTCGGCAGCAGCCCCCGTGCCCTCCAGTGACTTACGCCGTGGCCGTGGCACTGCACTGCGCTGTCACAGTCATATCCCAGGACTGAAAGCGGGTGACAAGTGTTGTTTATACACACCTAGGAAAAACCACAACAATTCCAGCTCCGCATTGCCTTACCATCGCAGCGCTCAGCCTTTCGGTCTTATGTTCCAAAAGAGAGTGAAAATACACTGCTTCTAAAAAAACAACAGTGCTTTTAAAAAGCTACAGTTACTGTCTTGGGGTTGGGTTACGTCTACATATGCTTACACCATGCCAAACCTTTCACGTAATGTTTGCATATTTTACAGGGTTTGTAAATATCAAGTACACTTACGCTGCAAAGGAGCAAGTATTTCTAAAACCTTGTTAATATTTACAGTTTATATCTGGCATTTTAGATAATTATAAAATGTTTTCTCACCTTTCCAGAACCACACTTTGTACCTGGCGGAACCAGAAGAGGATCCAGCCTTGCTGATACCTTCAGATAATCCAAAGACACACATAAGTGCTCACGCACTTGGACGTAAAGAACAGCAGCATCATCTGATGGAAATGGCATGCTGTACGGGTACGTGCAGATTAACTTTCCACATCTGAGATCCCTGTAAAATCAATTTGCATAGGATGTATATCTCACACACACATATATATGTGTGCTACCTGATGAACTAGCAACATTAAACAGCGCAACACAAATCTGGGGCACTGCATGGTAAGAAAAAATAAGCAGGACTGGGAAGTTCAAGAGATGATCTGCACAAAAGGAGACATCACACTACCAACAAGGAGAATACACACTTAACTCTATATATTGCTCCACAAATCTTACTGTCAACTGGAGTCTGGACACTTCCCTTGACTGTAAAGTTCCAATTAAAATACACATTTTTAGCAGAGCAAGTGCCTTTTCCTAGAGCATACCTCCAAGCGCAGGGCTTATAGCCTTGTCTGGGCTGGAACCCACAGTGTCCGAATCTGTCCCGCTGACTATTGAGTTCCTCGTAACAAGCTATAGGAGCATTTTTTGAACCTACAAGTTTAGCAATAATATTTATTATAATTTAAAGGAACACAGAGGGAGATATTACAGTATCTATTAACTTCTGAATTTTTCATCCTGTTCACAGCAAAACACAGATGCTGTCCACTAATTAGAGAAAAGATACCTGTCTCTGAACTGCCAAACCCCCAGCAGTCCTGAACCCCAGAAGTTAGCAGGGGATTAGCAAATAGTAGGTTGGTTCACTGATTAAGTTTGCTCACAGATCACAATTTACTTTTTTTGTTGTTTTCATCGTTATCTCTGAAGAACTGGGAGCACAACACGCTACTGAAGTGTATATTAACTAGAGTCAAAACTGAGCTTGAAATGCTTTCCTACAGCTGTGTCCTTCCCTCCTTGGGTGCTCTGCTTCACAGCTCTGCCCCCCTTGGGGTACTGCACCCACCCTTCTCAGGCACCGCGGTCACTGCTGTCCCTCCTGCCTCCTGCACAAGGAGAAGCCAGGACACAAGGCACAAATCTTGCACAGAGTCCTGTGCCCCATCGCTCATGTCAGATATGTGCAAGTGCAGTCCCAAACCCCCCTCCTGCTTCAACAGGTGCTTGGAATTGGGTTTGGGCTCACAGGGGAAGTACCAGAAACAAGTTACCAACGAACCACAAACCCTCATTCCCACCAAAACCAAGCTAAAAAGGCATGATGAGACTGACCTGAGATCGGGGCATTAAAGAGCAAAGACACAAACTGAGCATCATTACTACTTGTGGCCACCTCCTGCACCCGGGCAGTCCCCGCAGCACCAGTGCAACCACAGCAGCCTCTGTTACCTCTCCCGTAGAGCTGCTGGCACTGCAGGTCCGGAGACTGGCAGCGTCCCTTGTAGCAGTAGCCGGTGCCATGCTCACAGTCATGCCCATCCTGCACGTACAGGTTGGGGGGGCAGGACGCAGAGGACCCATTGCAGAACTCGGCCAGGTCACACTGCGCATCGGCGGCAGGGCGGCATTGTGAGTTCTTCTGCTTGAACTGGCAGAGGAGGCAGAAAGGACTCTTCTCTCCATCCTTATGTGCCCATCGGTGGGGTCCCCCATCAGGCCCCTCCCAACGCTGTCCTGACTGCATCCCCAGTCCCTTGGGGCCACCTCTGAGGCAGTCGGGTCCCCACATGCATGTTCCACTCTCCAAAATAGTCTTCCCCCAGTAATATTCCTCCCAGAAGTTTCAGGGAGCTGAGCTGAAAGCCTTACCTTGGGAACCTCTCTGCACAGCAGGAGTTTGTCTCCATCTGACAGCATGGGAACATACTATTTCTCCAAAACCAAACAATGATCTTGTGATAATTGTGAAAATGTTCTTTACCTGACATTCATGACAACATAATCCAGAGGTACATTGCACTCCCGGCTTAAACCGACATGTTTTAGTACAGCATTTATCCTTCAAGCATGCCTGGGGACACAACACAAAACCACATTATTCTACTTTTTTGTTCCCCCAGAAGTTTTTACTGTAAGAGGTTCTGCTCTCCCATCATTTCCCCAAAAAGCTACACTTGGGCAATATCTATCAGAAGAAAGTGGGCAAAGCTGCTGTCAGATGAATGCCATCATAGAAAAATGATCTAAAAATACATCATCCTTCTTGGGCTGGTCTCTACCTCAGCTGTGCCCTTCGTCTCAAGGGTTCATTGTTCTAAACGTACAAACAGTACAAATGTGCACACTTGGCCACAATTCCCTCAGCATGCACCTTCGCTGCCCCGCAGTCGCACTGCTCGCCAGGCTCCACAACGCCGTTGCCGCAGACGGCCGCTCTCCGGTACGACAGTCCAGTCAAGTGAGGTCCACTGAAAAGGCACGCACCTCCATCGTGCTTCAGGAAGGTTTCAAAGTCTCTGATGCTGCAGTTGCTAAAGGCTTTTGCGCCACTGAAGTGTCTAAAATAAATCAATTATCCACACTGGGGTTTGTTAACGCATCTACTGCCATGCAGCCTCTCAAAATCTCTGCAATTCAAGAACTTGCTCAGTTGCTGGCACAAGGTGCAACGATCCCCTGTGTGCCTTTAGTTCACTTGTCAAACCCAACTTTACAATGCATTATTAATAGAAACTGAGAAGCCTTCAGAAATATCTTGCTTTGGGAGAGAAAATGTCTCTTTTTTTCAAATTAAGCACTGAATCACTAATGACTATTTTTTTCCTTCTTAAAAGAATAAAAGCAGATATTTCTGACTTGTATTTTCTGCAACAGAATGACATTTGTCAAGGACACCCTGCGACCACCCCCACCATGCAACTGTGGCACAGCGCATACTCGGCCAGGGTGCAGGAGACACACGGCTGCATGTGCCGCATGGCGCTGGCTGTGGCACTGACCTGGCAGCTGCCAGGGACCCCGCTCTCCCCCAGCACGTCCTGCCCACCCGCCTCTGCTGCCCCCGGGCGGGACGTGGACGCCACCAACTCACAGCGCCTCTGGGCTCATGAGGCAGACGTGCCCAGGGCAGTGGCACTCTCGGGGGTCGTCGTAGCCGATGCCCAGGCTGTGTCCCAGCAGCTGTGCCAGGAGGATGGAGAACGACTCCAGTGTCACAGCCGCTTGGTACTAGAGGGATGAGAGAGCGGGGCTGCGGCGGCTCTGCTTTGCCTGCCGAGACCCTGGCAGGTCCCAGCTCCGGTTGTGTCCCACCCGCCTGTCCCTGCCGCCCATGGGCGAGCCAGCTTCACGGACACGTGTGCTGGTGGGGCCTGGGTGGCACCGTACCACGGCCACTGCGCCAGCAGCATCTCTCTGACACGCCTTTCCCAGAGCCGTCATGCCCACAAATGCTGCTCGGTCCCTGTACCTGGAACACACACAAAGTCACCAGCCATCCAGCCCGGGATGCCCCATGGCTGCAGGTAAGCGGGCGATCCCGGGTCTGTACAGCCTGAGTCCCCCTGGGTGCCCCCGGGTGCTCCGCTGCCCCCGTGCCCCCTGCCAGCCCCAGGGGAGCTGCTGGTAGGGTCTGCAGCTGCCAGGTGGGGACGGGGCTGCAGCCGAGCCCTGGCCGGGGCAGCAGCAGAGCCCCTCCTCAGCCACGGGCTGCTGGGACCAGCAGCACACTCGTGCGTGCTGCATCGCCACTGAAATGCCAGCTGGAAGGTATGTCTTGAAAGAAATAATTTCCTAATTCCTTAATATTATGAAATACATAAGAAATATGTTTCTTTTAAAAAACTGTTTTTCATGGGAACTTTATAGTTCAAACTACATTGGCTTAACTGATTTCTACCCTGTAACCTTTACTGAATAAGGAAACCTTTGTCTTACACTAGTAGATAAGCTACATCATACAACTGCAGAGTGAGATACAACTGTTGCCACCGTGAAAATCGTTGTAGAAGGTCATCTGCTTCCCCTGCTGTCGATATTTTATTCTCCTCTGTCCACAGCTCCAGGGAGGACAGCACAACAGTAACATTAAGAGGATTAAACATCTGAAAGCATAACAGAGGAAACGCCTGCTCACATAGCTTCCTTTCTGAGCAGAACGGCAGCTCTAGACACCTCCTGCCAGGCCATGCCCAGCCATCACAGCTGCAGCATCATGAGCCAAGAACTGGAATTTTTTGCATAACCTCCTCCTAAAACCAAGAGCAGCTAGGATATAGGTGGCCATTACTAACATCTACCCCACCATCATTCTTACTACAATACAAACAAGACTTTTAAACTTACATTGTTGACTAAATTGAAGACCTGGATTATCTTCTGTGTTGCAGTATTCGTGTCTGAACCCATGTAGTTGTACTGAAAAACAACCCAAGAGGACACAAGTGGACAAGGAATTTGCCAGGATGAAGCAGAACAATGCTGAAATGCTGAAATGATTGCCAACATCCAATCGTGTAAATTCAACTATCAATTTTCATTCTTTCTTTCTTACAATGTCTGTAGTACATATAACTTTTCAAAAGGGAAAACAAATACAGATAAAAGCTGGGAAATGGCACCATTTCTATGCTCATAGAAGTCAGGCAAACACAAGGAGAAGATGAATGGTGTGGACTTACCAAAGCCTTGTCCAGAACTACGTACACTTTGAAGTATTTGGGAAGGAGTGCTGCAGCTGACAGTGGCTGAAAAGGAAAATGGTCTCCAAGGCTACTTATTTCTACATTCTATAGTCACCTTACTCCTGAGGTTTGCTAGACTACTCAAGGTTCCATTCAAAAGTAATGTTACAATGCTGTCTTTAAATTAGCATAAGATAAGGAACGCATGCCAACTTTGCCATTTCTGACTTTTTTCAAAGCCATTCTACCATGGTAACGCCTCTCATTAGGCACTAGATGAGTAACAGCCCATGCGACACCCCACCACAAGCACTGCCACTCCTGAACACCCTCCCCCATCAGTCTGTCCAGACAACACCAGCCAAAGCTTCTTGTGGGATTGGAGCCCTCCCCTCCTTGCATGACGGGGACATCAGCCCCACCGCGAGAGCAGACATCCACTCACTTCATTGTCTCCACGTGCTTTGTTCAACATCTCCTCTGCGGTCAGCCCACCTGGCCCTGTCTTGGGGTGGCTGCTGGAAAGGAGGGACCCTGCCATCTTCTCGCCACTCACGCGATACACAAAGTGCTCGAACGCAGGAGAATAACCCAGGGGCTCAATCCCGTAGCTGATGTTCTCAAACTGCAGCAAGCCCCTGCCAGGTGACGGCACCAGCTGTTTGCAGCCACACCGGGGAGGCTGCCCCAGTCCCGGTGCCTTTGAGCGAGGCTGCTGGGGCACCCCTGGGCTCCCCTGCAGCAAAGGCCCAGCAGCACCCACGGGCACTGATGGGCAGGGCAGCGTGGGGAGGTGGCGGTTCGTTACCTGAGCCCTGAGCAGGTGCTGAGGGTCACTGCTGAGGTGGGGAAGCCATCAATGTACCCCTGGTAGTGGCAGCCTCCCTATGGCACAACAGAGGACAAGGCGCCCCTTCCGCGGCTGCGAGGGCAATTCCCTCACCCGCCACCAAACAGCTGAATGCACATACTGGGCAGAAGCTCTACGCTGCAACACTTATGGAACAAAAACCCCAAAGCAATCCAAGGTTACCTTGACATGGGTTGAATCAGAGCGCAAAGATCCCTTCTCATTGTATGTGTAAATCCTGAAATCACCAGGTAAAAAGACACTACAAAAGAAAGGTGTAAAGTGAAGGACTTAAATCTCTCTTACACAGTTTCTCAAGCCTATTCCAGGTCCTGCAGCCTGTGCTGTTGCACTGGCAGATCCAGAACCCGCTGGCATCAGGGCTCACAGGCACAAACATCCCTCAAACCCCCCTCCAGCCTTCTGCCACCCCTCGGCACACACGCACGCATCTCTCCTGTGGGCTTTGGGATATGCCTGCAGCAGGGCATGGTGCTGGAAAGAGCCAGAGGGAGCAGCAGCAGCACAAATGCCTGCAGGCAGGGATCACCGCACAGCCTGGCACTGTCCTGTGGGGGGGCAGAGCCCCCAGCCCAGCAGCTGCCAGGGAACAGGATGGCAGGCGTCAAACAAGGCAAGACTGGGGCCAACTTACTGCTGCTGCAGGTGAATGGTGTATGGTCTGCCCTCTATCCTGAGGATGTAGGACACCATGTCCTTGCGCATACAGAAGAGCAGAGAAAGGGAGAATTAGGAACACTGACTCCGGAAAAGCATGCTCCGAGGGCAACTACAAACGCTGAGGCCAGCGCATGAGCTCAGTGCCTCAAGGAGCCGGCACAGCCTTTGCTGCGCTGGCAGCAGTGGTATGGTGCCTCCGTTACAGCTGCTAACACATCTGCCCCCTCCGCGCAGCTGAAGCCCGTGCCCCTCCGCCCCGCCCCCCCCCCCCCCCCCAAAGACCCCTGCCTCAACGTGCCGGCTGAGGCCCCGCAGCGCCCGTCTCCTTCCACAGCAGCCGCCGCAGGACTGTGACCTGGGCCAGCGCCTGCCAGCCCGGGGAGAGACCCCCGCGGGGTGCCGAGCCGGGCCCCAGCCCAGCCGGGCGGCGGGGGGCGCCCAGCCCAGCCCCCCGCAGCAACAGCAGCAACAGCAGCACCCAGCGCGTCGCCATCTGCCCCGGCAACGGCCCCGCCCACCGGCAACGGCCCCGCCCACCGGCAACGGCCCCGCCCGCCCCGGAAAGCAGAGGCAGAGGAGAGCGCCTTGTACAAAACCGGCATCTTTATTGCTCGTTTGTTTCTTACAAAGGGGGTCGGTAACAGCCCTTAGGTCAGGCCCCGAGAGCATGGCAGCGACCGACGAGCAGAGGTTTCACCGCGTGTGGGGACGGACATCGCCCCCCGCTTTCTCCAGAGCGACTCGGGGGACAGGGATATGCGTACACTTTAAAAAAGAAAGTCAGTAGTCATCTGCAATATTCAACACATGTAAAATCTGAGCTATTTCCTTTCCATAGGATCGCTTCTAAAAACCGCACGTTCACTGCCCTACACCACCACCCTGCAAATACTGCTAACGTGCATGCCGGAAGTATAAAAACTTTATCTATTAAAAGGCACCATTTTCAGCATAGTTTTAGTTCACACATACAGCTTCAAATACAATTCCGTACGTCTCTCAGAGGTGATTCCTGTTGCCTGGATTCCCTCGTCCCCATGGTCCGGAGCAGACCCACCAGAGAGGCTCCCGCACCACCTGCCTCATTGTGCCGCAAAGCCCATTGCTACAGCCAGCCCAAACTGAGTAAACACAACAAACGTCAGGAAGCGATTATCTTGGAACAAACAGAAGACCCCCACAAATACATCTGGTGATACTCTAGGAGACATTTTACGTATTTTAATAGTGTTATAAATCTTAGTCTAAGTTTATGGGAAACCACAGGAGTTCAAGTATTTTATTACTGCAAATGCAAACACTATATATATATATATATATTTATATATGTATATACAGAGGAAAAAAATTTTTTTTGGCAATATTATGGGGGATTTTACAGATAGAGTTTGTGCTCTGTGGCTAGCACAAAGTGAAAAAGCCAAGCACTCTTTTCAGTACTTATTTCACTTTTAGCAAGTTGGTGCAACAGATTTCTATTTGTGACCACCAGCGTCCAGTTTCTACCCGCAGCCAGACAGCATCACACTAACAGAGCTCCCCTCCTCGGCCAGCACACCACACACTGCCGTTCAGAAGCAGGTTTCAGATATTGTTGTCAGTGGTGTAGAAACAGATGGCAGTCCCACCTAATGCAAGTTAGCCTGTTCAAGCATCCTGACTGACACTAAAAAGGTTTGAGGATTGGGTGAAAGGGCTGCATTAGTCAACAAATTCCTGTTTAAAGTGCTCAAAGAAGCTCAGGTGACTTAGGCAGACACGTTTTTCACATCTCAGTTTTCTGCAGTGACTGCTACTGAGTCTTTAGACCCAAATTAAAACATAAGAGCACCCTGTTTTTTAAAACCAAAGTATGGCTGCGTCTTTTCGTACCTTTGCTTTCATTGCCTATTCCTGGTATTAGTGGAAATTAGTGCAGGATTCACATTTAGCAACTCACAATTACTAATTTAAAATCATTAAACTTGGTGCTTGTATAGCACAGCTTAGTGTCAGTCAGCATGAAAGTAAGAATTTAAGTGCATTATTACACATCAATAAACATATATACATGCATAAACATGTTTACAATATATTTATCTTCCTCTGAAGTAGTACACTGATACCTTATTTCACTTGTGCCATTAATGTGTAAATGGGTAACGTTTTCCAGTCCATGCGAAATTATTTCAAATTAATTGGCTGGATTTCCTTGTTTTGAAAACAGTATGGGTTGCTTCCATTCTTCACTGTACGTTTAAGAAAGACAACAACAAATCAGACAATTTTGTTATTAGGGCTCATCGCAGAAATGGGGAAACTAAAAGCAACTCCCAAGTGCTGTACTTTAAAGATTATTTAGCTGCAGGCTGCTCCACTTCCAGCTGGACAGCCTGCTGCAGTTTACAAAGCCACAATACTCAGACAGATCTAAGAATGGGTTAGATGTTTTCAGTTCCTGTAGCTTTGGTAGAGGTATTTAGTTTAAAGTTTTACATTCCTTGTTTCAATATCTCATTTGCCTTATCACAGGCTGCAGAAGGAAGGCTTTCCGGGATTACCTTGGGCCACTCAATGCAAGAAAGGTAACTGCAATTTCAGCTCTGTCTCAGTGAACGGGTCAGGTCACGTGAAGGCCCCGAAGAAGCCAAAAGCTACTTGGGAGGCAAAGGTGCCGGTCGAGAAGGAAAATACTGTCCCTGAGGTAATTTCTGCTGTGGTGGAGGAGGTCCCTGAGGTACACATTTCTGTTGCGGAGGTGGCGGCCTACAAGAGGACATCGAAGCCGTTGTCAGCCCAGGTGATGACATCCAGAACGTACATCCCTCTCCCCCTTGCCTGGCACCAGCACCCCAGTGACTCCCCCCGGCCAGCTATGCCACTTTGTGCCATCTCAGCTTCCACACTGAAGACTCATTTCAAACATGCCATGGTCAGACTCTGTTTTCCATTGCCTGGAACCCTCAGGGAACCCCAGTTCGTTAACACACCACTTTTCCCCAGACAAAGACCCCCACAAGTTTCCCACCAACGCAAGCTATTGTAAAGCTCTCCCTCTCAGTACCTTGCACTTTCCGGATGCGCAGTTTACGGCATAGGCATCATATCTTAGAAATACAATTTAAAAGCAAAACAAAAAAAGGAAAACTTTCTGTTCAAAGTTGATGAGAAATGATCCTGTACTTGAAAATAATGTTCATGAATCAGCAAAATGACAGATTTTTGAGTAATTTCTTTTTAACCTGCTTATTTTGAGAGGCATGTTATTCGCCTCTATGCAGGGCTAATATGGCTCTGCAAAAGCATTCCAAAACTTCTTAATCAAAATGTAGTCATGACAGTGTATAAAATGAATGCTACGGGCAATAGCACTTTAGTTCCACAGTGTGAAGGAGAAACTTTTTTCAACAAAAGGTCAGTCCTGCTTGCACATAATACGTGATGAAATACCCTAATGCCTACAGAGATGAAGGCAATGACCATAAATATACCTCAGTGCAACTGCCAATAGTTATTTGCAATAACTCAACTGACCTTGTCGGCAGCTTCTGCGTCTGTGGTGGCCGGTATTGCGGAGATGGGTAGTAAGACTGGTGGTAAGCCTGCTGAGAATGCTGGTTACCTGGGTAAGATGGAACAGGAAAGGTATTCGGTTCCATACCCTGCGAAGAAAACATTAACAAGAACGTTCACAAATTTGCATATAGGGAACGGAAATATTTGTTTCGTTAGTTAACTGACATTTAAGACCACTTGCAAACAAACTGGAAATGTCCGAGTTGCCCTTTCCTTCTGAGAAACTCAGCAGAAAGAAACAGCAGCAGTCTGGAAAGTACTATTATTTCGGAAAAAACAGAAAGGCTGATCACAAGTGTTTGATTTGCTCGGCAAGTGTGCTTTGGCTAGTTAGGGCACTCAGACAGGTAACTGGTCTGAAAAGGAGTGGGGCTAGGGAGCTGGCAAGGATTGCTTCCCTCCTCAGGTGGGGCAGGGGGTTCCAGTGTATGATAAAGGGGGTAGCAGAGCAGGTAAACTGCTTGTCAAGCCAAGCACAACTCATAAAAAGCTTAAACAGCAGGAAACTGAGGAGTTCGCACACACCCACCTCGGGAAATAGTTATTCTCTTTGCCTTAGCAAAGAGAAAACTCAGTTTGCAGAAATAGAAGAATAAAGTCACTCTGAAGCTTTTATTAGGGCAAAAGCCTGCCTTTATCTGTTGCTTTAGAGTAACAGACGACAAATAAAGTGATGAAAAGCAGATCATTCCTACCATGGGTGCACCTCTTGGAGCATAAGGCATGCCATGTGAAAAGCCTCTGTGGTGGTAGTCTCTTGGTTCGGTTTCTGTCCTAGGAGGTGGTGACTGAAGGGACCTGAAATGCAGTTGATAAGGACCGTGTGAGCACATAACCTTGACAGAATGGCTATGCAGGCTACAAATCCAAGCACTTTGAACCTGCTAGATGCCTTTGTACTAGCTTAGCCCATATTAAATGTCAGGAATATAATATTTGCCACAAATCTAATAAACAACATAACCATTTCTCTGTTTTGGACTCTGACAGCTTCATTTTGCCACTTTATACCAAAGATGGGTCCTAAAAATATAAAACCAATCACCAATGCACGATGACAAACACAGTAAGAAGAAAGTTCTCTGCTCCCTCAATTTAAGGTGAATTTACCTCTTCTGTCATTGCCTAGGAAAAGCTACATGTGTCATTTGATGCAGGGGCCTTCGCCTGACATCTTAGGACTGGAGCATGCCTCCCTACTTTGGCATTGGCTTGCATAAATAAATGCCTATGGACTACTTCCAAAGGGCAGAGGAGAAGGTACTAAGGAAAATGTACTTACGAATGGCAGCGTGACATTAATCTTCGACAGCACCGCTTCAGCCTGTCTCTTTTTGCAAATGCCACAGCAGCAGCTATAAGGAGTGGGAGGACCAGGAAAAAAAATACCAGCAGCCCATTTCTCAATGAGGTGTCTTTGATGGGAACAAAACAATGGAGAAGGAAAAAAAAAAAAAAGTATTATATGGCATTACCACCACCTGACTCACTGTAGTGGTGCATATTTTGTAGGACTGGTTCTACAACTATTTTCCATTTTCCATAGAAGAAAAAACTGAAGAATCTAGTAAGACTGAAAGACATATACCCAAAGATACTCTTTTCTGATTATCTTTTCACAGGATTGTCTGGTCAAAGAACTGTAGGTGCTGTGACACCCTGGGCTATAAGGCTATAACAGCATATTGAATATCTAGATGTAATTTTTTTTCCACTACATTACTGTGAACATCTTATGAGCTCAACTGAATGAGAGGAAAACAGAGCTTCTGGATGCTGCGGGCATTTCGAGCGAGCGGGAGTCAGATACGAATACTCACGGAGTTCAAGATCTGATCCGTTTATTGCACAAACCAGGTAAACTTTTATAAGGCATTCTATAAACGTGCGATAATGTGATTGGCTATCTTACAAGCGTATAATAATACGATTGGTTAACAATTGTTTACTGGGAAGATTTCTGTTTCTGCTTGTTCTGGCACGTAGGTTCCTTTCTGCGGTCTCCTAGTTCTTCTTATTGCGTCCTGTCGGCCTTGGTTTTGTGCAAACATCTGCAATTTGCTCCTTTTTCTTCATCCCACTGTTCTGGCCGTGACCTCGTCTTATTTCTTCAGTATTTTTCCACTTGCTTCAGAGTTCAGTATAATCATTCAATACAGCAAGAGCCCCAACATCTGTACTTCCCCATTTCTCTGTCACATACCTCTCTTCTATGCCCTTAGTTCTTTGGGGCAGGGACTACCTTTGTATTTACTACCAAATGAAGCATGCTGTCTGCACTCAAATAATAAATATTAATAAAACAGTGACTGGTCAACACACCTTGCTCTAGCTCGCCTGGGCCAAGTGTTAGTCCTGACTGTGGCGAGAGGGAAATGCATCTACCCGCAGATACCAGAACAGGGCAGCTACTCATCCCTGCCACCACTGCTAGAAGCAGCATGGCCTTATGGACATAAAAATTCACATCTATGGATTTGAACCCACATCCTCAGCCAAATTCCGTGGCTTATTTCGATCTAAGAATGGAAGTTGTCAAGGTGGCGCAGCAACTTGTGCCCAGTTGCCTTACAACTACTTGCCATTGTAAGGATGTCCGCCGTCCAGACTTCCTCCATAGCCTTTAGTGTCACAGAAAGGAGGGGCCCAGCCTGCTTCACAGTGACAGTTCCTGTTGTTATTGCACACCTGTATTTAAACAACACAAACACCACCATAAGGTTTACTTAGTAACTTAAGTTCCCATATATTTAAAAGCAGCATGTGGTAGCCATGACCATCTATTCCGCCCCTTCTGCGTCACTCAGCCTGAAGAACTTTAACCAGTAACTCTCACATCAAATCTAAATAGTCCTTGGCCAGGCATCTCAAGATTTCACATGACTGAGCAAGCAGCACAGCATTGTTCAGGATGAGCTTCCAAAGATTAGCTATCCCATCCGCTTAAAGACTGTGGCTTTTTTTTAATTATTATTATAATTTTTTGAGCAGCGGAGTTTCAAATTACATTAGTAATACTGGAACTGGGAATTCTTCTTGCCTGGCAAAAAAATATCATCTTAAGAGCTTTCATCAAAGATTATTTTTGATAATGTTATAGGCTCTCTTGTCCAGAGACATTTTTATAGAGTTTTACAGTTAAATAAAGAAAAATTAAGTTACTATCCACCACTTTAAAACTTGCTCAACTTACATAACCTTGGTCCAATTTTTGCTGAATGTTAGAGGCACTTTTCTCATTAACAGTACCAAAAAGCAGCTTTTTATAGCAAAACCCATTCTCAAGAACCCCTCAGAATTTTTTCAATCACTGCATCTAGCATCATGATTACTTTATTCCACATTAGTTACAGCCTTAAACAGAGAAGGGCAGAAGACTTCCTAAGTACAAAAAAAGACTAGTATATAGACACTGTTGATTAAGCACAATTACAGCATACCTAGCTCAATCTGGGACCTTCCAAAAAAACCAAGTCTGTTTATATATTTGCATGGCCACTGGCTCTAAGAATCCAGTGCTCTCGTAACAAAGATGTCTGCAGACCTCACTTAGAAATACAGCCCGTTATAGCAGAACTCATAGACGTAGCCTTCATTTTAAGTGGACTATCAGCAGGAGTGGAGGCTCTCACTCTGCTTACCCCATGTCCGTGACACTGCCTCTCCACATCACAGTCATAGTTCAGAACAGAAGCGCTCACACACTGGAAGTGCCTGCAGACCTAGAGGAACAGAGATGTGCACAAAGGAAGCAAGATGGCATTCCTCTGACCTACCCCTCCTTCCCCATCCCGCGTTCCCCCAGCTGCCAGCTCCATGGCACACGGCTCCGCAGCCACTCTGTGCTCACTGACCGCAAAGCGAGTCTCATACTCTTATGCCATAAACCCCAACACTACAGAAACACGTCTGTTCTACAAAAGGCTTCTCAGTATGGGGTCTGAACTGTCACTGGAAGTCTTTTGTCTCTAGCCTGCATGTAAAGGAATAGCAATTAAATTGTGCACAATAAGGATAAGTGGAATGCACATTCCTCTGCCGGGGCTAAGCTTCTAGGCTTTCTTGTTTAGTTGGATTTTAATTGAAAGTTGTCTTAAAGGCATTTGTGTGTGCCTGGCTCTTCCTGCTCATTGAGAGAGCAAAGATTCTGGCTCTCAGCAAACTTAATTTCTTGTGCTTCATCTGTAAATGAAAGGCTTGTTGCATTTTTTTATGCACACGCAGTGCAGTACTAGGCCGTGTGGGGAACCAATGGACTCGCTCAGTTTGGCATTAACTACAGACATCAAAAAATTAATGGCCATAAATATTCATGAAACAGTGTGGCTGAAAATTTTATTCACATGAAACCCCCAAATTATTACTTTAAGAAATCACTTCCTAATTGTTAATTACCTTTCCGGTACCACATTTGGTACCTTCATTCACCATCCCTGGGTCCGTGACATCAGAGCCTAGCTGGAAATCTACACCCCAGCATGTGGTGCTTCCAATGGGAGTTCGGATAATAGCAGGCTTAATTCCAAAAACAGGCATCGTTTTCACATTTTCACATTGCAGCTTCCCACACATGGCATTCCTACAACATCAGCATATGAATACTGTAGTGACACTTGAATTTACTCTGAGAAAAAGTGTGCCATGCATTTGATACGATCTTTTCTTTCTACTGGAAGACACTACTTGAAAATAAAACTGAGGCAGTTTGCCAAACAACACCGAGCTGAGCCTCATTTCAGGGCTGCAAGAGTACAGATTTATCCCTTCTTTCTGTAAGCTGTTGGGACCTTTACATTAAAGAACACATGAAAGTTTGCTACTCATTTTCCTGTACACAAACACCTTAGGATAAGATCAATCAATGATGGGAGACGTGGAACACCCTCTCCTTGCCATGGCCTCATGTCTGAATGCGTGACACACAGATCCCCTGAGCCCACAGAACACTGCATGCACAGGAAACTGTGGCATGAGTCCGAAAGCTTCAAACCCAGCTACGGAAGAACTGTCTGAAGATTCAAACTCATTTCAACTATTATGTGCAAAACTTCAAGCCAGACAATCTAACCCAAAAGTCAACAGAACTTAGAAACGTGTGAGCATGGAGGCTTTAAGCGCTAAGAACAGCCTCGGAAATTAGGATAAAACACATCTTTTCTAATCTGTCTCACTGGGGTTTCAGAATGATGCATACATGCCAGTAAGGTTAGATTATGGGATGACATGTTTCTCCCCAGTGCACCTGCTACAACACCCCAAACTAATACTAGAGCACCTGAGTAAAGTTTCTCGATGATACATTTAGGAACCTTGTGATGCATGGGCTCAACTCACCAGCTGGAACATTTCTTGTAGTCATGGCCATGGAAACCACAGTTGCCAAATCTGTCACCCTTGGAATTCACTTCAGTAAAACAAATGCTGGGGGCTGCTTTGGCTTCTGCAAACAACAGCCCACCCCCCAGACAAAGGAACCAAGTTAAATAGGGACAGAAACACCTCGTATCTTCCATGCAGCACAGACAGCTTAAGAATGCAATCAAAACAATGAAGAGCTGAAAATGTCAGCACTACAAGGTTCCAAGTTTAAAAAGAAAGAGAGAAAAGTAGTCCCTTAACACTGAGGCAATTGTACTGTTTGATATTTCTTCATGGCTTCTTTACAGTCCTATAAACTGGAAGCCCCGCTGTAACAGGAATGATCAGTACAACAAAATTACTGCTTGAATCGCCAGCAGAGCATTAACCGTAACAAAGGAAGAACATGTGAAGGCTAAGCCATTAATACCACAATTCCAATTCCTTTGCCAAAGCCAGCTGGTCTTTGTTATAGGAAAAGAAGTAAATATATTATAAATAAACTTAGCGTATTCTTTTAGCTACATCTCCTAGAAAAATTGTAACGCTGTGCTCTTCCTTACTTGGGCCAAAGATATCCTGACACTGTGCATCATAGTACTGGCAAACGCCGTTGTAACAGTAGGCTTCGTCATTGTGGCATGGGTGACCGTTCTGAACGGTGAAGTCCGGCTGGCAGAACTGGGACGTGCCGTTGCAGTACTCTGGAAGGTCACACTCATTGTTACTTGCCCGACACTCAGTTCCTCCAGGAAGGAGCTAAAGGGAGAGAAGAGGGGGGAAATTGCATCAGAAAACAGAAGCCTTAGAGCAGAGATGAACCCTGCACCCACCCACAATATGCCCCAAAAAAGGGCATTGACCTGAAGCACTCAGTGCATGCTGTGTACATGCACAACTCCCTCTCACAGACGCACTGGCCAGGCCAACGCTCTCCTTTTTTCAGCCACTGAAGAACACTTCTAAATAATACATTTGAGTCCCTTACCTGGCAGTTTTTACAGCAGTCACCATAAGCACATTCAGCACCATAGCGGAGTTTGCAAGTACCTGGTTCACAGCAAGGATCACTTTCACACTCCTGAAAACAGAAGTGCCGTGAATGTCAAGAAATTGCACCCTCCACCGTGCACAGTCCTCTCTCCACCAAGGGGCATGCAAGACTACCCTGACAGCATTTGTAAAATATACAAGCTACTAACCTTTGGTGAGCCACAGTCACAATCCTCCCCAGCATCTACCAGCTTGTTCCCGCAGTATGGGACGCTATAGGTTTCATCAGGCTTGGGAACGTTGAGCAGGCAGCTTCCACCTTTGTTGAGAGTCAACTTCTCAAAGTCTTCAGCACTGCAGCTGCTGAAGTTCCTCGATCCTCTGCAACAGAGAGCTTGAGCTTATCTTTACACTAAGCCAACCCACAAGCATTCCCTCAGTTTGCAGAACAATGGTAACGCTTGTTTTCCCCATGAGCTGCAAGTGTGACATGACTCTCTGCAAGAGCACTTTGAAGATGAAAGCAATCATCCACAAAAACAAAGCGCATGGGTAGGGTCCTTTGACCCTCAGACAATGCCTTCCCTTCTGTCAGTTACTCACGATGCTCCAGAGCTCATAATGCAACTGCTTGCTCCACAGTGACAGACACGTTCATCGTCATGGTTCATCCCCAGGTTATGGCCCAGTTCATGAGCCATAATTGAAGCAAACATCTGTATACTGATTCTTCCAAACTGCACAAGAGCAAACCAGAAGAAAATTAGCAGACAGCTTATATTGAGACAGTCAGTGTTTACTATGTGCCAATAAGACATTTCTGTCATTCTGTCTCTACATTAAAAGGATTCTCAGACCAACTGTGCCTGCTTTCTAACCAGTGTGTGTCATCTGCTTAGTAATAACAGCCCTTGGATAAACATATTTGGGACACTACTGAACGGCCTCTACTTTCCAGTGCAGCTGCAACATTAACACAAAAGACTGAGTTCTCCACACCAGCCCAAATCTCCTAAAACACGCAAACGCTGATTCCAGTACTTCTGTCCAAGAAAACAAGATTGCTAGGATTGCCAGTTATCTGAGATCAGCAATTCAGTTCATTAACACTCCGCAATTTCACATAAAAAGGGCAGTCAACTAGCACCGCTCGAGGAGTCGGGTGTTGGTTTTGCAGGTCAAGCAGACACCAGAGGACAAATCTGAGAACTACATACTTCTAAGGCAGAGGTGCTTCAAATGTCAGCAGAGAAATCCTGTCCCTTTTTCATGAGTGCTGCACACATGAAGGGAAGCTGAGCAGAGGACGCAGAAGACCACAGAAAAGTTGTGATCCGGATATCATGGAAGTGCCAGAAACAGTTGGAGACCACATAAAAGCTCCCACTAAGCCACTTCAGCTTTGTTATTACAGATTCCACACTTCCAGGAAGACTTCTGGAGTGCAAAACTCTTATCTTGATCGCATTCACACTTATCACTAAAGATATCTCACCACATTAATGCCTCCTGCGTGGCTCTTGGAGCACACTGTTCCAACATAGGCCATTCCAGCTGTGCCACCAAACCCCTTCTTCCTACGGGGAATTCATGGGGAGAAAAAGGAAAGACAATCAACTAGACACACAACACTGCCAACAGTACAGCCCATCCGTACAGCTACTCAATACACCACTTCTGCTTCTGGGGCATAAAATACTGCTTTTCCAGCTTTCCAATCCTAACAAAGCAGCACTGCTAGGAATGCTACTATTGACTGTGGGTATGAATGTACCAGTTCGGCTTTATCTTTCTGTTCATGGCTCTTTATTCTTAAAGACAAGAGTTTGCAGAGAAAGTCAGCCTCTTCCACATCTTCCCTCTAAATATAAATAATTTAAATGGCTGTTAGCTGCCCTTCTACTGTTGTCAAACTCCATAGATTTCTTTCCTTGTCAACTTCCTTCTCGTTACTCTCTTATTTTGTTTCTACACAGTTCTTAAAGCTTAAGTGCAACAGCACGACACACCACTTTTTCTTCAGATACAAGAATTTTTTAAAAGAACATTTTTTCAGCCATTTCATCCTCATCACCTGAGCGGTGCTGTTCTGCCTTGGAGAAGAGGCTCCCACAGCTCCTGTGGGAAGGGGAGCTGCTACTTTGCCCAAGGGCAGGCTGGGCTGCTGCCCCAGGCAGAGCACACTCTCGCTGCTGCCCTTTCGCTGCTTTGGGCAGTGACTTCCTAAGGGCTGCGCTATCTGCGGGAGCGGGAAGTGCACAGGGGCACGCGTCCTGGAAGTGGGGCAGAGATGACAACTCAGGAAGCTCTGAGCTAGCTTAAGGCAGTAGGGATGGACAGATTAACGTCACATGTCAAAGCTCAAAGCACGTAGCTAGCTTCTGGATACCAACTGCAGAAACAACTTTTTCTCCGTTAAAATGCAATACTCTGCACCAGGTTTATGCTCATTTTCAAGTGGAAAAATCCCTAGATTACAAGTCTAACCAGTGTGCAACCTGACAAAGGATTATCTGAACAGAAGCTTTATACAATAGAACATGGAACAGTACAGGACATGTGGGACAAGAAAAAAAAAATTATTTAGCAATATACCTGTCAGAGAGGACACTGAATTCAACGACCACAGAAACCTTAAAAATGCTTAAATTGACTTGGACTGTTTTCACAAGTACATAAACCACAGCAGATTGCACTGGATTCTCTGCTGAAATACGCTGGCTACTTTTGATACCACAGTACGGTTGAGCATGAGCAGAGAGCAATAGAATGAGCTTCTTAAAAGTCAAAGGGAAGAGACTGCAACTCACAGAACAAACTGGGCACTGTCATGTCTCCGGCGTAAAACAAGATTCTTCTCTCGCCACTGTACAAAATTTGCCAGCACATCACCAGCACCTCCGTCTGTGCTAATTATGTTTTCATACTTCCAAATCTCCAGACCAACCAGCACAATGCGGATGTTCAACATGATGTACATCTGGGAAAGAAAAGAAAAAAGAAAAAAAAAAAGAAATATTTCTGAAGACCTTCAGATAAGATCAAGTGGTCTAGTATTATATATCTTATTGCAAGAATCTACTTTTTCTGTTTGGGTTTGTTAGTTTTTTAAACATTAGCACACAATTCAAATCACCCAAAATGCATTTTCGCTGTGATTTAAATCTTCATTAGCTAAAGGATCAATGCTTAAATGCCACACAAGCAATATTGTAAGAAAACTGAGAACAGATATAAAAAAAGAGTCTCAAATCTAACAAATAGTGTCATCTGAAATAGTCAAGTTGAAAAACATGCCTTTTCTCTAACCTTTACATAAACACAAGAATTGCAGTAACTGCAACAGCCTGTCTTGTTACTCACTGTACGTAGCACAGGTTGGAAGAGTTCCCTAAATTAATTCTCAAGTATTATGATTGCAGATGAATGTAGAGGTGGAAAAGCCTTCACAGCAATGCATTCACCAAAGCCCTCTGTCAATAAATACTGCCACCGCTTTGCAGCCCCCGCTACTCTGGCACTCCTTCAGCACAACGCTCAGGTACGACTCTTCAACATCACAACTGAGGGAACAGGTTTAGCTCCTGGCTTGATAAAAAAACCCCTTTATTTCATTCTCACTAAAGCGGTAACAGAAGAGACGCCAAGGTAGAGGTTTACAAAAGTAAACAGCTGCAGGGCTGCTGCACACAATGTCATTCCACTTACACACTCAGCGTAGCTTTAACTTACACTGTCAAGGAAGTTTGCCAGTTGCACCATGTGTTCTCTTACTTCTGTTTCACTCTTCCCAAAATCTTCAAACTGCAAGACAAAGAAACTAGTCATTGAAGGGAAGACAAAGACAAGAGCTAGAAAAAGGAACACAACATTTTAAGACTAGCAACATGAAAAACATTCTTGCCTGGCTCCAAAGCTCCTGTCAAGGTGATGCTAATCAAGACAGCAGCACCTTCACTGCCATTGTACAACATCTCAATATTCAAAAACAGTACAGCAAAGACAGTTTTTGCCAAGTGTTTTCTTTACATTTGTCTGCCAGTTTACTCTTTTCCTGAAGAGTACTGCATACAACACATTTGTTCTGTTTTAGGTTAGCATATTTGCGTAACCTTGGCTGAATTGTCAGTGTCTTTCAACAGCCCATTTGGGAGTAAGGAAAACTGAGGGCTTTCCAAGCCACCTCCTGGGGAGAAGGAAGGGAAAGCAACACACAGTCCCTACCTTTTCTTTATCCACAACTATGAACAGCTCCACATATCTTGTTTGATGTAGGACTGCTCTCTTTCTCTGTGAAAAAAAGTTTTAGATTACACTTGAATTAATAAAATTGAAGTAAACAAAACAAAATCATGTCAATGTCGTATTTCACTTGCTACAACTGGTGGTTTGAGAAACACACCCAAAGCACACTGTGCCAAGACAGCAACAAGCCAAAACCAAGAAGTGTGATCCAATGCAATGACAATTCTATACGTGTTCTACACTAAAATTTAGCTGCACAAAGATTTCCTGTGTTTCAAAAGCAAAAGACCTCTTTACTTTTCACAAAGGTTTCTTTGGGAAGACAGAATACACTCCTATAAAGGAGCAGAAAGACACTAACTAACAAATAAACATCAACAACCTTGAAATGAAATTCAATGTTTCTCATACCACTGCTTTTACTGCAATCTTGTTCCTGTATAGCCAGTCTTCAAACAACAAGGGGGGACACCTTCACACCAAACTGTTATTCTGACGTTTAGGAGCATGGAACAAACAACACAATATTCTCCTGGCTTCTGATGCAATACTTTGCTAATGAGCCCCTCCAATAAGGGTTGTGCTCCTACCCCTACCAGCCCCAAAATCTCTGCCCATGAATAATCTAATTAGCCACTTAGCCCTCACAGAAAAAATTGGGTTGAAGGGACCTTAAAAAATCATCTAGCTACAGGCTGTGGCTAGACGTTGCCACACGCAGGGACACTCTCCGCTTCCAAGGATGGGGCATCCACAGCTGCTCTGGGCAACTTGTTCCAGTGTCTCACCACCCTCGCAGTGAAGGGAGAGCTCCTCTTCTGCTACAAGCAGAAGCAAACTGCAACTGCTTTGTTGAAGCAACTGAGTTTTTCAGCAGCACACAAAGCCCTCTGAATCAGAAACCTTTAGGTATGTGCTAAGCTCCAGGAAATCTGATAAGCAGCTTTGATATTCTTAGCTGAACACTTACAAGACCCATTATAGGGGACTGTGGAGAAAACAGTGGAGTACTTACCCGCAGCAGCTGAGTCATACTGGGATGGTGATTTTCCTCTGTATGTTCTCTTTCATGGTCTTCAGTGGTTACTCCGCACATTGTGGGCTCCTTCTTCACATTATCCAATCGATATAGAATGTGTTTAGAGCCAGAAGAGGAATCCATGGGCTCAATCCCATAGGTGATGTTCCCTATTGTCACCAAACCTCTAAAATATGGTAGTGTGTGAGAAATTCTTGCATTAAGCACAGAGGATAGTTACCCAGCTTTTTTTACAGTAAAACAAACAGTTATTCTTTGATAATTAAAGGCATGTCTCTAGCTCAGTCCTTGCAAAACAGCATGCCGCATTTCAAGCGTGAAAGCAGCCTTTCACTGGACAGGGCTTTCAGAAATACAGTAAATTAAACATTTTTGGAAGACTTTGCAATGCCCCAGAAATTAAATCACAAGTCTTAAGCAGAAATGCTTTAATTCAAATACACTATTGCCACTCTAGTGTCAGACATGGCCCTAAAAAAATAATAATAATAATAAAAAAAATCAATGTCCCAAAATAACTTACTGTACACTGATAACAAACTGCATTAATCAACTTATTTAACGGTATTTCAAGGATCTGTTAACTATGTGAATAAAAGACACCACAGAAAGACTGCACAAAGGCATACACTATTGCAGCTTGGCCCCGGACAATGAATCCCCACCTGGCTGAACAGTAGTTAAAAGCAGAGCAAGAATTTTGTTTCAGGTTCACTGAGCCATGAGACTCACGTGACAGCTAGGACACAAAAGATGAGTTGTGCTACCTGAGCCCCAAGCAAGTGCTGACAGCAACCACAGAATCCAGGGTCCCCTCCACATATCCCTGATAATGGCAGTGATCCTGTGCAGGAAAACAAGAGTGCATTACACACATACTCCATGCACATCTGCACACCCAGCCCGATCTCTCATCATGTAATTGCTATGCCTGCCACTGACCGGCAGTAGTTACAACTTGAGAAACATTAATATGCTTTAGGTTAAATTTACCACATGCCTTTTAACTACAGTCTGTAGGTTCTAACGCACTTGTAGCTCTACCACAATATAACAGCATTTCTTTTGCTAACATGCACCTAAAAATTTCCTCACCTGTCTTAATACCACAAGGACTTAGATATAGGAAGCTAATCAAGATGCCAGGGGTACAGGACTCCAGCTGCATCCCTACTTCCCTATCCTGTAAAGCAAATGTTCTTCACAACTCCACGGCACCAGCAGTTCATTAGAGATTTCAGTTTCAGATCCCAATCGCCCACTCAGCCATTCTACCTGAAGCCGAATTCAGAGCTGGCGCTGCCAACAAGCTATAAATACCAGGCAAGCAGGGCTCAGAAGCATATCTAGCAACTGGATTTCTTAACTTGACCGTAAGCCATCCTACTCTAAGTTCTGTCCTCCACCCTGCCTCAAACATTTCAAGGCCAGCCCCTCCCTACAGATTTGGGCCAAATCACCAGTCTTCTAGCAAACAGCCCTGCAGAATGTTTGACTTGTACGTAACCTCTCTCCAGCAAGAAGAGGGCCAGCACCTGCTATTCTTGCCAACAGGCGCTTGCTGAACTTTTTGGTTGCACAGTACGTCCCCTCATCAGCCCTGATGAGACTGAATACTTCCATTTTGTCCTCCGTAAACACCTATTTTGGAAACTAGACAAGGGGATAGTATGGGGCAAATACGCTCCATTTCCTCTGGTAAGTGCATTTTTGAACATTATTATAGGGGTCAGGTAGAAACAACAGCCTGTTGTTTCAGCAATGAATGCAGAAAGCACTGAAGGCATGTGTTAATCCTTCAGGGCCACTGTGACTTTCATGACATCATACATAAAAAGCATTTTTCCTCTTAGTCAATCACTTTTACCTAGGAAGTAAATACCCCATTGACTAAGGTGCTCTATTTCAAAAAGCAAGATCCTATGAATCATGTATGACCAACACTTCCTTTTCAAAAGAACAATACTGATACATTAGAAGAGTGATGCCCTTAGAAATACTCTCATGGTTTTTGTATTGCACAAGCTGCTTTTTATTCTTATGTCACTGAAGCAATTACATTTTCAAAGGCAACCTATCAGGCAGCCTGCTTGTGCATAAAAAGAGGGCTGCAAATGTGTTCTTAGTGGAGTAACTCCATTGCTACACAGATAACATCCCTCTCAAAGGTCCTCCAGTTTTTATCTCATTCATCCCTTCTAGTAGTCCAGAAATTTGGGAACTAACTGATAGCCTGTCAACCCTCAAAAAATTCTTAAAAGTCACTAACAGACAGCTTCACACAACTGAAAAGATGGGTCAGCAGCTGACCATTCATTTGACTTCAATCTGGAAGACTGTTGTGCGTAAATGTAAAAGCTGCACACTCAGTCACTAGACCACCCCAGCCCTGCTCCGTGCGCTCTGGTCCCCCTCAGAAGCAAGGTCTGTGTCTGGAGGCGACACCAACACTGCACCGTGCTGTAGGACAAGGACAGCACCACTCTCAGATAACGATATACCTGACAGCTAAGAAAAGCATTTCCTTTTTAGAGAAGAGTAGCTTTCAGTTAGACAGCAATCACCTCCGTTTTAGAAAACAGGCATCTATTACCAGCTGCAGGCTAGATCCTCATCCAAAAATCAAGGATTCTCTCCACAAAGAGCACAGCACGTGAACAGGGTTAGAAGGTGGCCCAGCAAAAAATACAACTATCATTTTGTAATACGTGACTCCCTCACTCTGTAGATGCTTAGCATTCGTGTCACCTTCAGGAAGCGTATAAAAAGAAAAAAATCCTACCTGGACATCTGGATATTCAGATTGCAACTTTCCCTCCTTATTATAGGTGTAAACGGTGAAATCTTTGGGCAGCAGTTCTCTGTAAGGAAAGGGGAGAAGGAATACAGAGAAATTTCATGAAATGACTATGATACTGTAGCAGGGCAGTAGGATGATCCTAATCAAAAGTGTCACAAATACATAAATTGCAATTAAATAAGGAAATATTCAGAAGGAAAATCCTTCAAAATTAAAAAAGGAAATTGTGCATTTCCACAGCAAAAGCAAAGATACCAAAATGGCGGAACATTAATGAATGAAATCAGATCAACCACCTCACCCCAGATAAGTAAAACAAGCATCAAAACCCATTAAATTGTGCTAAAAGCTTGCTTCCGTGCAAAAAAAATTTAAAAAATAATTAAAATCATAGCACTTAGTCTGCTGCATATGACTTCTCTTTGCCAGTTTTGGAAGGAAGTGCATTGCAGAAGTCTCCCACGATTAAGACTGCTGACCCATACTGGTAAATCCATTGATGCAGTGTAGCTGAATTCCCATGTTTCTGAGGGTCAGGGGCTTGGCAAGTGGCAGCTAGAGATCCCCAGATCCTCAGAGGCTTGTACATTTAAATAATTATCTCTTTTGCCTATTATGAGGGCAGCTGTAAGAACCCATAGCCTTATAAACCTGCTGCTGCTACAAGTAGCCCTTTAGAAAACGAACTCAAGACAGCCAACATCCATACTGTCCGTGAATTACGGGTGTTAAGGCACTGGATATAAATAAAGTCAGTTTCCTGGTTTATTAGTATTCTTGTGCTATGAGAAGGGGAAAAAAACCCACCCTGAAACAATAAACAAAACCCAGAAGAAAGCAAAAATATTTACTTGAAATACAGTTCAGTTTGTTTATTTTTAGATGTGAATGGACAGAGTCATTTCAACCATTCCCCAAACCCCATTTGAGCAAACTACTGCTTCCTTTACTGAAAGGGGATCACCAGGGTTGCAGGAGTTCAACAAAATTTCTGGCTGATAGCCAAGACTGTGTGACTCAATCCACTCTCACTGCCTTTCTCTGCCGGTTTCACAGCGCTAGCACGGAACTGTACTTCTCATAGAGAACCTCAAGAGTAGAGTCCACACGCTACCTGCCAGCTTGGTGTTCAGACAAAACAGATGGAATTTAATAAGCTGAAGAAATTCATCACTCACTTGTTCTTCTCTAGATGAATCGTGTATTCTTTTCCTTCTATTTCAATAGCATATGACACCTTGTCCTGAATAGAAAAAAAAAGTTGCATTTTACTCATATTAATGAATAAAACATTCTCTGAAATCAACAGAAGTTTGGCAGAAAAGAGCCTCTACAAACTCCATTACTGCTACAACTCTAGCATTCAAAGCACTACTGTCACCTTCCATAGCTCAGGACTAGTCTGTACTGTTAGCATTTTTAGATACAACAGTAGTCACTGGAGATGCAGACGATACCAATGAAATTTTAACCACCCACCAGGGGGATGCAGAACTCTGTCAATCTGAGCTGCCTCTCCTGTCACACTTCTTGCTGGCACCCCAACACTGGCCAGGGGAGCGGGTGTTCCTTGTGCTCCCAAGCCAGCTCTGCTGAGCGCACAAGACCTGGCAATGACAAGCTGACCACAGCCATCAGGATTTGCTCTGGTTCCCTGACATCCAGCAGACAAAATGACTGCCATGTCCACACATTGGAACTGCCAGGCACTAAGTTAACAAACTTTCCTTCTTAAATCTTCCTAGTTGTACCAGACCAGGAATAACCACATGTGAGTGAACCTGAACTTATTTTATAATTATCCCTACCTCTGGAACCTGGCATCCCTTTCTGTGTAACTAGGGAAAAGTTACATCAAGAAAGCTATTTCAAAATAGCTTTGTGGTTTTCTTATTCCTTGTTTCTAAGACTTCCACTGAAAACCTCTTAGTTACAGCTGGAAAAGGACAACACAGTTTTATTACTGAACATTCACAGTGAGCCAGTACCTCCACAGCCTTGCATTAGCCAAGTGCTACACACAGCAACTAGGGTCCTTAAATATTAAGTGGATAAGCTGAATCGCCTGGCCACTACATTAAATATCACAGCAGGAGTATTAATCAACGTCTGCAATAAACTGCAAGGCATTTTTGTTAATATTAAATTCTGCCAATGCTTGTAAAATTTGTGACTAAACACAGTTGGTTAATCCAAATACTTTGAAGTGTGCGGTCTTTAGTTACGTGGCTACAGCAGAATAATACAGTCTGGAAAGTACTGCTGGAGGTTCTGTAATCCAACCCCATGCTCAAAGCAGGGCCAGCTACAGAGCTGGCCCAAGCTGCTCATGGCGTCCTCCAGACAGATTTTGAGCATCTCCCAGGATAACAATCCCACTACCTCTCTAAAACTCTTTCCACTGCTGAACAACGCTCATTATGCAATCTTTACACCCAGATCAAAAATCCATTATGGCAACTTGTAACCTCTGAAGCAGGGAGGTATTTACTGTAACTCAGCTAAAGGCAATGCTAGATGTAATACCTTTTGTAAGGATGGCTACTTGCTTGCTGCTGGATGGGCCTGGTAGAGTTTTCTGAGAATTTCAAGTCCGTTTTGGGTGTACCTCATTAGGAAGTAAGATACTAAACTGAAGGCATTTTTAAGATTGCCCAGTACCTGTACTGAGGAGACACTGGAAGCCTCTCGCCGTTCTCTTCCTAACCTCTGCGGGATTACAACCTCATAGGAAGACAGGAGAGAAACCGGCTGGAAACCTAGAAAGCAGAACAGAAACACCGGCTAAAGAAACAAAGCAATCAGAAGGATAAGGCACAAGGAAGAGAACTCTTATTTCAGGTAAAGCCCCTTCAGCAGGAAGGAGGCAGCCTGTGACGCCAATTTAGGTCTCCAGCTTATCACAGACCCCTGAAACTGGGCTGCTCAGTAGGGGTCTGCAGCACTTCATGGGGCAGATCCCTCTGCTACTAGACTGGCGTCGTTTCTTATCGCATTCTGTCAATCTCTACTTTTAAGAAAGGACACAGCACCACTCGCCAAGGCACCACTTGCATTTAGAGAGCTGTAATCCAAAGAGAAAAAGCCAAAGGCCCTGATGCACGCAGGAGAGCACAGAGCAAATCTCTAGAGCAAAGCACACTTGGATTGCCTTGTAAAAGGCCAGAAAAAACAACATACAAATGGCTGAGAAGACACCCAATTTTCAAGGTTTCAAATCGAAAGTGTTGCACCCCCAATTACTGTCTTACAAGTATCTATCTCATACACCATCACTTTTCATCAGCAGGAATCAGAGCATTTAACAAAGCAGGTCAGCACAGAGAACTTGCTCAAGGACACAGACGGTGCCAAAGCCAGGCGTCCTGTGCTGCAAAGCTGCAGAACCGCACCAGCTCAACCATGCAGCCTCTAGATTAGCTCCCGGGGGCTCCAGCAATTCCTGCGCTTCCCAACGGCAGGGCCACACAAAGCTGGCCCAGCAGAGCTCAGCCTTACACCCTCCCCCTGCATGTCACAGCCAACCTTCTGACACAAGGCCAGTGCTACTCATGATGTTCTTGGAGAGCTCTTAAGGACCTTATAAAAACAAGCAAGGTGAAACAAATGCATGCAACAAAGTAGCCTTTTGCAAATCACTTTACAAATGATTTGCATATGCAACATCAGACAGATCCTCTGAGCCAAACAAAAGCCTATGGTCCAAGTTTCTTTTATAAGGCATCAGTTTTTACAAGCAACCGTTCTATATCAACTGTGTAAACAATAATAAATTGCACATGTAAATCACTTTTCCCATCAATGGTCACTGTCTGCCTGTGCCTGGCTCAGGAGCTGCTCCCCGGGGAAGCAGTAGGTTGGTCACGGAGGGATTGCAGGCAGCATTAAGAGCAACAGTTTTACTAGCTCACGGCAATGGAATCAGTGAGCTCATCAGAGGAGCCTGAGCTTCCCCAACCCAAAGGTAGGGGGAAGGGAACAGTTATCCTCCTTGTCACCGTTTGCCTCCAGGAATAATCACCACACATCTGGGGGGGGGGCAATGAGGGGCTGTTTAGTTTCTAAGATCCTCCAAAAACTCTCAGAGTGGGACTGAGACACTGCATTCATTTAAAAACCAGCCACTCTGAGCACGCCAAAGCTCACCCTGCAGCTCCGAAGGCTGTGGCTTCTCAAGTCATACGAAGGTGCTGAGTGCTCAAAGCCTCCGTCAGAGGCCTGCTCCATCATTTCAGAAATGAGCAGGAGCCCTCCCAGAGGCTCTAAAGGCCAGGGGCTGCCCAGAAGCCTCCCCCGAGCTGGCAGTGCCAAGCTGCAGTGATGCTGAGGCTCCTGCAGCCTCTCTAGCAGGCTGCCACACAACCCCAATGCTACAACCACCACCTCAGGTTAGCGTTTCATGTGGGCATCCCGGTAAGCGACTGCCCAAGTGAAAGGCACGTCCACTTCTGCACTCTTTCCACCGATATCCCCAAGGAGCAAACAAAACCAGTTAGACTGCTTTCAACTTCTCTCCCATTACAGCACGGATGTGCATCCATTTGGAGCATGGAGTCGCACTGCAGTGCACCTAGTCATGACACAGCGTTTCTGTCACACAAGCATAGGCAGAGCTATGTTGTTTCTCAGGAAATAACAGTACACATACTAAAGCAGAAATTACATTAATTACAGTGATTGTTGGAAAAAATGTATTAAAAAAGCAGAGACAGACTTCCTGAAAAGAAGCCCTTATGTTCACAGGCTATAGAAAATAGTGTCAATACCTCCTTGGCCTGAAAACAGGGGAGGGAAGGGCTGCTTCCTTCCGTGGGATGAACCACCAAAAGTACATACTCCGGCAAATCACTTCTCTACATTTGTCATTTCCAACCGCAGATTTCGCTCATATCCGACCCCGAGCTCCTGCACGTCGCTGCTGTGTGCCTGGTACTTCCCCCCTGCCGTCCAGAAGTACCTTTATTGCAGGGGATGTGATGCTGACATTCGGACAGCATTCTGGAGACTCTTAGGACACACGCTACAGAAACAGCAGGGCTCAGTAGTCTTTGCAGTGCTCAGAAAGGAGCATGCCTCCCCAAAAGCAGCTTGTACACACAAGACAAAGGAGTGAATCATCCTACAAAGCTAGCAAAACTGGGAGGGATTTCTGGGAAGAGTGCAACTCCGAGAGGCCTCCTCTTAGAGGAACAGCACTAAGAGTACAATTCTCAACTCTGAATACTCTGACAGTTCTCCAGCCTTCTGCGCTCTTTCCCTCCCTTCACTACCCCCAATTCGGGAAGCGATTGCAGGTACCACGCCTTATTTCTCCTCCCTTTATTGTGTGCACAGTTCATCAGTGGAGAAGGGCACATCTGTCTTAATTAACAGAGTGCTTCCTATTAAAACAAGCTAAAATGTAAGGCTAGGAAGGCACTACCTTGCTTTCTAGTAGAACTAAAAAAGAGAAAAGCAGCTTTCACATTAAAAGTTAAAGCCTAATGCAAACAGCTTTCCCTTTAACTTTCAGTTCTCTTTTCTCTTCTGGCAAAAGCATCCTTTCTCTTCCCATGTTTCAGTACCAATCAAATTGACAACAAGCCTGCTGATGTACCAAAGAGAAGAGTTTGTTTCATGGGATTCCCCCCGGGACAAAACCACTCTGCAGCAGGTGAAAGCGCAGCACATCCCTTCACTGGACAAAAGCATCCGTTCCAGCAGGCATCTCCATGGCACTGACCCTTGCTTTATAAAAAGTCGATTTCCATGCCAGCTGCCCCATGCAACATTTCACACATCACTAGCGACTCTCAAAGAGGGTACTAGGGCTAGTTAATCAAAAATCCAATGAAACGGACAAGTGCAACAAAGCAGAAATTAGCACATGCAAGAGACAACCCTGCTCCTAAATCTTCCTCCTAAAAAAGCCAGCTACTAGTACTTATTCCTCCTCCCTTTATTGTGGGCACAGTTCACCAGTGGAGAAGGGCACATTTGTCTTAATTAACGGAGTGCTTCCTATCAAAAAAAGCTAAAATGTAAGGCTAAAAGTTTTCTCACCAAGAAGCACAAATTTTGAGAGATCTGTCCTTAATCCAACAATACATTGGCCACTTCAAGTCCCACCTAGCACTCAATGCTCCTCCTACTGACTGACACATTCAGACCTTATCTCACCCAGGGAAGAAAAACATACTCAGTCCAACCTAATTAGCATAAGGCAAATTTCTAGGACAAGGCAGTTTGCAGCTATCGCAGCAGTGTCGATAAACGCTAGGTTCCGGTATGCTGCCAAGGCATCATCAGATGCATTCCTGCAACCACATCAGTATTAAGATGCTACCCTCCAGTCAAGACTGTTACTACCCATGAGAATTCACCCACACGTTTCAGTATAAAGTAAAGGTGGTTTAATTCATAGCAATTAAGAAAAGACAAAAGTGACAGCAAAAAACCCAGCCCAGACATTCAGTTGGTTTCCACATAAGGTGTTTGAAGATACCTACATTCTGTTTTTTCTAAGACAGGCTATTTTTTGTAGCTTCTTCTCTGCCCCTTTTTGACAAACTTCAATGCAATATAGTAAGTACGGTTCTCGAGCACAGTAGTTTGCAGTAAATTTTTTGGTAATTTACGGGACTTCTTGTACTCAGGTGCTTCCTGCCACTGGCCAAGGCTGCTGTCTGAATTGTCCTACACGTCACCGCTGAGAATATGCTAGTTATCATTCATTCTTGGGTGTAACACTAGTTGAGATTGCATTTCCAAGGACAAAAGCACAATTGCTTCCACTATATTTATCTTGTCTCATTAAAGACTGCCTTTAATTACCAAGCATTGAAAGCAACTAGGAAGATGTGAATCATTTTCTCATCCCCACCCCAAATCCACAGCAGGAATTTTGTGCACGTTCTGTGGCATGCAGGGGCTTGAAAACCATCAAAACATGTCATAGCCATTACGGCTCTCCAGACACTGAGGTAAGCTCTTGGGGTATTCACTCCCTGACAGTTAAGATGTATATTAACAGAAGTCAAGCTGCATCTCCTGTCTTCATAGACCTTGGCATGCCTGCAGATCGCTGCCTCAGTTACAGAAATACAGCACACAGCTACATCCACCTACACCGAACAGTTCAGCTCAGTTACCACCCGCCCTTTACCGTAACTCTTTCCCAAGCCTACTAAAGTGAGGTCAAAGATATGCTCTTCAATAGAAGCCAAAAAACCCACCCAAAACCAAGAAAACCAAACAAACGAAGACAGTTTAGACTGTAGCTTATTACACCACAAAAGAAACTAATTTCATATAAACAAGCTCATCAGCACATGACCAGCACAGCAGCTCAGGCTGCAGGCAGGCTAACAGGAAGGTGCCATAGGCACAGCAAGCTGCAGGGCTGGCCGGCAGGGACAAGGCGCAGACCCCCCAGCCACGGCTTTGCGGGGCCCAGCATTGCTGGGGGTGCCAGCAATGGCTCCGGGGCTCACCTGCTCTGACCACCCCTTTCGGAACCCTCACTGCTTTCAGCATCACAAGCGATACTGAAGACCATCCTTCTGTACAGTGAACAAGACACCAGCATTCCTCTGATACTGCCTCTATTTGTTCACAGCTGCCCATCAGTGAAACTCAGAGAGAAGACACCCAGTATGACCATTTACTTGTATTTGCCTACTTCAACTTACTCAGCCCCTAAGTGAGAGTGGAAATGGAGCCAGGGAAAGCCTCAGGACCACACAGGAGTAAGGCACTGCTAATGCCCTCTCTGGATTTATCCTGTGTCTACATCCACCCTGGCAACTTTTAGCCATTTTACTCTAAATGTAAAGGCTTGACCAAAACAGTGTCAAACCTAGAGCATCAGCTGGCAGCAATGAGTGTCAACCTATTAGCTGTGCACATGTAGAGTCAAAAGATGCACACTGTTAAAGCATTAAATACACAAACCCATTAAATTAACTATTGTTATAATTGTTTACAATTAACAGATGAGGTCAGCTGCACTGGTCATTCGACACTTCAGCAGCAGACTGCTCACTAGAAGAGGTGCCAAGAGCTTTATGCAGCCATCTCCAAAACACCCTCAGGTCCCGGGGTAGGGTCAGTCCCACACAAAGCATCTCCAACAAGCACCCCTGACGTCCAATGGATTTCCCTTGTGGTGTTTTAAGTTGTATCTCTAATACCCAAAGGAGGCTCACAGCTTACACCCCTTCTGTCTGGCTGCAGATTTTTAGAAGTATGCTGTCACACCTCCACTTTCCTTCAACTAACTAAGAGCTAACATTCAGTGTTTCCTTGTAGAACCTGTTTCTTAGATCTCTGATGATTCGTATTAGGCTCTACTGGCTCTACTCTCCAGTTAGACCGTACCTGTCCTGAAAAAGGACCCAAAGCAGGACACAACAGTCCAGTGAGGCCTTGCAAGTATCAAGGTTCACAAGCTTTATGTGTTTAATATCTCCACAGGTTAATCTCTCTTCCGTAACAGACGGCATGGCTGATACACTTGTCACAACCTACTCCAACACTCATTTCCTTTCCCATCAACATGCTCCTTCCTGCACCCCATTTTTCATCCTCTCATACCTGTGCAATTATTTCCACCTCAGCAGAACACTTTGCGTTCATCCTTTCAAAGTCGCGTCTTTCTGCCAGAGATTTCTCTTGTGTGTCCACATTACTGGGGTTGGTAACTCTCTCATTAAGGGGCCTGAATCCTATCTAACTGGAAGGGTATCGACTGCAAACTCAACATGCATTCTCTGTGTCCCATACTCAAAATCACAGAGGACTTCACCAAGCGGTATCTCTTTGGGGAGAAACTTCTGTGAACTGCCTTACAGATGTCCTTCCAGAATAACATGTAACCACTGATTACATCGTCAGTGTATTTCATCAATTGATTAAACACTACCGAAAGCATTTTTAGGTGCAGCTGACCTTTCCTCGAAGATGACAGCTGTAGCAAGATTTATGCTTTGGATTACTGAAAGCAAAAACCTCCTTCACTTTCACTATGTAAATATTACCCAAGTCCACTTAAAAATATTTAGAGATTTATACAAAACATCAAGCTAACAAATCTTCTGCTACAGTTAGGAACATTTCCTGTGAAGCCAGCAGTTTCAGTTCCTCCCATACCTCAAGGGCTAAAGAGTGTGCCTTGGTGATGCTCCATCTCCAAAGCACCCAGGCACATTTAGCCAGCTGTTCCTCTACAGAGCACTCCTCCTTGTGACTTTTCTTTCTGTCTCCTCCCTCCCTTGCTCTAAATCTTCAGACCAAGTGGGTCTCCTTGTGTCATGGTGCCTTTTTAAAAGGAAAAGATGACCAGTTATCATGGCAAGAGAAGCAAATTCATCTACTTGATCCATTGCTCACCTGGAATATTTGTTTCACATTAAAGCTGGCAAGAACAGCTAATAATAACATCTCTTAGTATTTTACTGGGTGCGCTGGATGTTAATGAGGATACTGAGCTCTTCTACAGCAATATTTCCTAGAAAATTCTTACCTCTCTCTTGCCGAAATCCTGACCTATGCTGTAAGTGTTTCCTGTCTAGACTCTTACCATTCCTTCTGCCCTTTCTAAAGCCACACTAATTTGTCTGCAGGAGAACAGCTACTCTTTTTCCACAAAAAGGACTGTCACTCTTGTTCTCTAGTACTGTCAAAACACCCTCTCCACCTTGGAACCTTCTTACAAGGAGAAAGAGAGCAAAGCCACACTATACTCCGGTGCAAGATGATTAACCTCACCAGGACAGCCTTCCTCCTGGGTCAATGGCCCTGGAGTCTTTGCCCTTCCATCCGTGTCAGTCTTGCCCATGGAGAGAAGCTCCTCGCACACAGAGCCCACTCACTTCCTCCACATCTCATCAGCTGTGTAGTGTCAGCTCGACTCACACAGTGGAGGTTCGTGGGAACGTTTCTCTTTGGAGACGTCACTATCTTTAAATTTGGCCACCAAAGGAAACCACGTAATACAAATTCAATCACAGAACTCGGTACAGTTGAGCAAATAAACTTTTTTTTTTTAATTTTAGCTTGAGAAATGAGAATGATTGAGACATGCAAAAACTACAGTCATGTTTCAAACTTCCTTTTTCTGAAAACAAAGCACTACAGTAGTCAACATTAGTTACACTGAAATTTCTTTCCTCTTTTTATTCTTCACATGGAGGAAATAACCACAAAAACCCTCTTTACTCTGCTGAATGATTGTCCCAGATTTGTTGAAATATGGGTGAGGCAGTGCTGTGTTTTTCATGATCTGAACAAAGGAATTATCTTAACCAAACACTGCATCTCCCCAGAAGTTCAAACCAAAGCATTTAGACACTTTAAGAATCCCTTTAAAGACTGGTAAAGTATGGCCAGAACATCCTGGTGTGTGTATGACACCAAGCAGCGAGGAAGAGACCAAGTAGCAAAAAAACCAGTCCCTGCCGACAGCAATGCCAGACGGTTTCTCTATGAATTTACATAGCCAAAAGCTAAAGCCGCCTACGGACACAAATAGGAGGGGAAAATCTACACAAATCCCTTAAGGCTACACATCACTATATGATTATGCTCATTCAGGAATTTTCAATTAGTAGTTTCCGGTAACACCCCATTTCTGCCTCATATCCCTATTTACTGGGGAGCGTCCAAAGCACTTACATTCCAATCCAAAAGCTGGAAGTTCCTGGATAAAATGAAACAGGCGACTCGTTTCTCCCCTCTCCTTCGTGCTCAGACATGAGACAAAGGAGGTACGTTATCTTTCATTGCAGATTTAGCACTATTGGCTGGGACAGAGACTTCGGAAAGCAGAGAGAAACACTGCCATCCACCATCAGGAACTACGGTGACCCATGTTTCCTCCCGCCCACAGGTGGGAACTACAATACTACTCCTCAAAACACCAACCAGTCCACTGGAAGCACCAGCATCCAAAACCCTGGAGAGGCATCCTTTAACACTTCACCCCTTGGTGCACTGGCAAGGCAGTTGCCAACACACTGTGCTACCTCAACCACAAGCCAACAGCCACCTTTCAAAAGCTTGGCTTTCGTCTAGCACACAGCTCACAACTGCCAGCACCACCACGCCAAGTGAGAGGCAAGAGATTTGCAGCACAGAAACCCTCGAGGAGAGTTACCCACCACAAGAGCACTGTTTCTCAGCATGCAGCATCACTATTAGTCTTAGAGAAGACTCCTCAATTAGGAAGCCCTGACTATAAAACTATGCATTAATGACAAACACAGAAGTTTAACACAGCGAATATATCCCTTCAGGAGGAGGAAAATGGTGACAGAGGAGGCATTTCTGACTATCATGCATCATAACATCAGAATCAGCATCATAAAAGCCTGTAAACAGAACAGTTTCAATCCATAAACAATCCATGAAGACAGCACAGCGTCGACTCATTAAAAGCCCATACAGAGAGCATGGTGTCCGTTCATTGCCATCAGCGATGGCACTGTGCTGTGCCTGGGTTCTAGCCACCGTCCTCCTCGGGGGAGAGCAGCCTGCCGGGGGTCCTGCCTCACGCCTGGCTCTGCCGGAGCAGGTGATGCCCTGGCTCCATGCTGGTGAAGGCCACCCAGACAGAGAGGGGGAGGACACAGGTCCCTGCACGTGTCCCCTGAAACACAGTGGAACTGATACGGGTGTTCTGTCACCTCCACAGTGAAGCCCAGCATCCACTGGGCTGGGTAAAGGACGCTGATCTACCCAGGACCTGCTCACACCAACATTTCTGGGAGACCTGTGCCCAGGCTGCCCACCCCACCCCCTGCTTTCCAGGCTTTCTTGCGGCTGGATCGCCACCTGCGCTGTAGGAGTGTGGAAGAGCTTGTGGAGAGCAGAACGCCCATCCTGGCACGGAGCGGGAGAGCACAGCGGCGTGCTGCCCGGCCGCGGGCGAACCCAACCAGGTGTATGGGGCCGCCACCAGCTCACCGGCCGGTGTCAGGGTCGAGACGAAGGCCCGGCTGTCCCCCTGCTGTCCCCTCGGCAGCGTCGCCGGCCAGGCCCAGCATCTGCCCGGAGCGTCCCGGCAGCGACGGACCCGGACCGGGCCCAGGCTGCGTGGCCCCGCGGCGCCCTGCTGCCGGCCGGGCCTTCAGACACCTGTGACCCCTGCGCCACCATCGCGGCCCAGGGCGACATCCCCCGGGGCACCGGGCGGCAGCCCCCCCGCCCGGCAAATGGGGATCCCCACCCCGCCCGCCAGCCCCCGGGGCCAGGCCGGGCCCCGGCAGCCCCGAGGAAGGGGAGGGGCGGCCGGACGCCCCCAAAGCCGGGCCGGGCCCCGGCAGCGCAGGGAGCAGAGAGGAGGGGGCCCGACCCCGCGGAGAGAGCGGGGAGGAGGCCCGGCCGCGCCGCCCGGGGAGGGAAGGGGGGGCCGGCGGCGGGCCGGGAGCGGGGAGGGCCGGCGGCAGGCCCCGGCCCCGGCGCACTCACCCGCGCGGCCCGGCTGCCCGGGCGCGGCCAGCAGCAGGAGGCAGAGGCAGCTGCGCGCCGCCCGGGCCCGGGCCCAGGCCATGGCGCTCCCCGTCCGCATCGCCCCTCCCGGCTGGGGCGCTGGGTCCGGCCGGCGGCCCGCGGCCTTATGGAGCCGGGCCGGGGCCTGCGCCGCGCCGCCCTCCGCCGCTCCGGGGCGGGGGCCGCTCCGCCCGCAGCACCGCGGACAAGGGGCGGCCCCGGCCCGGCTGGCGACGAGGCTCAGGTCCTCCTGCCGCCCACCCGGGCCGGGGGCTGAGCCCCGCTGTGCCCAGGGAAGCACCCCCGCCGGCCGCCCCCCCCCCCCCCCCCCCCGGACGAAGCCAGCGTTCACCTTCCCGGCGCTTCTGTAGAGAAAAAAACAGCAGGGCCTGAGGGCGAGCAGTTGCCGAGGGCCAGCGGGCTGAGGGGAGCTGGGGCCAGCACAAAGCGCAGGCACCGCGGCCCTGCTGGCCGCCCCTTCCCCAGCGCCGCCACGCACGGAGCACACGGCACATGGAGCACACGGCAGCGGGGCCGCCACGCACGGAGCACACGGCACCGCCACGCACGCCGGACACACGGCAGCAGAGCCACAGGCCAGCGCAGGAGCCCCCGCCAGCACCACATGCCCTCAGAGGCCTCACGTGTGGCCTCTGACCTGCCTCTGGAAAACAACCCGCGCAACACCCTCCCCAGGCACTCCATGTAGCGCGGCATCCTTCTTCCAGAGGAGGAGGAATAAACAACATGTGACACATCAGTCACGTTACTGACTGTGATGGAGAGGCACCCTTGTACTACAGTGATAAGCAGCACAAGAGCCTATACAAGTAAAACCCAGTTTTACTGATGACTTCTCACATACCGATAACCTTTCTTGGTTTTCTGAGTGTGGCACTTCACAGGTTTTTTTGAGCATCCAAGTTCTTTTCCCTAGCAGGTCGCTGCTCTTGAACAAAACAGACTCAGCAAAATACCTCTCCGTTGATTCAGAGCCAGATCTACACCAAAGGCCACACACATCCCATCAGCACAAAGAACAGACAACTAGACATGAGCGTCCTTTGAGTGCTATCAGCCAGAAACATCCATCAAGTTTTCACTCCCAGGGGTCTGACCAATATCTATGATGTTTTAGAAATTGCTTTTGAATGCACATGATGCAAAAGTTGCCATCAATAAATACATAACAGGCTGAGCAATTGGCACAAGTCTTCCCTGTCTTCTTAAGTATAAGATTTTCTACAAACTCATAAGAGGTTTATGCTGCTGTCACTACAGTGAACAATTAAAGAGAAAAGAGTAATTTGGCCTTTTGCATCCCAAAAGCCTGCATCCATTTTTGCAGGAGTTACAGGAAGACAACCTGTGACTCACAGGTTTCCCCCTCGCAGCCTCCAGCAACCCGATGCTGGAATAAGGCAACAACCCGACTCTACGAAGCCAATTTTATGAATCCTAACAGACCAAACCACAAAGCTATGCAGGAAGCCGGGTGTTAAATTGTATAATACCACAAGGTGAGACAGAGGATTTTATTCCCACCTGATGTTAGAAACACCACAGAGGTTATGTATCTCCAACCCTTATGGAAGCTGCACATAGCTTATGAGTCAGGTAATACATTGTGCTTCCTGTAAGCTGGGCATTCCCCAAGACACAGGAGGCTTCCCATGGATTATGGTAATAACACGGATCAAATACAGATACCACTGTGCACTGTACAAATAATGCACAAACACGAATGATCCCACAGTTCCTGCCTGAGGGGCATGAGATTCCCAGGTCCACATTTAGCAAGAGCCGTATCAATCTCCCTTGACTTCTCATGTCACTCACCACCACTATCACAACCTTGCAATACAAGGAACTGAAGACAACACACCTCAAAATTCCAGAAACAAGGCCAGAAAGCTAGGACAGCTTCTGAACACACATTTTGGGTCAAATATAAACCTGCCAACTTTGGCAACAGAAAAAATCTGGAGAACTGCTCATCTGATCAACCAGTTCAAGCACATCTGAAATGCCTGCATCAGAGGAGCTATTGTTCAGACATGGTGGAAGATGCTCTTGGAGAAGAACCAGGTGAAGCAAAACCAATAAATCCTGGAGCTCTGCAATCTCTTAAGTCACAACTGAAACATCAAAAGTAAGCACTGGGATCCAGGTCATAAGCTGTCTTCAGCACAGACTTCATTACTAGAATAAGGCAATGCGAGAAAATCCACTGTAGACAAAAGCCTTAGAGATTACTTGATATTAAAATTAGGATGCTTCATTCTTTCAAAGGCTTAAATAGGAGCAGTACTCTCTTAAATAGGCATAAAAGGCAGAAACGGGAAATACCTCAAAGAAGTTAAGTTACTAAGAAAAAACTTACACAAGTGGAAACCAAATATGCGAGCTAGACCTCTCATTTCCACAGAACATTGGCAGTACAAGAGTAAGCCATGCAATACAGCAGCCAGTCCAGCTGAAATCACTCGCACTGATGTGGCTGCTGAGCCAAAAAGATGCAAACCCAACTATTTACACCAAAGGCAAAGTATCCAGTGCAATAAGAAAGCTCACGTGGTAGGTGCTGAAAAGAATCTCACTCGATGCCTGGGGAGGGCAAGGGAATTTGGTGTTTTTCAAGCAAAAGCAATCCAACATCCTTTGACAGAGCAGGGACACAGTTTCTTGCCTGTTGTTGACAGTGGGACCACAAGACAGCAGCCCCTAAGGAATGCAGCGAAGGGGATGGCACAAGGCCAGAAGCGTATCAACCAGCAAATAACCAGGACCTTTGCCTGCCCTCTGCAGCAGTAAGGAAGGCCCAAGGAAAGAGGCATTTCCTCTGTGATTTGCCTCTGCCAATCCCCTTCGGAGGCTTTAAAAGATTTTTAGGCTGGTTTCTAAAGGAAGAAAGGCTAATGTACAACATGAGCAGCAGTACTATCCAGTGTATCAGGGTGGAAATCTTGCACACGTGAGTACCGGTGGAGCTTACAGACACTTTGTGATCTGGATTACAGACATTGCCAGGCTGTGGTTTAGTAAGCCATATTGTGCTCAAGCAGATAGCAAGGGCAGGGGAGAGGACATGGAATGAATTCCCTAAATGACACCTGCCATTTGTCAGTTATGTTCACAGTTCTTTGTAACAAAGCTGTACAATCAGCAAGAAGTCTCCCAGAAATCCTCATGCTGGCGCTGGCCATTACACGCATGTACCTTTGCCAGACTGAAGGGTCTAAGGACTCCAACTCAACTGGCTAAGCATGTAACAGTAGTTTTAAATAGCAAAGTCAGATGTGTCATGTTCTCCCTCCAACCTCAATCCTGCTGGCTCCCACATCCTCTCCACATACCATGTACATGGCATTTGCTTATAAGCACTGTAAATAAGACAGATTAAGGATTTTGGATGCAGTCAGGACTTCACTGACATCACCAGCAACAGTCCAAATGGCTTAGGAAGCACACTCATTAACACCGCACCAGAGATCGCTGGCTGAAGGGCACCCCTGAATCCTGGTAACGGCTCTTTCCCAAATGCATTCTTGTCAAATTACGTGTTTTGCCTGGCTTCCAGATGGAGTTAATGAATGCCACGTACCTGTCTCAAACTGTGCTTGGCATTTCCAATCTAATGACCTCAAGACACTGTGGGAGGGATTAAATGAGGTAGAAGAAATTGAGGCAAAGAAAATTGGTGGAAATAGGCAGCAGCTTGTCCAGATGTAGTCAATAGCAGGATCTCAGTCTCTAACCCTCTACTTTTAAATACCTAAGTGCACCATTCTCTTCAATTAACCACAGAGACTCACGCAGAAAGCACTCAGGTAGTCTCTACAGCTCTCCAAGCGTAACAAAGGGCCAGGACTAGGCAAGAGTGTCTCCCAATCGCTTTGTACAAGGGGTAGGGCAGTTAGGGCAAAAAAACATTCTGCTGCTTGACCATCTGAGCTGGACTAGCTCCTCCTCTGGGCAGGAAGATGGTCTAGACAACTCCTGAAATCCCTGTTTTCCCTTTGACAGGAAGTTTGCTCAAGGGGTTGAGTCCCACTTATTTTCAAAAAACTTCCAGATCACTCTTTGGTAAGTTCAAGGGAACAGAGACATGGCTTCACCCCTCCTGGATCTAAGGCTTCTCCAAGCAGCAGTTGGCTATACAGCTCCTTCTGGACCGCAACCTGCCACTGCCCTAGCTGGTATTTCCTTGCTGCCTCAACTGATTGCATTCCCAGCCCCTTTGGACATGACCTTTCCCCCAGTAATTAACACGGTAAGGTCTGAAAACATCAGGCCCTACAGTGTGAGTTTCATTTACACCCACTTCAAAGATGCTTTATATTGACAGAACAGTGTAAGACCTGAGTAAAACACACACTCAACACGATCTTTCCCCTGCCTTCCTTAGTGCTGCCAATGAAATCCACGGCTGCCCAGCCCACATGCTATGCAATCCTTAAGGTATTTCTAAAGCCACTTGGAAGCCTCTTAATCATTAAGGAAGGGCTTAATGAGACAGCTGGCCATCACATCCAACAGAAAAACCAGTTACTGCGCAGGTCAGAGGAAAGCCTGCTCCAGAAGCACCGCACGCAGCTCCCCAGGCCCACAGCCACCGTTAACCATCAGCGACCAGGCCGAGGCCGTGGTGCCTGCGGGAAGGCGGCACTGCCTGGCACCGGGGGGCTTCGTGTGCCTGCGGCCCCCCCTCCCAGCGAGAGCACGGGGACGAGCAGCTCTCCGTGCCTGCCCGAGCCACACCGGGCTCCGGGCCGCTGCCTCGGTGCTGAGCCCGGGCTCGGGGGAAGCTGCGAGCCACAGCACAGCCCGGGGAGCCCCGTTCCCGCCGCTGCCTCAGCAGAGGCGGGCGGGCCCTGCCTGTCACCGTGACACACTGACGTGGGGAGCGGGGCCCGAGGCGAGGCCTTCCCCCGTGCCGAGAGAAGGCGGCGGCGGCACCCCCGGGGCGGCTCTGCCGGGGCGGGGGACGGCGGCTGCGCCCGCCTGCAGGGCAGTGTCTCCGAGCGCCGGGCCGGGCATCGCGGCGCCTCCGCCGGGCGCAGGGGGAGCGCCTGGGCGGCCGGGGGCGGCCGGGGGCGGCGAGGCCCGGCGGCGGACCGCCCCCTCCCGCACCAGACGGCTCCCGACCGCGCCCCAGCAACTCACGCCGAGCGGGGCAGCGCGTCTGGAGCCCCGTTCCTGCCGCAGCCCCGTCACAGCCAGAGGCCTGCGCGGCAGGCGCCCCAGGCCCGACACTCACGACCGCCCCGAAGCGCGAGCGCCCGCGCCCGCCCCTGTGCCCCGCCCCCACCCTCCGCCCATAGGCCGGCGGGCCCCCCGGCAGCCAATCGCCTCCTCGGCTGCCGCGCACTTCCGCGCAGCCTCCCGCCGCGTCTTCTTCCGCCCTCACCCTGACTGGCTGTGAGCAGCTATTCCCCGCCCCCAAATGTCGACGGCGGGCTTCTATTGGCTGGCGGCGGCGCGGCGGCCGGGGCGGGCGCGGCGTCTCCTAGCAGCGGCCGCCGCCATGGCGCCGCGGCGCGGCGGGCCGGTGGGCTACGTGCTGCTATGCGGGCAGGCCGCGCTGCTGCTCGGCAACCTGCTGCTGCTGCAGGGCGCCTCCCGCGGCCTCCCCCACAACGGCACCGAAGCTGAGGCGCCGGGGCCGCCCGCCGCCAGCTGGGCCTACACCGACCCGCGGGCACCGCTCGTCCTCTGCACCTACCTGTAAGAGGAGGGCTGCGCCGGGCAGGGGGCGGGTGGGGGGGGCGGCCGCCTCGTCCTCCCTCACCGCTCCCCTCCTTCCCTCACCGCTCCCCTCCTTCCCCGCAGCCCCGAGGAGTTCGTGGAGTGCGAGGAGCCGGTGGACCACGGCGGGAATGCCACGGCGCAGCAGGAGCTGGGCCACGGCTGCGTGAAGGTGAGGGCCGGGTGAGCGGGGCGGGGGGCTCGGCCGGGGCTCGCTGCCGGCCGCCCCCGGGCCCTGCCCGCGGCTGAGGTCGCCCGCGCTGCCCGCAGTTCGGCGGACAGGCCTACGGCGAGGTGGACCACACGCGGGTGCAGTGCCGAGCGCTGGACGGCATCGAGTGCGCCGAGCCGCGGAGCTTCCTGCGGGGCAGCAAGCCCTGCGTCAAGTAGGACGCGTTCCCGGGGGCGGGAGGGCCCCGCACTGGGAGGGCCCCTCGCCCGGGCCCTGCACCTCGCCCGGCCCCCGCGGGAGGGAGCCCCGCCGCCAGGCACGGGCCCAGCCGGCGGGAAGGCCCCGGGGGGGCGGGGGCCGCTGCCCCACCGCCGCTGACCTCTGACCGTTCCCCTTGCAGGTACACTGGACATTACTTTATAACCACTCTGCTCTACTCGTTTTTCCTGGGTTGCTTTGGAGTGGATCGCTTCTGCCTGGGCCATACCGGGACCGCCGTGGGGAAGCTGCTGACGCTCGGAGGACTGGGGATATGGTGGTTCGTGGATCTGATCCTGCTCATCACTGGTGGGCTGATGCCCAGTGACGGCAGCAACTGGTGCACCGTGTACTGAGGGGAGCAGAGCTGACCCCGGGAGAGGCTAACGGCGTCTCTGCAGGACTGGAGACAGACTCCTCCGCTTGTTCCGCAGCTTCAGAACAGGCTTATGCCTTGCACAAACATGGATTTACAAAGCTGTAACTTAACGTGCAAATCAACTGTTCTTGTTGGCGCCTCTGTACAAACCTTGGATACAAAATTGTTTAGTATATATTTTGCTTGTTTAAAATAATCTGGATTCCTACCACCACCACCCCAAGCGGTGACAGTTTGAGAAATCAGGCCTTGCAAACACAGGTGGTCAAACAAGTCTTAATAAATTATGGAAGGAGCTGATTCCACATACTTTCGGTATTAGAGTACATAGACATGCAGGCCGCTAGCGTGTGGTTTTGTGTTACTAGACTTTGCAAACCTTTAAGGTTTAGTAACCCATCACAAGGTTATAGACACTGTGGCAAAGCGATGAAGTCTTAATTCTACGCTATTTGTTTAAAACCTTGTTCACTGGCTGCAGGGGAAGCTGAGTTAGATTTAGTAGAAACTGCACCCTTTGGAGAAAATTACTTCCCACTCTCTTGCAGGCGGGGAAAGCCACAGTGCCACAAATAAAGTTGCTATTCAGGCCTCTCAAAATCAGCACTTGTGTCTATCGATGTAATTCTCCCTGCCATGCTCATATTGACAGAAACATCATCTGTAGGACACTGCAGCCACTCTAAAAGAGTACATGTGTTATTTTAGAACTGCCTGTTTCTCCTCCTGTCCCCTGCCCTTCATAAGTAAGTATGCTTTTCAAAATGTGTTCCATCATGCTGCCCATGGCAGCAGGTTACATTCCCTTTCCCTGCTGCTACAGTTGTGTTCCTTAAAACCCGTGACAGTTGAGTGGCCACCGTTTGTGTTTTACAAAACTGTTAACTGCCGGCTTTGCCTCATTAGTGACAGAGGGCTCATTTGCACCCAGAGCTGCAGGGAACAGCTGGGAGCCATCACAGAGCTGGGAAGGGGCTGGAGCTGCCAAGGGGTAGCTCCCATCTGCATGCTGGTCACCGCTCTGGCTCCAGCCCACAGCACAGGGCACATGCAGTACCGAAATGAGCGGGAGCTTCAAGCAACCTCACACTCAAAAGAGGAAGCCCCACCAGATGCAGTCTGAAAACTTACCAAGCTGAATAAGAACGGGAAAAGGAAGCTGCAGTTAAGTCACAGCTAGAACCAGACACAAAAATCCGTATATGCAAAAGTCCAGTCACATTTGATGTAAAATATAGCAAACAACCATTCTCCATTCTCACACAGTTCTGCAAACTGAGGACCCTCCAGCCATTTGCATTTGGCTAATTTCTGCCTGTGTTACTTCTACTTCTGCCTCCAAGGGAGCTGCAACGGGGTTCAGTTTGGCCGGGAATTCTGCCTATTCTAGTTTTGGTTTGTGGTTTATTGCAACAACTCCTCCTCTCTGGGGAATGGGATTTATATCCCATTTAGGTCACAAGTAATCTGAATTTGGCAGCTTTGAATAGGTCTCAGGGCACTGGGGTGGGGAGAGGCTTCATCATGAAACTACCACATTCTTCGGGCCAGTGAAACAACAGGGCTGAAAAGCCCACGGTGGGGAAAAAATTATGCAGCGAGCCAGAAAGAAAAAAAATTTCCATGTGCAAAAGCCCACGGTCATTAACATCTCCCCATGTCCTTAGCCCAGGAGCTGCCAGCTAACAGCAGGACCTCAGATTCCTTCCGTGTACAAGGCTGTCATGGACTATGCTGAGGAATACCAGGGGTATTGGTCTGACAGCTTTCCTCCTGCCTGCGTATTCAGAAAGGCAAAGATAAACCAAGAGTTTTATTGGGCCACACTTACCCCTGGAAGGGCTCAAGATGAGCAATAGATGGAGCTGTCTTAGCATCACCAGCCATAAAATTAAACTTGCACCTCAGGCCGGGAGGATGCGCACCGCTTGGAGACAGGATGGTTTCTGCCCCAGCCTCATGTCCTTTACCAAACACATGCTCTGGCAACAAGGGATGCTTCTCGCGTGGTTAGTCATTGTCCCCTTATTTTCTAGCAGTGACAAACTAGATCAAAAACTTTTTCAAAGCAGAGGCCATGGTGGCCCTTTGCCCTCCCTTCCCTGCGGTCCCCCCCCAGCTGCTGCACCCCGTCCCCTCACCCTGGCAGGGATGGTGTTCGATGCCCCCAGCAATAATTACCCAAAATACACAATGCAAACAGACAGCCTGGGAAAGCGACTGGGATTTCCTTTTTTTTATTTAAAAACACAGAAAAAAGGGCATTCCATCTCCTGCAGACAGCATTTACAGGCAAGGGGCGGGAGGTGAGTAACCGACACCACGGGAGTCACGGAGCATCGCCCACATGAGGCACCCCAGCCCTAAGAGCACTTGAAATCCACAGCCAGTACTTGCACAAACGGCTGAAACCGCTTGGGAGTTTCCATAGAAAAGAGCAAACCCATCTCTCTCACCACTCTTTCCGCACAAGACACCTCGAACCTGCATGTACCTCTAGGAAAGCGGGGAAAACTCACAGCACACGCTTCATCTTCAAAAAGGAGCAGCTACTGGGGGATGCGTTCATCCACACACAGGACAGCTAGGAAGCAAATGCAGAGATGAGGGGATAATAAGTTTGCTTTAAAAATCACTGCAAAGCTCCACTGAGGTCTGGCTGCATCTGCCTGGTCCTTTGGGGTGGGAGAGAAATTCCTCCCCACCACACCACCTGCATGATGGACGGGTATGGAGCCTGGCTCAACTCTCAACATGCTTGTTTCAGTCTCACATTCAGCCTTCAAGCTGTCCTGGGGATGCGGGAGGGTGGGAATGAGAAACAGGAATGTTGCAATAGCTGGAGCCACTGGTAGTTTCTCCTCCTGGATAATTAACCCCGATTGTGCAACAAGCTTCTGCTTTACCATCCCAGGCCCGAAGAAACTTTCCAATTAGCAAGCAACAAAAACACTTGGTACTCCATGGTTTTGAAGCCTTGCACCAAGTAACCATCATCTCTCTGCATTTGATGTTCTCCAGAAATGAGGTCAGTGTGCTATCACCAAATGCTGTGACTCTGTGATTGATAGGCTTACTGAATTACCAAGACATTTCTGAAACACCATGTTACGAGCCAAACACCAAGTCAGCCTAAAAAAAAATAATGATTTCAAACACTAGTGCAAATAAAGCAAAAAGGAGAAGAAAAAGGAACAGCATGATCTAGGTTTCTACAATTAAATAACAAATACGAACACTCACCCTGTACCATTATAGCATCGATTCTCACTCATTTTCATAGTTTCAGTGTTCTCCAGCACCTCCACACAACCCCCTTTGAGCCACCCTTACCCCAAATCTGGGAGGCCCTGTCGCTGGAGGCACAGCCCCTCCAACACAGAAGGGGATCAACGAAGGAAGATGCAGTTTTAACCTTGTTAAGATCAGTCGGGCTAATCAGCGCTTGGAGCTCAACCGATAAAGCCCCGCTCAATCCCAGGCTGAGCCCAAGCTAGGCTGAAGCACAGCTGTCAAACAGCTGGAGACTGGGAAAGGGCAGGGACAAAACAGATTTCTTTGCTCCTGGGGAGCACACTGGCTGATTTTGCAGAGCAGAGAACGTGTAATGACAAGAAAAAAAAGCAAAGACGGAAAACAAAAATAAAAGAACAGATAACTAGCCCACAGAGAGGAGAAGCCTTGTTAACTCCAGACCACTCCAGGCGCTGCCAAGCTGGCCACGCCACTGCCACACTGGCCACCCAGATTCCTCAGCAGGAGTAGATCTAAGACGGCAAAAAACGTGCCTGTGTCTGACGTGGGACGTGGCAGTGCGACTGGGCCAAGGCCAGCACATTTAAAACCCCTGTGCCCATCAGCAGGGCCCCGCACAACCCCTGGCACCCCCTGCAGTCCGTCCCCCTCCCCCGCCCCGAGCTCCGGTGCCAGTCCCCCTGCAGCTGGGATGCCCACAGAGTGCAGCAGCCCCATGCAGGGATGCCTTCACTTGCTCTGCTTAACACAACTCCGGGCTAAAGCTTTCCCACCCAGACGTGTGCTGCTCTCCACAGGGCACAGACAGAGCCCCAACCATCCTCCTCACTCCGCCACCCCAGGTCCAGGCAAAAGCCCTCAAACAAGGTGCTGCAGCACCTACGCCTGCATGGGCTTGCTGCAGCTCTCAGTCACAGCAACGCAACCTGCTGCTGGCAGCAAGGACAAGGACGCGCATCCTCGCTCGGTGCCAAAGGACTACACACACCTTTTGGGGTGAAGGTATCAGACGATCTCGCTGCCCAGGGAATACCTGAAATTTCTACACGCTATCTATCACACCTTCTACAGCAGCTTATTTAGTTATGGAAATGATGAGTTTGTGTTGCTCTCAAAACTTCCACTCATTTCCATTTCAAGGCAGGCAGCAGGTGAGTTGGCTGGACAAGCCCTCCCAATTTCATTAAACACTTGGCTTTTGTTGCTTTTTTGCTAAAAGCACTTCACCACCTGGGCAAGACTTTCTGGTGCCCAGATGCATGCAGTGCAAAACCACCACCGTACCTGAGGAACCTCCTGTTGCCGGCAGCCGCTGTTGCACCAGCTGCCTGCCCAAGAAGCATCAACGAGCCTTCCAGAGGGGCTGGGCGGGCAGCCTGCAGCACTGGGTTTCAACGTGGCCACCGGTGTAAAGAGGTATAACTAAAAGCCAACAGACCTGTTGATACAGCACTAGTCAGGCAGTGCACAGAGCAGGTCTCCTAGGGAAAAAGTCGCCAAAACGGGCAGTTGCAGTGTGTCCCTTGTGCAGGCAGCTGCGGGCTGGTGTCTCCACAGCTCTGCCCAGCTGCCCAGGGAAGGCTGAGCAGCATGAAAAGGGTGAAAAATGTTTTTCTGAACACAAGAAAGGCCACTCTCCCCTTCATAACTCCGAGACCCCCTGTTGCTTCCTCCAGGCTTGAATTTTGGGGTAAATTATGCGGTTGCGGAAGATGATGCCCCCTCCTCTGCGCCGTGCTGGGGACCAGCGCTTCTCACCCCGCAAAGCCAGAACACGGAGCCACCCGGGGCAAAGCGCAGGCAGGAACCCCGTCCCCGGCAGGGCAGGGCACCAGGACATGGGTGCGGTGGAGCCTGTACCGGAGGGAAGAGCAGCAGTGGAGGGAAGGGGCCACTTCACCCCTGCTGAGAAGATGGGGTGAGCTTGGTCCAAGACACTGAGCGGACGCGTGGAGCCCAGCCGGCCTGGGCATGGCGTGGCTGCACACCCCAAGCTACCCCACGGGGACCCCCGGCAGGCAGGGAGGCGGTGCACAGAGCCGGGGGGTGGCTCAGCGCCTGGTCAGACATCGGATGTCCGGATGCTTTCATCGTCCAGGTCAAAGGCGAACGGCTTCTCCTTGAGATGCTGCGGCTCTGACTTGTGCCGCAAGCGCTTGCCTGGCGCAGCTCCAGCATCGCGCTCTGTGAAGGCTGGCATGAACACCGAGTCTCTCAGCAGCGTGGGCATCTCCTCCGGCACCGGCTGCTTCCCCTCTGCCTGTGGCACCGGGGTCCAGGGCTGCCAGGACGAGGTGGAGGGGGCTTTGCACAGTGCTCTCCTCTCCTCCGTCACCTGCCTCTGCTGGGAGGGGGCCATGGAGCCCCCAGGCTTGATCATGGAGGTGGATCTCATGAAGGACATTTCCTGCAAGGACAGATGCAGAGTGAGCGCTGGGCTGGGGCTGGGGTTTGTGCATGCAATGCTGCGAGCAATTTGCAAAGCTCTGGGGACCAGAACCAGGCTCTTTACAAGCTCTGTAGAAAGGAAAAAAACCCAACCCTAAGCAAACTGGAAGTCTGAATTAAATGGCCCTTTGCCATCTATCGGGCTCTCGCTTGTGCCTTGGAGCAGAGCGGGGTTCACGCAGGTCCAGTTCGAGGGCTGAATCTCCCTTTTCCATGTTTTTCAGGGAAACTTCTCCAGTGACTGGCAAACCACCCCAGAGAGGTCAGGGATCTCACGTCCTGGAAATGGGCTAACCCAGCACTTACACAAGCCACTAAATAATTATCTTACACATTGGCATAATCTTCATTTAACACTAAACTTTAAGCAGAAAGGACATGACCTACCCTCGGGCGGTTTTTCAGGGCCTGGACCGCCCCTGTGATTACTCGGATCCAGCTGTGCATGTCCTCAGGGCTGTCTGCCTGCAACACACACCAGCAAGGATGAGACCCTGCCTTCTGCAAGCCCCCAGCGCAGCCAGAGCTGATCCCCGCCGCGCCAAAGCATGGGCACGCAGGCGGACAGGCTATCAGGGTTCCCGGTGTATTTGCTAATAATTCATCCTTGCTTAAAAACCACCACATCACCCTATTTTCCCCTGCAGTAGGGGAACCACTCTTCACAGTGCAGCATTTTTGTATCAGGAATAGATAAAGCATTTAAGGAAAAAAAGCCCCAAACCATTGTCGGGGTGTTAGCAGTCCCTGCAGCAGCAGAGGCTCAGGGTCTGCACCCTGCCAGGAGCCCCCCCGGCCTGTGCTCTCTGGGCAGCACGGTTTGGGGCTTTGCCTGTGTGTGTGGGGGATGTGCATCCACAGCACGGAACGTCACGCCACGCCAGTGCTCTTCAGGGACTCACCAGTGCCAAGAGCCCTGTGTACATCATCCCCTGCCTGCTGCCGCCTCCTGCCCAGCTCAGCCCAGCAAGAGGGAGACCAACAAGTGCCCCTGCGGAGGGCAGAGGGGGCTGCCCAAATCTGCAGCACAGGCGAGGGGCAGACGCAGCCCGCGCACCCGGGATGCTCATCAGATCGCCCCGTGCTTCTGTCTCTGCTTTTTCCTGCTCACACAAATAGCCGCTATTATAAATAAGCCCAAGGGGAGAAGTGAAACCTCCCGGCAGTTCTCCCCTGCTGCCCATGCCCCGGCGCCAGGCGAAGCTGTTACACACTCATCTGCTTGTGCTTGCTGGCCAGAGGCTGCAGGGGAACAGCCCGTTTGCAGGGACGGGGCTTGCACAAGCTGTCGAGAGCTGAAGTGCTGCCGAAAACACAAACCAGACTCGGCTGCCTCACCTGGATGTAGAAGGTCCTGGAGCTCGTTATGATTTCAAAGAGGTTGTCCCGCATCAGGAGGTCACTAGAAGCAGCGAGAAAGAGATGGTCACTACCCAGAAGTCACCATGGTTGGGGAACAAAATAAAAATAAAAATCTGTGTTTATCCTCATCTCTAGAGTGTGCTGTGGGAAAACATGCTGAAGGCAAACCTTGGATCCCATCAGGACTTGGAGAAGACTCCAGCTCCCCAGAGACCTTCAGCTACACACACACACACCAGCTTCTGCTGTCTGCATGCAAACCCCTGCCCCTCCCCAGAACTGTAACCCATCTCATTTACAGTTTGTTTTAAATGTGAGCCTTCTCTGACTTATTAAGAAGAAACAATTCAAGGATACATTAATAAATTACATTTTACTGTAGCTACAGAGGGTTTTTTTCTCAGTTAATTTTTCATTGCAAGTCTTGAAGTTACTTTAATTTTCTCAGTATTCACTGCAATAAATTGTTCCCAAGACATTGTGTAGCCACCTGTGCTAGTTTAAGGAAAACACCCATATGTGGCTTTCGGCTGCTTTATGAACACCTCTGTTCCTCCACCGCACGATGCTATTTACTGCGCAGGGCCCCCACTCCTTAATCTATGGAGATAAGGGAGCTGCAGGAGAACCCCTGCCCAACAGAGGCGGCTACTGGCAGGAGGAGGGAGGACAGACAATATCCTGCATCCCGCCACATTTCCCCGATCCACTCGGGGGAGCTGAAGGGGAAGAAATTTCTTAAAAGCAAAATGAAGAGGCAATGTTTAGGTTACTGTGAAACAAGTGAGCGGCCGCACAGCTCAGCCCGGCACCGTCTCGCAGCAGCAGCTGCTGTTGGGGGCCCTCTGGGCTCCCCGAAGGAGGGAGACGAGTTCCCTCCCTGCCTTCCTCGGGCTCAGCCCCTCAGGGAGCTGCTGCCCCAGCACCTGGAGCACTCGCGGCTCCCCTGGGCTGCTCCAGCCTGGAACAACCTGGGGCTACCGCGGGCAAACACAGGCAGGAGCGTTACCCGGACTTGACCAGGCACTCGTGGGTCTTGCAAATGTCCTTCAGGAGAATCGAACGCAAGGGCTCCTTGTCCTGCGGAGGTGAGAGGAGACAGTGATGGGCTTGGCTGGCTCCTGGGCGGGCAGCGCCAGGCTGCGCCTCCCACAGAGCCCCCTGCGCCAGCAGGGCAGCGGCCCCAGACTTCGGCTCGGGAGCAGCTGCTGCCATGCCGGGGCTGCTCACCTGCTCGCACTTGTAGTAACTGATGGAAAATTCATCCAGAACAAAGTACCGGCGCTTCCAGCTCTTCCTCTGGAAAAGAGGAGGAAACCACTTGGTGCTGGCTCTGGTGCTCTCCCCAGAGCATCCCCAACCTGGGGGAAGCAGGCAGCCCAGGGCCACCCCCCAGCTCGGTACCAGGGACCCGCAGCACTCACCACGTTCCCCTGCTTCACGCAGTAGCCGCTCTTGAGGACGGGCGGCCCAGTGGGCGGCTTGGCGGCCGAGGTGGGGATGTAGCTCTGTGAGCGCCGCAGCAGCGGGTGGGCAGCCACGTCGCTGCCCTCCCCTCCATCGCCGCCGTTCTGCAACCAGAGAGCAGAGTCACCGGGGAGCCAGGAGAAAGCCGGGAGGGCTAGAAGGCAGAACACCTCAGCTGGAGGGAAAAGAGGCCAAAGCAAGCCCCGAGCACAGCGCTGCAAGCCAAGGGCTAATCGCAGTGCCTGCGCACGAGCAGGGGAGCAAACCAGTCAAAAGCTGATTTTATCTCATTACATGCAGCTTTTCAGACTGCTGCCCGAGTACTACTCACTATTGTGGTGCCCACATATCAAAAACAACATTAAGAAATTGGAAAGGCTACAGAAAAGTAATTTGAGGGCTGAAGAAAATCCCTTGCAGCAGGGAAGTTAAAGGACCTCATCTGCCTCACTTATCAAACACTGAGAGGGGACTCGACTGCACTGCAGACCCCCTCGGGGGGGAAACGCAAGGAGCTCTTTCATCTGGCAGAGGGAGGCAGAGCAAAACCCACCAACTGGAAGCTGGAGCCAGACAAACCCAAGTTAGAAAGTAGGGATGCTTTCCAGCTGGAGGAGACAATCTATCATGGGAATAAACTGCTCAGGAAAGCCGTGAATTCTCCGCTCCACATTTGCACAGCCAAATTCTCCCAAAAGGAACTGTGATGTTCTCGGATCAGGTGGAAACAACTAACCCTGCTTCCTCTGCCCCAAGCTGTCTCTTGCCAAGTGCAATGCTCGCTGCGATGAGCACAGGCGGGCTGCGCACATAGCTGTGTGCCCAGCACCCATCCCCTGGATCACGTCAAGCACTTCCCAGTGCATCCCAGGGGCCAGATTCCTGCCCTGCTGCCAGAATCACCCTCTTGCGCTGCCCCATCCCCCAGCAGTGCCCTCCCTTCCCCCTCGGCAGCACAGAGGATGGTTGAGATGAAACATCTGTGCTCATGTCCTTCCCCCATCCCTCCAACCCCTTCCTCCAGCTCTGTGCTGAGGTTTGAGAATTGCCATAGCAGCCGGGGCGGCTCTCGCTACCACCAGCCTTATATGGCCCCCGCGCCGGTGCGGTTAACCAGCGACCTGCCCGCGCTGCTCCTTCCAGCACCTTCGAGAGGCTGCCTTGGTTTCTCCGGGACAGACACAAGCAGCCATTTGGCTGGCCCCAAACTGCTGCCCAGCACCTCCGGAGAGCAGCGGAGCAGAGCTCCAGCCCAGCCGGGATGGGGAAGCCACCCACTCCCCTCGCCTGGGGTGGCACCAGCTCTGCTGAGCATTGCACATGTACGTGTCCAAACCCAGGGATGGGGATGCTGCTGCGACAGGGAGCACCATGCCTGGGAGCCAGCTGATGCTGCCAGCCAGTCTGCAGGCGCAGCCAGAGCAGAGGGCTCCCAGCTGCAGCCCCCGAGCTGTGGCAGGGCAGCGGCGGCCGGGGCAGAGCCAGGAAACCACAGACGCACCCAGGAAGCTGCAGCAGGGGAATAGCCATTTCACGTGGGGCAAGCAGCAAGAGCACGGAAAATATTCCGGCAGCTGATGCACCACCTCTAAAAAAACCCTCAGTGAAAGGAAGAAATCGTGCGAGGGCTGAGGATAGAGCTCGTGGCTCTCAGGAGGTGGTGGCATGGGGGGAGAGGGAGGCAGAGTCAAGGGTCAGAAGGAAAAAGGAGCTTTAACTCACTGAAACAAGAGAAGAAAAGTTGCAAGTTTGGCTGCTGCCACTTGTTTGCAAACTTGCACGGCTCCCAGGGACACGGAGGGAGGCACAGCCTTCTCTGCCCTTCCCCACCTCACACACCGGGCTGAGGGTCCAGCAGCATCCCACTGGGCAGTGGCACCAGGAAGGGATGGCTGCTAGCCCAACCCTGGGAGCAGCACCAACCCCACACACCTCTGCACCCTGCTCCTGACAAACCCTGCAGCCAGGAGAGTATTAAAAGCACCTGCCAGAAAAAAAAACACTGCAATGAACTAATTCTCTGCTCTATTTTGAGCGCTGCCACTGTTAAGAGGTGAAGCGAGACCCAGAGCCAGACAAGTGCCCAAAGGTGGGAGATGGGGAGAGCCACGTGCACACCCGGCCACGTGCCGAGGGAAGGGGGTGCAGAGCCACGGCAAGAGGTACCAGCCACCATCTGCAGGATGGGTCAGTCCCTCTGGCTGCTTTGGTGGGGGCAGTGACATGGGGCCCCTCTGCCCCAGGCACCTCAATAGGGGATTTGGACCCACGACGTGCAGGTTGATGGTGTGGGACAGCCAGGAAGCCAAACAGATTCATAGCCTCCTGTCCTCCTCCTCCTCCTCACACTCCCTACTCTCATCACATTTCAGAGCAAGACAAAGGAGAGGTGCTACAGGGTGCTAAGTGCAGCTATTTATACACCCCTGAGTGGGAAGGGTTTGCAGGCACCGAACTGGTTTCCAGAAATGAAAGTGCAAACCAGCCTCCCCAACAGCCCAAACCAGCAACTGCCGCCAGCCCCAAGGCTGGACCCTCCCAGACCCCAGCCCAGCGCCACGCTGCAGGACCCATGCCCACAAGCTCTACTGCTCTGACACATGGTTAGAGAATGGCAGCGCCCATCGCTGCTGCATAGGAACAGTATTTCTTCATCTGCTGCGCTGTTTAATACTGGTGGGGCACAGCAGGATGCTAAAGCGGTAACAACGCCCCGACAGGCGCTTTCCCTGTGCTCTCCCTCCCCAAAGCAGCAGTCCAAGCAGCATTTGCAACAAGTGATTTGCAGACCCAGCCACCCTCGCCCTGCTCGCCTCGGAAGGCAGCACACCCGTGCTGGCAGGACAGCGACAACAGGAGCCTGACACAACACCCCGCAGGCAGGGACCCTTCCAAGCCCGGCTCAAATGCCAAGGGCCCCGGCAGCGAAGTGCAGGAACATCAAAGCGGGGTGTGGTGGGAATGCCCTGGAGAAAGGTGCCACCTCTTCTGCTTATCCCCATTAGGAGCGGCTCTTAAAACTCCGGGAACAGAGAGACCAAAGCGGAGTGCTGATGTCACAGGGATTTTACCCCCAGGACCTGGGATGGTGCACGGATCCTGCCAGCTCACCTGGTTGATGGAGATGGGTGTGTGGACCACCACCCCCCCGATGATCTCGGTTTTGTAGGCCACCTGGGGCTTCCTCTCCTGGGCCTGGGGCACCACTGGAGGCTTCGCAATCTCCGTGGCCAGTGGGACGCTGCCACCCTTTGGCACCTACAGGAAAGAAAGTGGTGAAGGGCACAGGTGTGACCGAGCTGGGCAGCCCCACACCTGCACCAGCCACCATCCTCTCTGTCCTCCCAACCTAAATGCAGCAATGTCCCTTTAAAAAATAATAAATGAACAAGCCACCCCAATTAAGGAGGGTGTGGGCCACACCTGGGCGGTTTGCAGGAGGCACTGAGATGGGAGATGAGAGGTGGTGAATAATTAAGCATCACCTCACAGGAGTCTGTGATTCACCTCTGCAGCTCGATGTGTTTGTGGGACACCGGCTCCTTTAATTGTCCCCACTCTACGGACAGCTAGGTTTAATGATGAGCTTTCGTCTGCCTAACGAGGCTGAGCAGCAGCACGTCCGCAGGGGTGCAGCAGACAGCCGGGCACTATTTTACACACCAAACCACCCATGTGTCCTGCCAACGCACAGCCGGGCAGGTTGTGTCTCAGCTGCGAGCAGCCCCGCACCCCGGGGCAGCGGGGAGCCGGCTCCCAGTGCTGGCACCCTCACTCACCCTTCCCAGCTCCCCCCTCCAGCACCTGGCCCTGGATACAAAGGTGGGTTTCCAAGATGTCCTTCCTGACTCTGCCTGCACTTCCACTTCCCTAATGCCATTAATCGGGGTCTCTGGCTCTGACCCACCCTCCTGCCTTCCACCCTGAAGCGCACAGGGACAGACACTCGGCCCTCCCCGTGCAAGCCACACCGTGCATCGGCCGCCGGCCGAGCAGAGCTGGCAGCTGCCCTGAGTCCCCCCAGGCGGACGGCTGGACTCGCATTTAGGCTGAGACCTGGGTTAAGTCTTGGGGGGCAGAGGGCTGCGCTGAGACCTCACAAACCCACAGGCAGGAGAGGAGGAAGGACCAAGGACAAGATCCCCATCACCCCCTGGACACGCTGCCCACGCTGCCCACGCAGGGCCCCAGGTGCTCTCCAACAGCCAGGCAGCGGCGGGCAGAGGGCAGGCGGCAGCGGCACCTTCGCGTGCCATCGCTAGTGCTTCGCAAACGCCGCTGCCATCAGAGCAAGGGGCCAGACGACAGTGGGCTCCCACACGCCTGCACTGCACAGCCCCGTGCAGACCACCAGCATGCACCGGCCACTTGCCCCAGCAACGTGGGCAAGCAGGAGGCTGGAGCCGGCACAGGCTGCCCAGCCGGAGGAAACTGTTTCATAACGCAGATGCAGACATTGTGGGCAGAGGCAGAGGGAAGGAGCTGCATCTCTGCAGGCAGCGGCACCAGGGGGAAGGTGCTGCTCGGCACTCAACGTGGGGCAGCGCTGCCACCAGCTTGAGCCTCCTCGTGCAGAACTGAGCAGAGCCCCTTGTCACGGTCACACCAGCCCACTGCATGCCTCACACCTTCAGCCACCAGCGCTGTGGCTACAAAGGCAGCACATGGTGAGGAAACACAGGAACCGATTTGCCAAGAGCAGAGGAGAAGTCTCCGTGAGAAGCGGAAGCTGAACCTGGATCTCTGCACCAGGAGCAACGCCCGAATTGCTGCCCCATCCTTCCCGTCCCACCGCGGCAAGTGGCTCAGACAGCAGCAGCGTGCACCCAACGTACAGCGCACACGGGTGTGCTCGGTGTGATGCACACCCCCCCAGCAGAGCCCGGGGAAGAGGGAGACCACTTAAAGCCCAGAGGCTGGTAAGGGTTAGAACACTGCTGAAAGCCAGAACGTCTCCCATGCCCTTCCGTCCCCCTCCACCCACGCCAAGGTGACGAAGCCACTGCAACTGGGAGCAGCCCAAGAAAACCCAGGCGCAAACGGAGACCGATGGGAAGCTGCAGAGCAGGGAGAGGAATTTCCCACGCAGGGCAGAGTGGCAGCGTCACCCGCATCCTGGTAGCCCTGTGTTTCCTAGCCGGCCTGCGAGAACTCCTCCCTGCAGGGCTGGACAAGCCGGTCGGCCAGCTGGGACACAGCCAGATGAGAAGAGCTGGCCAACAGCAGGGTCTGAAAGCCACAGCGCTTTTTTGCAGAAAGAGAAGATGCCTCTCTTGCTACCATCACACCAGCTCCCACCTCAGCAACACGGGCTGCCTGCAAGCAATTACCCTGGAGGAAAGTACTCCGGTAGCACACCTAGACAAACATCTCTGGTTACAACTCCTACCCAGTTTTGGAGGAGGGCTTTTATCACCTGAATAAAAGAGAAGGTACAAGCCAGAGCCCGTGTAGTCGTCACATTTAATGTATTTGCAGATAAAAAAAGAAAATACAAGCCAGGTCTGGCATTGTAGATGAGTTTCCCACAGGGACTACAACACAGCACTCCAGTGATTTTAAAAAAAACTCAGAAGCTATTTGATAGGCCCCAATCCTAAACTGTTTGCCATGATTCTTCCTTATATTTAATTTGCAAACCACAAACAACAGGCATCAGTGCATGATCTAGTAAAACTGTGCTAGCATTAAACATTGGCAATGCTTCTAATTGTGGTTATGCTGAAGCCTGCTATGCCCTTGACCCTTTTGCAGGATCCCACACACCCCAGGCTGGGAAGGATCCATCCTGCAAACACCCAGCCCAGGAGCCCCAGCACAGACTGTGCTCCTGCTCTCACTGCGTGGGAGAGGGAGCACAGCAGCATCCCTCATCGCCAGCAGCACCGGGCAGCTGAGGAGCACAGACTCTGTGAGTTACTGGGTCAGTGACCATTAGTTTACGGTTATATGGACACAAGAGCGAACGAGAGGAGATGGCAGAAAAAATCCTTCAGATCCAGGCACAATCCGCCCTGCAGTGCCCTACAGTGCAGGGCATTTGCTACATTTCATCACAAGACCTTGTGTTCCAGGAAGAATAAAAACTGAGTAAATAAATTACTGAGGCACAAGAAAGATGCCCTTTGACAGCCACAGCAAGGAGTCGTTACGCACAACCCCAGCCAGCAAGAGCAACAGGAGGGAAACGGCCCCAGAGCAGCGGGGATGGGAACGGCTCCAGCAGGACCTTCCCTGGGTGCAGCTGCCGCACCCCCCCGCAGCTGGACAGGGAGGGCAGAGATGGGCAAGCAAACGACAGCAAAGTAGATCCCAAGCAGGAGGATCCCTGGGGATGCTGAACTTCCTCAGTCTGGAGCCAGACCCCTGAGAGGGGTCATCGTGTAGCTCTGGTCTTACAAAGGGCGACAGCAAAGCCGTCCATCCCTGCGTGCTGAAAGGCTGCGTCCCCAGCACATCCCTCCTCCGCTCGCAGCATCCCTCCCGCAGATCCAAACCAGCACACAGCCTGTGTCAGAGCTCTCTGCTCTCGCAGGGCTGGCTGGGGGACCAGGGCACGCTGCCCTGGGAATGAGGGGGTTTTGGGAGCTACAGGCCCCTGTTACAGCAAAGCAAGGCGTGCACCAGAAGCAGAGCCAGCTCCAGAGGAGGACAAGATGCTGCAGCCATTAGCTCAGAGCTGTGCTCCCCTCCCTCCCCAGCGTGCCTCGGCTCTAGCCCAGAAGAGAACCTGGGAAGTCTGACGCAGACCTGCTCCTGGGCCAGGGGCAGCCTGGCCGCCGCCACAGCTGCTCCCCGCGTGGGACCGGGAGGCGATGCAGGAGGAGAGCACTGCAAGAAGGAAGAGCGCAGCTCTTCCAGGCGCTTATCGAGTGGGCCATCAGGGCAGGACACAGCAACACCAGAGATGAGCATAACGCAACCTACCGTGATCTTACTGGCCCGGTTCAGCGCCTCCACCCAGTCCTGCAGGTCCTTCTGATCGCTGGCTTGTAAGAAATAGCGCTGAGATAAAGCATTGATAACTATCAAAGAAGGGAACAAGAAGAAGAGTTAGGGAACCCCATTCAGTGCTTAGCATTAATCAAACAAACAATAAATCAACAATACAGCACCTCTCAACGCCCAGACCAAGTGATTTGCAGATACTGGTCTCGTAACCTCTTGCATGGAACAGCGGCTGAGGGGCCAGCGCTGGGGCATGGAGCAGGGATGCAGCAGCTGGACGTGCCCTTGCACCAGAGCTTGGGGAGGGCAGGGCTGAAGCCAAGGCTGTGGCATAGCCAGACTAGGGCTTAATTTGGTGCTGAAGTTTGCCCCTTGCACAGGGCGTTTGAGGGCCCCCTGGGACTCGCTTCACTCAGCTCTCAGGTTTTAACTCCCATCCAAACCGTTGGTGGGAACACCCACAGGGGGATGTGCCATGCGCTCTGGTCTTTGTCTTGGGCTACATCCCTTGTCATAAAGTATTGCAAAGGCAACCTCGTTCCCTTGGGACAAGTATGTGCTTGTGCCATCATTTTTGTTGCTTTAAACACGAGTTCATAGCTCATACACGAGGCACTGAGGCAGCGTGGGTAGGGCTGAGGCTGTTGGGGGGGGGGGGGGGCAGTTGGATACCAAACATCCCTTCCTTGCACCACAGCAGCAGAAGCTTCTGCAGGTATTAAAATGGAAAAAAAACCAATCTGTATTGCACAAGGTAGTGCAGCACAATGGGGCACACGGAAAGGATTCAGAAGCACAGCAAAACTGAGGGACCGTCACGGAGGGAACCCACAGGGTCTTGCCTCCCTCACCAAGCTCTGTCTGTGCATCTCACGTGGGCAGTCCCAGTGACAGGGCCACCACATGGGCCTGTGGCTCGCACTAGCCCTGCACTGGCCCTCTGGCACAACGTGCCAGGCACTGCCAGCAACCCCTTCCCTACCTGACTGCCAGGACACTGCAGGCAGGTCCAGGGGGTCTGGACAGCAGCAGCCTGGAGGGCTCACGGGGGAGACACCCAAGCTGCAGCCTCCTGTGGGGTTCCTCCCTGGCACAGCCTCGCGGGGGTCCCCCTCACTCACCAAAGCAGAATGGAGTTTTCGGCTTCTGTTTCGGGGTGGCGATGCTAACCTGCAACAGAGGAAATTAAAGAAAAACTTAAAAGATAATAGCACAGGCTAATGGCACACGTGAGAGCTGAAAGTTCCCACACACACGGCCACGATGGAGGAGAACTGGTGCTGCCCAAGCTCCCAACTCAGTCCATGCTCCCGGTTCCTCCAAGCCCCCAGCCCAGCACCAGTGCTGCAGTGTCAGTGCAGGGGCGAGCGCCCAGCTGCCGGCACACCACCAGTGGCAGCCTCACCATGCCCTGGCCAGCAGCCGCTCCAGCACGGGGGGAGGCACCGCCTGCCCTCCCCAGCCCCCCCGATCACCCCCGTCTGCAGATGGGGAAGAGAGCCAGCCAGCCCGCATCAGGGGACAATGAATGCGGCCGGTGAGCAGGACCCAGTTAGTACACCTTCCCTGCGCACCTCCCGGTCGGAGCCCGGCTGCGTGCCACTGTGGGAGCCCACAGTCCACCGCTCCCACCCCAGGCTCCGCCACCCCGGGAATGCCAGGCAGGACCCCCTGCAGCACGGATGCCAGGCTGATGCTCAGCACCACCCTCGGGGTGCCGGCATGTCCCGTGCCCATGAGGACAACATGCATGGCATGAGCCCAGGAGCTGCAGCACAGCTGCGCGAGCTCTCAGGAACTGGCCCGTATCAGACATAACGCAGACCACATGTGGCAACGAACGCGTGGTCCCAGGGGAAGGTCAGCGCAGAGACGGGGCTTTCATCTCCCGCTGTCCCCCCCCGGCACTGGCTGCACTGTAAAGCAAAGGACAGAAAGCTTTCAAAGGCCTTGAAAATGCGAGTTTCTGCTGGACTAACACAGTCGCTCTTGTCAGCAATTAAGAAAATTGAGGGAAAATAGCAGTGGTTTCTCCCTAAAGAGTAGGAATCATTTATATAAGAATAATATTCCCCGGGGCTCCAAGCACAGCATTCATGGAGTATTTATTCTGACAGGCTTCCTCCTTCAGAGCCAGTCTATAATGCTTTAAATATGTTTTCTCAAGCAAACCTCCATTTTTCTGGCATATTTACCGTTGGTAGTTAGAGCTGCTGGCATAACCCAGTCCTGCAGTTTATGACCAAATGCTGTCCTACAGCAATTTTCATTTAGGCTAAAACATATATAATTTATAAGTGAGGCTCCTTCTGAAATGGGGAAGGCTCAACCTCCCGGCGTTGCTTCATCTGCGCTTAATTTATAAATCATGATTCAGCAGGAACAGAGAGACCCGTCCAATTCTTTATCCGGCTCCAGCACGGAGCTGAGCCTGGCACAGTGGCCGCAAGCCCCCCACTTCCCCCGGCAGCAGCCGAGGGGCAGCTCACGGGAGGAGGATGGTGGCAGCTCTGCTTTCCATGGCCGCGGCTCAACGCGGTCCAGTCACCAGCCCTGCAACAGTTGTCACTGACTGCACTACTTTTGCCTTCCCGTGGAAGCCAGATAATGCCACTAAGACACACACAAGACTAAGTTTCCAGAGGTTTCATCCCTCAGGGTGCCGCTCTCGATGCACTGGTGCTCCTAAACCCACTGCAAGGGGGATCCTGGCACCATCTCTACCTCCCTGTCTTCACTGGGCTGGAGGAGCCGCCTGCTGCGGACCTGGGGCTCCAGCAGGACCAGCGGCGGGCAGCCCCGCACCGGCGTTACCGGGACTGAGTGCCGAGGGGCTCCGCAGTACGCGCACAAACCCTGGCCCGGGCCGGTGCCAGAGCAGCAGCGCCAAGCCATCACCAGCTCCGCGTCCAGCTGTACCGACACCGCACGCCTGGCCCCACTCAGCCTCGTTCCTTGCAGCAGAGCAGTTCCTCTTTGCCCGGCACCCCGACCTCGCAGCCATCCCATGCCGCTTGGCAGCTGAGGCCGAACACCAGTCCCAGCGCTAGGATCAGCCGTGCCACAGCAATGCTCCCCGCTCCCCGCCCAGGCTCCTGTCCCAGGGAGGAGGGCACAGGCTTGGGCAGGATGAGACCTTGCCTCAGGCGCTGCCAGGGTGAGCCATCACCTCTCCTGGGAAAGCTGCACAGACACAGGGACAACAGGGAGCATTCATTTTCCCTCGCCCCACCCCGACATTACCTTGGAAATATAGGTCAGCTGCAGAGATCCGACAGCACCCGCACCGATGGCCAGGTTCTGCAAAACATTTAATGAGCAATGGGAGTTAAATGACAGGCAGAATGCAGAAGAGGCGAGCCAGGCTGTCATTCAGCATCACTGGGGTCAGGCAGCAAAAGCAACAGCCACGCTGCCGGCCTCGGCTGCTTCCCTTCTGCGTGCTCCTGGTTCATCTCACACCCTACGAGCAGCCGGCGCCAAGCACCATGCCCTCCCCGGTCCTGCTCACAGCCCCGGGCAGCCCCACCTCAGGTGCAAGCTGGGCTCCAACTCCCCAGTGCGGCACTGGGAGCCGGAGCCTGGGCCACCACCGGCCCAGAGGCTGCAGCTGAGCAGCTGAGTGCTTCCCCTTGCAACAAGGCAATGAAGAATCTGCCACAAGATGCTCTTCAGGAAGGCAGGTGCCTCCCCAGCCTACAAGCAGCACTTGAGCACCGTGGGGTTTCCAGGAGGGTCTTCCTAGAGCTCAGCTCTGGCTCTGGCTCTTTTGAACTTGACTGCAAGCACTGGGGCAGCTCCCAGAGACACTGGGCACAACAGGCACAGACTCCATCTCCCCCAGCTACCCAGCTCCTGGTCTAAGAGCTTTTGCTGCATGATACCACTTCCAAGATGACAACTATTTCTAAGATAACCTCTCCTCTTTCTTGTCATCACTGTCTCTACACTAAGACACAAGGAGATGTAACACCTCACGTTGGCACAGCATCTCTATAGGCTCCTCCAAGGTGTCGGTGGCAGGGCAGCCCTGGAACCCACAACAGTCACCGGGGGGCTGCTCTGCTGGAGTTTGGTCGGGGCCACATCAGCTACAGGAGACCCTGACAGACAGCATCGTCCTTCGGGGAGCCGGAGGAGATGCCTCCACCACGGCAGCCCAGCAGGGAGGCTGGGATGTGTCTACACACTCCTCAACAATTTCCACAGACGTGCCCATGGCCAAGCAGCATGGGACCCTACCTGAGGGTTGTCCATGTACCACAGGAGGCAGTTGGCCTGGGTGTCCAGGATGAAATACCTCCGCAGAAACTTGCCACAGGTCTCATTTTCTTCAATGTCCAGGAACCCACAGATACGGTTCTGTCGATCCAAGTACGGCATGCCGGGCTCCTTCTCGCATCACCCTGCGGAGGAGGGACAGGCAGGGAGAGGTGGGTGCTCTGCTCCCACAGCCCCAGCTCCCCAAGAGGCTGCTCCTGCACCCACGGCCACCTCAACCTGTTGGTGCCAGACATGCTGCGATGCCAGTGCACTCGCCCAGCCTGCATCTGAGCTCACAAGAGGGAAGGGGCAACCTGCCAGGGCTGGTCCAAATGAGCACGTTAGCTGCCTCCCCTCACTGAAAAATGAGGCTTTTTCATAAATGCGTCCCTCCCCACAGAGGTGCACATGGCCCCCTGGCCCCGAGAGCTGCCAACCCCCCTGCGGCCAGCGAGCTCGAAAGGCGTGAAAGCCTGCACGAGGCTCAAAGGTGGGGCTGGGGCTTCGCTCCTCACCCAGCCCCCTCCTCTGCATTGAGTCCCACGGCCGCTGGCCAAGTTACCTGCAGGTCCAACTTCCCAACCTGCCCAAACCTCCTGCTGCAGCTGCCAGGCCTCCACAGCCCTTAACACACACAAAGTCAAACGGCTACCGCCAGGCGCTCGCGCTGCGGGGAAGCTGCCAAACATGAACGTCACCCCACACGCCCTGGTGACAAGAAGGGGTGCCAGCGTGCCGGCCCCGGGTGCAGGCAGGAGCAGGGTAGATCACACCAGCAAGGTGGACCAAAATAGCTCAGCAAGGAACTGCAGGACTCTGGAAACCCGGGAGCTGCAGATGGAGTCAGTCGCTGCACGGTGCTGAACAAACGCAGTGACAGACTGATTCCAAGTGACAGTCCTGGGCCCCCAGCCACTCCATCACAGTGATGGTCGCATCCCACCGGCTGCCCCCCGGAGAGCTCAGCAACGTGGGGTGGCAGCCCACTTACAGAGGACAAAGTAGCCACAAAGGATCTGGTGGGAGATACCGGGTCCCTGGGAACTGCAACAAAAAATAATCCCAAAGCAGACTGTGCGCTAGAGAGAGCCTGAGCACACTCCCAGGAAATGGAAAACAATCTGCAACTCCAGCAGAAAATCTGTGCAGCCAGGATGCAGAGTCAGCAGGGAAAACAATGACCCATCGCCGCGGGGCCAAGCCGTGTCACCAGGTCTGCCAGGGGCACGGACCCTCCCCAGCGCTGCCCCCAGCCAAGGCGAGCCCGGAGGTCACCTCAGAGCCCAGCCCGGCCACTGTGGAGGAGCGGAGCTGGGCTGCAAGGACAACCTCGTGGGCAGCCGCTGCACAAACCTCCTCTGCCAAAGCAGGGAAAACGCCACGCCAAGCCTGCCGCGGGACGGGACGGGGCACGACGGCCCCGAGCAGCCAGACCAGGGAGCGTGGCAGCCGTGTGCCCACGAAACAGGCTTTGCTCGTGTCCCCTGTGGGCACCAGACGCGGGGAGCCCAGCGTCGCCCTCAGCCACCCCGCAGCAGCCACTGAGTCAGCAGCAGTGGGTGCACATTGCCACCGCTTGAATTTGGCAGCGGCTCCCGCCCACCGCGCATGGCAGAGCTAGAGCCACGGTGAGGGGAGCCCCCCAGCACCCCTGCAGTGGGGCTGCCCCAGCCACTGCGCCATCGCTCCCAGCCATGCGCTGGCAGCGAAGGCAGCGCCGAGAGCCACGGGCACATCCCTCTGCCCAGGCAGAGCCCCCTCGCCGCGGCTCAGGCTGGGCAGGCAGCGATGGAGGTGGCCGTTACCGAAAGGATGCGAGCTGAACCCAGTGTGGTTTGTCCAGTAGAAGAGGGGTGATTTGCACAGGTGCCACGAGCCGAGGCTGAACAAATAAAAGATCTCATGCAGAAAAGGAGGAAATACTATTTTTGAACCGAATGGCTGCAGTGGAGTGGGGCCCTGAGAGGCAAGCATTGTGCAAGAGTTGTGGTGCAGCTGCAAAGGTAGAGGTGGCAGAAAACAAGTCAACCTGTTGTGAGGATCTCAGAGTTTATCATCAGCGTTTCAGAGATGGGTATCACTGCTTTGCTGAGAGGGAAATCATACTGCTTCAGTAGAAGAGATTGTTTTAAAACAACACGTTTGCCCTGATGCAAAGGTTATGTGGGCACTTTGCATTTTTTTTGTGGGCGGGGGGAAGCACACAGAAAGCAGATTCCCAAGTGCCCTCAACCGTACCAACACGTTCAGACCAGGCCTCATAAATTATCTCTTCCTCCTGCTGCTAATAAAAGTCCAGAGACTTCTGCTTATGAGAGGAATGAGAAAGAGCTGAGGTGTGCCACAGGCAGCAGAGGGATGAGCCCCCAGCCCCTCAGGGCTGCAGTGCCAGACCCATGGGACGCCTCCTGGGACCCCCTGTGCTCCCCCTGCCATCCTTAATTAACACGGGCTGGGCTGAAAGCCCACAAACCAGCTCAACTTTTCTGCTCCAGCTGACCTCAGACTGCACTTGGATATGCAAAAATCTTTGGGCAGAGGAGATTGCAATTGCTCCAGACTCTGCCCTCCAGACCACACTCCCCTGAGCCAGCCAGGCTCCCTGTCCCCTCACATCCCACTGCCTGCAGGACATGAACTGTCTGTCTCCTTGCAGCCACTGAGAACTGCACTTTTCCATAGGAAAAGGATAAAAGTAGCATCTCCAGCTCCACCAGCATGTGGGTATTTGTTCCCTCTCCTCAGGAACCCCGGGAGGGCTGGAAAATCCTCAGTTTGCAATAACCTTTGCTATTTATACAGCACTTTGTAAACTCCCAGTCACAAATATTTCTATGTGAGACTCAAACTTGTGCTTTCTGTAGGAAGGACACAAGACTAAACCTGAGGGGGAGAGTAAGAGGGACTTCACAGAAAATCAGCATCATTTAAAGGTGCGGATGAGTCCCTGACGGCCTCGCTGTGAGGAGGTGCTCCAGGGGGCAGCCTTTACGGAAAGACAATGGACACCACACTGGCACTGGGCACAGGAAGGTTTACCGATGATGCACATGCCCGACTCATGGAGGCTAATCCACCATCCAGTGACTTGAACTTCCTGAGCATGCCACCGAATCAGGCCCTCAGGGTCTCACGACCAGATCCCATTTATGAATTTACACCATTTTGTAACAAGCACATTGGAGACTTCCAGGGCTCTTCCCCACCTCTGAAGCAAATGACTTCCCAGCTTTTTGAGAGTCATAATATCCCACCAAAAAGGACAACCCTTTTCTGGCTCAGTTAACAAGATGACTAGAGCAATTAGGCTACAGAAGGTTTACAGCAAAAAATACCCTCTCGCCTGCCTCCCGAGATCCAGGTAAGCGCTTCCCACGAAGAGCAGAAGGTGCAGGGCACCGTCCAAACGGCTCCCGAGCCCCGCTCTGCAGTCACTGCTGGCTCCAAGGCCTCGTGTGCAGCCACACAGCCAGACTTTCCAGGAAGCACCCCCAGGACGCCAGCGCTTCACTGCACCGTCACGGCTGCCCATGCCCTCTCTGCCCAGCTCCTGGCACTCACAGCACAGCTACAGCCACAGGAGCGTGACCCAGGGACACCCCGCAGCAGAAAAAGCCAAGGCAATGAGACCTGGCATTCCAAGCATTGCAGCAGCACTGGCCAGAGGCATCTCCCCGCCACCTCGCCCCAAAGCACAGCCCATTGCACCTGCAGGCAGCCCCAGCAAGCAGCCTCAGCATCATCATCCTCCTCCCCTCTCACCCACCCATCTGAGCTGCCCTGGTGCTGGCTGGGGCACAGGACGGGTACCCCCGTTTCACAGGGGCTGCAAGCTGCGATGCCCACTGCCCCCATGCAGCTCCGCGAGATCGGGGTGATGGCTGCGAGCCGCAGCGGTTGCAGCACTACTTCCTTTTACCTGGTCTTGCAAAGGAGTTTCCAGCGTTCACCCCGCCGCCATCGATCCGCAGGCTGACACACGAGGCAGACGGTGTAGGCAGAGCCCAGCAACTAACTCATGCTAATTCCAGACGTTTGCCTTAATTAAATAATTAACCTGTTGAAAGGCAGGCTGGGAGCAGCAAGGATGCGTTTCTCCAACTCCCCACAGACAAACAGCCAGGAGAACGCTCGGAATCGCTGCAGATCCCGACGCTCCCCGTGCGTTTGCTGCCGACCCCACAGACCCCAGCAGAGAGCAGTGCGTGCAGCACCCCCGGGCCTCCCGCAGGGACCCCGTCCCCCAAATCAGGGGCTACCAGCAGGAGCAGGCCCCGCTGCCCCCAGCCCCCCCACGCCCACGCTGCCAGCACTAACGTGCAGGAGCGACGGGCACCGCCGCCAACGCCGCGCGGCCTCTTCCCTCCAGATGCTTCCAGCTGCGGAGCCTGGAGTTCCTGCCGCATCCCGGGACCGGCGGAGCAGCCCCGCTTCCCAGCTCCACCCCGGGGCCGGGCCCCCCCGGACCCCCGGCACGGCAGCCACCCAGCGCCGGGCGGGGCGGGGGGTGCTCCAGCGCCTGCAGCCGCCCCGAGCCCGCGGAAGCCCCTTCGCCGGGGGAGGGCTGAGAGGCAGCGCCGGAGGGAGGAGGGGGCAGCGAGGCCCCCCTGCCCACCCCCGCGGGGTCCTCCAAGAAGCGCCCGAGAGGGGAGCGCTGCGCACGGGCGGGACGGCGGCTCCGCGGCCACGCGCAGCGCCCCGCACTCACCCCGCGCTGTCCGTGGGCTGCGCCCCCCGCGCATGGCCGGCGGGGCGGGCCGGGGGCTGCGGCGCGGCGCGCACGCCGAGCGGGGGGGGGGCGGGCGGAGGGGGTGTGCCCCTGGCTCCGCCGCCGCTTTTTTTCCGGGTTAATTACGTCTGCCATTAGCAAACCCGGCCCCGGATGTGAGTGCGGGGCGCGGGGGGGGCGGCCCGTGGGGCGGGGGGAGCTGCGCGCCCCTGCACCCCGCGCACCTGCAGCGGCCCCGGCGCCGGGCTGGGTGCGCCCCCACGGGCAGCCGCCGCGGGGGTCCCGATTGGGGCCAGCCCGGTCCCGCTGCCCGCCCGGAGCGCTGCACCTTCGCCGCGGGGTGGGCGAGCCCCTCCGAGAGCCCCTGCCCAGCCCCAGGGCCATCCAGGCAGACCCCCACCCCCCCCCCCCCCCCGCAAACTCGGCAGAAAGCTGCTCGGTACATCTGTGCCCTCCGAGAGCTCCTGCTCCGACACCGGGACGCTCGGGCAAAATGCTTCCCAGGCCCCCCACGAGCTGCCCCGTGAGGAACAGCTGCATCCCCACCACGTGAAACTGCCCCCCCCCCCCACCACCACCCGGGACCCACCACCCCAACCGAGACCCCACCTGGGCAAGGGCCAGCCCGCAGCGGGGCGAGCAGCGCCTGCGCCACCAGCAAGATGCTCAAAATAGCAAGTGGCTTCGCATGCAAGGGAAGTTAAGGGTGGGCACGCTCCGGTGGTCCTGCCATACAGTTAGGCCTCACACTGACACAGAATCCCAGGGCTTCCAAACCACACAGGGCTTCACTGCTGCTTTACAGAACCTTGCTCTACTCCCACGGCCTTATTATGGGGTGCAATGTCAGATACAGCAGCATCAGGGCAGATAACAGGCACGTGACCGAGAGCGGCATGCGTCTCGGGTGAACTGCCCCAGCCTCTGCATCAAACCAGAGCAATCCCCGCTGGTTTTATTTGTGGTTCAGATCCAGGTTCCACCAAGCCGACTGCCCCATGCGTTCCCCCCTCCCCAAGCAGCAGTTAGAGCACTCACACGCTTTCACACCAGCCCAAGGATGCACACGCATCTCTGTGGGCACATGCACGTGGAGTGGCAGAGCTCAGAGCTGGCACCGCAGGAAGGGGGGGAGGCTGGAGAGGATGAGCCCCCATCCGGACCCTGCAAAAACACCACAGCACTGCGGGACAGAGCAAGCGCCCGATGGGGTTGGCACACCAGCCTTGCAGGGGGAGAGGGGCAAACCCTGCCAGGTAACACAGAGGTTATGCTGGGTGTCCAAACTGAATTGCACCGCTCACCAAAACACCGCAGACACCCTTGCAGCAGGTGAGGTCTCTGGGGAGCCAGCAGTTAACCCTGCAAACAGTTATTCGTGTGCTCGTGGAGCCCTGGGGTTCCTCCTCACCTGAGGAAGCTGCAAAAACGAAGCCTGGAGTTAATAATTGATGTTTTCCAAGAGCAGCCACTGCTCCCCTTTGTGATGTGGTCTCAGGGTCCTTGCCATCTTCATGAACCTCCTCGTTTGAAGCCCAGGGCAATCAGGCATGTGCTGGGCTTGCAGGCACTGCCTGGTCACCCAGAAAACTTCACAGTTGCATCAACTAGTCATTTGTTTGTCAGTCATCTGAGCCCATTACCCACACCCCAGAGGTGCCTACCTGGCTCAGCCGATGTAGCCCAGACAGTCAGTGGTGCTCACACCCAGCCCGGGGGATCAACTCTGCAGAGCTCTGCACCAGCTCTACTCGCCTCCAAGCAATGCCAGTGACCCCAACCTCCAGCTCCATGCCCCTCACTGATGCTGTATCGTCAGGGTCTTTCCTTTATTTAATTTTAAGTGCTGAGGATCCAGTGCTACACATTTGCAGATTTTCTTCCCAGAGCAATTGCACCCTGTTCAGTGCTTGCTGTACACAGTGTTGTTAAGTAAACACATTGCCTCAGCCCCCAGCATTTCCTATGGCCTGGGTCATTTTTAGAACAAAGAGGTTCTCCTCCCCCCCCCCCCCCCTTCCATGTTGCAGAAGATTGCCCAAATGCTGTTACTGAAACCATGTGTGTTCATTTCTGTGTGACTCTGCTCCAGGCCCATGTCACCGCCCCAGGAGCAGATGAAACCACAGTCTGTCACAGCAGAGCAGCCTCCAGCCCGCTGCAGAAACAACGCGCTGGAGCGGGGCAGGCGAGGGCCCGGGGGGGCTGTGCTCACCCGGCTCTTGGGCTGTGCCGGAGCGTGGCACTGACCGGACATGAGCCGCCGTTCCTGCAGGAGCATCACTTAGGAAAGCTGCTGCTTCAGTGCAGGGTGGATTTGGGGAGCAGGAAACACTCGCCTCCCCCCACCCCATGCCACCCAGAACAGCGTGGGGTCCCTGCAGCTGCACCCTCAAAAAGTCCCTGCTTTCTCCCCGGAGCTGCATCTGGCCCTGAAGCGCTTTCTCCCCGTGTGGGTGAACCTGATCCTGGTGCTGCTGGCACTGCAGAGGGTGCGCAGGGAGCCTTGCTGTCACAGACAGGCACCATGCAAGTGGTGCTTTCCTAGCACTTTGCACAAGAGGTTATTTTTCTCTAGAAATTTCCTGTTGGACCCCGACAGGGCTGTTGGCCCCATCTACCCTCACTCAAAGCTCAGCGTTCAGCACCATTAAATAAATGCAGCGTCCAGCTCCGCAGTCGCAGCTGCTCTCCTCGCCGTTGCCAGCCGACCATGGCCACCTGTGGGAGAAGCATCTTCCCTCCCCACTCTTCATCCCTCCCATTTCCCCGCTGGGGGACGGTCCAGCCCCACACCCTGCCAGAAGCTGCAGCCCAAACTGCATCATTTATTAATTACATCAGGAGAAAAGCAGCAATGACCTCCCTCCGCATCCCTCCTGCCAGCGCTCCCAAGAGCCCCGAGGGAGCATGTACAGCTGCAAGCCGATACACCCAGGGTGACCCTAGCCTGGGTGCCCATTTTGCTGTGCATGACAGAGGAGGATTTTGGCACTGCTCCTCATGTACTTTTTCAGGGAAGAATCATCCCTCAATGCAGCTGGTGAGTAATTCTTCGCACTGCCTGGCTCCCCCATGCACACAAACCCTACAGCCTGCCCTTGCCCAGCTGCAAGACAGTCTGATGGAGCCAGAGTCTGAACGTGCCGAGCACTCACTATAGGGCTTTTGAAGGTGCTATAAGGGAACCAAAACCTGAAGCATGAAAAACGCACCAGTTATGGAAATGCAGGCCACAGCAACTGGGTTATACCGAGAATTAAAAATAATAATAATAAAAAAAGACAAACAAAAAGAAAATGAAGAAGTTGGAAAAGCAACTTTCCTGCCTCAAAGCAGGGCTGGCCACTCCATCGGGTGAGGACAGGGCTGTGTCCAGGCAAGCTCTGGAAGCTCAGCGGTGGATGCCCACCAGCCTGCTGCAGCACAGGCCCCTTTAAACCAGTGTCTGCACCTGCATGGAACAGGTCACCACACACAGGGAGCAGCACACACACACTGAGATGTGGGCGAGAGGCAGAGCTTCAGTGCCAGGATTTCAGCACAGCCTCACCCACAACCCTTGTCCATCCCACACGTGTCCTCTCCTTCCCACTGCTCGCTGCACTGCCTGCCTACCAGCCCTTCTTGCTGGAGTTCTCTACCCTCACTCTGCCAACCACTGTCTTTCCCCCCCCTCCTCATCCCTCTCTGCTTTGCAAAGACTAAACTGTTCCATGGAGTATTTTTATACTGGGGCATCTCCTGCAGACCTTGTGACTTGCGCCAGAGCCTGGATCTGAAGCAGCTCTGTTTTCTATGGGCACAGTCACATGGCAGCTAGTCACACTGCTGCTCTTCCTTTATTCCGAGAGCCTTTCAGTTCTCCTCCTACATGTTTCAATATATTTTGCTGCTGTAGCCTGCCTGGGGGTGTGAGCAACCCCTTGAACTTGCAGAGACACCCTATTAGCAGACACAGGGTCACAAGGGGATCCCCAGGGCAGGGCACCCTCTGTCCCAGGGCCTTTGGATGTCCTACAGCAACCAGGGTCCCCTGCAGGAAAACATCCACATGTACTCCAGGGAAGGAGCAGAGCCCACAGCAGACACAGAATAATCTGTTTTCTAGAGGCCTTCCCTCCAGTGGCAGCAGCCAAGCATCCTTCTTGGCTGGTTTTAATCCTCAGAAGACTCAATATCCATCTTCTCCAGAACTTTTGACCCTCTCATCCTCCAGCACTCACCGAGGCCTCTTTCAGCAGCCTCTTGTAGCAGGGAGCTCCACAGCTGGATCCAAGCATGCTGCATTATTTATTTTCTTCTGTTTGAACTTGCCCTTTTCGATTTCAGTACCTGTTCCCTTTTTTCTTGCGTTATGACTGAGGGAAACTCCCAGCAGATTGCTTTGCTAGAGGAGCAGCAGCTGGGCTTCCAGTCAGCAGTCTGCTGGCTTGCCCCACATTGTTTCCTGCAGTCAGTTTCCCACTCTCCTCCCCATGCTCCCAGTCATCCTTCTCTTTCCTCCCCTCATCATCCTCCTGTCTTCCCTGCTCGTTCCTGTTCACTGGCTTTTACCGTTCTCCCTTACAAAACAAAGCAGCACCGAGCGCTCCTGGGGGGTCTTTCGAGCAAAGCTTTGAGCTGTGTGAGCGCCAGCCATCCCAGACCACCAAGCAAGCCCCACATCAGCACTCCCCCCTGCAAACCACGCACTGGCAGGAGTCACCCAGGAGCTCAGCGAGTGCTGAGCTGCGCAGGGGGGAGCAGCCTCCCCATGCCTGGCCGATCGCTCCTTGGATGACTTTCCCCCAGCTGCTCTCAGCCACTGCAGCAAGCGGAGCACTGGCGTTTGCTTGGCTCAGTGGGGACGCTTTCACATCCATAAGCATCATGCATTGAAAAAAACAGGAAAGTGGTTTGCTTGCCTGCTGCCCGGCTCTGCGTCCCACAGTGCCATTGCTCCTTGCGAGCCTCAGGAGCCTTGCTCTTACCCCAGCGTGCAGCTGACTTTCCCACAGGGCAGCTCAGCAGCTCTGCTGAAGCCCCCCATGTCTTGCATTCTCCCCAGCCACCCCACACATCACATCTCATCTCCTCCTTACCTCAGCCCAGTACTGTTTTTCTCCTCCTTAGACTGCAAAATCCCCAGGGCCAGGTGCCCATGCCTGCATCGGACCAGCCCTAGGAGGTTTCTGGGCTTCAGGAGGACTTTACATAAAATCACTCATTAGCAGGTAGAGACAATGGGCACCTGTGGGACACTCCCTGTCATGAGGGGTTCAAAGGGAAAGCCTGGTGGAAAGAGGAAAAGCAAGATCTCCCAGAGGTGGCAGTGACCACCAGGGGATGAAAGTCACCCCAAAGTTTCATCTCCTTGCAACTGCAGACATGCAGCACCGCTTGTCTGGGGATACCCACCCCCACCCCATGCAGGGTGGCCGGGGCTCACTGCAGAGGCAACGGGGTCCCAGTGGATGGTTTCCTCCCACAGAGCAGCACCAAGAGCTGCACCAAACAGGCTCGGCCAATATTTCATGCCAAATGTATTTATAGTCTGTCCAGACTTGCATATTTGTAGCCACAGGAGGGAAAAAACGTCTCCCCGCAGCCATGATTCTCAAGTTAGCAGAAAGCAGCCCAAAAGCATCTCTGTCAGGGCAGCACGCTGGGAGCGGGGCTCTGCCCTGGGTCCCCCCAGGCTTTGCCTGACGAAACCTCCCAGGGTGGCTGCACTCAGGTGAGCTCCCATCCCCACAGGGAGCCAAATCAGTTCGGTTTGAGCCGTTTTCTCCGAGGTTATGGTTTTCCTGTCAATGAGGAGCAGCGGCTGCGAACACAGTTTTCAGCTGCAGCGTTTATTTGAGTGATGGTGGCTCAGCCTCCCCCACGCTTTAAGCAGCAAGCAAACCCACCGGTGTGCGTAGCGCGTACCCCTAGGCTATTGCAGCAAGCAGCTACGCCGGGCCAGCCGCCCCTTGCCTGGGACCCTCATGGCCAGCTCAGCAGCAGCTTCCCCACCAATGCAGCAGCCAGCAGGCTGGGGAGGGGCAGCGGCGTGGCCCCCCCACTGTTCCTGGAGCCCTGGGGTGGTCCGTTGCAGTTGTCGCTGAAGCAGCATTTCAGTGTGGCCCCACCAGAGCTACCACGCTGGTCACAGAAGGACTTGTAGGAGCAAGACTTAATGACGCTGTCTGCAAGGAAAGGCACATACAACACGCGGTGTCAGGCACCCCCGGGTGTCGGGGGCTTCACTCCTGCCCTGCTAAGCAGGGGGAGGAAAGGGAGCAAGCAGAGCCATGTCCCAGCATATTGTGTTACAGATGTGGAATAAAACGGTCTCTGTCCTGCCCACAGAGCTGCCAGGAGAGCCGAGCAGCGGTCCGGTGGCCAAGGGATGCCCCATGGTCACACCACCCCAAGTCAATGTGGAGCACATCACACAGCCCTGCTGTGGAATAGTGACCACATATTTATAACCGCACGTGAAAGTACATATAGCCCAGGCTACGAGAGAACCTGGGGCAGGAGCGGGGCTGGTTTTGGGAACCATCTCTCCCCATCTCACTGGCCATGCTGCTGCCTCGCACTGAGGGTGGTGAAGCATTGCTGGAGGGTGGGAGCAGCATGCCACTAAAAAGGACTTTCCTTACGCCAGCAAAGGGCTGTGAGCTACCCCAGACCAAAAGCATGTTTTTGAGGTCTAAAAACTCAGAAAAAAACCAAGTGGCTCACCCCTGCTTCATGTGGACAAGAGGAAGCCAGTTCCTGGTCTTGCCTGGTTGGCCCTTTGCTTGTTCTCACCCTCTGGTCCCCAGGAACCCCCAGTGTGTGTCCCCTAGCCCCTCCAGTAGCCTTCAGCCCCTCCAGTGCCCCCCAGAACCCCCGGCCCCCCCAGCCAAGGGACTTACTGGGTGCAGTGATGGTGAGGCAGGCGTCGGCGTACTGGGGGCAGCTGTGGGAACCTTGCTTGTTGCAGTCGTTCTCGTTGGACGCAATGCATTTGTGGCATTTCAGTGCTTTACCTGAGCGAAGATGGGGAGGAGGAGGAGTGAGAGTGGCAGTGGTGTGCCATCTGGTGACCCCCAGCACTGGGACGGGGAGTCACAGGCAAGGGTTAGCACTGGTCAGAGCCGAGCCGCTCTGCTGGCTGGGAATCGGCAAGGCCACGGCACGCAGCAGGCTTTGGGATGCGGGGTCTCTCCTGTCCGTGACATTCATGAAAAACTCTTCCAAGTGTGAATCAAAATGATGAGTGCTAAACTGGGCAGGCTAGCTCCCCTGAGTCCGTGCTCTGCAAAAACTTCCTGAAACTGAGTGTCCTGTAATTAATTCGCTTTACAATAAAAATAGGTAGATGTAATATTTAAAAAAACACCCTAGATCTTTGTTTTCTTGTGCCCAATTTCATTTTAATGAGCATTTTGGGGAGACAAGGGAAGACTCATCTAACCTGTGGAAGCAGGTTTTGTGCATTTGTGTGCCTGAACTGCAGCAGCTCCCCCATGCAACGCTCAGAGTGCACAGCCCGGGGGCACTGCCCAGGGGGACAGGCGCAGTGACAGGCAGCGAAGTGCTGGGCAGACGTGTGTGTCAGCAAGGACAAGTCATCTCCAAATGGTTCTCAAAGGTGGCCACGGGCACGTTAGATCACAACCAGCCCATCACCTCCGCCGGCACTCTGTGCGTCAGAGCCGATAATAGGTGCAAGAGCTGACTGACCCTTTAGGAGAGGAAAATGCTCAGCTGCCAGAGGTCCCTGCTTGGTTTAGGAACCAGCTGAGCAAATGTGAAAGCATTATTATCATTTTATAACAGGAAAAAACTTTAAATAACAGTGCTGTTTTAAATATCTGCAGATGAAGCACCCTCCCCCCGAAAAAAGGAAAAAGAACAAATCTGAGGTTCCTGCTCTTGCCTGAAATTATGAATACTTGATTTTGATGGTGATGGTTAAATTACCACCGATGTCGGGAGTAAAATTTGTCCCTGCTTTGCTGGCGGAGCAGAGCCCTCTCGTGGCCCAGCTCCGGGTCCGCAGGGTGGCTCCTGCACGAGGTGGCCGGAGCTCCCAGTTTCATCTCATGGGAAAGGAGGAAACCCATGTCTCAGGAAAACGGGGATTTCATGGGGTCAAACGCCGGTAAACGCCTGCCATTAACCCACACTGACCCTGACTTCCACAGTGGGATTGCTTGTCTCCTGCTTCTCCTTTGCGGTTCTTTGCAGCATGGCACAGCCTTCATTTACCCGTAGCTAAAAACGCAGTCATGGTTCGTCTCGTCTCGGTCCAAAGGTCCTGAAACCATCCTGAGGTGACCACAGCAGCATTGCTCAGAGCAGTGCAACCACTCTCCCGCCTTTTAAGATGGCTTTTTGTGATTCTGCCTTTGAGGAGCCAAGTTTTAGCTGGGAAACACGGCTCCGGCAATGAGAAGCTGCTGTTCGCCGGCTCAGGTGCCTCCTCAGCTCCATCAGCCAGAGACCGGAGGCTCTGCAGTCCCAGCTGGGCACCTCACACCTGTGCTTTGTGCAAGTGGCAGAGAGTAGGCGAGGGGCTGGGTGCTTCTCTGGGTGCCTCTAAGAGGAGAAAGCCACCATCCCGCCAAAACACCATTTTTCTGCAGGGAAGGGAGCAGCAGCAGGCAGGGGCGCAATGGGGGCACACAAGCCGGCAGGCAGGCAGCAGGGCCGGGGCAGCAGCAAGCAGGAAAGCAGCTACAGCGATTTACCCCACCTTGCCCTGCCCTGAGCTATAGGACACTTACTTTCTCCGGCCAGGGATGTGATGACAGCCAGGGCCAGGAGGGTCTTCAGGGCGAACATTTTCAGCAGTGTGCAGCACAGGGCACGTATCCTCTGTTTTGTCTTAAGGTCTTACAGCTAATCTGCTTGGGTGATTGGATCACTGGGCTGGGGATAACACACTTACTGCAGCCCCTGCTAATGCCATCTTAGCTGGGGAGGACAGGATGCAGGTCCCCAAGGGCATGGGCCAGTCTGGGGCATGGGATCAGGGCAGAGCAGTGGTCCGGTGCCTGTGGAGTTGGCCAGACCTGCCCACACTTGCTGGGCTGGGCTCTGCACTGCATCTCACTGGCGCCTGCTATGGGAACCCTCTCCATCTCCAGAGTACCTTGTGGTGGCTTTCAAAGATCCTGATCAAGCCCATCTGCTCCATCCAAAGAATAATCCCTTCCTTGCCATTTGCAGCAGCCAAGTTGGGGAAAGACCCTCCAAAGTTTCCAATCCACCCAAAGAGAAGTGCAAGAGAACAACTGAAAACCCATAAAGGGCTGGGAGTCCAGTGGAGCCGCCCCTGTGCTCACCCAGCCCTTGGCTGGGCAGGGCAGTCTCCGTCCTTACAGAGGGGTTTACCCAAGGCCACGGAAGGTTATCGGGGTCAGCCCAGGGATGAAGCAGAGTCCCACTGCCCAACGTCCTGCCGCAGCCCTCAGCTCTTCCTCCTGGCCAAGCTCACTGGCGCACAGTTCAGCAAAACCTGCCGGGAGCATCATTGCGGCATGGTAGGAGTCAAGGGGGCATCAAAGTCGTCTCAGGTCTGAATTTCAGAGCTGATGAACACACCCCTCAGGAACAGATGATAACAATGATTATTTGAAACCAACTGCATTGTAAACCACATTAAAAAGAGGCAGAATAGGGCCCATCCTGGAAGATAAAGCCAGCTTCTCCAAAAGCCCTTCACTGACCTTACAAACACCAAGGAAGCTTTCAAGAGTGATAAACACAATTTTTATTCAGGCAATGAAACATGGAAAAAATATATTAGTAATCATTATAATAATCTCATTTGTGTGAGTATAACTCTTACAAATATTTACCTGACATATAAAAGGGAAATTATTGTACATATAAAATTGATGGCGATGGCAGTTACATACATGGTCTGGAGCGATGGGGATAGTAGTCAATGCAGAGAAAGTTCCTGCCTGGGGTGGGGGCACACCGGAGGGATGGGTGGGAGGGATTTGCAGTCGGGGTGGTTACTTGTTGGCACTTCACTGCAGACAGAGATCTGCTGGCAGATGCACACTTGCAAACAGCAACACTAGCGGCTTACAGGCAGGCACCCACCACTGTCAGAAAGGGGTATTTAAATTCTACTGCAAGAAAAAAGACAACACACACAACCAGGCTGCAGTCCCGACGCGCAGGTACCTGCAGATTTCCCCGCGCTGGTTACACATCTTGGCTGGAGCAGCCGGGCAGTGTTTGAACGCCGTGCACTGCTCCTGCTGCCAGCTCCCAGCTTGGCCCAGTGCTGCCGGTGAGCCGGTGCCGGCATCATGCCTCTGCGGCATTGCCGAGCGGGAGCTCCAGGGCCAAGCCAGCCCCAGTGCCACCAGCTCCGCACGCGGAGAGTGGCACACAGGGGGCAATGGCCCTGCCCGTTGACAGTTACGAACACACGCCTTCTATTATATATAACTATAACCATTATATATATATATTTATATATGTAACTATAACCATATTATAGTTAATAAATCATTCCTTAGGAATCTTCTTTGCCCAGACTGGAAGTGCATGCTGACAGGCACAGGAACGCGACAGCACTGGGGTGAGAGAGGCAGCGAAAGCGGGAGCAGGAGACACCAGGAGCAGAGACGGGGCGCATGCTGCCCGCGGGGAGTATGGACGTGGAAGCTGCTCCCCGCAGGCAGCCTGGCCTTCCCGGTGGCTTCGCTTTGCCAGAGGGGCAAGACTGCAGCACGGATTGCACTGTACGCAGGTTGGGGTTCTGGGGAAGTGCCGAGTGGTGAAAACCAAACTTCTGCAATCATCTGCCACCTCCGAGGGCCAGAACACCCCTGACTAGAGACTGACCACCAGACACACTCGGGTCAGGCTCCCAGCGAGCCCAATGCCCCGAGCCGGTTGCTGTGCTCGGTGCTGACCCTCCGGCTGAGCAAACCTGGCCCTGGCTGGCCACGGCACACACAGAACCTGAATTATCCCTTGCGCTAGGGCGGCAAGTACACACTCCCGCAGAGGGGCTGGGGCATCACACGGTGCATAAAGCCAGCACGTGGTGCAGCATGCCCCCACGCAGAGCCCAGGGCTGAGGGGCTGCCACCGTCCCTGCCCGGGGGCTGCCACCTGCTCTGGCTCCATCAGCCTCATGCTGGGACCTCAAGCGCAGCTACGGGCACGATGGCAAACCCATGTGCCAAACCAGAAGAAGCCCTGAGAGCCTGCACAGCGCCTTGCTCTGCAGTGACCTGGTCCCTTCGGTTTCTGAAGGGCTGCAAAGAGAAAAACCCAACTCCCAAACAAATCCCTGGGTCTCAAGGGCTTTAATTTACCTGCACAGACCCTCAGAAGGTCCAGAGGGGCAGCACCTTCCTGGGGTCACTCCCTGCTGTCACCACCACCCTGCTGAAGCCTGGCAGCCAGGAAAGGGACACTTGCATCCAGGCAGGAATGCTGCCTTGGAGCTGGACACAGGAGAAGTGAGCAGTCCTATGGTCTGCAGACCCCCAAACACTGATGAAATTGGAGGGGAGCCACACTCCAGTGGGCTGGGGCTGGCATCTTTGACTCCCCAGAGTCTTCGTAGATCATCTGACAGATGCTTTTGTACCAGCTTATTAGAGGGAAGTGTGGGGAGGACAAAGGGGGGGCGCAAAAAAAAAAAGAAAAAGGAAAAAAAATGGGGAAAAAAGGTTTTTCCTTTCGGCCAGCATAAAGCCACAGGGGCACAGCTCTGAGCGGGGTCAGCCATCAGCTTTCCCACCACCCAGCTACTAGCCTATTCACTGGGATAACTGGGAACACGGTGAACAGTCCTGGTCTGTGTACTAGGACAGGCTACCAGCTTCTTTGTCTGCTTAAGTGTATAATAAATTCTCTCTATACATAATATAACTAATAAAATATATACCAATTGTATGGCTCTGATTTAAACAGATGTTTGCACTGCATGCTCAACACAGGGAATTAGAAAACAGGAGGAAAACAGCTGGATTCTTTTACAAAAAGGTAGCAGCAAAAAAGTTTGTGAAAGTCTTAGAAAGGCTGGGTAGGAAACAGTCCAAACAGCAAATACTTCCCTTATTTGATGCTTTATGACTATCAAGGCGACAGCAGAGAATCCTCCACCACTGCAGCTATTGCCTGGTCCCATTGATCTGCCCTTCTGCAGGACAGGACGGTCCTGCACTGACCCCAAGGGGCATCACCCACAGCCCCCAGCACCCCCAATACATTAGCCACAGGTGCCTGCTGGCAGGCACCACGGCCAGGAAGATGTGGCACTGCACAGCGTGCACAGCAGCAAAACTCACCAGGCAAGGCTGGCTCGTGCAATGGCGCTACTGCGAAGGCGCGCACAGGACCCACGCAGGGATTTAAACACGATGCATCACTCCAGAGCCCCCTGGTCCTCAGCACAGTGCAAAGGCAACCTCAGCAATTCTGCTGGAGCTTGGTGTGTCCAGAAAAGTAAACACCTCTGAAACAGAGCAGGCAGCCTGCTGGCGGGGAAACTCAGACTTTGGGCTGCATCCAGACAGATTTCAAAGTGTCTTTTACTGCTGTCTGGATCTGCCTTTGCCTGTAAAGATGGCTTTTGTTTAGTTCTCTTAACATTCAGTGCTGTAAGGGCATTTTTGACAGCAGTGCAAGACCGCGGGCAGTACTGCACTCCTCCTTGCCTTTCTGTACCAACTGGCGAAAGGACCCTGAAGTCAGCAGAATCGTGAAGCAGTTCAGGGTTTGCTTCCTTCCTCCTGCACCATCCAAAGTGGGGAACTAACCTCACTAGGTGTGGGGAGCCAACAGCAAGGGGCTGGGCTCTGCACATTTCAAAGCAGACTAGAAACTCTACCCTAACAAGCCTCAGGAGGTGCCAGGGCTGCGGGCAGGGTGGGGAAGGTGGACGGACAAGTCCCAGCTCTCCAGAACCAGCATTTTCCCCTGTTTCTCCAATACCTCCTGGGGCAGAAGCCTCCTGTCCTCCCCTTGGCTAGGCTCTCCTTTGAGAGGATTTGAGTTACTACTGGTTAAGTGGCCATATCCATGCTCCCGAGGAAATGAGACATGTAGCAGGACCCTGCCCGACGGGAAGAAGTGAGAAGAGAGCCCAAGTGCTCATAAATGCTAATAAAGTGCACGAATGCAGAGACATTGGCTTCCTTCCTCCAAGGCTGGCACAGCCAGGGATGAGGATGTGCTGTGCTGTTTCACCCATGTACCAGAGACCAGGACCAGCTCCGGCAACACCACCGCCTCTCCCAACACCACTCCATCTACCAGGAGGCTGCTTCAGCCCAGGGATCCAGGCTGGTGGCCCCAGACCACCTGTAGCAGGTGCCTGGGGTCCCCAAGCCCCTTCACTGCCTCCCCAGCCGTGCACGCACGGGCCAGCTCCTCTTCCCAGTGCAAGGGCCAGTGGCTCCAACCCTGGCATCATCCGCATCCCGGGGCAGGACCTGCTAGGCAGGGCTGGACTTGTGCAGTTGAGCACGTGAGGACAGTAAGTGACAGCATGTGTAGGGGCACCACTAGACCCAGCCCAGCTGAGGGGGACAGAGCCCAGGGTGTCACCTCCCAGCTGAGAGCTGGCATCCGTGCAGATGGACGGCACGGCAGCCACTTGCTACGGACACCAGGAGGGACATGCATGCCCAGCCTGACGACAGGGAACACAGCCCCAGAGCCCTTGGGAGACACAGACAGGGACAGCGCAGGGACTGGCTCTGCACGGGGGCCGCAGGGTCCGGCAGCCGAGCGGAGCAGGCAGCTGGACGTGTGTGCTTCTCTGCTGGGGGGGGGGGGGGGGGACCTGGGCAATAAGGCAAGGTGCTTGACGTTACAAGAAAAGCAGCCAAGTGCAGAGTGCTGGACGAGGGGCGGTGAGACTCAGTCTGTCTTTCCCAGCTTCGCTATCAGCTCGTCACAGATCTTGGTCAGCTCCTCAATCTCCTGGTTCTGGAAGAAAAGCAGATCTTGAGGACCCCTGCAGCATCACAGATGGAGGATAACACTCGGGACCATCTGCCACCGAGCCAGCGCGGGAAGGGGCAGCTGGCTCCTACACCTGCCCCTGCAACAGCTCTCTGGTGCATCATCCAGATGCTACGGGGAGCCCTGGGCTCAGCCCTCCTCACCCTCAACACACCCCAGAGCTGCACAGACACCCGTCGCTGCCCAGCTGCAGCCCACCCTGCTCCGCACAGCCCACCCTGCTCGGCTCAGCCCATATGTCTGGTAGTGGGCACCTGTGAGCAAGCTCTGCCTGTGCCCCAGGACAGCCAAACACATGCCAGCCCTGAACCAGCAGCCACAACACTGCACACAGCCATGCCTACGCCTGGTCCTTGCGAGAGGACACAGTTGTACATTTTATAAAAAGAAAAAAAATAAATCAACCCACAAAACACGAACAAAACAAGCAAAGAAATACCCCCAAAACCAAAACCACAGACACTTTCTGGGCCAAAATCCTGGAGGACCCCTCCAGCACCCACAGGATGCTCAGGGCAGCAAAATGGAAATGCAGAGCACAGCCAGCACGGCTGGCAGAGAGGAGGCAGGGCAGGCGCGTTACCTTCTGCTGGAGGGCTCGCTCCAGGGACTCCACCTTCATCTGCTCCTTGCGAAGCCCAGCGTGCAGCGCCGCGCTCTCTGCCTTGGCCTTGGTGCGCACCTGGGCGATCTCCTCGTTGGCTCTGCGGTGGCGTTTGGAGAGAAGGGGACAGGGATCACACCCAGGTGCAGGCAGGAGCAGCACCGCGGCACGTCAGAGCACGTGGTGTCAGCAGAGCTCAGCTCCTGCTTGCCTGGATGCATCAGAGGTGGTTTTCCCATAGGGAAAACCTGCATGAAACTGGATTAATTCGGCCCCCCCAGACTCCTGTATGGAAACTCTGCTTTCTCAGAGTGAAGCTAAACCAGTTCCTCACCGACTTCCCTGGGGGCTACCATGTGTTGGCGAGCTACTGTCAGCTGAGCCTTGGTAGCTGCACATCCCCTACACCACAAACGTGAGCCCTCAAACATGGACCTTGCTAAGTGACTGTAAATAGACCATGAACCTCAGTTTCTCCATTAAAAAAAAAAAAAAGTAAGCAGAGATCAGAGAATCCATTCAGGGATTTGTGCTGGCTTACTTACAGCCATTTAAAGTCACTTGAGCCTGAGGTTGTAAAAGGCAGCTTTTCACATCAATAAGCTCCTGCCTTCCAGCCTCAGGAAAGCCAAATGAAAACACTGCCCTACAAGGTCTTTAAGCACCCAGCAACCTCATGAACCTCATGCATGCCCTTACTTGTCTAATTTTTCTTCTGCATGGACTTTCAGGGCCTGATACCGCTGCTCTTCTTGCTTGACCCGGGTTAAATAATCTTGAGCACACTTCTTCAGAGCTTCTTCATTCTGGGAGAAAAAAAAAAAAAAGTACATCCATCTGCATGGGGACTGAGCACAGAGATGCTGCCCTGATGAGATGATACAGCCTGAGTATCAAAGGAAAAGGCTTTAAATAGAATCAGCTTCTCCCTTATGCTGGAGCCCCTTATCCACCTTGGCAGCATGGAAAAACAGTGTGTAGATGGAGGCAGAGTTTCTTGGGGCACTTTGCCCTGGCACCTGCCTTCCCTTGGCCACAGCTCTGCCCAGGGCAGGATGCTCCAGGGCCAGCAGCTCAGCAGGAGGGTGCCAGGGAGGAGCGCAGGAACAGCCAGCTCCCCGTGAGCCCAGCTCCCCACACTCTCCCTGTGGCATTTGAAAGACTCTTTGCTCATTTTATCAGAAAGTGCACAGATGAAAGCAAGCAAGAAGCCCTCCAAGCAAGGGCTGGGGCATCTGAAGCAGCACCGCATGGGGCGGGAGGGCCACAGTGCTGCAGTGTGGGGCAAAGTGGGGCAATGCTGCACGGGAACCCTGTGTCTCAGGACCAAGACTACAGGGAGAAAGAGGAAACCAAGGTAAGGACCTTCTTAAAGCCTTCTAGGACGCTCTTCAGGTTCTCATATCTCCTGAAGAGATCTGACAAGGACCTCTCCACCGAGTTTAGGTCTGCCAGAGCCTGCTCCTTTTCCATCGTGAGCTGCTGCATGTTCTTCTGAGATGTCATGTTTGTCCTCTGCTCATCCTCTGTGACAGAGAATAAACAGTGGGGACGTGGTGAGTGAGGGGGGACAGCTGTGGCAGCCAGCTCCTGGCCCCGCACGCCCGGCCAGGCGACAGCACCTTACCTATCATCTGGGCAATGGTCTTCTCATACTCAGCCACGATTTTCCTAGAAGAAAAGGAGAAAAAAACCCAACCACAGGTAAGAGGCAGCAGTTTTTTGCAGACATGCACCTACAGCTCTGTTGCCAGCAAGCCGCCCCCTCCCCCAGCCACACAGGCAGCCCAAGCAGCAGCCTGTCTGCACAGCCCCAGCTGCAGTGCCCATCATCGCTGCTCCATGCTAAGCTCCATCACGAACCAGCACAGCTAATGGGATTTTATTCCTGCAACAAAGAAACCGGCAGGCTTGACACGGCACAAGCACAAAGAGTACATGTCTCCTAACACATCCCACCCTGCCGATGCCAAGCTGTATCATCCCATTACGGCCCCGCTAACCCACCTCCGGATGGGGAACAGAGCACAGCGCTGCACCGCACAGGGGGCTGGCAGGCGAATGTGCGAGGAGAAAACTTTTACCTCATCTCTAAGACTTCCTGGCGGCTCTCTTCATATTTCTTCTTCCACTCGCTCGCTTCAATCTCCTTTGTGATTATCTAGGTCGCAGCAGACACAGGACCCTTGGGATGTGCTCTGGGTGGTCTCTCTCCTGCCCCACGCCTGCGATGCGCAGGGGACCTCCCCGGGGCAGAGCAGAGCTGCCCCTGCTCCCCCCAGCAGCAGCCAGAACGGGGTCCAGCGAGGGGCAGCCCTGGGGGGCTGCCACATTGGGGTGCACCCGGGGAGGACAGGGTTCCCAGCAGTTACCTCCTCTCTGATAAGCGTGAGCACGGCTGTCTTCTCGGATTCACTGAGGCAGATGCTGTCCAGGGGACTCTCACTCCTGTTCATGCTGGTGATGGCTGCAGGGGACTTGTCCAAGGAGCACAGCCCGGCATTGCCCTGAGGGGGAATCACCCAGCTGGGATGCTGTGTGCATTTTCTTTTCACACCACCTGCCCTGTTTGGTGTGTTCTCCCCCATTTTATCAGCCTCTGTTCAGGCACCAAATCTCTCTACCTGCACACACCGACAGCTCAGTTTTAGTTTTAGTGCACTTTAGTGCCCAGTCGCATGTTGGGAGCTGGAGTCAGGCTGTGGGACACCCACAGGCTACCCTCAGAAAGCAGCATCCTGAAGGCAAGACCCAGTAAGAGCCCATTTCGGAAGGAGGAGACCCAGCTCTGAGCAGAGATGTGCTCACATCTGACACCCCTTCACCTTCCCCGTGGTTGGTTTAAAAATATCTCCAGCCTGGAGGATCTTTGCTGACTGTGAGCCACACACAGGGGGGCTGCACGGGGTCGCCAGTCTCCATCACCTCCAAGTCAGGTGGAGACATCACTGCAGCTGACACATCCACATTGCTGCCAGCAGCTGCAAGGACATTTGCTGGGCCTTGCTGATTGCCCCGAACGCACAAGGGAGCTGGCAGGGGGAGCAGGCTTCACCTCCCTGCAAAGCAAGTGTCCGGCTGACCCAGCTGTGAGGCTGTTCCCACTCCTTCCCGAGGGACAGCCCCGCTCATCCCATGCTCTGGAAGAGCTGCAAAATTGGAGATGGTCACACAGGGCTCCCAGCATCCTCGTTTCCATTATGGGTACTCCTACAAGGGTAGAGGTGGTTGCACCCCCATCACTCACGGCTTTCTCCCCCAGAGCCCAGCTCCTTTGCACCAGTGCTGCAGCTGCAGGAACCAAGCTGTGGGAAGAGCTGCCTGGATGCTGGCCGCATCCCTTCCCTCGGGGGGTCCTGCGGCCTGAAAGGCCTCCAGAAAAGCATTCCTTCAAACCGAGGCTTACACCACCGCCTGTTCCTCCTTTTATCATGCAAGCCGAAGTGACAGCCCCATGCAGCCATCTCCTTGGGAACCAGCTGCCAGGCCATAAATAGAGAAGTGCTTTGCAGGAGGCAGTCTGCTTTTGGAAACGAGAGCACTAAAGCATTTCTTGCCCTCCCCTCCTCCCCTGTGCTTTGCTGCTCAGGTTCAAGCACAACCAAGCCCTTCACGGCTCTCCCAGCTCTGCTGCCTGCAGTGGGCGAGTGATGGCCAGTGGCAAGGGCCACCCCCAGCGTCACCCCCAGCTGCAGGTTTGGGTCCGGGCAGCTCAGCACTGGGGAGGTTCAGCCCTGTGTGGTTTTGGCCACAGCCTCCCACCACATCTCCCAAAAGCAGGTGTGCACCTGGAGACCTGCAAGTACCTCTGCCCACTGCCTGTCCCACCGCAAATCCTCCCATGCTGGGAGTTTTTGGGATGACCTCAGCTCATCTGCAGGAGCAGAGCCTGCCCACGCTCTCCCCAGCACCAAACAAAAGGTTCACTTTGCCTAATGTCCTTGTGGGGCTTAGCACGGTTAAATCTGTCTCAGAGAAGCTAATTTTGCTGATGTTGCTAATCTCACTGTCATCTGCTTGTCACTTCCAGCAGCTTTGGCCAGGGGCGGCTAAGCTGGTACGGGGTCCCCCCTACAGTGGAGGAGTCTTGGGGCTACACCAACAGCTCCCATGTGCCACTGCCAGGGTGCCAGGGTCACCGGTGGCGGCAGAACCAGGGGTTTTTTTTATTCATCCCCCCCATCTCCGCTGTCAGCTGCCCTCCTGAAAGGCAGAGTTTGAGGATGCCTTGCAGAATGCACAGGCACCAGCTGGCCGTCAGAGCCAGCCCTGGATTCCTCCACGTGAGGCACAGCCCCTGTCCTGCAGCTGAGCTGTCTTTTCACTGTCATTCATCCACTTCCAAACGCCACATTTGCTCTCGTTGCCCTCCCACAGCTACAACCCTGGCTCCTCACCAGCCTGGCTCCCTGCCCAGCATCTCTCTCACAAGCAGCAGTGCCCACCCGGGAGGGAGCCATCCTCTGCCAGGCTCGTCCTGGCCTGCTGGGAAATCACCACTATTTTTACCAAGTCCCTGCATGGACTTTTCAATAATTTTAGTTCTCACAGAAACTCATTTCAAAGAGGTTTTGGTAGCACTTCTAGGCTGAGCAGCAACGCGTGCCGCAGCTTCCCACCACCGCCAGGCACGGCGGGGCAGGCAGCAGCTGGGGTGCAGGGGGATCAGCCCTCCCACAGCCCCACCGCCCTGCCCAGCATCCCTGCAGGAGCGGGAGAGGGAAGCAAGAGGCACTTACAGGGAAGATGCCAGGCCCATCCTTTTCCGCCTGCTTGGAGATCTCCTTTTCAAAGCCTAGAGACAAGGAAATACAACCTTTTAGCTACCTGGAAACAAGATCCTGGCAGCACACACAGATTTGCTGGGGTGCAGGCGGATACCCCTGAGCCCCTACATCCCCTGAGCTTCCCCTCCCAAAAGGTTTCTTTGCCCCCAGCTCTTGCCCTTGCTGGGAGGATGCATCCTGCACCCCTGCCAGCCTCTCCTCCTGCACTCCCTGGAGTGGGAGCCAACACTCCCCTCTGGTGGCAGTTCAGCCGGTCCCTGTGTCCCCACAGCTGCCACCCATGCCAGCCATCCTGGAGCCTGTGGGGGAACGAGGAGGATGGAGGAAGATGCACGGGACATTCTGCACTTTGCTGGCCAGCATGGGCAGGATGCATCCCTGGAGTGAAGCCCAGCTGCTCGGGCCACTCTGGATACCACAAGCCTCAGCCCACGCCAGCTGGGCCCGGCACCCAAAGGAGATGCCACATGGCCCCTGCTATCCTCACCAGCAGCAGAGAGAAGAAAAAATCTGTCTCCTCCCTTCTGCAATGCGCGGGACACCATGCCGTCTCACATAGCACGGGAGGTAATTTATGGACCTCACTCAAACAACTGCAGACACGACTGGCTATGCACATGTTAACTGGGCACAGAAAAGTGTGTCGCAAGAGCCCAGCTAGGAAAGGAAGAGGCAAAGTAATGCTGGTGTCTGCACACCTCCTGCTGTCTCCCCCCATTCATCCCTGTGCCTGGTCAGGGGCTGCACGCCACAGCTCACAGCACCAGCCCTGCAGCCAGCCCACCCCTGCCTGGCCCTCTGAGGCCAGCAGCAATAAATAAAACCTCCCAGCCTCTCTGCTGACTGTCAGATTTTTCCTCCCTGGAGAGATAAAGGACTGTTTCCCTCTCCTGAGAGCCTACAGCTCTGCACAGCATTCAGGAGAAATGATTAATAGGTCCTTGCGCAGGGGAGAGCTGCAAACCTTCCATGCGGCCATTTCTCCTGCTTGCACCTATAACTTTGCTATTGATTAAATGTCATGTTGCTTGGCTTTTAATTATTTTTTAATGGATTGGTCAGAGAGGCTAATTACATAGGAGACAGACAGAAAAATACTGCCAGGAGCATTAGTGGAGATTTTCTGCAGCCACACTGAGATCTCCATCCAGCATAGCCCTTGTGCTGGGACGCAGAGTCCTGGCAGCTCTGCTCCTGGCACAGGCTTTGTGCAGGGCACGAAGCTGGAACACCCCAGCCAAGTGGCGTGATTGCTCAGCCCAGCCCTCATCCTGGCTCACTGGTCAGCACTGGTTTCAGGAGGGCACCCACAGCACGGCTGCATGGCAGCCTGCACCACGGGGAGGGAGCCTTGCCGGCCGAGCCACGTCCTACCGTGGGAAGGGTGCTCTGCATAAACACAGCCTGCACCGTGATTTTTCCATAACGCAAATACTGCAGATAATAAACCATTGGCAGTTTCATTATAATTTATGGTAGCCTTTAGCTCTGTCAGTGTAAATAGTGACGAAGCTGCGTCGCCTCAACAGCACCAATTCACTGCCAGAGGCTGCAGAGGTGGCCTGGGTGCATGCATGGTGCATCCCCAGAGCCAGAGGCAGTGGGAATGCTCCTCACCTGCCTCCGTGCCGTGCTTCGCTACCAGCACAGGAACATTCGAGCACTCGAAGTACTCCAGGTCATCTTCTGGCTCGCCCTTCTTCTCCAGCCCGGCCGGTTTCTGCGCAGAGGTGGTGGAGGCCAGCTTCTCCTCATCAGTGGCGTGTCCATCCCGATTTGCAATATCTGGGATTTCTGAGATCAATACTCCTTCATCCTGCAGGATCAAGGCATGCAGTTAAGTAGGACGGAGCTAATCTGCGGGGATCAGGCACCCAGGTTGCTGGACAGTCTGTAGAAGGCATGGGAGGCTTAGCATCAACCAACAAGCTGCTCCCCACCAGCTCCTCAGCAGTTTTTGGCAGAAGGAAACACATGGTGCCAGGGACAGAAGCAATCAACACACAAAATCTATTAACCTGACCACAGAGCTCAGTGTTTTGCTCACACTGGGGACAGCTCACACAAGGTCCCTAATGAACCATATGGAACAGAGAGCATTTACTGGGCATGAACAGGAACCCCACTGGGACGGGCTCATCCTGGTTCAAGCACAGTCTCCCTCCCTCCCCACCAGGAACCACCCACGGGGAAGATGCTCTCCCCCCGCTGGGAGCTGCTCCTTCCAGGGAACTGGCCCTTTGGCCAGGCACGGCTGCAGGCACACAGCAGCCCAAAGCTCAGCCAGCCCAGCTCTCCCCGTGCACGCCGCTGCCCAGGCCGTCGGAGCATCCCCACGCCCAGCCAGCAGCTCCTGCGGCCAGACCCCACATACCTGAGCGCAAACATCCAGGACCAGGGGCTGTGTTTCGTATTGCTTCACCTTGCAGCCGCTCCTGCAGGGGAGACAGAAGCAGCCAGCTGAGGTGTGGGCTCACGGGGGCTGTGTGGGAGGGAAGCAGGGGCACGTGTAAGACAGCCCAAGCAAGGGGAAGCAGCCCCAGCGCTAGCATTGCACCCCGCCGCGTGCCAGCAACCCCGCTCACCAGTGAAATATCGAGGCAGAGCAAGTTTGGAATGAACGGGAGGAACAAGCAAGTAAAACACACGACTACAGAGCAAATTGGGTTTGTCTTTGAGGTGTTTATTCCTGTTGAAGGTGAAGATCTGACAAAGGACCCCGAGGTGCTGAGACGGCGAGAGACGCAATTGCCAAGAAGCTGGCAAAGACAGCTTTCCCTTGCTGCACCCTCACCCTGTGCATCCAGCATGATGGCATCCTGAGGCCTCAGTGCACACTGATTTTCTACAGGAAGGAACCATTTCCAGGCTGTCTCTGCAGCTGGCGGTTTGTCTGGGACATGTCTTCCGTGTGAGTCGGACCTGCACGGCTGGGGCAGATGGCTGCTGGGCAGAGAGCTCTGCTTTGCTTGCAGGACAGCCCCAGGGCAATCCACTCTGCCTCCAACGCTCCATCTGCCAGGTGCAAACGCTGTCCCAGGGAGAAGGGCCTGCAGGTGGGAGAAGGTTCTTGCAGGGGGGAGAAGGTTTAGCTCAGGTTGATCTTGCCAGTGGTCCTGTGGCTGGATGCTGTCCAGTGAGGAAGCTCTCCCTGGAACTTTGTTCCTCATTCCTCAAAACATGCCATCCTGGAGTTCATCTGCGCAGGGCTGCAGGCACAGCCGCATCCTGACACACCAGGCATCAGCATCCTGGATCAGCTCTGGCAGCGGAGGGACGGTCCCGGTGGGAATGGCCATGTGTGGCACAGGGTCTGTGCCATTGAAGCCCACGGGGGCTGAGGGAGTCAGCGATGAGACGACACGCACCCCGGCATGCGAAAGAGAGCACGAGTTCTCCTCCCGCATCTCTGCACCCTCTCCCTCCACGTTTAGCAATCTCCCACAGCCCACTGCCATGCCCGAACCCCCCAGGAGACAATATTTGCTGAGCTGGAGGCAGCTCGTGTGACACTGCAGATACTCCTGGGGAGGGATCTCTGCCCAGGGACACGAGCAGAAGCTTGAGCAGGATTGCAGTGAGCTCCTCCTAGGTTTGAAGAATCCCCCCACTCACTTCACTCTCCAGTCTCCCCATCCCATTGCACATGTGTACCAGCACAGCATGATGACCAGCATGGCACAGCACATGGAAATTTTGTTTGTACACTGACACACACACCTGGGTCGCACTGAAAAATCACTCTTGACTTTTTCTCCATCATGCCCTAACGCGAGCAGCTAAACCGCAGCTCACCGCGTCCTTCTCCACCTCTGCTCTGCCCCATCTCCTGGGGCCGGTGTTACCACACCAACTGGTAGCTGGTTTGCTCTCCCCCCACAACACCAAGACAACAGCTCTGTAGTTCAAGGGGACGGGGAAATGGGAAGAAGACAGCCAAGGCTGACAGCCCCAGCTCCGCGCCGCAGCCCCCGAGGACGCACAGAGCCACCCATGCAGGGGCCACCAGTGTTTACAGCTGGACAAACCCGAAGGCAGGCAGCACTGCCTGGTGCACGCATGGACCCGCCGGGCTGCAGGTCCCGTGTTAAGAGACAGCATCCACTGTTGAACATCGCGCTGTACAAAGGCGGATCCATTCTCGGCCGAGACACAGATGTCAGTGCTTGAGCCCAGCTCTAATTCTGCTCGTGCACATGGCAGGCGGCACTAAGCGGACAAGAAGAGCATTGGGATGGACAGTGTAAGATCAGGAACTAAGCCCAGCACGCTTCTTCCTCCAACTCTCCTTGCACAAGAGCAGAGCCCAGATGAGGCCAGAGGGTCTGACAATCTGCAAGGGACACCGAGCATCACCGGGAGACTAAATGGGGGTAACCCCAGCCCCTCCTGCGTGCCCTCCCCACGGGATGGAAGTGCAGGCCAGCAGCAAGCCTGGGATGGCACAGCACGGGGCACTCGATATTTCACTGGTGTCCCACCGCAGGGCTGCTCATGCTGGCGGTACAGCATGGCCCTGCTGCAGCAGTGCAGGTCGCGGGGCAGCGAGCAAAGGCTGCTTTACTCAAGCCGTGCTTTCTAACCCATCCATGATCTTACAGATCAGCTCTGCCACCCCAGCTCTGGGCACAGGAGGGATGCTTCAGAGGAGAGCCTTAAGCAAATCAGCTCTGGCAGCCATCAAAGATCTAACAGAGAGCCCTGCTCGGAGCCGGCTGTGAGGGCAGAGCTCCAAGTATCTGGCACATCCCAGAGCTGGAGGAGATAGCCCCCCTGACTCTCTTGCCTCCCAGCTGATGCTTTCCACCCTACCCCTCTAGAGCAGCTGCCTCCCTGGTGGTTTTGCGTGGGAGGGGGTAAAAGACACTCTCATCTCCAGGACTAAAATCTACCCATCTTCACAGGGACCTGGACCGTACAGAAACCTGCTCCCCCTCCTTCAGCTGACGCGCTGGTTTCGAGGACTTGTGCATCATCAAAAGGTGTTGCGAGCCGGCATGCTGCGGGAGCAAGCACAGGCGCACGCCTCCGGTGCAGCTCTCCTCTCCTCCCTCGCTCCCAGGCACTCGCCAGGCTCAGCTGCCCCGGGGGCCTGGCCTGGGAGGTGCTGGGCACAAATCGGACAGCGGAGAGCACGAGTCAAAGGGCAGGAAGGAGCCTGCATGCCATGGAGACGAGTGGGGCCAGCACACACCCAGAGAAAGGACAAAAACCAGCAAAGGAAAAGAAGAAAGAAATACAGAAGAGAGTACTTACAACAGAAAACAGAGAAATTTCACTTGTTCAGTAGTCCTGATGCACCAAAGCACGGACAGGGAGAGAGACAGACAGATGGAGAGAAGAAGAGTGTGTGAAAAGACCTGGATATTAACTCTCATCTGGAGAAGCACAGCGAGTTGCCCAGCTCTGCCTTTTTGGAAGGAACACACAGATAAAGGATGCTCTCATTCTGCATTTGCTATTCGCAGCAGTGGGGTGAGATTCAACCCCAAATACCGCTGCCAGGGAGGTGACCACCCGGAGCAGCCCAGGTGACAGAGAAGGAGTCTGAAAATTCCCCACTGCTCCCCCTCACCGCCAGCTCTTGCTCGGCTGCGGTCACACACGGGAATGCCGACTCTTAACAAACCCATCAACCCTCTGCAAAGTATTTCTAGGAGAAAAACACCCAACATGCCCCTACTTTTGCCTGCCAGGCTTTATCTGCTCTCTCTGTAAAAACCCATTCTAGTCTTCCCACCAGAGAACCCATTAGCAGAGCGATGGCTTGTTTCGGTTTTACTGCCAAATCAGCCACAAGCTCTGTGCTCCTAAAATTTCCCTTTTTAACCTTACTTCTTGCTTTTGCTTTCAACTGGCTCCAATTACCCATGTTAAGTGTAATCACAAATTATAGTGGAAAGACCCAAAATTGACTGGGCAATTATTCCCTCGTGCTACTGCTTTTATCCCCTCTGCTTTGCTTCCCTTGCCTGCGGAGGGGGGCAGGTGGAGCCAAGCCCAGCTGCTATCTCAAAGTCAGGCTGAGACCTCAGCACTGCCCAGGCGCAGGTTGGAGGGCGTTTGTGATACAACAGGTGAAATACCAAGAAAACAGCAAGGTTTAGCCGTTGAACCTGTTCCCAGAGGAGGGGAGTAATGCTGTGTACATTCCCAGGAGGCACTGTGAAATGTCACCATCTGCACAGGGGTTTTAAATAGCACAGTTCAGGAAGTAAAAAAGTACCTAAATAGTTCAGCAAGGCACAACAGGCTCCCTACCCCCTGTGCCGGTATGACAAAAGCAGTAACAACCTGCCTGCTCAGCCTCTCTTCTCTTCCCTGGTTACAAAAAGAGAAATTCAGTGGCAGCTCACAGAATGTCCCAGCAGCATCTGATTAACCCGACCTGCACCCACAAGCCCCAGAAGACCTACAGACCCCAGGGGCACTCAGCAAACCCCACAGGCTCAAGCCCCCATTACAGGTTTGCTCTGGCTCCATGACCCCACAGCAACTGCACCTCAACCCCACGAGCTGGAGCCCCGAGGGTTCCCCAGAGAGGTGATCCTGCGAAGCCAGTCCCGGGATCTAGCCCACCCCACTCTGTCTGGGACCCGGGACACCAGTGCTGCTCTGGGACACCCACCCCTCCCATCCGCTCCTGAGTGACCGGGGGTGCCGGCAGAGAGGGGAGCAGCCCCTCCGCCCGGGACGAGGGGCAGATAAAACTGCGGTGGCAGCAGGACCTGAGGTGCACGCCGGTATTTCAGGCTCGCTCAGAAGGCACAGGGACAGGAGCACCATCGCCACCGCCATCGCCACCGCTGCTCTGCCCGCGCGGGGGAACAGAGGGGGCTGCCAGCCCCTAGCTGCCCGCCCGCTCCGCGCCCACCGGCACTCACGTTATCAGGCGCGACTTGGGCTTCTTCGGGGAGTCTCTGCCTTTCACGAGATCATCCTGCACCTCCAGCGTCTGAGACTCGAGGATTTCGTTGAGGCTGTTATCGGCAGTGGGGCAGGAGTCAGCGGCGGTGCTGGTGAGGGTCTTGGTGGGCTTAAATGGATCCACGGAGTCAAAGTTATCAGGGTCAAACTGGTAAGAGCCCTTGGGGAGAGTCGGCAGGTTTGAGCTGCCACCAAAGGGGCTGAGCCCTGGGCTGTCCCAGAGCGCGGGGCTCAGCCGGGGGGAGCCCCGGGGGGGCAGTGGCTCTGTGGGACCCCTCTCCGCATCCTCGCCTGGTTTTTGGGGGGGCTCCCGGTGTCTCTTCGGCGTCAGCTTGCTGGCCGGGATCTTGCTGCCCTTCCTGGGCGTCGCTCTCCTGGCCTCCGTGCTCTCTCCCCCCTCTGTAAAATCGACCTCGGGTTTCAGGACCTGCCCTTGGGGCTCCGGGGCCAGGTCCCCCCCCAGCTCGCTGGTGCTGCCGCCAGGATGGGGGAAGCGGTGCAGGGCCGCCGGGGGGGAGCTCTGCAGCCGGCAGCCCCCTGCCACAAAGGGGTTTACGCTCTCATCGTACTGCTCAGGGTCAAACCGGTAGGATGCTGGGGGCACCGGGGTCTCCTCTGTGGATTCTTCTGTTTTCTTCCCCAGTGATTTTCCTTTCCCGAGCTGGCCCCGGCTGGGCGAGGACTCCTGGGCTACGGCATCTGCCTTCGGCTCCACCAGCCCCGTGCTGGCATCCACCACATCCTCTCCTGACATGACCCGTTCCCGGGTGGCTCTGCCCGCATGGGGCACCGGGGCCAGCTCTGCAGCAGGCACAGCGGCACAGCCAGCGTCAGCCCTGCTTCCCAGCACAGCTGGAGCCTGGGTTTCAGCTGGCGGCTGTGTCAGGGAAGAGTCTTCGGAGTCGGTTTCCCCTTTAATATCCAAGCTGGCTTTAGGGGCTCCGATCTCTGGTTGAGCCTCATCTTTGGGGTGCTTCCCAGGCAAGCTGTCCCGGATGGCTTCCCCTACCAGCAGGTCACCATGGCCACTTGGCTCTGAAAAGATAAAAGGAGCTGGTTAAACCCCCACCTGCCATGCACGCCCTTCCAGAGGGGCTTCTCTCCCCTCCTCACAGCTGCTCCAGGGTCAGATTTTACAAGAGACTCACTGACCCAAAGTTCAGCTTCCCCACCTGCCAGGATGACTGCATAACTCCAGCTTCAAGCACCTTCTGTAAAATTTGAAGCCCATGAATGCAGGGGAGGGAACGTACATAAGTTGCATGCCAAGGGCATTTTCTGCACCACACCAGCAGACCAACCAACATCTCCATTTATGCCTTTCCTCTCCCTGCCGCTTGCTCCTACGCAGGATGGCAGCAGTGCTGGGGGGCTTTGCAAAGCCCAGCGAGGCTCCTGAGGGCCAGATGCCGGCCAGGACCAACCCTGGGGTGGCTGCTCCCAGGGCAGAAACATGCACATCCGAGCGGGAGTGGCAGTGACAGGGAGTCACTGCTCACCTGGGTGGAGAGTTAAAAATCACTGAGAGGAATTCAGGGAAGCACAACATGAGAAAAACACTGCAAGATGTGAACAAGCAGGCCCTGGAGTGAAAGGGAACGGGATGCTATGCTGAATTAATAAGCATGTCATGGGCTGCAGAGGGGATGTGGGGATCAGCCGCGGTGCCATGGTGCAGGGCTGCGGAGCTGGATGTACACCAGGCAGAGGGAAGCTGCCCAACGCAAACCGCTCCCCAGGGCTCAGCTGCCGCACCGCCAGGTGCAGGAACGGGTTTGACAGCACTGCTGCTCTCCCCTGACACCCCAGCCCTCACCCTGGGAGGGAACGGGGGCACAGCAGAGCCATCAGACCCCCAAAGAGCAACAAGCCCAGAGGAAAGGGCCTGCCAGCAGCAGGGTGCAGGTGCTCGGAGCTGTGCGGCTCAGCACCACAGCTACCCGTGATTCACATCCTGCCCACCAGAACTCAGCCACATGCTGCCTGCATCTCTGCCTGCAGAAATCCTGCCTGCACATTTACAGCTCACCACACTGCTGTCAGAGTTCCTTAATCACAAATCCTGATCCATGACTTAATCACTATTACTCCAATCCCTTCCCCTAAATCCTTTTACTGTTTAATCTTTTCTTTGCTGTCAGAGGATGGGGAAGCTCCTTAACTACAGAGGCATCCTGAAAGCTACACCCACCAAGCACCTACAGCCAGGACCTCAGCACAGGTGTGCAAAAGGCACAAGAGGAAAACACCTGGTGTCACCTCCGCCGAGCTCATCTGCAGCTCTTCTTCCACATCTCAACCAGGGATGCTTGCACAGACTCCCAGCATAAGGCAGAACGAGATGCTGGGGTGCTCAGCACCCATCAGGGAGTGCACAGGATCCCAGCTCTTGCTGGTACCTTGCTGGGGAGGCGCAGCCCAGCCAGTTCCTCCAAGGGCAGAATGAAACCAGTGCTCACCTGAGGATCAAACTGGTTTGAAAACCTGGCTGGGAACAGCAGCATGGGTGATGCAGAGCTTGTGCAGGGGAAACCGGCCTGTCCCCCTCCACTGCTGCAACACTGCCCTGGCACATGGGTGACAGCCCTGGAGGGGGACCATGTCAAGCGTGCCCGTGTTTTGCAGGAAGGAGGTCTGGCCAGCGGATGCCAACAACAAGCTCCCACAGCCCCACGTGCACCCACAGCCCTGAGCGCATCTCCCTGGAAAGGCTGTTCCTGTCGCGGGGCATCTGCAACCAGCTCACGTTTGCTTGTGATCAAGCCAGTCACAGGCTGGCAAAAGAAGAAAAGTGAATCAGGCAAATATCTGGTCCCAGGGCTAATCCAGGACACTGAGCCAACCACCCTGACTCAGCTGATGGCTCGTGGTTTGCATAATTGATCTCCAGGATGCTAAAAGCCACGGAAATGAATCATGAGGGGCTGTGTGCTCCCTGAGATGGCAAAAAAGCTCCCTCCAAATAGATGTGGTCTTGCTGCCCCAGAAAATGCATCAGTAAACACAAATCCAGTGGATACGTACTTGGAGTGCAGCCAGAAAACAGTCCAAGGCAGCGCCTGCCAGGTCTTTCCATAATTAGGAACCAGGAAAACCTCCTTAACAGACTCAAAAAAATTGTTTATTACACTTGCTGTGCTGCTCAGATGTTTTAAACCTCACTGAGACAGCCCTGAGTAGAACAGACTTCAAAGTCAGGGCAAAAGGCACCTTTTAAATGCATTTTACATTCCCACCAGAAGGTTTTGCAGCTGCCGTTCTCACAGACATAAGCCCATCCTGGTTTCTAACCCAGGCAAAGAGCAATTACTTCTTGAATAACAAGCAGCCCGCACGCAAACCACCTCTCCTTGCTGTGGATGCCTGCAGGGCCGGCAGAGAAGACGGGCCGGCGCATGTGATCATCACCCAGAACAATCATTGCTTCACAAAAATTAGAAGAACCACCCGCCCAGGTCTTCCAATTTTGTGATTCACTCATTTTCTGCACCCAAGTCAGCTCTGCTGCTCCACTCCCTCTGCCTGCAGCACAGCCCGCTCAGCCAGTCTGAGACCTGAGGAACTGGAATATACTGGGAGACAGAAGGTGCGGGGGAAGGACAGCTGAGGAGTGCACCTGCAATTCCGGCAATCTTCTGAAGTAGGACTGTCCCTCCCCCAGGCTTGGTGGGGTTTTTCCCCTTGTCTGGAGAGGTCCCAGGTATGAGACAGGTATTAATCCCTTGTGCGAGTTAACAGCCACGCTCAGTGCGACAGCCCGAGGGAACCAAGAGGAAGGAATAGGGGTGGCGAGGAGACTGCCACCTCTGCCAGAAGAACCCTATTCCTGCCCTCCCCGCACACTCATGTAATGCCCCCGAGTCCCATTTTCAGCCCTGCTTGGGCTGAGGTATTCACCTCCCTGGGGGACCACAGCCTCAGGGGCTGAGGCCACCCCGGGATGGGCTCGCACTGGGACAGAGATGGCTCCGTACAGAGCAGAAAGGCTGGCAAAGCTTCAAGGTCAATGGGTTCTCTGGAGAGCACTGCCAGGATGAAGACTGTGCCGGTTTGCAGGGCAGAGCCCTTGCTGTTGGACCTGCCCAGACCACGGGTGCTCCTGGGGCACCACCCAGCACTTCAGCTGCCTCTCGCAGGAACGGAGAGCCTTGTCTTGCTGATGAGAACGGGACAAAACCCCCTCCTGGAATGGTGATGGCATCCCAGGCAAACCCACCCTACATGGGTCCTTCAGCCCAAAAAGGGCTGGGGGGACAGCCTGGCCCCAAGCCCCCCAGCCCCAGCCACGGCTCCTCCTCCTGTGTGTTTCCTCTGCCTCCAACACAGCCTCCCATCACCTGCCAAAACAACCCAAGCGTGTGTTCCTGCAGGAACAATTACACAGGATGCAGAAACTAGCGACCCGAAGGGCCTCAGGGTGCTTGAGAAGAGCCAAGGTCTGCCCTCCAGACCCGCAGCTGCCCAACTCTGCTGGGCACGAGCATGGTGATAACCTCGGTGCAGCACTGCCTATTCCCAGGGAGTCCTTCCCAACCGCTGTGAGCTGAGCTGCACGCGGCTCTCCCTGTTCCTCCACAGCCTCTGCATGCATTTACATCCCAGAGTGAGCGCAGCTCCCCACCACCCCCGTGCAGTCATGCTGGAGAGCCGTCGCGCCAGCTCAGCACACGCTCCCTCTGCTCACGTCTCCTGCCAGGGAACCCAGCCTGCAGAAAGAGCCAACGCCTGCCCATCCCGGCCGCCTCGCTGCCCTAACCCTCCTCCGGGACCAAACCGTGCTGCACGCCCCTGGGTACCCTGGGAGAAGGCAGCCAGGCTGCCATGCATGCCGACCCACCGCACGCAGCTATCCCCTCAGACCAGCCCTTCTCGCAGGCATCCCAGCGAGTGCCTCTCCGACGCATCCCGAGCTCTCCAAGGTGACCCTGAGCTCTCCCGTTTCACCTTGGGCACTGTGCCCTGCAGGTGGGGACATTCTACTCCCGACATGAAAACGGGCACTGCCAGCAGCACGGCAAGCTCGGTGACTCCAGGATCCATCCCAAATAGATCTGCAAAACAGCACTCTGGATCCCTGAAAACAGCGGTTGTACCGGCAGTGCGCAGAGTGCAAACCTGCTTCTGGTCCAGCCAACGTATGTGGAGGGATAGTACAAAGTGAAAATGGAGATTTTATACTCTCTAAAGAAAAACATACAGACAAGACAGTCTGGCACTGCAGTAATAGGCGTGTTGTGCGTGTACATTATAGTTGTTATTATGCTTGTCTTCCTTGGGCTGAAATTAAACACAAACACCGACTAACTAAACAGCTTTCCTAGATGCCACCCCTTGCTCCCTTAAATGAATCAGAAAAGCCTGGCAGCAGCAGTGCTGCGATGCAAAGGCTCCGCGCCCTTTTCATCCCACATACAGCAACCAAGTGAAGCAGCAATGATCCTCTGCACAGCCCTGAATGCCAAACGCCGGCGAGAACAACCCCTCCACTATCTGCAGCCTTTGGTTCGGCTCATGCTTTGTGCACAGCCTGAGTCACGCATTTCTCCCTTTCCTGGCTCGCTCGCACACGCAGGCTGAGCACAGGATATCTGGCTGGTGCATTCAGCTTCGGCTTACGTAGCTAACGACTTTTTTCCTCTTTTGGCTTTCCGCTTTTGTTTAACAGACGTTGGTCTATTTTTAAATCTATTCTGTTAAGAATTAGCATACCGGCAAACGATGCTGCCACTAACGCACCGGAAAACACGTGCCCTGCATCAGAGTAACAGAAGTAAAAGCTGATGAGCCTGCTCTGTCACTGATGGTTCCATATTTGTTGCTGCTGGTTTCCTTGCACAGAATATCTTCTTCTCACAGGTGACTGAAGATAACTTTAGCCTGAATGGGACAGAATTACAGCTTCCACCATCCGAGGTGGCAAGAGGAAAACTGTTTGAGTGATCCTGAGTGGGCATAAAGCCTCACTCCAGCCCCCTCCCCAGGGCGATGGGACTGGCTGAATTTTTGTCCCCGAGAACACGGCTTAATGCATCCAGGACACCTCTCAGTTGCACGCTGAGCGGCCAGCCCCTGGAGTCACAGCTTCTGTCATACAAATTTCCTAACCCTGTTTACTCCCAAGTAAGGGCGAGACTGCAGCTATAAAACAGATGTGTGCTTGTTCCTCCCGGTTGCTCTGAGCCCGGGAGATGCTGTGCCTGCCCACAGGTCAGGGCTCCTGCAGCTGCCCCGCTGTGCTGCCCCAGCTGCACATAAGCACTGGCAGCAGCGATTCCCCAAGGACTGCAGGGCAGCAGCTCCCACCTTAGGCGACAGCTCGGCTGTCTCAGTGCTGACAAGCAGCCATTACACTGGATCGCCTCCGATCACAGCGTTTGTTACCGCTGCAGCTTCCGAGCCGCAGCCAGACAAAAGGGCACATGCTGCTGCAGAACAGCGTTGCAAAGATGAGGCCTTAACACAGTGATTACCTAAGGTACAGTGATTTCACATGCCAGCACACCGCAGACTCACAGCTGCACCCGGGTAATCCCTTCCCTCCACCATTTCAGAGGCGCTGAAGAGATGCAGCCGGAGCCCCGGGCAGGGATGGCATGAAGCTGGGCACAGTGGCACTGTGGGTTTGGCTCTGCTGTCTCCAACATCCCGCTCTCCACCAGCCAGCATGGAAAAAACAGCTTTTGCCAGAGATCATCCCCTCGGCCCCACAACACTGCGACCTTTGTGTGCCGGGAGCAGCCGGCTCCCTCGCTGCTGTGTCAGGCTGGCCTCGAGGAACTGCTCGACCCAGGATGCAGGGGCACAGGCACGCTTCGGGGATGGTGACACCCTGATGTCTGAGGCAACATGCTCTCCTGAGCAGGAGCTTTGGCAGAAAGGAGCCTCATACCTACTAGGAAATCCTTTATCTCCCCTCTCCCCAGGCATTATCTGCCAAAGTAACGTCTCTATCATCCCTTCTTAAAAGGAAGGATTACTCCAAGAGCTGGGAATGTCAGAAGTGTGAATCGAGTGCTCTCTCGATTAAGGCAAACAAACCTGTGTCTTCCACAGGGATGGATGGTCGGGCACCCAGAGCTATCTCAACAGGGAAACAACACTGCAGATGGGGAGCCACAGCACCTCGATAGTACCAAGGTCACGCAGTGCTTGGGCTCCTGCATGGGGAGGCCCCAGGCTCTGGTTCAAGCTAGCACCTGAAACCAGCTAAGCAGTAAGCTACCAGCCTGCTGCTGTGGGCATTCAAGAAAAGCCCAATATTGCAAATCGTGTACCAGGGGCCCTGCAGCAGCGGGAGGCAGTCAGGCAAGAGAGGGCAGAAGATGCTCAGGATGGCGCAGCTGGGACCTCCCGGCCCCCCACGTGCTGCCCCATGCCCTGATGCCCTCCTGCAGACACCCCGAGGGTTCACAGATGTCCTGACATTGCACAGCCACCCTGCTCTGCTGAGAGAGCAGAGGAAAGCGGAGCTGTCCCCCCTGCGCTGCCCTGATAACCTCCAGCACTTAATGCAGAGGTGCCAGAGCTTCAAAGCCGCCTCCCAGCAGCATGAAAACAGACATAAACACCAAGACACAGATCACAACCCCAATTCCCCCTGGAGAGAAGGGTACAACAACGGCAGGAGCTGCTCCCCAAAAGGCCAAGGGTTAATGGGGAGCCGCGTTCAGAGAAGCAGCAGCTGGCGAGAAACACAAGGACAAACCAGCAACAGCACGGGACCTGCCAGCCAAGGAAACTCCCTGAGTTTTCAGCAGGTCCCTCGCAGTTTCTCAAGAAACGGGGTTTAGCAGCATCAAGCTTTTGCATCTTTAACAGCAGCTACATAGCAAAGACACCTGGCCACTAACGCCAGGGAAAAGAGACACGCAACGAAACCTCCACCACCGACCTGCCCGGGGGGAGGACAAACCCTGCACCGCGTCAGCTCCTGCGCAAGAGCCAAGGGCGAGTGGCATGCAAGGCACGAGTGGGGCAGTGCCCACCAGCCAGCAGCCCACTCCCCGCAGCTGGGGAAGTGGCAGAGGGCAATTTAACTGACAAAAATGATTTGACAACATCCCTGGTTCCTCTCAATCAATCCATCGCAGCGGTCCCGGCTCCAGTCTCTGCATCCCTGGACACAGCCTCAGCCCTGCTTGGCAGCTCACAGAGCCCGATGTGCAGAGCTCTGCCTCCTGCAGTCCTTTGCTTTCCTGGCTCGAGCGCAGCAGGAGGGTGCAACTGGTGGTGCAGGAGAGCACAATGATAATTTTGCACTGCATAGGCATGAGCCAAGGGGGGCAAACTGACTTTTCTGAGCCTGCAGTGCAGTCCCCTCCCTCCAAAGTGATTCAATAAAATCAACGTTTCACGCAAGTGAGAGAATAGCCCTTCACAGAGCACACAGCCCGGAGTACTGGCATTTGAACTATCCAGGCCTTTAACCACAAAAAATGTGGCAGGCATTATTCAAAACAAGCGACTTCTCCTCCTTGACCCCACCCTGCCTTTCCGCATCCGGAGCGGAGTGCCGAAGAGCAGAAGGTGCACGCTGGCTCTTTACCTTGGGTCCTGGCCTCGGGCTCCGGCAATCCGGGCAGTGGCTCGCAGAACTCCTTTAGTGACGAGCGGGTCGGTGTTTCTGCTTCAGGGGTCTCAAAATTACCTTTGGAGTCCGAGCTGCCGAAGGGGGGGAAAAGAGTGAGGAATTACCACTTTCAAGGCTAGCTCTGACATCCTCCACACTGCCTACATATTCAGCCAGGCCGGCTCCCAGGCCGGCTGGCCGCAGGCATCCTGCAGCAGCCGCTCTCCTGTCCAGCGGCACACGCTAGCAAACGGAAAAGGGAGAGCAGGTGAAACAACATCATGAGCATCCCCCTGCACGCCCCCAACCCTCCTCTCGGCCCAGCCACCGGGCTTGCTTCTGCCAGGTCCTTCCCGAGCTGAGCATCCACCACGGACCGCTGAGGGCACGGCATCCCTGCCGGCATCTTCCCAAAGGGGAGGCTTCGGGGGGCGCTGCCGCCCTGTGCCCGCCAGCACCTCCCCGGGCGAGCAGCGCCCAGTTCCAGCCAGCCCCCCCCCGTGCCCCGCACCCGCGGCGCAGGCGGCGGCCCCCCTGGGCAGCCAGGCGGGTGGCAGGGACCCCCCGGGCAGCCAAGCGGGTTGCAGGGCCCCCCCCCGAGCAGCCAGGCGGGTGGCAGGCAGCGAGCAGGCAGCACGAGGGCCGGGGCGGGGGGGGGCGGGGAGCACACAGGGGCGCAGCCCCACACGCCGCGCGTGTCCGTCCCCGTCCGTGGGACCCGGGCAGGGAGCGCGGGCCACTTGCCTGAAGCCGGGGGCCGTGCCCTCCGCCGGCGCGTCCTCCGCCGCACCGCCGTCCTCCCCCTCGGGGCCGCCCCCTCCCCGCACCGCCGACCAGGTCCAGCGCGCCCACTGCACCGGCGAGAGCAGCTGCCAGGCGCTGAACGCCATCGGCCCGCTCCGCTCCCGCCGCTCCCGCCGGGCTCACTGCGGCCGCGCCGCCCCCGCCGCCGCCAAGGGCCTCCCCCGGACCGTACTACTCGCCGGCAGGGAGAGCGCCCGCCCCCGCCGCCCCCCGGCACCGCCCGGCCGGGAGGGACCGGCCCGCGGGACGCCCCTGGCCCCGCCGCCGCCCGCCCGCTGGCGCAGGGGGTGCGGGCAGGGATGCGGGGGGCGCCCCCGAGCCCCCCCCCGGGCGATGCTGCCGGGCCGCTGCGCCGCCCCCCCCGTTCCCCTCCCTTCCCAGCAAACTCCCAAATCCACCGATTTCTGCTCAAACGCGGGGCTCAGGCGCATCGCCCCCAGTGCCCCGCCCGGCGCCAGCCCCCAGCCCCTCCCGGGGTGCTGCGATCTGCCCTGCCCCCTCCCCCCCGCGCCAGGGAAGCCCCAACGCGAGAGGGCGGTGGGCTGCAACACCAGTAACACCCCCCGCGACACCAGCAGCACCCCCGCCCCGGTCTGTCCCACGCTCGTTCCTCGGGGCTGCACCTGTGCTGTAACGCAGCCGGTGGGACCGCGGGGTCCTTCCACTCGGGACGTGCCAGCAAACGCCCCGTGCTGGCCGGGGAATGCCCACCCGGGCGAGGGGCCCCCCAGGGCAGCCCCCCCGCCCAGAGCCAGGCAGAGCGGATCGCTCCCGAGGGGTTGGCAGCGACGGGAGAGGGGCAGAGGGCAGGGAAACACCTGCCCCTTCCATTTTCCAAGGAAATACCGACTTCAACAGCCCCGGCTGATGCTATATCCTTCCGTGGCAGCAAGTTTATTTATTTATTAAACTATTGTTATTTAAAAATAACAGCCAGCAGTCCCTGCAGAAATAAACACTGCCATGCTGGCCTCTCTCAGGAATCTTCCCCTTGATGAAGGCTCCCACTCCCAAATCCATTACCTCCCACACGCTTGCTGGAGAGAGGAGCATAACGTTACTGATGCTGCACAGCATCCGAAGCGCTGCAAGGAGTGGCCGGGGCTTTGGCAGCAGTGGCATTACCGGCTCCGGACAGTTGCTGCCGCAGAGCTGGCGGCTCCCCGAGCCCCAGGCTGGCTCACCCCACTGCCAGCGGCACATCCCAGGGATGACCTGGGAAAGGGCAGACAACTGTCCTGCTGCAAAACCAGGCCGGCCCATTGCAAAGAAGAGCTATTGGCCCTCAATAACCATGCAAAGTGCTTACGTGGCAGGCTGAGACCACAGCCCGATGCTTTCCTGTGAATCATCAGCCAGCTCGAGCACAAGGAATGCCTTCTCATGGGCAGAGAGGCCTCTGGGTCAGACCAGACCCGTCCATCTGGTCTGGCTGCCTCCAACACCGGCCTCTGTCAGAGGCTTCAAAGGGCTCATTCCTCACTGCGGAGCATCTCAAATAACCTCCCTGCAGGGATCCTTTCTTCCAAGCCTCCATCTGTTGATGTCCTTATTAAATATATGTGTCATTGCTGCGTGCTTTTACCGTCCGGCCTCTGTCAAAGACAACCTCTTACCCCCTTACACAATGCTTCCAAATGTCCCCAGAGATACCTCTGATTCAGCTAAAGCAAAGGTGCTGCCGCCAGTTCCCACCGCAAGTCAGTGGCAGAAGCAGCTCACATGTCCTGACCCCAGGGAACGCCTTGGCCGCAGCACAGCGCTGCCCTCCACATGCCCAGGGTCCAGGGGACAAGGAGCCCTGCAAACCTCCATGCTGCTGCATGGAGGACACTGAGCAAGTGGGGACTAAGTGACGCTTATCAAAGCTGAGCCAAAAAACCAACAGCAAAAGCAGAAACTCAGCATCCTGTTGCCTATGTCTGCTGTGAACGGAAACGAGCAGCCTACCTCCCACCATCTGAAGTGGCAGAGCTGATTTCTGCAGATGAATTTTATATAAGGAAAGCTCCAGCGTGAGCTGCTCTGCAGCACCGCTCGCTGCAGCCTGAATGCCTCCTGCCTCTCCTGCTTCCCACCCGCTGCTGCTCAGATCCCCGCTGACCCAGAAGCCAGGGTGATGGCATCACCGCGTTTCAGAATGGCTGGTGGCTGCCAGGGACCACACAGGGAAAGCAGAAAGGTGAACGATGTGGGAGCAGCAGCTGGCGTGAGTGCCAGTGGCAGGAGCAAGCTGCTGCTGCTGCTGAGGGGAAGGAGCTGCGCTGGATGAAGGACAACGCACGGGCTGACTTCTGTAGCCCCCCCCCTTGTTGGACAAGGGGAACTGGGGCATGTGAGCAGAGGAAATCAGCATCTTTCCATTGTGAAGGCTGCACACACACAAAGTGCGCACAGCAAGGACCCCCCTGCTCTCACCCACCGCCCAGGGGAAGGAGACTGGCAGGCAGGAACAGCATCAACAGAACTGAACCACATCAGCACCAGCACCAGCTGCAACGCTCCTGACCTGCAGGGCCCTGGGGTAGGAAGATACCAGAGCAGTACAAGAGCAGAGCCTGCTTCCATTTGCTGTTTATGATGAGCAATTAAGAAAATGCCTCGAGTGGCACTTTCCAGCTTGGCACCCAACCCGGCCTGGCAACAACACTGGCTGCAAATCAAACACTGAGGAGATAACCTGACTTTGTCAGTCACACCGGTGCCTCTGGCTGCCAAGTGCTGCTTGGCATAGTCAGCAGACACATTTTCTGCAGAGAAGAGAGGACGCTGACCTGGTCAAAAAAAGACCTGCCAGCAGTTTGCATCCGCATGGTGGGCTGCAGCCTGCACACGCAGCAGCTGGGTGAGCTGTCCTTTGCACTGCACTCACCTCCCACCCTGGCCCAGGACTTCACTGTGCTAAGCACCACACAAACACAGTGGCTCAGGGCTAGACAGCAATGTACAGCCTACCGAGGTACAGCCAATGTACCCATGTACCACCTGTGTACCAATGTACAGCTGATGTGCTGACGTACAGCCTACGTACCGATCAATGTACAGCCACCCTGCCCAGGCACCCAGCCTCTCCCAGTTAGGGTCCATAAAAGGGCTGACCTGTGGGTGAAGGAGGAGGGGTTGATGTGGCAGCACAGTGGTCCCCAGCCCCAGGAGGCTCTAAACATGGGCACTTGACCTTGCATAGGAACTATTTTTCCTGGCTTTGCCTCTTTTTTAAACAAACACTGTGGGTTGCATAAGTTACCCTCCACCTGCTCTGCAAGCACACAAGCAGCAGATACCACGAGAAGGGATTGTTTGGCTCCTGCAGCCCTTTCCCTGCAGATCACCAGTCTGGGTGGCCAAGGGCTGTCCTAGTTGCTCCAGGAAGGAGAGCTGGGAGCAAGGCAGCACAGCACAGCGCCTCTGGCAGTGGCAGCACTGAATGACCTAGAAACCACCCACAGCTCACAGCCTGATTTGGCTTTCCAGGGAACAGGGGAGCAGCAGCACTCCGCTGCAGAGCAAACAGGTGGAGCCCCAAGGATTTTGGAGCTAGAAGAGCCCTGGCGTCACAGGGGCTGCAAAAAGATGTAAACCCTTGCTCACACTTCTTATGCTGACCCTTGCAGGAAGCCAGCTGCATGCAGGGATAACAGCTCTGCATCCAGATGCACCTCCTCCTGGCTGGCTGGCAGTGCCTCTGCCCGGCCTCATGTCCCAAAACACACCATGACCCCATTCTTCTCGCAGTTACCACACCTCAGGCCCCGGGAAGGGTGAGGGAAATACACTGTATTTCGGTATCACACAGCCACCCGTGCCGTGTTCGAAGCTGCAGCGCTCCAGCTCAGAGGAAGACACGCACCTGGAGTTTCCATTCTTGGCCCTTTCGTTAGTCAGGAGAACATCTATTTCTGGCTGTGGAGCTTTTCTGGGCATGGCGCAGCAAGCCAGCACTTCCATTTCTAGCTCAGAAACAGATCTTTTGTGGGTTTTCATTTTTCTTCTCGATTCCTGCCACTTTGCTCCTCCACGGCGGGGCCTTTCACTCCCCCCACGGGGACAAGCGTCCCCGCAGCCAGCCCTGGGATGGGGCACGAGGATGGCACCAGCTGTGCCCCGGTGAGAGGAGCCTCTCAGCAGGGGATCATGGAGACAGCCTGGAGATCAGCCCATGGGTAAAACATGAATACATATTTCACTGCTATATAAGTCTCCTTAAGAGCTTGTAATAAGCACTTTATCCACAGATCATTTACCTCCTCCAGAAAAGAAGGTGCAAGGTGTTCCATGAGAATATTTTTCTCTAGTTGTCTTTTACACCACCCTATTATATTTATCATGTTTTCCTTAGTTTAAAACAGGCCTATGCATCAGTAAAAAGGTAAATTGCTCTGTCATTGCATTGTGAAAAATGCAAACTTTGGGAGTTAAGGGAACTATTCACACCACAGCTTATGTGCACCAGTGACGATGTGCAGTGAATGTTGGGGAGAGAGATGACTTCATAATGTTTCCTGACCTTTGCAGTGACACTGAAAAGATTAATGCTGGTGACTCCAGTCTGCGACTCACCTGCTCAGGCCACAGACCACATCTGAGGAGAGGCTTAACCTCTTTCCCAGAAGCCCAGGTTGGAAAGGGAACTGGGCCCTAGGAAAGGGCAAGCAGAAAACCAAGGCCACGGGAGGAGTGGCAGCACCCGACGAGGGCCTTGGGGTCCGACCCTGTCATGGGCAGCAGCAGCAGCAAACCCCGGGCACGGCAGCATCCTGGAGCACCCCCCGGGTGTGGCAGTATCCCAGAGCAACCCCCGGGCATGGGAGCATCCCAGAGCATGCCCCAGTTGTGGCAGCATCCAGGAGCAACCTCCGGGCACAGCAGCATCCCGGAGTATCCCCCGGGCACGACAGCATCCCAGAGTATCCCCCGGGCACGGCAGCATCCCAGAGCATCCCCCGGGCACGGCAGCAACCCGGAGCATACCCCGGGTGTGGCAGCATCCCAGAGCAACTCCCGAGCACGGCAGCATCCCAGAGCATCCCCAGAGCATCCCCCGAGCACGGCAGCATCCCAGAGCGCCTCCCGGCAGCTCGGCGGGGCCGGGCGGGCGCTGCTCGCGCTAGAGGGCACTCCAGGATGGGATTTGCAAGGGCTGCGGAGCCTCTCCGGCCCCTCGGCAGGCGGAGGGTCAGGGCCCCGCGGCTTCCCCGGGCCCGCCGCGCCCCTCGGCCCGCCTTGCGCCCCGTCCCCGGCCGTGGATGCGGGAGCCGGGTGGGCGACCTGCGGGAGCGACCCCCGTGGATGCAGCGCGGGACGCTGCCGGGCAGAGCCCGAGCCCCTGCCCGTGCTGTGCTGCCCTGCAGCTCCCCAGCCCAAACCTCCTCCGCAGCATCCCGCAGCACCCCTGCGTGCCAGCGGGCCCAGCGCAGCCTCATACACGGAGTTTTGCAGCTGCCACAGCCACCTAACGCTTTGCAGTTGCTGCAGCTGTGTGGTGGAAAGCAGCAGCTGGCCAGACCCAACCCTGCTGGCATTTTGGGGCATGTCCCCACCATGGCGAGAAGACTCCTGCCAAGCGACAAGACAGGGTGGCAGGAGAGCAAATCCACAACAGCAAAGTCCCCGCATTGCTTTTGCTTCTCCTGACCTTGGCGGAGCTGCAGCCTCCGTACAGGTCACACGACTGAGCAGCACAATACTGAATGCTCTGGAATTCAAGACAGACAAAATGTGATTTCCTCCCACCTCGGGCTCTGCCACTGCCATCTGCTTGCCAGGGCACAGCGGGAACCTGGGCATCACAGGCTGCAGCAGCACCTGGGGGCAGCAGAGCAATGCCCAGCATGGGACAGTGCTGCTGAGCAGCTCAGCTCCCCCAGGACCCTTCACAGCCCTTCGATGTGACAGTTCCCATCGCTATACATTCCATCAAAATAGCTGTACAAAAATAGAACACAACTGTCACACATGAGCCCAGAGACCACCAACCAGCCCCTGGGCTCCAGCTGTCTTTTCCCTACTATACTGCCATGAAATTAATAAATACAAATATTTGCGGCTGCATGAAAAAGGACTGATGCAAAAATGAATGCCCTGCTATTCCTGCATTTTAACAATGACAACCACAGCTTAATCTCACTGACGCTACCCATGTGAATCCGAGCTTGTGCAAAGCAATTCAGTAGAAACAGGCTCAAGATACACAAGTTCTAGCCTGATTTTCACACTGATGCTTTATGAACACAAGCATCTGCTTTCATCTTGCTGCTTCTTTACTCCCCTATCAACTCCTTTGTTCTGTTTGCTAAAAATATCAGTGCTGCATGGCGGGAATGTTCTTATCAGGTGTTTGCCAGGCCTTGGCTCCCTGATTTTAGTCGGGACTCAGTGATATTGGGAAATGCAGGAAGCATCGCAGCCACATAACGTGGGGTGCTGGCAGGGACGGTGGACGGGCAGTGGGGAGCGAGGAAGGTAGCTGGTGCTTGGAGCAGCGCCAGGGAAATTATATAGGGTTGGAGGGGAACAAAACAAAATTTGCTGAAGGTGATGCAAACAGGTGGGAAGGAGAAGCAGCCAAGTCCAATGGGGCAGAAAGGAGTGGCTCCAATCCACACAGTAAACAATAGAATGTTTTTTCTGCCTGGGAACACCTCTAATTTGTATTTAGGAGACCTTTGCAGGGAAATAAAGGCAGGACTCAGCAGTTACAAGGGGGATAATGCAGTTGTTTCCCTTGTTTGAACCCAGCATTTGCCAACAGAGGGATGTTTATGAGCATTTAGAAAAGCAGCAGCCTGGCTGCAGGTCACCCACCCGGTAAAGCCTGGCAAAGACTCCAGGACAAACGCAGCACCCAGTCGGGCACCAGGTCCCAACGCAGGGCCAGTGTCCCTGCAGCACGGCACAGCGTTGGTTAGAAAAAGCAGCAGCAAAGCTCCCGAGTACGGCTATCTCTGCATCACAAGGTGGCTCACTTGAAATATTTCTACGTTCCAGAAAGTGTTTTGGTTGATTTACAGATAAGATGCCTCCAGTTTCCCCTTTGATCACAGCTAGCATGCTTTCCCTTTTGTTTATGGTGTCCAAGCCGGCCTGGGAGCAGCAGCTCCCCCAGCCCCAACTCTGGCTTTCACCAGCCACGAAACCTCAGCCAGCTCCCACCTCAGCACCTGGTTTTCTAACGGCACCGCAGAGAATCACACTGCTGGGTCCCCGCTTCTTGCACCCAGGTTTATGCTGTCAAACGAAGGGGTGCCTACGCTGCCCCGACTTCCCACCACAGCCGGGTGTGAGCTGCAGCCTGGGAAATCCCATCTGCTGGGAACGGGGATGGTGTGCTTGGCTGTAAAGCTGAGTGTGGCTGAAGGAGGAGAGGGGAGGGAGAGGGGTAGGAGGAGAGGAGAGGTGGAGAAGCAGAGAGGAGGAGGAGGAGAGGGAGAGGAGAAGAGGAGAGGAGAACAAGAGGAGGAGTGGGAGAAGAGGGGGAGAGAAGAACAAGAGGAGAGGGAGAGGAGAAGAAGGGGGGAGAGAAGGAGAGGGAGAGGAGCAGAGGAGAGGAAAGGGAGAAGAGAGGGAGAGGAGGGGAGGGAGAGGAGCAGAGGAGGAGAGGAGAGGGAGAAGGAGAAGAGGGGAAGAAGAAAAGGAGAGGCAAGGGAGAGGAGAAGGAGACGGAGAGGGAGAAAGAGAGGAAAGAAACTTTTCCCCCCAGTTTAACCAGTTAAGGCTCCGTTTTTCTCCTCCACCACCGCGGCGAGCCCCGGGCCAGCCCCGCGCGCCGCGACCCCCGCCCGCACTCACCGGCGCTGCGGGGCCGGGCCCCCCCGCGGCTCCGAGCCCCCCCGCGGCTCCCGGCTCCGGGCCGCCCCCATGGCCGGGCCGCGCTGCCGCCGCCGCCGCCGCCCCGGCCGCGTCCCCGCCTCTGCAGGAGGGCGGGGGGCCCCGGACAGCGGCTCCCCCCGCCCCGCGCCCACGCACCGCCCCGCGGGACGCCGGCCGCACGGCGGGGACCCCCCGGGCAGGGCGCAGGCAGCTGCCTGCCGGGCAGCTCGGCAATGACACCGGGGAACCGACGGGCATCCCCCCGGTTCGGCCGCGGCAGCGCCCCGTTAGAGCCGCCGCCGAGCCCCGTTAGAGCCGCCGCCGAGCCGCGGCAGAGCCCCGTTGCAGCCGTCGCGCCACCCCGCAGCCCGGCTCTGCGTTTCGGCCCGACGCCTGTCCTGGCTGCAGCCGCTCGCTGCCTTCATCAGCTGCCCCCGGCTCTCAGCGGCTTCTCCCACACTGGGCCCGGCTCCAGCTGGGCACAAATCAGTGTGACCCCCGGGCTGAAATTTCCAGCTCTCAGCAGGGCTCCCCTGGGCTGCTCCAGGTGCCCATCACCGAGGCATCTGACCACCTATTCACCAGGACTCCCAGTCACGCTCCCCACTCCGGAGTGCAATGCCAAGGCTGTGGTTTCAGCAGCAAGGACGCCAGAGCCCTGTCCCACCACAGCGACGGAGCTGCCGGGATGTAGCTCTGCTGCCAGGTTATTTAATAACAGGTCAGCGCATGGCCTGGTGTCACGGCACCAGCACCCCACACATGTTCACATCAGCTCTGTTGGACTTTGTCTCCTTCCCTCCCTTCGTTCACCCAGTGATTTTGAGACTGCACAGATTTTAATGATGCAAATTCGCTCTAGTCCTGAGACCAGAGTGCTTCATGCTGCACCCCAAAACTGCTTGCAGGGGCTGAATTTCCTCACCTCACGGGGGTCTCACCAGACCCCAGCCACCAACACAGCCTCTCATGCTGCACATTCAATGAGAGAATGGGGTCCGAGCCCTTTATCTGGGGCACTCAACCTTGGTCAAGCAGCCCTGATAAAGCACCGATGATGCTGTCTCTCCCCTTAAAACAGCCTCTCCCCAAATCATCCCTTGAAGGGGAAGCCAGACAAACAGCGAGCCCCGATGTCAGGCAGCAGCCAGACCCCTTAAGGAAAAGATTTAACACAGCATTTTGGAAACACAGAGGTGACCCTGCTAAGGAAACGTCCTTGTTGGATTTATTTTAATTAAAGTGCCTGAGAGAACATAGCCATTTCTGACACCATTTGAGCTTTTTACTTCTGAGAAACGGAAAACTCAAGTATTAATCTTTTCTTTGTCGGTCAGGCTGTTCTGGCTTGGGTTGCATTATTTTTTGGCAAGAAAAGTGTTGACACCCTTGAAAGCTTTCACCTTCCTGAAAAAAACTACCACACATGCACAAAAACCAACCCAAACCAACCAAACCTTCCTTGGATGAAAACATATCCTGACAGGCTCAACTGCCCCCTTGCCTGTGCAAGTGCTCAGTGTGCCCGCAGCCACGCACACCGACGCGGGCCCCGGAGGGGACCCCCCTGCTTGCATGGGGGGGTCCCCCAATGGCCACAGTCATCCAATGGTCCCCACTGCCCCGAGCTACCCAGAGCCCACCAGATGCATCTGATAGAAGGGAGCATTACCTCTGCTGCCGGTGTGCCGGGACAGGAGCTGGAGGCTGCGGTCGGTCACCGTGTCCGAGTCAGGTGACAACCGTGTGGGACATGGCGTGGGGCCCTGCCTGCTGCGTGTGGCTGCATAATCCCTGGCAGCAGTGCAGGCAGCACTCCTGAGCCCTCTGGGAGGTGCTGGCAGCTGCCAGATACCTCCCCTGGCGTGTCTGCAGCCTGCCAGCACCGCACCACGGCCCCACGGGCGAAGGAAAACCCAGCCCAGCAGCAAATGGCTCTGGGCATGGCCCCGGAGGAGGTCAGCTCCAAATCCTTCCCTCACAGCCTGGCAGCCCGCTCCAGCCCCTCTGCTTTCCCCTGCCAACTGCTGCAGGGGGAACCTGGCCATGCCGGGAGCGCATGGGGGCTCTCAGTCTGGAGCACAGAAGCCCAGAGCTTGTGGCAGGTAGGTGAGGGAGGTGATGAGATGATCTTTTGCATTCCCAGGCTCAAGATGCAGAATTCAGAGGGGCCTTTTGGCTGTTCTGATGTTCTGCAAGTGTTTGAAAGACCAAACGCCACAGATGTGATGTTCTGTGTCTTGTGTCGCTGCCCATCTTCCCCCCCCTCACAGCAGAGGGCAAGCCCTGCCTCTGCCAGCCCTGGCATCAGCAGTGACCTCCGTGCAAGGCTGTGCGGTCCCGAGAGCTGCAGTCCCCTGCGCAGCATCCATGTGTGGGGGCGGCATACCCAAGGACCGGACTTCAGCATGGCAGCCTTCCCGAGGGCTTGGTCCTTTCCTTTCTGTGCTTTTGGTTTCAAAATAATTTCCTGCAGCCATTTTCAAGTAGTGCATTTAGAAATGCTGCCCTTCCTAGCCTTGGCAAAAATCCCAGCGTGCCTGCAGATGCTGAAACGCTGCGGTTTATAGACACATTTCAACTCAGGCCTCCCAAAACAGATGAGGGGCCTGCCTGGCACCTGCACATACGGCAAAGCTGGGATGCTGTACCCAGGCTTCAGCAGTTTAATCTCAGAAATAGGCTTTTGTGAGGCCTCGCTGAGCTGATGACCTCTGCCAAGCGGCAGGAATTCGGTATTTCCTAAGAAGTCCAGCCTATCGGATCCTCACCAGGCTGCCCCAGCACAAGGCAAGGGAGCCATGGCTCCAGCAACATACACACATGTTGGTAGACAAGTGCTAAAAACACCAGGCAGGGCTGATGGATGCTGCATTGGATGCTGAGCAAGCTGGGGGACGCGCAGCAGGTAACATGCCAGCGCTGCTGCTGCTCCATGCTCAGCTCTCACTGCAGCTCGGCTATTTCAGCTGCATTTGCAGCCCCAGCACTCCTTGGCAAGGGGCCCCCTCCCTGCGAGCAATAAATACATGTAGACCTCTGGGAAACTGCAGGCTTTCTGGTCAGAGGCGGCAAGAGAAAATCAGGAGGGGGAAGGCTCCGAAATTAAACGACAATTACGTAGCGCCCTAGGAGAGAGAAAACTGGTTTCCAAACACCAAGAATCTCAGGGACACAGAGTGCCATCCCACACCTAGAGCTCCCTCAGCCTGACAGACTCTGGCAAAATGCTAATTAAGCTTTCACAACTGCTCAGGACAACTTCGAGGGTCAGTGTCACCATCTGCAAGCCACAACCTCAGCCCCAGAGTAGTGACAGGGCTTATTCGAGACGCCCAGGAGCCCCAGTCCTGCCCCCAGCCACAGCACACCCCACTCTGAGGGTCTGGAGGTGAGCACTGCGCATGAGGCAGCTTTGCTTCCCAGCTGCGCAAAGTGTCACAAGATTTTAAATAGTCACACACAGCCATGCCACGGAACTCTGCCGGGAAAGCCATTCCCCTGAGGGCAGGGACTGGCAGTGCCCAGGGAGGCTGTGGGACAGAGGCACAGCAGGCACACTGCAGAGAGAGGCAGGCAGGCATCAGGCAGGGCTGCAGAACAGCCAGATGTGCCCCAGATGTGGGTTCCTACTCCAAGGGCAGCAGCCAGGACTCCAAGGTTGTCCTGCTGCTTCTCTGGCAGAGCTCGGCTCAGGTGGGGCTCCCACACCCCCTGCCCATACGGCACCCCGAGGAGCACTGGAGCTGACTGGCGGGGTGACTGCTGTCTGCAAGGAGGCAGATGGTAATAATTACCCTTACGCTAATTCCATGGAAATTTCCATGTGTCTGGGAAAGAGGCACGCCAAGCTCTTGCTGCTGCCCGGGGCAGAGGTTCACTGTTGTTTCCGGGGACTGTGACTAAGAGCTGGGTCTGTCACATGGATGGTGTTTAAATGCCTCCTTGGAGCCTCCCATCTAAATTCCACCAGCTCCAAACCTGCCCGGAGCCAGCACCGCTGGGCTGCAAGGTGGCTGGAGGGGAGTGCCCGGAGCACCTTGCCTCTGTGGTGGGCTCCCCAGCACCCCAACCCGCACCCACCCACACCGGCAGAACGGCAGCAAACCACCTTGGATGGAGGATGCTGTGCTTGAGCCCTTCGCCACCTGTGGCTTGCTCAGAGCACCGATGGCATCTCCCCTTCCAGCTTCCCAAGAGGGTCCTGAAGGAGGGCAGCCCCTGGCCCAGCTGGGCAGGCAGAGCGGAGCTGCATGCCAGCACACAGCATCACATCACGCCCTGGCAGCTCCTCCTTGGCAACACAAACAGAGCCATGACATGGACCTGGGTGGCAGATAGCATCGCAGCCCGGCGTGAAGGCTCTGGCAGGGAGCCCAGTGTGCCCACGCAGCCCTGGCCGGCTGGCAGGTGCCGGTGCCCTGCTCTGCCTTGGGAAAGCACCGCTAGACTGAGCTCTCTGACAGGGCAAAGTGGGGAGAAGGTTGTGCTATTCAAAGGTGTCTTCCAAGGTCTGCCGTCGCAGGAGGGCTGATGGGAGCTGGATGCCAGCTCCGCACCCCAGGGTGGCTGAGGAGCTCTCAATCCCTGCTCTCCTCCTCCCTCCAGCCTGATGCATGCAAGTGCCCCAGCCCTCGGCTCCCTTCTCCTTCCTACCTTTGCAGCCGCAGACCTGTTCCGGGCTCAGTCACTCTGCTACCTGTCCCAGGGCTCCTTCAAAAGCTGCCTGCGCGAGCAGCTGCCTGGAAAAGCAGCAGGGAGGAAGGAAGGGGATGGACAGCGTGGGGAGGGCCAGGCAGCAGCGGGGTGTCTCAGAGCACCCTGCAGCCCGGGGGAAAGGAAGGAGGATGTTTTGTAATATTTGGCGAGCGCTTCCACGGGCAGAGAGAGGAAACTGGTGGGGCAGACGGTGCTGGGTGAGCCATCCACGCATGCCACTGCTGCGCCAGTACCAGAGCCTCTCGGGTGAACGCCTGGATCTCGTGCTGTCTCCTGTCGGGGCCCCACTGGTGTCATGCTGTAAAAATGTGCTCTTGGCTGGAATTTGGCAGCCTGGCCTCTGATGGGGAGGGAACATCTCTGCTTACAGAGGGAGCGCGTGAGGAGCTGCGGCCTCGGGGCTGCAGAGAGAGGAGATGGGGAGCTGCTCCTGAGCTCCAGCAAGGCTGGGGAAGGAGGGCTGGGAGTGGTGGACGTGCCTGTGGATTGATACCCAGGGAGGTTGCTTTCCCCTGGCTGCCCCGCGAGGGCAAGACGTGTGGACAGGGACAAATGGAGCCACTGCGCTTCCCAGAGAGGCTGAACAGGAGGCAGCATCGCCCAGCACACAAGGTACGCGTCTGGGGCGGTGCTGGGACAGCCAGGAGCTTTAGCTGGATAGCAAGGGACAAGTTTTGAGCAGAGGAGAACTTTTCCTTTGCAGTTTCAAAAGCTTTGTTTTGGGTTCCGCCCCAGCAATGCGTTTTCACAGCTGAAGGCACAGAGGTCACTGCTCTGGTAAGCATCCCTGCATCCCACGGCCCCTCCTCTCCAGCCAGCTCCTGTTGTCCCCTCTGAAGCAGCCCCCCGCCCCACCCCATTTCCTGGAGCCCTGAGGGCATCACCCCCCTCCCAGTTTGCCCAAACTGCAGTCTGGTCCCCAAACGTCACACCGGACAGGACCAAGCCCACCACAGACACAGAAATTAGCTCAAGCATTTCAACAAAACAAAGCCCTGGCCTCACCCCAAAGGGTTTGTGTGAGAAGTGCCAACCTGGCTTTGCTGTGGACCCATGGGCTGGATGCGGCCCCAGCCCCCGGCCCACGGTCAGTTCCTGCAGAGGGAGCGCAAGGAGCAGGAATGAGCGCCGGGCCGTGCCGCAGCCATTTCGTCCTCGGGAAAGCGTCAGGCAGGGGGGTTGCTGCCCAAAGGGAGGAGAAAACTGCTCAGACAGGGAACTTCCCCTTGCAAACAAATTCTGCAGTCTGCATTCCCACCTCCTGCAAAAACCAAAAAGCAACAGGAGGACGGTGACTGGGAAGGATGCTGCTGTGCCTTGCACGGAGGTTCACGCCTGGGCGAGCAGGGTGGGGGGTGATGGCCCAGGAGCCCCTATCACCATCGCCTTCTCTAGGAGCTTCCTGTCTGTGCACCCTCAGACGCCTGAGCACCCTTCCCTGTCACCCATCACTCCCTCCAGCCAGACGAGCAGAGTGCAGATACCTCGGGAAGGACTAGAGGTTCCGCTCCACCTTGCTTGGATGGTCCTATCTGCTCCGGAGCCCATGCTGAGCCAGACTGGGCTCTGTGAGCGGGCAGCCCCCACACACAGCCCCTGCCAGCCCCCAGGCTGTGGCAGCCGCATGGACCCTGCCGTCTGCCCGGGCTTTGGGGCAGGAGGGGGCTCCGAGCTCCCCGGAGCTTGCTTCGGCACAGGCCAGTGGCGCTCGCCCAGTTGTCTCATCGCTGGCCCGAGTCCAGCCTCAAACTCCCATCTCCCAACTTGCTCTTTCTCTTCAGCTGAAACTTCCTGTTAGTTATCATTTCAATTCTTTACCTCTTCAGTAGTGCAGAAAATTGGCACTTAATTTGCCCTCTGAGGCTGCATGGTGGCAGCTTAATTGACCCTCATTGCATCACCCTGGCCACGACTCGGTCAGTGAGCTCAGCCTTGTGCCACGTTAATTTCCCATCCACGCTTTGTTTATCCGCCCTTTTCAAGGACACTGCCCGCATTCAGCTCCAGGCAAAAGTCCTGAAGAAAAACCCGCTGCCATGGGGCAAGGGTGGCCCATGCCGCCCAGCAAGCCGCAGGGATCCCTCCTGGGTCTGCAGTCAGAGAAATCTGGTTCTTTGCACCTCTCCACCTTCCTTCCCGTCCCCAGGCCCACGCCTTCCTCAGCTGTTCAGCTGGTTGCTCCAAACCCAGCACATTTCAGAATCCCACCTTTTATATCGCATGTCGCTGAACGATGTGGCAAATCTGGGAGCTTCCCCAAGCATTGAAAATCAGTCAGAAACCTGAGCCTCCGGTTGCAGCCCTGACTTTGCCAGTTGTTTTCCAAGGGCTGGTCCCAAGCATCTGGCTTTGCATGAGCTGGAAGGATCATAGAGTGCATCAGTCAAAGCCAGAGCAGCGAGGACTGAGTGGCACACTGACCAGAAAGCTTATAATAAAAAGAGATTTATAGCCATCACCCAAACATAGTCTCAGCTTAGCTCCAGTTCCCTTATTGCATCATTTAGGGCAGAGATTGCTGCATGAGTACCTGAAATAATTGGTATTCAGAGCATAATAAAACTCCACGTGTGGTTCGCAATCCAGGCAGGACTGCATTATGGCAGATGTCTAGCAGGGGAATAAAATTTTCCAGGTGAATGAAGGAAGTGCACATAACTCTTGTTTCGGGGTATTTCTGAGCACTGCTGAAGAGGAGTGGGCTGCTCATCCACTCCTCCGTGGTGCAGCAGCAGCGAGAGCAGGAGACCGCTGCTGCCAAGGCTGCGCCCAGCTGTCTGCTCTGGCGTGGAGCCAGCCGAGCGCCCACGGGGCTCAGCAGGATCCTACTCACCCCACCACCGGGCTCATCAGGATCACACCAGCAGGTCCCAGTGGATCTCCCTGGTGTGCAGAGGAATGCGTTTGGATGTGGGTTCCCAGGGCAGGGCTAGAAGCAGCACCTTCAGCACTGTGCATCCTGGATGCTCTATCAAGGAGGAGGGCTTTCTTCCTATTTAATATATTACCACTCAATTTGTGTTGGACCATGGAGTCCTTCCAACACTCAGAATACAATGAGTTAGTATCTGCTGTGCTGGAGTTTGTATCCAGGCTGAAAACCCAGCCAGCTGGGAGCACCTTGGGACCAGGCTCAAGTACAAAGAACAATGGGAAGGCATGGTGAGGAGCGGGTGGAAAGGGAGCATCCAGCCCTCGGTGGCAGTGCTGCATCTGGGGCTGCTCAAAGCTCTCTGATTCTCCACCTAGAGAGGATCACAGCTTCCAGACCCTCCTTTTAACTCTGCATCTTGTCCCCTCACGCCCCTTCATTGCGTTTTCAGGCAGTGGGTTCTGCGTGCCAAATGGGATGCTGGAGAAGGCGCTGCTGCCTGGATGGGCTCCAGATGCAATGCAGCTAATCCATTTTTATAGCCGGGAGCAGGTGCCTCATGCATCACAAGCAGCTAGTCTAAAGGCCGCTCTTCATTTGGCCACAAACGCTGGAGAAGTCCAAGGGCACTGGCCATGACTCGATGTCCACCAGCTCCAGAAACACCCTTCAGGTTCCCTGTGGGGCCATGGTCCAACACGTGCCCCTGCACAGCTGCATCGCCCGATTCTCACCCATGCAGCAGGGAGCAGAGCAGGGGGGGCTCTGGGTGCCACTGCAGCATCAGCCATCGCACCCCGGCCGGGGACACAGGGCTGTAGGTGTGCTTGCACCTTGCTTGTGTCCTTCCAAGCTGCTACCTTTGGTACTGCAGCAACTGATCCTGGGGTGCGCAGCCTCCCACAGGCTTTAAAGCCTGACCTGCACGTGCATAAAACAAAGCATATAGGCATGGGGCTGCGCAGAAGCCCCTTTGTGCCCATACTTTCCCCCAAGTCCCATTCCCATGCTCACCTTCACAGCACAAACAGGGATGTGCAGGAGCAGAGAGCACCCATGTGTCCAGGGGCCACGAGCTCTGCAACATGCTGTGGAGAGTTGGCACCTGTGGGGAGGAAAAGACAAATATCTGCTGTTGGAGCCGGAGATAGGAAAGGCCAAAGGGTTTGTTTTCCATCCCCAGACTGCAGCAATGCGGTGAGTGGAACCCAGTCAGGAAACCCTGTCCAAACCCACAGCTCCTGAGGCTGCTCTGGGCAAACAACAAATGCCTCAGAAGGGACCTCTGTCCCTGCCTGCCTCATTTCCCACTCTGGGAGGGAGAAGGGACCCATTGCCAGGGCTTCAGCACTGCCTCCCCCTGCCCAGGGAGCTGTGGCTGTGCCAGGACTGACATGCAGCCCCAGCACTTGCCACGTTGACAACCCCATCCCCAAAGTGGCAAGAAGCGCCTGGCTCCCCGAAGAAGCTGCAGCTACAAGTCCTCTATTCTCTGCTGAAGGCAGCAGGTCCACGGGGGCTTGGGGAGACCCCAGGAAAGGGGTGTGTAGGGCCCTGGCAGCAGGGAGCTTCACCACAGCCAGCTACCGGCACGCCTGGATGCGATAGCCCTGCTGAGACAAAGAGCCATTGCTGGATTCAGCTGCCCTGGGTATTTTTTTCCCTCTTCGATGAATCACCTGCTAAAAATATTATAAATTGAGTCGCTGGCCAGACCTTTCACTTCTCTGGAAGCAAAAATATTTATTTTACTCAAGCAGTGCCTGTGTTTTAACAGAACTTTATGATCAATTTCTGAGGAATGTGCCATGCTGTATATTCAAATTACAACTTTTTTTGGCTCGCAGTGTAAATTTAAAATGTCTTGTTTAAGATGTAACTGTTGTGCTGCCAGAAAAATGCGGTTTCAGCTGTTTTCTGTGGGGTTTTTTTTCCCAAAGCACCAGTTTTGCCTGGCTGATGGTTATTGTCACTCCAGGTGTGCGCCTGTACCAGGGGTTGGTGGCACCAGCAGCTATCAAGGGGTGCAGGCTTGGCTTGCTTAGACTAGGAACTTTCACTTCCATGGGAAAAGCACCACTTAATTAACAGTGTTGCCACAAAGATGGGGTGCGGGGAGCTCCAGAGCTGCCAGCTGGTGGGGACAACTGCTGTCCCCATCGCACAGGGCTGTATTTTTGGGAGCTGGAGCAGGACATCTCCCTGCCCAGGCTCCAGGCTGGTGCAAGCATCATGCAAGTTGTTAGACAGGTGCCAGTGTAACAAGATCCTCAAGCTGTCTGCACAGGTAGGGTATAATCACAGAAATGCCTGGGGCCAAAGGAGCCTCAGGAGGAGGTTGCAGACAAGTCACACCACGGTGTTGGGGCGCTGGAGCCAGTGTCCGTGCTGCCAGCCCACCCCCGGCAAGCTCCTGCATCACTGGCTCCCATGCTGGCTGCTGTTGCCCTTGCTCCTGTGCCAGGTGCACCTTCCCTATAAATCTCTCCCTCTCTCATTTGAATTTAGGAAGGAAACAAGAAATTTCTTTTTCTTGCTTCAGGGCAGAGAGAATAATGGGATCTTTATTCCCCAATAATTAAATTCATTTTTGCATAGGCCTAATTTACGCTCCCTTCCAGCCCGCCCTGCAAAGCGACGCCTCTTGCAGGAGTGTGGCTTTTGGACGTGTGGGCAGGGAAGCAGAGCACAGCTGGGCACCGGGCACCTGCCAGGGGGATGCAGGACCCTGGCAGGGCTGTCCCACACGCATCAGCTGTGATGCTGTGCAAGGGCTGTGCACCAGCTTCAGCAGGCAAAGCCCAGCCACTGCTTCTGCAGCGGCAGAAAGGAATGTCAGGTTCACTGCAATTGGGAAAATAAAAGGCAGGAGCTCACAGCCGGCCCTAGCAAGCACCAGGGCTGCAAGGCAAGGTCAGTCCCAGCTGCAGCTTCTCCGTGCCAGCCCGGAGCAGCTCTCCTGGCAGGTCGCAGGTTGCAGGGCTGGCATCTGCCCAGTGCTGAATGCACTGCCTGGCCTTGCTCCATCCTTCCCGAGAGGCGCCAGGGAGACAAACATGCTGCTGCAGTTGCACATGTTATTGGTGGTTTCTGCAGGGAGGCCAGATATTTCCCTAAAGCCTGTGTTTAGGAAGGGGCAAAGACATGGTGCAGCTGCAGGACCGTAGTTACCCACAGGAGCCCTCTGCGGAGGGCTGGACATGAAGCTGGAGATTGCCTTGGCCTGCACCAATCCTCTTCCCAAGGGAAAGGCGGCGGGCATGCATGGGGGAAGCTCCAAGGAGCCGCCTGGTGAGGAAGGTGGGTTTGGCCCTGGGGGTCAGGACAGCATTGTCACGATGGCAGAGCCAGGCTGTTGCTTTTCCCATCACAGCCAAACAACTGGAGATGCTTCACTACAGAGTAAACTATGGGGACCACATACCGGGGAAGAGGGGCTGCCGAGCTCGCTGTCCTCTCTACCCGGGAGCCAGGCTGGGGGCCCTTCGTCAGCAGCTGGGATCCTCCTCATGCCAGTATCCCGATCCTGCAGATGGGAGCTCTCCTCATGGCTGCTCCAAGGTCTGCCACCCCGTGCCAGGCACCTGCCCCATGCTGCTGCCTTCAGTGCTGCTGCTGTGGTCTCAGCCCTGCCGCCAGGGCTGGGGAACACATCCCAGCTCTTCCCCACAACCGGCTGGGTGCTTTCCCTGGCAGAAGGTCTTCCAAAGGCACACAGCCCCCAGCACAAGAGCTCTGGGATGAGATTCGGCTCGTCCCCTTGGCTGCCACGTGAAGAGCAGCCCACAGCCAGCTCCCCCAGGAGCAGGACAGGGAGATGAAGTGAAGCCCCAGGAAGAGCATCTGGCCTCGTGGTCCTTTTGCCTGCTCTGGACATCACAGCCACGTTGCAGAGCAAACACGGCACATGTGGGATGGGGCTCCAGCCTACCTGGCAAGTCCTCACTGAGTTACCTGGGCTGAATTGAAGCGGCACCGGTGACACCAGGGCTCAAGGGATCGGCCATGCATGCAACATGGCAACTCCTACCTCCAAGGCAGGGAAGAGGATGGGGGTACAGGAGCATCCCACAGCCCTGACACCAGCAGAGCCAGGACATCCGTGCTGTCAGCCTGCCTGCCAAAGCAAAGAGCACGTACAGATCTACACACCCACACAAAATTCCCAGCAAGCAGGGAAAGAGGGAAAACAGTGTTTTGCTCATAGATTTTAACAACAGAAATACATGCAGCTAGAAGCTGACGCTGCTGGGAAGGATGGCCCTTAGCTCATATGGGAGACCGAGGGGTCCCGTTGCTGAGAGCACAATCTCCCCAGCCCCTCTCTCGCTGCAGGGCAGATGGCAGAGGAAAGCGATGCACACACAAATGAGAAACTGCTGTGTTTGCACAGCACTCTGGTGGGCCACAGAGGGGGAGCGACACCCGCTGCACCCAGAAACACAGCCCTGTCATCAGGGATGCAAAACCCGCGACAGCAGCCACTGAGTTCCCCAGGCAGGGCCGCTCCACGTCCCTGCACTCAAGTGTTCATCGGATGCGGCATGAAGAGCCCTGTCCCTGCAGAACAGGCTCAGGAAGTTTCTGTCCTCGGCTGAAACCTCTTTGGTGTGGGAGAGCCTGGAACTTATTACAAATCGCTTAAGTAACTTTGGCTCACTTGAGCTAATTAAATTGGTTACCCTGGCTATTCTGGAGGCTTGAAACCACCAGTCAGCTCCCAGGCTCGCTGTGCGAAATTAATTAGAGCAAATGATAACTTGGCAAGGACAAAAAAAGAAAGTCTCCATAGTAGGGAACAAACCCAGCGTGAGGGGTGTCTGCTGAAGCACGTGTCTGTGTGCGCTGTAAGGTGTTTCAGATACACCATCGCACCGGGATGGACTTCAGCTCATGTGTAACACTATGTTCAGGCTTAAATGCCTTGCCAAATCTGGGCATAAAAATAAACTTGGAAGTTCAGTACAGAAAGACAGAGTAAAGGCAGGGACCTCTCATTTCCATAGGAAGCAGAATTAATAGCTTGGCAGAAGGGGCGCGTTTCCATTTTTATACAAGAATTTCCTCCTTCTCCTGCAGAAAAAAGGGCTTTTAAGAAATACGAATTGGGACAGTTCTCCAGAACCTGGCAGCAGACTCCGAAGCATCCCACGAGGCGTGCACAGGCCAGCGGGACTTCCAGGTTTCCGACAAAAAAATAAAATATTAATAAAAAAAAAAAGTTGAGTGGACCAGCACACTGCACCTCCGTTCCTCGAAAGCACTGGTGAGGGAAGCCGGCAACAGCCCTTCCGTACCGCATCCCGGGCGGATGCGCAGGCCCTTTCCTCCTGGACCAGAGCTGCGAGCCGCAGAAGGGGAGGCTGACTTCAGGACGCCTTCACCCCCGCCAGGCCCTGCTCCGCAGGGCTGTGTGGCCGGGGGAGCTCCCCTAAGCCCCCCTGCAAGGGGGCGGGAGGGCTCAGTGGTGCATGTGCCTCGCGTTAAGCAGCGGCCCCGGCAGCGGAGTGGTGCCCATAGGACAGAGACCGAGGCCGGCCTTCTCCCCCCGCTTCCCCGGCGCGATCCAAAACCATAACCTTGACTGGCTGCAGTTTTCATCCATCTGCAAAAGCACATTAAGGAGGGAGAGAAACGTTGGCAGCTGACCACAAACTTACTCCCCGGAGAGGTCCTTACCTGACTCTAACCAGATGCTGTTTATCAGCCTGAGCACATACTACATGCCCGATGTGACGGAGACAGAAAAAATACAAGAAATGCTTGTTATGCTCGGGGCTTCGGGGGGTTTTCATCCTCAGGCCGGATATACAAGTTCCAGGAGAGGAATATGCGTCCCTGGAGTCCCAGGCTGAATCTGGAATTCATATACCCTGTAAATGTACTTTATTTAATACAGGAATCAAGAAAGGTTTTGGAATTATTGCACTGGAGAGTTTGATCGCATAGTTACAGCTTGGAATTAAGGAATAACTGCAGATCTGTAACACAATGCGTCAGTCCCACTGAAAGGGCAGGACGTTGCATTTTGGCTGCACAGTTTTGTCTCTGCTCTCCAATCGCTGCCCTGAAGTGCACTGAAGCCTGAGGGTAGGTTCCAGCAGACCCTGACCCAGCCCTGCCTGCATCCCACAGCAGATATCCCTTCGGATGAAGCCAACAAAACCCAGCAAACTGGGAAATAGGCAGCACAGGGGCCCAGAGCTCAGGCCCAGCCATTGATGTGGCAGAACCAAGGAGATGCCGCCTGCAACCCAAGGTGGCACAGCCAACACAGTGGGGAGGAGGAGGAACCCCTGATGCCCCCATTAAGCTCGCCGCTGGAGCCACAAATTTAGGAGCCAAGTTTTGGCCCATGACACTATGTGAAGATGGAGGAGGAGCTGCCTGGGCAGGGATGCAGCGTGCCCCCAGCACGTCGTGGCACTTGGAAGCCATGCTCGGGGCGCAGAGGTGGATTGCCAGGTCCGAGTGCTCACAGAGCCCAAGGAAGCTGCTCAGAGCAGCACGAGAGCCAGGGCCAGGCTGGGAGGTGGGAGAGGACGTGCTGCAAAAATCAGAGCAGGAGTAATGTGGAACATGGTAGTGATCCAGCACAAGCAAAGACAGATGTCTTTGCTGCAAAAACGACGATAGGACTCTGTAACAGATACGTATATATATACATGCAAGCACATATCTGTATGTTTATATAGATGTACATGTATCTTATGTATTCTTACTTGTTTTTTAAAGATCTAGCCAACATGTTTTTGCTATGCCAACATGCTTTAGTCAAAACCTGCAAGGTCTTGGAGAAGCATCTTTCCCCCACGTAGCCCAGGTCTCCCCTGAAAGTGGCCTCGTCCCCTTCTGTGTTGCATCGCTGGTTCCGTAGAGAGCAGTGCTGGCAGCTGCCTGTCGGTGGGCAGCCATGGCTGCAACACCTCCGACGAAGCTGCCGGCTCGGGAAGAGCTGCAGCACCAGACCCGGGGTGCCAGGCACCTTTTGGCTTTCCAAGCCAATGTTCCCTGCTGTTGCACTGTGCAACCCAGGCTTGCTCTTCACCTGGTGGCTGGCCCCTGACCACCCCGCCAGGGCCCGGGCATGCCCAAGCAGAGGGTCACCCTGCAGCAGTCCCCACTCCCAGGAACCTGCCCACTCCAGGGACAAAAGCACAGCCTGTGTGGAGTGGTGCCCTGCCCTGGGAAAGGCTTTTCCACCCCAGCTCCCCCAGCTCTTTCTGGGCTCATTGTCCACTCCCACTTGCTCCCTCTGTCACCCACACCTGGCCAGAGACACCACAGCAAGGAAAGCAAAGGCAATACCAAAGGGAGCAGCTGGACCACACTGCTGGTAGCCACAGGGGCTCACTGGTGCTCTCAAGATGCCCCACAGCTCATGTCTGCTCCTCTTACCTGGGCAGAGCCAACGTCAGAGGCAGCACGTAGGATACTCAGGGCTGCTCCTTTCAGGGAACATTTGGGGCTGTGAGGTATTTCATTCATGTCTCCTCCAGCCACATCCTCAGGCTGGTCCTGCTGCACTCCCCTGGAGCTGGGCAGGGCTGGAGAGCATGCAACAGGCATCACAGGGCCTCTGGGCATGGTGTGGTGCTCCGCCTGCAGAAAGCTTGGCTGCTTTGGAAAGCATCCCAGTTCCTTTGGCTGAAAGTATTTAGGCAGAGGCCACTGGAAAAAGTGATGAGCTCTCCATGCATACGTGCCACCAGCAGTCGTGGTCCAGCAGTGTTAATCACCACATCAGGGCACCAACAATTACACAAAACCAAGGCAACATCTTGCTGTAGCTCCCCAACTTGTAAGGGGAGTGCCCTGCCCTGTCAGCCCAGCTCCCAGGGGTTCCTGATATCCAGCACCACATACAGCATGAGCACATTCACTTTTCTTTGCTGCTTACTAGGAGATCATCTTAAACAACCTGCAGATTGTCCTTTGCCGGCACAAGACACAGAGAAAGCCACGTGCTGCTGCTGTCAGTACCTGGGAAGGTACACATGCATACACACAGGTTTGCATGTAAGAAATGGCCATACATAACACACTTCCACAGGCACATGTGCCTCAGAAGCAGGCATTTCAGAGCACCAGCAGCACTAACTCACAGCCCCCCAGTTCCCCCATTTCACTGCAGTCACATCTCACTCCAGGACATGCAGCTTCTTCTGCTCCTGAGCATCTTATGTGAAAGGCTGAGCTGGGAGCAGACAACCTTTCCTCCACAGCTACTAGAGCCATCACAGATCACTCATATCTCTGTTTCTCCTCCTGGGGCTGCTTCCTTCTAACTCCACCACTGGGAGCTGGCTGTGCTCTCCAGGAAACAATATTCTATCTTGCCTGTAGCCAGCATCCCTAAATACACTATGGCAACATTTCTCTCTGCCACTCACTTGTCTGATTGCAGCTGGGATCACATTAAGTCCTTGTAGTCCCTCCACACCTTCCCACTTCCCAACTGAGCAGAGAAAAAGACAAAAAGGAGGAGAAGAAGAAAGAAAAAATGCACAGAGCACCACTCTCAAAGCCTTCTAGCTGGGTTTCTATGTTCACTGAGGGCTTTTATAGCCTAGAGGTAACTGATTGCTAGTTAACTCTGAGTAATTAGCACCACTGCAAAAGGTAATCTGGTCACTCCCTAAACATGTGTTCCTAACTGTGAGGTTGATTTTTTTCCTGTGCTGAGGTCTAGAGAAGAACTGCCCATGTTTGCGTGCTTGGACTGACATCTGGAGCACCTCTGGAGCAGCCCCAGCCACCCAGAGCCAGGACATTTGTCCGGGGCACTCTTCTCCCCATCTTGCCTCACAAAACCTGGGTTAGAATTCTGCTGGGTGCTTGTGCAGAGCTGTAGTACTGAGGGAAGGGAGGGCATCCTGGGTGCCCCTTGTCCTGCCACCTCTGCTCCCCCCTCCATCACTTCTTCCAGCAGATCCACAGGGAAGGACCACCTGCCCACTCAGCTTCAGACCCTGCTAAAGGCACTTGAGCATCTTGGGGATGATGAATAAAAGGCATTTCTTGGAAGGGCTGTGAAATCACCTGTGCCATGGAATTTGGTACGTGGATAGTGTCATGTTCCAGAAAATGCCCTGGCCAGCTGATCCCAGTCGACAGGCAGGGCTAACTCATGGGGAAGGTGCTGAGGAAGTGGGTGCAAAATGCTTCGCTGCATGTCGGTGCATCCCCGCTCTGCCAGCCGCTGGGTAAATTACATCGGCTTTAGAGCCTGCTGGCAAAACGTAAAGCAGTCTCCATGCTCCAGCCACTACAAGGGTATTAATCAGGATGAAAATATAAAAACAACATGAAAACCACCATCTATGGGGTGCGCAGCATCGGACACTTGGTCTGGGAGCTGGGCCAAGTGCTCGTATCTTGACTCTCTTATAAATACACTGCTAGGAAAATGCATTATCTCTGGAGTGCTGTAAGACCATTTAGATTTCAGAGCAAAACAGTCCAAGACACCTGCTGCATTTTAATGATTTTTCTCCATCACCTACACAGAACTGAGACTGAAATAACTGCCCTGCAACCACCCTGACCCTCCCACCACAGCTCTGGGAAAGCCGGTATCAGCAGTGCCAGCACCATACGGGCGCACCTGGTGTGTTTGCACAAATCCTCCTGTTTTGGAGCATCAGAAGATGAGCAGGGTGGCAAGGGGTCATGTACCTCGCTCTGCATGGTGTCCTGCATCCCTGCATTCAGGAAAACACTGCCTCCCCCGGCACAGCCACAGCTGCCCAGGCAGGAGCTGTCGGATGTGGCAGCCGTGTCCCCCAAGTATTTCCCCTTCTGTGGGCTGGGTTGTTTGCACAGAGCTTCCCAAGCACCTGGGGACAGCAGGTCTTTTAATTGGGGACCATCATTACTGAGAAAGCACCCGGGGTTGTGCGGAGGGTGAATTCCCTGCTGCCCAGGCACTTCTGCTCCATCCTGCCCAAGCAGCACCAGTCACTGGGCCCCTGCCGAGGAGGACAGGGGAGCATGGGCTGACCCGGGGTGAACGGATGCACCCTGGTAAAAGGTACAAAGACTTAGTCATGCTGGAGCCCGAAGAGCAGACTTGATGAAGAAAACATGCCCTTCGCTTTGCTATTCCCTCCCCATAAAGCTATAAACTCCTTTCAAATACTTCATCTCCCTAACTTTTGGATGTCATTAAACTCTTTATTAATTTACTCCAAATGTCTTCGCTCGTATTCCAACACAGCTAACCCCATCAAAAGGATAAAAGCACAGTGCTTAGACAGCACTTCTTCTCTTCAAAGCCTGTTACTGAGATTAATTGTTTCTCTCAAGTCCTCTGTGAAGGAGGTACATGGGGATAATTGTTATTAGTGCTGGGTGCGAGGTAAGCATTAGGGTCCAAGGTAAAAGCTGGGACCCAAGCTGTCACAGCACCGGCAGGAGTGGGTGGGCTTGTGGGGGCTGCAGGCACAGGAAGGCGAGGGAGCTGCAAGGGAATTCCTGGGACCACGTCTGGGTTCATCGCTGATGGATACTCCTGCAGCTCCTCAGGCAGTATGGTGCCAGGGCAGAGCCGCAGCCCCGGGGTGCCTGGCACCCCCCCACCTCTGAGCATCTTCTCTCAGACGAGTGCTGAGCGTGTCCTCGGGCTCCCCGCTGCTCTTCCCTAACCGCTGCTGCCTGCCAAGAGCCTTGTGTGCAGGCAGAGTCCCTCCTCCTTCCCGATTTATCCCATGATGTCAGCAATCCCAGTCCTTCCTGACATCAGCGGTGATGTCAAGAGTTCTTCCCCACATCCCTGGTGCGGCAGCGGGGCTGGGCAGGGGAGGACACGGCGGTACTGGCCAGCCATGCTCTGCCCCACCAAGCAGCTCCAGGTCCTGCTGGGAGGGCATTGAGGAGTGGTCAGCAGAGCCAGGGTGCTGGCCCGCAGGCTGCACAGCCCCCTGAAATGCTGCCCATCAGCCCTGCCGGTACCCACGGGATGGAGGGTCCCGCGGGAAGAGCCGCGATGCCGGCTGTGCTGTGCTGCAGGAATACCAGCCGCTAGCTCCGGCGGTGCCCGCGCGTTGGGGCCAGATGTGTGCGTTGCTGAGGCTGACACGGTACATCTGGTCCGGGTTTTGGTTTCCATCGCAGGGTTTACCACATCCCCCCCAGCCGGCTGGAGGCGAGGAGGCGCACATCTGGAAGCAATTGCAGCTGTCACGCTTCAAGGAGATACTGCACCGCAGAGAGGAGAACCCGATACCTCGCCCCAGCAGCCTCCTCCCGCCCTCCAGCTCCAGCAGATGAGAGCAGCACAAGCATCCCCCGCCGCGAGCCGGATCCTGCCAGGTGCTGAGCCCTTCCCAGCAAGGGCAGCGTGCAGTGCCGGCACCTCATCGGGAAGAGGGATGGGGCTGAGCCCTGCAGTGGGGAGTTAGCTCAGGCCAGAGGCACCCCCGGCTCTGTGCCTGAGCAGGAGGGATGCTGGAAGGGGCAGCCCTGCGGGGACCTGGCCCTCTCCCCACTGTGGCTGGGCACCTCCGGGAGCCCGGCACAGCCACACACCCTCACGGTGTTTGTTTTTAAACACTCTGGCAACCCAGCAAAGCCCTGAGCTGTGCTGTGGTAGGCTTGTCTACACCATTCCCCCCAATGCCCGGGAATGGGATTCCTTTCCATTTAATTAACTGTCCCACGCTTTCTATAGCTCACCAGGTCTCGGGAGCACAGTCACCATGGAGCGTTTCTGGCAGGGAAGGAGCACTTTTTTCTATACGATACAGAATAGTTTCAGCATTAGTTACTTCTAAATCATTCTGGTTTATGAGCAACCTGACAATTTGGCAAAGGCAGCAGGCCTGGGTCTGTACCAGGCACTAATAAAATCTTGAGAAGAGCTGTAAACCCGTGCTGGCAGCAGGGTGCTGGGGGAAGGGGGATTACTAGTGGGTACCTCTGCTCCTGCCTCCTCCGGAGCAGCGGGCAGCATCAGCAGGCACCATCAGTGGGCAGCCACGTGCCTCTGCAGGAGGGGATAAGCATCCCAGCCCATGCTCTTGGCAGCAGCGAGCTCCTTCTCCTCATCCATCTCCCAAAGCATCTCTGGGTACCACCCTGGTCAGCCCCAGGTCAGGGGGAGGCTGGCTTATCACCTGAGCCAGCTTGGAGACTGCAGAGAAGGTGAGACAAGAGCTGCTTGTTCTCTGCCCAGCATTTTCAGCTATTAAAGGTTATTGGGGGGGGGGGGAGGTGGGGGGGGGCGGGGAATACAATACTGAAATGGGGAAGAAAACCCCACCAGATCTGATCGGAAATAAAAACTGCCATTGCTGGGTAGCTGGCAAGGTGGTCTCAGCAGCAGGGCAAGCCAGCCACCATGGTCCCAGGCTGTGCCAGTTTGTGCTTGAGGGCAGAGGGGCTTTGTGCATCTCTGCACATGCATGTGCTTGCATGCACCTTTGCTTTAAGGGATGGGGACCAGTATTTGGGGAAGGTGGCCTGACATCAGGCTGTGTTTGTCCAGGAGTCAGCTGCTCTTCACCAGATGATTTGTCTTGCACCATTACTTTGACCTGAGAGCTGCAACCCCCCTGCTCAGCCAAGAGAACGTGCACTCTGGAGCCTACAGATGATGCTCCAGACTCAGCTGCTTGTGTAGGAGGAGGAAAAGGAGGCAGGAGCCTCCCCAAATGCAGCACAGTAGCCTCTAAAGAGCACCCAGCCATGCTGCATGGGCAGGCTCTGGGCTGCTGTGGGTCCAGTCTGTAGTCCCAGCCCAGCCCTCAGGAGCTCTTGCAGCAGCATCAGACCTTCCTGCCACTGCGGGCTGTTCGTTCAGCAGTGGGAGGGTTTGGAAGGGGAAGATAAATGGACCTGGTACCATAGAAATAACAAGTGCTTTGTGGAAACCATGAAGAAATAATGAACAGAGGATTTATTTTAGGAACGCCTGGCACAGGATCTGACCCAGAAAGCCACCTGTAAACCTGGCCAGTGCCGCTCTTCCCTGTGCTTAGACACGGCCAGCTCTGCTCCAAGGATTGAGGGATCCCTGCCCCACTGCAAGCAAGGTGCTTGGCGGGGCTGGGAAACACCACTCAGCACTGCCCCTGTCCCAGGCAGCAGCCATGGGGGCTTCCTTGCTGCAAGCCCCCCCCCAGGGGGCTCCTGGGGAGAGTGGGGGCAGCTTGGAAAGCCTTGAGGGATATGAGGGCTGCAGGAACAGACCCTCCACTATTTGCATGCTGCATCCAGTTACAGGCCAGGTCAATAAAAGAACTGATTTAAAACTGTTATGGCTGAAATAATTGCCACTTGCACGCCAAGGGCTTGTTAGCAGGGGGCAGCAGGTGATGCCGCGGGTTGCACAGCCCCCCTCAGGCTGGGCATCACTTACTGCTGGTTCACTCCTCCCAGTATTCCTGCTGCCACAGAGAGAGGGTGACCGGGAGTCAATGGCACAAGCACCCGGTGACCCGTGATCACCAGTCCCTTGCCTGTGCACCAACCAGCCTTCCTCCTGCTTCTTCTCCCAGCTTTGCTCCTGAAACCTCTTCTTTGTCATGGAAAGTTCTGCAGCTGGAAGACTCCAGGGCTGGGGCCAGGCACAGGGGCAGCTGGGTCCCCTTGGCATGGGCCCTTTGTGCCACGTTCGCTTTGTTCCGCGGTGCTGGCAGCTCAGTGTGGCAGGGAGCAGAGCGTGCCCTGCTCTTGCAGGCAGCTGCCTGCTTTTGCTTAGCAGTTAGCAATACCATGGCTGCCTGTGCCAGACCCACCTCCTACCCCAGTCACTGTGCATGTTTTCAGCCAGTCACATATGGAACGGGTTATGTTTTTATAATCATCTTTATACAGTCTTTTTTTGTTCAGTCCCAATATCATTCCATATAATTCCTCCCCTCTCCCCTGCAAAGGTCTTTCAACTCCTGTTGAGTGTCTACAGGAGTTTGGGCAAAACCTTTCAAATGCTGCTCTTCCCCATCCCTTTCTAGGGGAGAGGCCCCTATCAGATCCTTCCACCTCTTGCAAGGTCCCTCCTTTCTTTTGCTGACTGCTGCAAATCGCTTCCACAAAGTCTATTTCCAGCAGGAAATCAGAAGCAGAAGGAAGGGGCAGGCGGGTGGGAGCAGCCCTGCTTCTCCTACAGACAGCTCCCCAATTCCTGGCGCTCCTCCTCCTCCTCTCTGCTGTGCCTCCTGGCACAGGGACTCACCCTGAGGTCTTCTGACAGGGACCTGGAGCATGTCCAAAGCCTCCTGCTCCTTGCCATCAACCCAGACATGCTATACTTGTGCTGGGCATCACTGTTTCCCTTCCCACGCTCGCTCTTCACCTCCTTACGCAGGGATTCCTTGGGCAGGGAGAGCCGCCCTTAGCACCTCGTGCATAGGCAGCATGGCTGCAGGGAGCTGCAACTCGACTGCAGCAAATACAGCAGTGAACGAGGAGGAGTGGTTCTGGGCTCAGCCAGCTGGACTTGTGTTCCTCTTTCCTAAGGAGAAAGGGGGGGGGGGGGGGGGGGGGGTGGAAGACAAACCCTTTCCCATGCAATCTCTGCTCTGATATCTGAACATCTGAACCCACTCATGGCCCCACTATTAAATTTGTGATGAAAGAACAACTTACTACAGGATTTTACTATTTTTTTATTCTACAGAGAAACTACCTACAGAGCCAGCTGTGGGTCCTGGACCTTTTTGGATGTGTCTTCAGGATGTTTTGCTGGCAAATGCAGCCCTCTGCCTCCTTCCCTGTGAGGGTCCAGCTCAGTGCTACACTACTTTTTGCCAGGCAGAGCAAGCATGTACCTGCCCTCAACACCACATTGATATCTGCAGCAGCAGGGACATGCACAGGACCCCAGGCTGGTGGGAGCTGCATCAGCATGTATGGCTCTCCAGGCAGGCATCAGTGGGGTCCAGGGAGCGTGCTGATCCTGGAGATGAGAAGGGCAGGAGCAAGCAAACTTTATTAGGCTCTGGGCAAATATTTCCTTCTTCAGAGAGTGCCTAATACTTGGAAGTGAGCTAGGAAGGGGTCACGGAGACATCTGTCCTTGCAAAGGGTGGTAAGAGAGCAGTCCATGTACCAGCAGCCTTTAATCCTGCCTGTGGCTTCTCTAGCTACAACAACCCAGCCTTTTGCTGCACAGGGCAGTGAACTCATGGAAAGAAAGGGGAGCCCCAAGCTGCTGCCCCTATACAACAAACTGGGTAGGAGAGCAACTGGTTGCAGCAACGCCTGGGTCAAGCTGAAGCACCAGCCACCCCACCCCCCCCAAGCCGTGGCAGCCCCACATCTCCCCTCCTACCGGGAGCTGGAGCCGTGCCGGGCACTCACATCGCACTGGCCATAAAAGCAGACGGGGCTTGTGATGCAGGCAGGGCAAAGGCAGAGTGCGTGTTCTCACTGTAAATAAAGTGAGATGATTAATTAAACTGCAAGCCTGCTGCCAAAAGGAAGAATGGGGCTCAGGTGGCTAATTAAACTCAGGCTGCAAACCCAGCCAGAGAGTTTCTGCCTTATGGTCTTGCACAGAACATCTGCTTCTTTAAGATTTCAAGAGATAAAGGCAGAAGAGGTACAAGAATGTAGGAATTCCACGAAAGCCCACAGCAGACCCTCTGCCACCCAGCACCTGTCAGCCAGAGGGTGTAGAAGGCACAGCCTGAACTCCACAGGGACATGGACATCCCTGGAAACCCCTCCTCAAACCCGGCGACGCACCCTGCTAACTGCCACCTCGCCCAGAAGCGCCTGCAGTGCTTCTGGGGGAGGGGGGGCTCTGCTTTAATATGGTTTAATATCATATCATAGTAAGCCAAGTGCTGGGCTGATGGGACAGTGCATGTGGCCAGCAGCACACCTGCACCTCTCCTGCCTGGGTCTCGGTGGGGCCGGTGCTGGCCCGCAGCACTTGGCGACCAACACTGCTGGGACTGCGAGCGGCAGAGTGGCACCAGCAAGGTCACCTCAGGGCTGGATCCCCCCTTCTCCTCTCCCTCCCCAAACATCTGTGCAGATGTTAACAGGCATGGCAGGGCTCGGTTTTCGATACGAAAGGCAAAGGGTTAGAGTTGAGCTTTTGGGTAAGCGACACCAAGAAATTCAAAGTTTAATGGGCATTCCTGCTCCGGATGAAAGCCCGTGGCTGCCAGTGCCGGCAAAGGCTAAGAGGGGCCATTGGTCACGGGCCATAAAGGCCACACACAGGCGGTACTGGGGCAGGTCTGTGCTGGAGGGGGCTTCATCATCGGGGCTTGGCTGCAGTGCTCCCTCCTCACATCCCTCGTGTGGAGGCAGCGGTGCCAGGAGCATCCCTGCCTGTGCGTGTCCCCCGGCAGCCTTTGGTCCCCACCTGCCAAAGGGTTTGGAGGAGGTTGTTGTCCAAAAGCCTCTTTGAGCAGCGCAGGACTCATCACACCTGTCTCGCCTCAGGGGCTTTCTGATATAAATCTTCCCCACCAAACAGCATTCAAAACCTGTCAAGTTTGCAATAAAGACCCCTCGCAAGACAGGTCAGCTAAGGACCTAGCAGCAAACACTGCGCAGGACAGGAAACCCGGTGCTGCCAAAGCCCAGGAGACAGCAATGGAGTGGCTCAGACCCCTGGGCAGCACTGCCCCGATCCCCGTCCTCGCCTCCCCTGTGGGGCTGGATCCTGTGTCTGCTGGACACCCTGCAGCCCCTTGCTGGGGCTCTCCCAGGTTGCAGAGAAGCCAGGGGCTGCATCGCCTCTGAATGTCCACGAGCAAAACAAACAGCCGCAGGCACCTGCGCTGCCGGAGGGCTCTGCCATGCGGAGGAGGTCATGCACGTGAATTACAGCGAGGGGCATATTTACAGACTTCCCAAACTGCCTGAAAACAGTTATTACATTAAATGCGAAGTCTGGCAGATGCAAGTCAGTAATTTCACTTCTGATGTAACTTGTTCACAGTACCGATGTCACGGGGAGGGAACTCAGTTGATGTTTCCCATTAGCATGGGAGCCCCTGGCTTCGCTGTAAGCCCTTCCCACTTTAAATGCTTCACTGGGAAAATGGAGCCACTAAATTCAGCTACGGCCTCAATCCCTTTTAACTCCTGCATTGTAGGGGAGCTTCAGGCCCCAGGGGAACTGCTGTGACTTGTTTTGGGCTCCCCAGAGAAATCAAAGCAAACAGCAAAGCATCTTATTAAATCAATAGAGACTTGCAGCCTGCTAGGGGGGAAGCACAGGGATCAGACCCAGCACAGCTTTTCCTGGCTTGCCCCACTGATCCAAGGCTGCTGCAGGAACAGCAGGTCATGGCATGGCTTTGCCTCACTGGGGGACCTGCAGCAAAGGCGAGAGGAGCTGGGCTGGGGCTGCTCCCCTGGACAGGGGAGGAGACAGGGCATCACAGGGGTACAGCTGATCATCCCACAGCAAGACTGGCCAGTGGGAACTCACCCACCCTGCTGCGGGGCTGTATCCATACCAAAATAAAACTGGGCAGAAGGATGCACAGCCCCAACTCACTGCCACCCCCAAACCCCTTCAGAGTCAGCAACAGCGTGCAAATCCCTACACAGCACCCACCTGCACTGTGCACCGTGCTCAAGCACTGCCAGGCACCAGGGCTGGGGAAGCAGCCTCCTCCCACCAGGCCCACACTGTTTTCAGTTTGTTAAGAAACAGCAGAGCATTTAGTCCTCGTTACAGAGCCCTCAGCTGCCAAATTCTTTCATTCAACTATAAATCTGTTTCAGAGCTGCAAGAGACACAAATACCTACAGGCTGCTACTTTCCCCCTCACAGCCCACCACAGCAGGCAGGGAAGGAGCAGAGAGCAAGTCCAGCAGGGATGGAGGTGGCCAGGCAGAGCCAGCCAAGGGGAGTAAACCCAGCCCTGCCCTAGGGTGGCTTTGCACTGGTGTACACAAGCCAGGGAGAGCTGGTGGCCAGGGACTGGGGGTCCTCTGTCCCACCTCGGTGACACCCAGAGCACACAGAGACAAACCAGCTACACACAGCCAAGCTTGAAGGGCTGAGCCCTGCTGCAGGCAAGCACAGCCCTGCAGCACGCTCACCCCAGCAATGCAAGCACAGCCTTGAAACCAAGATGACCCCCCCCACGCTTGCCAGAGGTCCCTAAGAAAGCCCAGTGACTGGAGTCAATTGTGGTCAGGTGGTTGTTATTATCAGTAGTTTTCATCGTAATTCAGAACGGCTGCCACTTGCCAAGCGCTTTCTGCAGCAGCCCGTTATTAATGGCACATTGAAACACAGCTGAGCTTTGCTTTTGCTGTCAGACATGTACGTTTGCTGTCAGCTGCTCCTCACAGCCTGACAAAACTTTGGGGTTCTCCTGTAGATGGTCAGTGCTCCCAGAGCCCCCAGGGCCGAGCTGCTGTCATGTGCGGGACCAGCTGGGGTGGTTGCCCCATGTCCAGCAGTGCAAAACCCCCCGGGGCCGCCCCACCAGCAGCCCCCAGCACTGAGGCTGGTGATGGCCTCTTGGAGTGGCCATAAGGAGCAAGATGGGGCTCATCTGAGCCCACATCCCACCTGCCCCTATGACCAGGCCAGATGCCTTGGGGAAAAGTCAAGTGATCCTGGAATTACAGAATAATCTGCCATAATAATTCATCCTGATCCCCGTTAGCCACGGTGTACACCATGCAGTGGGATGCTCCTCCCTAGCTACTTTCCACAGTTCGTCATGCAGCCCCTTGAGAATCCTGTTGGGAAGGGGATGCTGGATGGTTAAGGATGGGCTGTCCAGGGAGATGGGTTCTGGTCCCACAGGCAGCCCATGATGCCCTGCAAGGAGGAGATGTGGTCCACACCAGTGGATGCATTACACAGTGTGAGGACACTGGCTTTATCTCTGGCATGATTATGTTAAAAACCAATAAAATCTCCTATAAAATACAAGCTTTTGGTGCAAATATAGTGGATCCCCCTGTTCTCTCTCTTTCCCACCTGCTCTGCCTCACGTGTTCCCACAGGATCACTAAAATCTCCGCTGTGGTTACAGCTCCATCGCTGGCATTGCCGGGATGCAGCACCCTGCCCACTCCGTCTCCCTTCCTGCCCCTCTCCTTCCCAGCCTCCATCCCTGCCTGGGACCATGGCAACAGCCATGATGTCTCCTGCACCTCAAGGGTGATTTGATTATGTGGGCTGCGCATGAGAAAGTTCCAGTTGAAGCAGAAATGGATCTAATTATTGACGCTAACGGCGGCACAGGCTCAGCAGAGGAGTGAGGTGCTGGGGAGGTGCAGGTGTGCTGGGCAGGACTGTGCTCAGCAGCACCCAACAGCTCTGCTCTGAGCACAAGGTCAAGGACAGAGCTGAGTCTGCTTGACCTGTGTGAGAGAGAGGACCAGACACCAAATCTCCTCTCCTCCCTGCCCCCCGCCTGGCAGCTGATGCTCTCTGGGAGGATCCAGAGCAGTGGTCCAGAGCTCCTGGTCCTCCCTTGCCCCGTCCTGTGCCTGGGCAGCATTGTGCATTGCAAGGGAGGACAGAGCTGCCGGGATGAAAATCCAAATAGGTCCCAGCTTTCAAGCAAGCAGCTGACATCCATGCTCTGCAATCATTTTCACAGGAAGCAGATCACATTAGGAAGTGTTCCCCGAAGTTCCTGGCACTGGCTCATGGCAGCGGCACAGTGGGGCTGAGCTGCACTGGGGCACAAGGCTGGGCACCAAGCTTCCATGCTGCACTGAATGTGCCACGGCCGGTGAGAAGGACCCTGCTGGCCCTTCCTAGCTCTCTACTAAGTGTTCATTTCAGTACTCGCAGTTGGACGGGAATGCACCCCAGCAGCGCTCTCCCTCCTCCAGCTCAGCTTTTCCATGGCTGGGCTGACTCGGAGATGCTGGAGCAGCACAAGTGCTCATCCTGCAAGAGCCCCGGTGCTGCCTCACTCCCCCCTGGGGAGACAAGCTTGCATGGGTGCTGGGGGTGCACAGACCCAAACCCTTCTGCTGCGACCCTGCCGGGGCAGGAGTATGTTTGGAGATGAAGGGAAGCACTGAAGCTCTGCCTCCCTGGCTGTGATCCAGGAGCAGGCATGAAAGGGAAAAAATCAGCGTGCTCAGGGCCTGGGCTGCATCTCCTCATTCCCATGCTCCGCGGTAAGGTGAGGGCACCCGTGCCCTCGCTCCGGAGTGGCGCGTTGGAGCCGGTGCAGGGGGTGGGCATCCGCTGGGGAGGATGAGCTACCCATGCTGCAGCTCCTCTTTCAAAGAGCCTTGGATGAGGATTTTCAGTCCCTTCTTCCTTCAATTTCAATGAAACTGCAATTTTTATGCAGAAAAAAAAGCCTTGAAAAAACAATCTTTTGGCATGTTTTTGAAGCAAAAATCCCCTTTTTCTTGGAAAACAGGCCAAAACCTAGCCCATATTCACTTGGAAATGGGCCTTGTTCTATTTGAAAAACAGCCCAATTTTTCGATGGAAAATTGGAAAATAGACCCAAGTTGGCTCTGGGAGAACATGTACGTTGCAGCAAAACTTTCCATGAAAACGTCCTGGAGACTGCAATAGAGCAAAAACCCTCGAAAGTGGAATTTCATCCGCTCAGCCCAGTGCCAGTGGGACCATGCCGGCAGGGATGCTGTGCCACCAGCAGCTGGAGAGGCTTCTCCATCCTGCCCCAAGCTCATCGAGGTTCCCACCGCCGCGGACTGGAGGAAAGGCAGGTCCTCTCCACCCCCAGCAGGCTTTTTTCCAGCCTCGTATGAGAAATGAACTGCCCCACCAAATTTGCCCCGCTAATGTGATTCTGGCATGGCATGTTGTCCAATAGGACTTCTATTAAAATGTGATTTCCTCCTGCTTATAATTTCATTATCTGAGGCATTTGTGTAGAACATCGACCACACAGGTAATATATGGGTAGGGGAGCTAGATTAGAGAGCATGTGCATTTTTTAATGGAGGGTTGCAAGCAGGCGTGAAATAATCAAGGCTGGATACAACTGCCATCATTTACTGGTGCCTGACATGGTGAAATACTTTATCGAGGGGTTATTGCCATTTAACACATCTTTCACTTCTTCCATCTTTCCTGAGTAAAGTGCCCAGACATCCCATCCGTCTTCAGGCGGGATCTGTCAGCGCTGCTCCCTGCTCTCCTGCCAGCAGCAGCGTGATGCTGATGTATGCCGCAATCACCCGCACCCAGCAGGAAGCCTATTTCTCTTCTATTTATCAGCGCTCGAGGTGTTCCATGTAAATTCAAAGACAGGAATGTACTGGCGAGGAGAAAATGGGCTTGTTCATCTCGTGCCCCATCCATCTCCCCCCAGACCTCTCCAGACTGTAAATTCATTTTACCTCCCACCTCCCTGTCTGCAGACACCTTGCGTGGGACTGCAGCGAGGGATGGCTTTGCTGTAACTCAACCCCTGCCCAGCCGCCTTCAACTAATCTGAGACACGCTACCAAACTCAAAGGGTACGCTGCATCGCCACTTTCCTGGGCAAAGCAGCTGCAAGTAAGGAAAAAGGCATTGTTGCCCCCTTTCCAGCAGCCCGCAGGCTCCGTGGGGCTGGGGGTGCCGGGGGGCAGTGGGAGGCAGCTCCTGGCTCTGGTGGTGGGTAGACGATGCTCAGCCTGGCGCTGCCACTTAGCATTCCCCCTGCGTCTGAGGAATAAACACTGCTTTGTTTTAAGCCCCTTTGCTGCACAGGCAAGAAGCACTTAGGGGCTTTCATAAGCTCATCTGCATAGTAATGCTGAAGAATTCTTATCTGGAGTGATCGCAGTGTCAAAACCCACAATCCAGCCATAAATTATGGGGTGGAAGTGCCGCAGAGAAAATGACACTGGTGCAGTGCAGGGAGCAGGGCTACTCTAGAGCTGCTCTCGTGCCACCCGTTTTTAAGCAAATGGCTGAGCAAGAGGAGGGCAAGGAGGGGAGCAAGGAGGAAAAATTGGGTGCCCCGGGTGGTGGGAGAGACCGGGCTGTGCTGCCGGGTGGGATGCCTGCGGCTGGCAGTGCCTCGTCCCCCAGATCATGAGCAAATTTTGGCTGCGGGGGGACTCACAGGGTGCCCACGGCTGCCTCGGTGGGAAGCACCGGTGGCACCAGAGAGCCCCAAAGCCCCACACTGAGAAGGGGCTGTGGTGCTGCTCAGGCACCAACAGTCACTGTGGCCGGGGAGCTCAGGACCTCCCCACCCTGCTGCTGGCCTGGGGGAATCGGGGCCACATACCAGATGGGCGATTGCTAGGGAAATTCTGATTTATGAGCAGCAAAACCTGCTAACACCGGCACTCTCCAGTTAGGGAGACGTGTTTTCTCTGGCGTGCCTTAGGAACGGGGGCTGCTTTGAGCTGGAAGCCTTCCTGAGCTCCCAGCCCTCTGGGTGTGAGTCTGGGAGGTGATAACTTATGCAAACACACATGCTATTACCCAGCCAGCTGAATTCAGCATAAATCAAGAACTCTGCAAGAAAAACAAAGATGGTGAAATGAGGCAGGGCAAAAGGAACAAAAGCCCTTTCCTAACTTAGATGATAACACAGATAGGGAGCCAGGCGGCGTTACACAGGCTGCAGCAAGTGCAGAAACCCTCTGGGAGATGGGGCTTGCCAGGAGCAGAGGCACCCAGCAGCACTCTCCCTGCAGCTCCTGCAGCCCTTCCCCGCAGCCCTTCTGCCCTGCAGACTCATGGCAGGCGGCTGGGAGGAAGAAGATGGCTTTGCTCAGCTTCCTCCTCCACCTCCTGCAACACTGGGCAGCCTCTCGTGAGGAGTTTAGGAAGAAGTGTGCTGCCAGCGCCCATGGGGTGCCTTGGTGGATGCTTCCTGAGCCTGGGGAGGGGACGTGCAGGCCAGACACCTGTAAAACTCTCCCCAGAGCCACAGGGGACTGAAAGGGAGCTGATGTAAAAGAGAAATTAATCTCAGCACAATGCATAATTCATTTGTGAGCTCAGCAGGTACTGAGAGCAGTGCCTGCGGCGTGGGGTGTGATGGATGCAGATGGTGACGAGGCAGCTGCCACGAGCACCGAGCTCTTTTCAGCCTCAGCACATTGCTTTGCAGGGGAGACACGGACCAGGGAGAGTGATGGTTTCACGGTGGAGAGCAGGGGGGAAAGAACTGCTGCCGGAGCCTGGAAAGAGGAGGAAATCACACCTGGCTTCTGCTGCTAACCTGCTCCTTGGAGTCAAGGCAGGAACAAACCCAGAGCTCACCCCCAGCCAGACCTCGCGGTAGTCTGCTGTAAAACCGGGGTGCCCTGGCCCAGGCTGGTCACCTGCTTTTTCCTGACTCTGGCCACAAATGCAGCCAGCATCGATGTCAACCGTTCACATCTCCCCCTCAGGCTGGGGACCTCGGGGGGCTTGGCTATGCACACGGGCTGTTGCTGTGCTGGCGAGCTGCTGTGAGCCCAGAGCTGGATGGCAAACAGCAGCAGCAGGTCTCAGGGGAGCGATGCTGGGGGCAGTGATGCCAGGCTGCGGGCAGCATCCGGATGGGACCGCTGGCAGGGGAGGTGCATCCTCCAGCACAGCTCCTGACGGGCATCACACCCTGGCATGGGGGAAGCCAGAGTCTGAGATCATTCATCAGTCGAAGAGCCACCGAGAGGAGCTGGGGGTTCAGCTGGCACATCTTTAAATCATCACTCATCCCATCTAAAAGGAGTTAAAAAAGCACTGCCTGCAAGGTCCTGCTGGAGCTCTTGGAGCATGCCGGGGTACTCCAGCCCAGGATATCCAGTACCACAGGACTGGGAAGTTGTTCGCTGCTCAGAGCTCAAAACAAAACCACGTGTGTCCCAATCCTGGCTCCTAGAAACTTCCCATTCCTCCCATAATGCGAGAAAAACATGATTGGGCATGAAAGGAAAGGGACTGCTGACACCAGCAGATTTGTGACTGCCGTCATGAGCTAAGCAGACGCTCTGGCCATCCTAAATTGTCCCGTTCCCAGGAAGATGCTTGGGGTGTAGCACAATAAAACATGAGCTTTTTTCTGCCAAGTTACGTCAGTATTTACAAGGCATTTCCAAGATGGAAAAAATCAGGAATTATTGTGGATGTGCATTAATTTCAGCTCCATGCATGAAAAACATACAGTGGGAGCAGAGCCGGTCCCCTGCACCGGCTGTGCCGCAGAGCTGAGCCCTGGAGGCGGCAGTCCGGGGGGATGCCTTTCCTGGGGGGCAAAAGGGAAGGTGGGAATTAGGGCACTTGGGTCTCCCTCCTGACTCAGGGCTAATTTGCTGACCTACCCCAGGCTGGCAGCTTGCTTTGCTTTCCATACTCACTGGAGGCTGCCCCTGCCACCACCTCCTGAGAGCCTTTTTTTCTTATTTTTGGCAAAGAGCCTTATGAGTAAAGGAAGCAGCTCACATGGAAAAGGACGGGTTTGGCCAAGGTGGTGCTGAGCCCTTTGCCGTGTGCTCCAGCCGACACCGAGCAGGCAGGAGCACGGCAGCAGCTGCCACTGGTGCCCGGGCAGCACGGTGCCCACCGAGCCGTCCCTCGGCCACCTGGGCTGCAGGAGCCTCTTCAGGGAGCGAAGCAGGAGGGGGAGACCAAGCATGCAGCTATTGATTTATTCCAGCTATTTTAACAGATTACTGGAAAGAATAAAGGAGGAAAGCCGGCACTGCTCGGCTCAGCCAGCAGTGCATTTCCTCCTAACAGTGCTGTCGCTGCCTGCACGATTGCTCCCCGCGGACCTGTTAAGTGAAGAAGTCCCTCGCTGATGGCAGCAGTTGGCCTCTCCACGCGCGTAGTCCGGGCTGGCGGCCGGGGAGGCATTTCTATTCTTAGCCGGCTTCTGCATCCTCTCACAGCATCCAGCTGGTGTTTGCCTGGCTTTTTCCTCCACCGCCGGCTGTGGTTTTTTACAGACGTTTTGTTGTGCAGGAGAAGCTTCAGGTCGGGTTTCTAGGCAGGGCAATTGTCCTGCAGCAAAATCCAAAATGTTCTGGCAGCGGGGTCATTCGCAGAGCAAGGGATGCCACGAGGAGGGGCGCCTGAGCCTGGACCAGCAGGTGCTCGTGTCCCTTCCCAGTGCCCCGGGGATGTGAAAGATGCTCCTTCCCCCTGGGGAGCAGAGCAGCTCCCGCAGAGCAGGGGCTGCCTGTCGGGGGCTGCGGATGCCAGGACCGAGCCCCCACCGGGACAGGCCATATGCTGCTGCCGCATTTGCAGCCCTCCCAGCAGAGCACAGACACCTTTTGTCGCCTATCCATCCTCCTACATATTTATCAGCCTGATTTGCATGGTCCATGCATAAGCCGCTGGGCGGGTCACTGCAAAGTGTCTCTCTCGAAGACAATTTGAAGTATTCATCTAAACAATTCTGCCGGCATTTTGACTTCCCAGGACAGAGCCTTTGTTTTATGCTATTGCCAGCAAATTCCTGGTCAGATGGGCTCAGGTTTCCAGCGCGCCATTAGTACACAGCCGTTCCCATTGAGAGCTGTGGAGAATTTCCCCATTTCCTTCCAACTCTGAACAGCAGCAGCCCAGATCCTGTTGGGAAACGTGCTCCTTATTTAGGTGTCCAAACCCAGCTGAGACAAAAACCTTGTTTAAAAACGCAGTGGTGGGATGAGCCTCCGAAGGCTCTGCCACCGCAGGCTGTGCAGCAGCACTTCTGTTGACATTACTCACCCAAGCAGTTTAACCAGAAAGCTCCTTTCCTACTTCTTACAGCTCCACTGAGCGAGAGGAAATAGGGTCGTTATGCTTTTGATTTCAGACCCTAATTAGGCCTCAGGAAAGGAAATAGTGCTACTGAGGTAATGCACTCAGCACTCACCAAAGAGTCCCGGCATCCCTGACGAGCTGACAGGGGTGCATGGGGTCCCTGCTTGGCAGTCCCGACAGTGCTGGGAGGGAGGGAGGGAGGGAGGGAGGGAGGAGGAGCTGCTCCCGACCCACAATAGCTCCATTGATGGCTTCCCACGGGGATGCAGGAAAAGAACCACGTCATTTCAACCTGACACATGGGTAGAGTAGACATCAGGGTGATGGCTTGTACATGAAAAACACCCAGACAGTGTGCTCTGGCTCTACGGCCAGCCCGAGGTGACCAGGCATCACCTGGCATGAAGGAAGCTGAGGGATCCAGGCATCACAAACATGCTGCATCCCTACCTGGGATGTGTCAAATGGGCTGGACACTTCACTCAGAAAATACCACGTTTCACCACTGCGTAGTTTCCTCCAAAAGAGCCATCTGTCCTCTCATTCTGTCTTTAAAAATTGCCCTGTCATCGTGGACAAAGCCCTTTAGGACGCTACAGAAAAGAGGTCTGACTTCATACCAGTATAACCCAAACCTCACAGAGGAGGCAATACCCAGTCTGCTGCTACCGCCTGTTCCAGTGCTGCAGCTCACAGTCAGCAGCTTATTTAATGTTCAGGTAAAGACTTGGGTTTTTAAAATAAAAAGAACATTTAAAGATGTGTGCATTGAAATATATATGAGAATGTGCACAAGCAAATATGCACGTCTGGGTAGCTGTGTCCTGCAGGGGCACGAAGGGACCTTAGGCTTTCTCCAGCAGAAAAAGGGAAATACAAAGTCCTAGATTCCTCATTTCTTGTTGAGAAGCAGCCATTTCTGTGTTCTATTCCCAAAAGCAGCTGCCACTGCACCGGCTGGGAGAGCCCTGGGGCCAGGAGCAGGCAGCATGGCACCCCAGGTTGGGGACACCAGGCCAGGGAGATTGATTTAACGATTCTGGAGATGCAAAAAAACCCAAAAAACACAACAATCTAATAAACCTGTTTCTGCAAATACGTCAGTGTCCATTAGGCCAGCACGTGGCTCCTCACCTGCTCAATGGGTCGGGTCGGCTGCCCAGCACGATGGCTGAGCGCTGCAGCCTGGATCGATGCTTCCCAGCTTTATAAACCCACTAATCACCCTGATTTATAGGCAACATGTCTTGGCGGCACCCGGAGGCCTCCTGCATTTGTTCCAAGAGGAAGGTTTAAACCTTTCCTGCTTTTTAGTACTTCTGGTTTGGAGAAACCCATGGCTGCCAGGTGCCCCCAGCCCTTTCCCTGCTGCTCCCAAGGTTTGCTGGGATGGATTCCCCACTGGCAGGGCTGGGGGAGGTGGAGGGCTGTTGGTGCCCAGAGAGTGGGTTCTGGGAGCCCCCAGGTTTCTGGGATCAGAGCTATCTCCAGCCCCACGGCTGAGACAGCAGCTCTACAGTATAAGCAATATTTGTGCTGTAATTGCACCCTTAATGAGCCCATCCTCTGCTTAGCAACTGCTCCGTTACCTGCAGAGTACTTGATCAGAGAGGCAGCCCTGGCTGCTCTGCCACCTCCTGGGGCTCAGGGCAGGTGTAGAGCTGCCTCTCAGCCCAGCCATGAGCCTGGGAATCCCTCCCTGCCTGGCCCAGGAGCTGCCTGTGCAGCGCAGGCAGGGCCCCCCAGCACCCAACTAACAGCCCCACGCCGGGCAGAGGGAACGGGAGCAGCAGCAGCAGCACCAGCACCGGGGCATCTCCACAGAGTGCTGCAGAGCATCTCCATGGGGTGCTGCATCTCTGCAGGGTGCTGTGCGCAGCCTGGATTAGCCCAGGCATTGCCCTACTCCACAGACTTGCAGGGCGCAGTCCGTTCAGCTAATCAAATGGAGGTGAAGAGCCGGCTTGATTGCAGTGACTAAGTACCTTTGTGGGCAGCGAATGCCAGGCGCTGGAGAGCTCTTCAATCAAAGTGCACAGAAGATGGCACAGCGAGAGCGAGCAGCCGGGAGCACTCAGGGTTCTCCTGGGGACCAATATGTGCTCGTGAGAGCAAGGATGATGAGGGGAGGAGGGATGGGGAGAGTCCTGTCTCCATCCCTGTGCATTGAGGTGCATGAGGGGCTGCAGGAGACCCATCGGCCAGGCTCAGGCACACCAACCTCATGGCTGCTTCTGGTCTTCAAATCTGTGAATCCACAGACTAAGTATTTTCAAGGAATTTCCTGTATTTAAAGAGACAGAGATGCTCTTAAGTGCTTCCCTGGACAAGGGCCAGAGCACTGAGCACCTGCAGGATGGACCCAGGCTGGGGACTGCACAGCCACACGCCTGCTCCTGGGAGGGGAATATGCTCACGGATGCATCTTCTCCTGAGGACCAGTTCCTGGCTCCTGCCTGCAAGGCTCTCGGAACTGGTGCATGAGATTCCTGACACAGAGGAGAGTTTTTGCATCTACTGCATCTCCTGGATGGCTTCCCGAGCTGGTGCCTGGGTGCTGAGTGGCACCAGAGGGGCTGCAGGGATGCACCCAGCCTCACGCCCAGTGCCAGGGAGGAGCACTCCTGGGGCTGACGGCATCCATCGGGCAGCATAAAAAAGCCTGCGCAAAACTACGAGTTTAATAGTTCACATTAACCTTTGCACCATTAGCACCCGTTAAAAGGAAGCAATTAAACACCATCAGGCTGGTTTATAGGCAGGCATTGTCGACACAGAGGCTTGCACGCCCAGTGCAGCGCACCACAACACGCAGCTGCCCAGCCAGCGCCCTGGGCGCTGCAGCGCGGAGCTGCAGGACCCTCACCCATGTGCTGCTGTGGGGGGACAGACACCGTGCATGAGCCGGAGCACTCAGCCACTGGAACTGCTGACCCACGTGTGCCAGTGCAGCCAAGCACCCTCAGAGGGGAGGGAGGCAATGTCAGCAGGGACCTGCGAGCATGTCCCTGCAGAGAAAGGCCAGGGTGGGATGTGCTGTGCCCACTTTTAGCAGAACTTGGCAAAGACCCTTTTCCCATCACTCCCACTTTGCTGTGAAGGTCTTTGCGCTCTGCAGGCCATGGTGGCCCCATGGTGGCCCCCAGTGGCACCATCCCGGGTGGTGCTGGCTGCTCTACAGCTTTCTGGGTGTACTAGGCTGGGTTTTTTCCTCAGTTTCCTATGCTATTTCCCTTGAGCTTTCCAAGAAATAGGCTTTTGCCACCCCAGAGCTGCCTTTTCCAGCCCAGTGCTGCCTTTTCCAGCCCAGTGCTGCAGCCTGCCCCCATCCCACAGCCTGAAACACTGCATCACCCCCCAGAACAGCAGTGGGAAGGGAGGTGCGAGAGGCCACTTTAGCTGCGTTTTGTAAATAATGCATTAGTTTGCATTTACAAGGGTCTGAAAACACAGCACACTGTTTTGTGTGGGGCTGCTGAATCAGCTGCTGCTCCCTCTGCGGCAGTTCCCGCAGCGAAGTGCAGCATGTCCCCCCTCCCTTGGGCTCCTTCCTCCCCACAGGCTGTGCTTTTCACTCTTAATTTCCTCTTGCCTATTTAATGAGTTGGTAAGTATCAGGGATGATGCCTGTCTTGGAGTGCCCTGCGCGTTAGCGAGAGATGATCCCATTAGGAGCAGTCCATCTCCATCGACCCTGACTCAATGCATCGCATCCTACCCAGGGCTGTCACCCCAGAACAGCGCTGCCACCAGTGCCACAGAGCTGAGGGGTCACATGGGACCCCCTACCCCAGGCAGCCCTGCCTTCTCCCCAGGGGATGAAAGCTCTCCAGGGGCAATATGCGCAGCCCCATGCCAGCGGAGTGCTGGGTCCCGGTGTCAGCCCTGCGCCAGGGTGGGTGCGCACATCCCTGGCTCTGCAAAGCACCCGAGCAACTCGGCCTGCGGGTGCAAACTGCTGTGCAAAACAAGGAAACTTCACCTGGGAAATGCAGAAGTTCCCAGAACAGTGGGTCGTGCTCCAGGGAAAACTGAGTGTTTTCAGCTGTCTGCTGGTAAGAGAGAAAGCAGAGAAGGGAAAACAGGTTCTGCTTTTGGAAACTGCGACCTTCTAGCCCAGAGATCAGGACACGGCAGCTCATCAGCACCCAGCTGCCAGAGACTGCGTGTTCCGGAGATGTCAGAGCGACAGATAGCGTAATTGCTAAATAATTCATCAGAAAAGACCAAACAAAAGCCAGCAGTAAGAGCAGCCCAACAGAGTAAATATGCAAGCAGATCCCAGAGAGCCGGGGCTGCAGTGTGGTATCCACTTTTCAGCAAACTCTGTTGGCAAGGGCTGCTTGGAAAACTCTGGGTGGCTTCGCTTCCAATAACATGCCTGTTGATTTTCCCTCAATCCCTCCAGCAACTTTTGTGACAGCATTTTCCCCTTATACCCCTCTTTCACATTTCTGTTTCCAGAACAGGACCAGGGTGAAGGAGAGCAGCAGGACCTGCCCTGGCACAGCTCACACTTGCGTTGCTTCCCCATGACCCCAGAACACCCTGGGGAGAAGCTAAACCAGTGCTGCCCGCAGCCCAGCTGCCATGGGGCCCTGGCAGAGTCAGCTGGGTCATCCCTCAGTATCTGTCTTGATCGGCATCTGGGGGAGACAGACACCCCCAGAGCAGCAGCTGCACCCTGGGGTGCCAGTCCCCTGCCTGCTTGTGCCAGCACCGCGCGCCGGGCAGTGGCTCCTCTCCGCAGCCAAGTGAAGCTGTGTCCAGAAATTGCAGAGGGGCAGGGCTGGCAGGTTCCTGGCACCCATCCTGCAGGTTAAATCTGTCCCTGGCCACAAATTAGACATGTCTGTTGAGTTCATCTTAAATTACAGTGCAGAGCAGCCCTTATAATTAGGAGCTTTGCTCTGAAAGCACATCCTCGCAATGAACGGCCTGCGCATGCTTCTTCCTCCCAGGCATAAATCAAGGCAGAGGGGCCCCATCCTGCCCACGAAACCACACAGAGGAGGGCTCCAGCCTTAGGCACCTGTGGGAGCTCACCCCGAGGTGGAGGTGGCAGTCACCCGGAGTGGGGTGGTCGTGCCAGGGCAGGTGACGCTGCCCTGCACCTTGTACCAGGTTTCTGCCCAGTGCAGCCCTGTTTCCAGCTCTACAAGACTGGGACGCAGGAGCAGCCAAACTGGGTTTTATCCCAAGCTCCAGCCCTAAACCCTCAGCTCCTCACAGTGGGTCTGGCTGTGCCAGGACTCCCTGGCAGAGGCACTGTGGTGTGCCAAGCGAAGGCTGGCAGAGCAGGGGTTGCTCTCCTCTGTGCCATGTGGCATATCCAGCCCCACATCCCCCCGGCTGCAGTGCCACTGCCCAGGCAGCCGTGCCAGCAATGCTTTGGCTGGCTGCTTCCCACCCTGGAACTGTTGGGATGCGGAGCCAAGTGGCTGCTTCCCAGGTGCCCAGGCAGTAACAGCAGCATCTGCAGTGGCAGGCTTGGCACCGCTGGGGCCTTCATCCTAAAAAGGGAAAAGGCAAAGCATCCAGATTTAAAAAAAACCCTACTCTAGAGGAGACCAGGGGCTGTTATCTGGGCCCAAGTTGGCTGGGACATGGCTGAAGGGTGGCAGGTTGTTCCTGCAGAGAAACACCTGGGAAAGTGAGGCTGAGCATCTGCTACCCCAGTGAAATGAAATGTAAGATGCTGAAAAATTATCCTGCCCATCAATCAGCTCTTCCTCAGCCTGCAGCCTCCACATGGGGCCTCACCCCGTGACTGCAGGCAGCAGCCTCCACCCCGTGCCCTGCTCCGCCGAGACCCTCCCAGCAGCGGCAGCCGTGTGTGCGCGGCCTTTGATAAATCTTGCTAACGGATGGGCTGCGAAAGCCATTTCCAGGCTGCAGCACATGAGGAGCAGCAGCGAAATGCCCTCCCAGACGGCCCCAAGACCCCATGCCACTTGCTTTGGGGGGCTGCAGACACCCTCGGGGCACCACACGAAGCTGGGGGCTGCATGAGCCACCAAAACCATTGGTGGCCACTTCAGAGCCGCTGTGTGTCCCTGTGCAGGTGTTTGTGCAAAGCCACAATAGCCAAAAGGTAATTGCTGTGCCGTGCCGGGCAAAGTGGCAATGTGGGCGCAGGGGCTCAGCCCAGCCGGACCAGGGGGAGACGGCGGTTGTGGGGAACACGAGCCGAGCCAGGGGCCTGGGGCAGCAGGGTCCGGGGCCGATCCAGTTGGTCAGCCACACATGGGTGGCTCGGCAGAGCAGGGCGAGGAGCCTGCTGCAGGTACGGCAGCAGCGAGAGGGCACCAAGATGGTTTCACACAGAGCTGGCTTTTTTGTCAAAACAAAGCAGAACAGAAAATCTGCAGAGTTTTTTACTGAAACCTCGCATTCTCTCTTGCAGGTAAAATTTCACTTTCTGGTTTGTTGTTTTTTAACCAGAATAATCTAAGATGTTTCAGAAATGCACTCCGTAGGCCAGCCCCAGATGTCTACCAGCATCTTCACCCCAGCAGCCCCAGTGCGCTCCTCCCCACCGCTTCCCGCCATGCCGGTGCGAGGGTGCAGCGGCACACCGCAGTGCCGGGGCTCACCCTGCGCTCCAGATGCAACCACAGTCTGCTGCGGCCACAGAGAGCAGGACACATCCCCGGGCAGTCCCCTCCTGCCCACCTAATACTTCTGTGGTCTTGCAATTGAGAGCAAAACCGCTCCCCGCTTCCTGCTTCCTTCTGCTGCTGGTTTTGGCATTGCTGCCAGAGTCACCACCAGCTTCGGCGCAGGGCATGCAGCAGCCGGGCTGGGAGGAGCCGGGTGCCTGCACCAGGCAGGACATCACTGTGGGGTCTGAGCCCACTCCATCGCCTGCACAGCACTGGGCGCCACCCTGCCTGCAGCACAGGGTGGGTGTTCGGGGTCCTTGCCACCCCTTCGGTGGCAGTGCTACTCCTGGTCTAATTCCTAGTTCCCAGCCAGCAAAGCATGGATGCAGCAGCTCGATAATCACGTTACTTCCCCTGAACACCCCCAGTAATGCATTGCAGCAGGAGCCTTTACCAAGCCCTGGAAGCTGGGATGGCTGCATGGTGCCTGCCTGGCCTGGCAGGAGGCCGAGGGGCTGTCCCACGCTGGGCACGCTGATGGTCCCTCCAGCCACCAGCATTGCTGGTCTCCAGTCTCCCCAGGCCTGGGAGCACACCCCATCCTCTGCTTCTTTGAATCCCACCGGACAGCAGCCAGGTGCTTCCCAGCTTGTCATACCAGATGTAAACTTGGGCCATTGTCCCTTTAGGACATTTGTCACCTAAAAATACCACCTGTGTTTTCCTGCACACTGTTGTAGTTCATAATTGGTGCATATAAATATATACGTAGATATAGATATATCCACAGAAACACAGCTGAGCAGGGCGGCTATTTAAAGCCTGGACAAGGAGGAGGACCCGCGCCAAGCCTGGGTTTTAGGAACAGGGCATAGGTGCAAGCCGAGGACACAGACCTAGCCCGGTGACTGCACTCCAGGGTCACGGACACATTGTCTGGCAAAAATAGTAGCGCACCCAGGGGCTGGAAGAGGTTTAAATGAACACTGGAGGCGACACGAAGCAGAGCAGCCGAGCCCAGCCGTGCAGCCGAGGGGCAGAGCTAGGGATGACCCCCTACCCCAACTCCCCTCCCCACTGCATCCCATGGGGTCTTCCCTGAGGGGCACAGCCGCCCTGGTGCTGCAGCACCCTGAAGCCACGGGCAAACGGGGCTTGCACAGCACCGGCCCTGGGAACGTTTAGTGTTAGCAAATGCTGAATGCCAGGATGGGGGGTGCCCCGGCAGCACCTGCTCTGCCCTTACACCTGGGCACAAAGGCAGCCACTGTGCCGGGAACGCGACACCCCCGCCAGCTGAGCCCAGTTCTCCCCGGGGATTTGCGCAACAGAAACCCCAGCCCTGCCAAAGCCAACACAGGCTGCTGCCTCTGTGGGAAGAGGCAAAGCGGAGTTCAGAGCCTCTGCTCAAGCACAAGCACAAACCACCTCCTGCCAGCTCGGATGCGTAGCTTTGGGGCTTTTTGCTTCCTCACCACCATCGTTTGAGTCAGCCCTTTCTGCAGCGCACTGGGAGCAAAAGTCTCCGCAAGTGCCTCCGTGCAAAGCCACCCCGCTTCCCTTCGGTCCCACCCTGGACCCCATGACAACCTGAGTGACCCTCAAAGCTGCATCAGCTATCCCTGCTCCAGGGACCGTCAGCGGGATCCCATCCCAAATGGGCTCCCCTGGCTGATGGAGGCAGTGATGGGGGCTGGGGGACCGCTGGCCCCCAGCCAGCAGAGAATCTGGGCAAGTGAGGAGTGATGCTAACGAGTGCCGCAGCCTGGGTCCTGCACGTCAGGGCTGTAGGAGAAGGCAGGGTGGGAGGAGGGCTGCGCTTTAGCTGTGGTGCATCACGTGCTGCACAGCGCCAGGCTGCTGGGGCCGGACTCCTTGGGGCTGCAAAGTGAGGAGCATCCTGTTCACCGCCTGCTCTGAACTCCACGCTACCGCTGAGCTGCATGGGTGGGGGGATAGGTGGCCTCACCTTTGCAGCCAAGGAATCAAACCCACTAAGCCACCCCCAGAGCCCCAGCTGGGAAGCCCACTGCCAGCACCATGTGGGATGCAACTGCAATGTCACAGCGCAGGCGGACAAGACTTTGGGCTGTCCGTGTGGCAGCACCTCTGGACACCCTCTTTTCCTCGAACTTGCTGGGCTGCAGTGGAAAATCCCCAACCAGTGCTCCCAGTGCCTGGCTGCAGCAGCATGGATGTACCTGCCGTGGACTCAGCCCCTCTCCATCCCCAAACAGCCACCACCCCCTGCTCAGGGCCAGCTGGCAGGTGACGATGCTGGGGCTTTGTCTCTGGCCTATGATGTTGCTCGTGATTTATAGGTCATTTTACAGCAGCTGTAAAGAGGCTGTAAATTATAGGAGGGGCATAAATTAGCCATGGACCCCTTTACTGGCCATAAAGATCTAAGGCCCACCACAGCTGCCTTTGGAGCTGGCACCCCGGGAGCATTCCCGAGGACAGCCAGGGGTGTCTTCAGCCAGGCCAGTGGGGCCACACCAAGTTATTTAGCACGCCTCAAATAAATGGGCCCTTTTATTCCAGCGGGGCCATGGAGTTGGCGGGTGACAGGTGGGGAGGGGCCGGTGCAATGGGGGCAGCCAGGGGGGCAGGGGGCTCCCTGACAAGTCTGGACCTTTCCCCCTTGTTCTGTAGAGGTGGGAAGAGAGCACTCTGTCCCCCCTCAAGGGGACTTCGGTGCCGGGACCCCCAGCCCAGCCCCAGGAGGGTTTGGTTGTCCAGCCCAGCAGCCGTCTGCCAAGACGCAGCAGTGAAATGGTGTGCCAGGGGCTCGGGGGGCAATGCCTTTGGTGGGTCTTGCTCCCAGGCAGCAGCACCAGGGTCCCTCTACCCAGGGTGGGGGGAGCAACCTCTGTGCCACAGGATGCCAGGGACCCTCCGGTCCCCAGCTATCCATACCTACCAGGGGACCCAGGCCTGGGCACACGCTGATGTACCCAGCGCCGCCGCAGCCCTGGTCTCCCAGAGAGCACAGGAGCGTGGCAGGATGGGTGCAGGCAGGGATGCACGTGGCTCCTGCAGCCGCCCCAGCTGCCTGCCCCGGCTGACAGCACACAGGGGTTCTGTGGGGCAGCCCCACATCCTCCTCTTAATGAGCATGGGGTCGGCTCCCGCAGCCCTGGGCAGGCGCTGCCGTGGCCACTGCCCCCTGTGCCATATGCCCCATGCGTGGCGGCCCCATGTGCGCCAAGCCCCCCAAATTGCTCTGCTGGCCCCAGCGGCAGTTGGTGCCCTGTTGTTCTCTGACGTGACCCTGGAGCACAAACAGCTTTGCAGCTCCTCACCGTCCCGTTAATTACATTATGTCTAACGAGAAGGATCAGGCGGAAGGGATTAAACTTTGAATCTGCTTCTGTGGTCCCGGTCCTGGTGCACAGGAGAGAAAAGCAGCTTTATCTATTCAAAATGGGAGTAATTTTTCACACCAGCTCCAATCCCGGCGCTAATCTCCTTAGTTTACCCAGCCCACTGTCGGCTCCACACACAGGCAGGGCAGGCAGGATGCTCCCAGCCTTGGAGTCTTTCCTTCCTTACCCAGCTTTGTAGCCTGCAGACAGTGATGGAGGTGATGGAGTTATGGCGGGGCAGCAGGGGACTTTGCAAGCCCTGCCCCAGTGCTCAGCATGCTCAAGGGACCCTTTCAGTGGCTTCTCCCCCACCTCTGCCTGCTCTGCGCTGCACCAGTCACCACAGGACAAAACAGCACATCTGGGGAATTTCTGAGAGTTGCCAGCAGCTCCGCATTTCCTCCTGCCAGGGGCTGCAGCTGCTTGCCGCATGGCCGGAGCATGGGAAGTACCGGTTTGGGATGAAGCCTGTTCCCAGGCACTTCAGGGAAGAGTGTGCAAGCATTGGGGTCCACGCACACACAGTGCCAGCAGAGCTCCCAGTCCCCAGGGCCACCTGGAGCCTCACAGCCGAGGAGGGATGGAGCCAGGCAGGGAGGGCTGCAGAGCTCGCACTGGTCCAGCAGGACCCAGCACACCGTGGGCGATGCTGCGGCCCTGGGCGGTTGCACCTCCAGCTGCCAGGGAACACAGGGGGGCACAGGGAAGGGTTCAGTTGTCACCACCACTCCCAGCAGCTGCTCCACATTTTGGCCCCTCTGTAGCTGCGCCAGCGCAGGTCAGGGCACTGGCAGCTGGGTGGGCAAGTGGTGCAATGGGTGATGCTGGAGAAGCAAAGCCCCTGGGCAGGACAGGCAGCCATGGGAACCGGGCTTCCAGCAGCTGCCCCGGTGTGCCCTGTCACCCAGGGTTGCCCGGTGTCTTGCAGAGCTGTGGCCAGGCAGCCCAGGGCTGCATCCACAGGAAGGTTTGTACCACTTGGCATCAGCAGGTTGTTATAACACAAATAGGGAGATGGTTGTCTGGGCTGGGAATTGCCCAGCTAGAGGGTAGGGATTGTTTTGCCCAGTGACACTGTCAACCAGCGTGAGCCCCTCACGTGGGCACCCCTCCAGGCTTCTGGGCTAGTGATTTGCATGATTATTCAGCATGAATTTGCCTTTGTTACTGAACAGGGCATAGCCAGGGGTCACTGTTTCTGAAGAGCCGCAGTGCCGCAGCCCATCACGCAGAGCTGCCAGAGAGAGACAAGGGCACAGCAGGTCAGCAGCTGGGCTGACACCCCGCAGCAACAGGGTCACCCCTCACGTCACTCAGGCTGCCATGACTAGGGCAGTTTGCATTTTGAGATGCTGGAGCATCACCTGCCTCCCCCACGTGCAGCCCAGCACAGAGCCTGTGGTTTGTCCTCTGCCCAAACTACTCAGGAAAGCACTGGCTGGCCAGGTAGGATGGTGCAGGGCTCCCTCCCCGGCCGGACTTGCCCCGCTCTTGCCTCCACCGCTTGGTGCATGCTGCTACATAAGGCGATGGCTTGGCCACGGGCTCCCAGAGCCACCGAGCTCCCCGGGTAATTCGGGCAGGTGTTTCCCTACCACGGCTGCTCGGCCATCGCAGCCCTGCAGCACGCTAGGGATGGGGAACCAGTGCTCCAGGCTGGGCAGAGCCACGGATGGAGGGAGGGTTTGCTGGGGTAAGGGCTGCTCAGGGTCTTGCAAGTCTCAGTGTAATGCTCCAGCTGAGATTTCCAGTGCCGTGCTAGGCGCGGAGCCCTGCGGTAAGTCCCTGGTGAATAAGGCAAAGCACAGCCCGAGGACTCGGTGACATTTGCAGTCTGCCTGGCAGACCCAGGTCCTCTGGCAGAAGCAGACAGACACCCCCACCCCCGGGCGAAGGGCTCCCCTCAACATGCCGAATGTGACCCTGCAGCGGCCGGGCACGCTCTCCCTGCCTGACCTTGAGGTGTCTCAGGAACAACAGGGAAAACCTCTGCCCCCCCAGCACAGGCGGGGGGCTCGGCTCCGCACAGAGCGACCTTTGTGCTCCATGGCAGCGCTTGCACCCGGCGGCTGCAGTGGTCACACTCCCAGCATGGGGACACGGCTGCTGAAGGGGTCGGCATGGGGGGGCTGCCCCAGCAGTGCAATCAGCTGGAGCTCGGCTCTGCAAAGCCACCCCCAGTAGCTGCAGCACTAGGAGCGGTGGGCGCAGGCACCGACCCCCTGGCCTGGAGCACAGCTGCCGTCCAGTGCTCGCTGTGAGACGGCAGCAGTAAATCTGGGCTCGTTGCTGGAGACCCCAAGGAGAGCATCTGCAGCTTGTTTTCAACATGAACTATTGTAAAAAAAGGGCACTGTGCCTATAAATCCATCACAGGGAAGCTTCCTGGAAACCCGGTTCGGCTTCTGTTCCTCTAACTCCTCATGCACAGAGCCCCGGCTGCTGCCAGTGCGGAGGCAGGGCAAACCTGAGGGGCTTTACACATCACATCTCTGCAAGCCCACCTGGCCAGGTCCCCCCAGTGTCACCTTCTCAGTGCCCAGCAGCAGGGATGGGAGCTCCCACCCTTTGGGCACCAAACCCCGCTGCAACAGCTCCCTCAGCCATCCGGAAACCTCTGCCAGGGCCATCTTCTGAGCCAGGCTGTGCCCTGCCTCCTTTAGCATCAAACAGTTAAAACAGGCTTTAAAGCCTTCTTGAAAATCACAGTCCATCAGCAAAGAGACTGGTAACTATTTTAAAGTCAAATATTGGCTGCTGAGCATACCAGAGGATGCTTCCTACCCCTGCAGATTAAACCCAAAGGAATTAATCAATAAGAGCCTAATTTAAGAAGCTTTTATGCAACTGTGCAGCTCTTGCTTGTTCTCTGTACCACTCACCTGCTCCAGCACCGCAGGAGCTCTTGTAAGCTTCTGATCAGGATACGGCCCTGGGGAGAGCTGGAGACCACTTCATCTCTAGCTGGAGGTACCGCGCCAAGCCAGTCCCCTCCCTGCAGTGAGTCC